>NC_039367.1:55884381-56560495 GCF_003573695.1 Papaver somniferum
AAAAAAATCCAAATACAAATACAAAAAAAAAAACAAAAAACAACACAACTACAAGAAAAAAAAAGCTACATAAATAACCCAAGGAATGTGTTAGTGGCATGGACATTATGAGTACATGTTTCCGATTGTCCACCAAAATTCTTCAACGAGACAGCGCTCCTCATATGAGGAATAATTGCAACCTTGCTTGTTTCCCACAGTTGTGTCCCCCAAATTTCCGTCCAAGTTCTGGTGAGTGCATTGTAACGCAATAAACGTCCATTCTGCCACAATAGGAGGTCCTTGTTTTTTCCAAAAGCTATCGGGTAATAGGCCGGCCACCCTTCATCCTCATCCTTTTCCAAGAAAATGCTTATCTTATGATTCCAATTCCATTCCCCGCCAGGTGCCCATGTATGAATATTTTTTTTGGAAATGGGTGCCCAGAAATCTATCCGGGGCTGATTAATCCCCTCATCACAGCAGGCCTCATGGATGTAGTAAAATAAAAGGCGAACTCCGAACATAACCATCCCAACTGATGGGAATTCACTTCTAGGAATATGATGCGGGGGTCGCGAATGTTGATGAAATGTCTCAGTGTCCAAATTGAAAGAAACTATGCCACTATCCCACTGACAACAATCCTTCCAAAAAATACAACCATGTGCGTACACACCTGAACTCCGAAAAATATAAGGAATCTCCCATGCTATGTTCCTCCATCCTTTCTTGTCTCCTAGAGTGTGTATTTGAACTTTACCATCCATGTGAATTCGAACTACCTTGTACTCATCGGTACGTTGACAGTATTCGAAACCCCCAATTACAGGATACCAAGAAAGTACTTGATCTCATGCAATAATTGGGATGCATAGTTGTGGCAGATATAGGTGCTCACCAGTTTCTGGATTCATAACATATACAGGATCTTGTATGTCGTGGTGTGAAACATAAAAACAGACCAGACCATTTCAAGATCCAACTATTGGGTGCAACTTAGTCAAATCTTCATGGGTTTCATCATTCGGGGGTCGTGATTGTTGGATGTTACGATCGGGATGAAATCTTCCTCTCTATAAAAGAGTTGAGTAACTTCTTTCCCTATTCTTGGTGTGACACCAAAAAGGAGTCCAATTCTTTTGTCCCCGAGGATAGTATTCCACTCTTTGGAAACACATTTGCTTGCTAAAATGCTTTTTGCAGTTTGGAGGTGCTGTAGTATCTCGGTAGTTAATTCCGACAACATATCCATCACTATTATACTGATGAAAGATTATCAATTTTTTTTAAAGCATTTAAGATTTTATTAATATTGTAGAATGCTACAAGCAGATACGAGTAATGCTTATATAGACATCCAATACACCTGTTGGTGAATGGTTGCGTCCTTGATGAGCAAGCATTATTTGAAAGGTCGCGTCTTTAATGAGCAGACAAGTAACGCATATTTGCATGTTTTATCTTTGAAAGGTCGCGTCCTTAATGAGCAGGAAAGTAAAGCATATTTGCCCGTTTTATCTTATAAGCGGTTATAACTTAAACCTACAACTGAATTTTTATTTAAAAGGAAACAAAATCTAAAGGATAACCATTACGTCATGAAGTAGGTATGAAAAGACACCAATTCACTAATGCTGACCTCCTAGAATTAGAATACCCGTCACGACAACATCTTAATATTTACAACGACATTGGTTGATAATATAAAACAGGAACTATCCATAAAATACAAAACGTGAATTTATCACTACAAATATGGGCTAATGGTACCATAATTTATGTATCTCTCTTTTTTCCCATTTATGTTCTGGTTTTGTGTTTTGGTGTCAAACACCAGTTTCAAATCAATAATTCGTCTACAAAAAGAATCTCGATTAGTCACAGAATCTTTTTCATTCGTGTGCATTTTCAAGAATATCATCATTGATTTGTCTATCAATCTCTTATACCATTTGCATCTCAAATTCTCACTTCTTTTTACATTTTTCTTTTCCTCTCTCGAATTTTGTTATAATTGTTGAAGAATAAACCAATATGGTTGAGTCAACTGGTACAATTGACATGAAGAATAAACCAATATGGTTGAGTCAACTGGTACAGTTGACATGAAGTGAATGGATCAACAACTCTTGTTGACATGGTACGGTTTATAGAAGTTTATTTGGGTTGCAAGTATTACTGGTTTTAAGAGTTTATTTACGTGAGAATTGTCTAGAAGTCTCTTTGTTAGAGTTTGATTATGTTTGGAAAGTTATTTTTTTGAGAGTCAAGTTTGTTACTCATATAAATAGGTTGTCGATCCATGAGTCGAAATACATCAATCAAGAGAAGTTTGTTTGAGTTTTAGTTCTGTGTTCCTTTCATCAAGTCTTTGATATCATATTTTCTACAATAATGAACACATAAAAGTCTCCCTATAGATTCACAAAATTTATAACCATAAATACAACTGGAATACAGAAATGCCTCCATATATACCAAATTGACCACCATAAAAGAAAATCCCCCTCTAAATTAGTCGGGAATATGTTTAAAAGCATTAACTCCATTAAATAAAATACCAACCATTATTACCTAAAATAAGACCAACTCTGATTCTTCAGATTTCAAAAACAACTTTTAGTCCAAGCAAGATAAGAAAAATCAAACATGAGAAATAGTACTTTTAAAAATATATAGTATATATATATTGAACACCAAACCACATTACTCTAATCAAAAAAAAAAAAACAAAAACAAAAACACTAAACTCGGAATATGTTTGTGGCATGGTCATCGTCAGTACATGTTTCCGATTGTCCTCAAAAATTCCTCAACGAGACGGCGCTCCTCATGTGAGGAGTAACTCTAACCTTTGCCCACCTTATCTCCGAAATTTCTGTCAAAGTTCTGGGGAGTTCATTATAACGCGCTAAAAAACGGTTGTTTTGCAATAGGACGTCGTTGTTCTTTCACAAGGATATAAGCTTATAAGGCGGCCACCATAGATTCAGAGGCTCTTCCAAGACAATGCTCCTCTTAAGTTCCCAATTCCATTATACACCGGGTGCCCGTGCATGAATATCATTATCCGAAATGGGTGCCCAAAAATCAATCCGGAGATCATAAATATCGTGAATGTTGTAAAATAAAAGGCGAACTCCAGACAAGACCATTCCAAGTTTTGGAGTAATGAAACCACCATTCTCATAAATATGATGCGGGGGTGGCGAATGTGACTAGAATGTCTCATTGTGCAAATTGAAAGATACTATCTGAATATTGTCATAAAAATAATGATTTATCCAAAAAATACAACCATGTGCGTACACACCTGAATCCCAAAAAGTAAAAGGAAAATATCCGATGTTCATCCATCCCCTGTTGTTTCCTACATTGTGTACGTCCACTTTACTGTCCACTTGAATTCGAACTACTTTGTATTCACCGGTATGTTGACAATAGCCAAACCCCCCTACGACGAGTCGTGGATCCCAACTAATTTGTGGCGTTGGTGTTGGATCGCATATTTGTGGTAGATGGAGGTGCTCACCCGTTGTTGGATTCATAGTATAGATAGGATCTTGTATGCCGTGATGTGAAACATAAAAACATACCATACCATTACAAGATCTAACGATTGGGTGTGACATGTTTTCATCATAGGATCGGATAATATTCCAGGTACCATTGTTTCCAAATAACATCTGATAGAAATCTCCCATCATCGTGTAGTAATCTTCCTCCTCAATTTGTTCTCTGTAGAATAGTTGCGTAACTTTTTCTTCTGTCACTTTTTGAGTGAAACCGAAAAGGAGTCCAATTCTTTTGTCTGCAAGGACAGAATTCCACTCTTTGCATACACATTTGCTTGCCAAAATACCTTATGTACTTGGGAGGAGGTGTAGTATCTCGGGAGTTAAATCCGACAACATTTCCATTACTATTACTGGTGAAATATTTTTTTTAATGTAGAAGTATTTAGGATTTCGTTTTTTTTGAATGCTTATATAGACATCCAATGGATGCAATATGTGTCCCCACACAACAAACCTGTTGGAATTTTCACGTCTTTTGGTGTTTCAAAATCTATTCGGTTAATGTGACGCGTAATACGAAGGGGCGCGAACCGTTACACCGTTTGGCCAATGGTCGCATCCTTAATCAGCATGCCTTATTTAAAAATCCATGATCCAAACAAGAAACGGATATTTTCACGTGTTTGTGTGAGATTTATTCCAGTTTATCAACATTCTATTTATGTGTCCATTGCAAATTTAAAAATTAGGGTTATGACCATAGTATATTAATCTTTTGAAGACAAGAAATTAGGGTTATGACCATAGTATATTAATCTTTTGAAGAAAAAAAATTATCCCAATATATATTGCTATTCCCAATCATATATAGTTGTAATTTATGGTGTTGACCAATATACGAAAGACAAAAGAGAATTTGGGCATGGTTATAGCCTTTAGCTGGACGGAATTGTTGCGCATGGCTTTGAGTAGGTGTGAATTACCGAGGTAATTACACCAAAAATAGAAATTTGTTCAGAGAAGATTAGGCATGGCGAATCATGGAGAGAGATACTTCAGATGCCTACAGATTTGGCAAGAGTTTAGCCAAGGCATGCACATTAGCGAAGAGTACATGATTATGATCTACTGTAAGATAAAGCATATATGTACTCAATCAACATGGTTGTGTTTACGCAATTTTTTCGTTCTATTTTTCCGTATTTAGATAAATCATACTATATACTAAAATATGTGGTGTTGTACGCGTATATGAGAATATATTTATCAATATGGAAACTGTTATATTTTGTTTATTTGAGAGTGATATGTGGAATACAACTAAATTAGGTAATTGGAGATAATGCTCCTAACCTAGAAAAATTAGGGTTTTTTCAATATATATATATATATATATATATATACCACACCAACATAAAAGATGGATTAATATATTAGAAGAAGAAAATGAGTTCCAATAAGAGGATTAAAACAACTCCAAGGATAGTAATGGTTGTACCTACCAATCTAAGGATCACCATAACTATTGATGGCGTGTGTAAGGTTCCTGGCATGCCCCTGTTAGCTGAAGTTCAACCTCACGTTGACAATCTTACTCTTCCTGCTTCTGCTTCTGTTGAAATGGATGGTGTTCATGCTCCCATTCCTTCGAATGAGCCTGTTGGTAAAACAGTGTCTGGCGCACCAGAAATACCCAGGGAGACACCTCTAGAGCAAAAGGTACTTGAAGTTCCAGCACAGCCTGCTAATGCTGCAACACGAGTACCAGATCCAAATGCGATGATTTTAGTTGAGCAAATAATCAAAGAAACTTTTGAATAATGTGGTTTTTGCTTTTAGAAATTAATTATTTTAATTAATTATTTTTTTAAATATTGAGGATGTTGGTATTATTTTGCTTGGTTTAGTTTTATAAAAATATTGGTTCTTTAAATTCTTTGCTTGATATTTGTTTGTTAATCAGTCATTTGTAATTAACTCGTTGAGTCAACACAATTCAGTGGTCAGAATACATTCTAGATTAGAATTAGATGTGTATATGCCTCAACCAGCACCAAGTAGTTTTGTGAGTAGTGGAATCATGTAGGTCTCACCGGACTTAATATTGAGTCAAGTTATTATGGATTTGACAGATGATCTACTGCTTGTTATACCTTTTGTTAATAAACTTAGACTCAGTTATAGTGTTTGGGTGTAGGATATTGTTACCATTAGTGAATCAAGATTGTAGTATGTTTTGAGAAGCAGTTTCTGCACTTTAGATGAAAAGCGTCTAGAATTAGGATTAATACCTTACCTTGTACCAGGATTCTAGTTCTGGATAGAATTCAGATAATGCTTTAGTAAATTCATAGATCATATAATACATTTCAACATACCACAGTTTAACATACCATTGTTCCTTCCATTAGAAATCACAAAGACATCTCCAGCATACCAAATGTAACCCACTATATTCAAATCAACACAAAAATAAACCGTAATTGCAATTCCATTAACCAGATTTACAAATACTAGTCAAACCCACCATATTTATAAGAAGACCCTAATTCCTAAGTAGTTCCATTACAATCAAACCCATTCACAAGATTCACATCAAAACGTGACCCAAAAACCTAGTCTGTAATTCCCTTAAACTTCTGATAGATTAACTATTCATACCAAGAAAAACTAGACTGTTACCCCCCCCCCCTGCAAACACACACCTTAATTACAAACAAACTAAAACTGTTACCCCCTGCAAAACACCTTAAAGCCATTGAACCTTAAAACTTTTAACACCTTGACACCTTAAAACTGTTAGCAGTTACCATCTGCATAACAGTATCAAAAAAATCCACCTGTTACAAAAAATCAAAAATATCCGAATAGCAACATAACCACAAGAAAACATCTGTCAGCAGATTCAACAATATGAGGAAAATCAGCAATGAGCAAAATGATCAGCAAACACCTACAAGATTTCTTTGAATTTTCACGAAGAAGCTCTTAGTCCGATTTCACAAAATCGAAGCTTTCCCATCGAAATCTTGTTGATGTTCCAGGGATAATTATTCAGAATCATCATTGTTGTTCTCATTGCTCTGCTGACTGCTATCTTCGTCGTTGTCGATGCCCATCTCATGATCGATGTAATCATTGCTATACTGACTGCCTGTTTCAGTTGCACTTCCATAACCTTCATCACCTGCATCTTCACTTCCTTCATTATCTTCATTCTCTTCCTCCAAATCTCCAACCTCAACTGGTTCACCATTCTAATCAACACCATCAATTGTTCCTCCATCAGAATCAACATTCAATCTCTCATTCATGGTTCTTGCAAAAAGCCTAGGGATTGCTTTTTTCTGCTAAGAACCTTTCATACCATGCATCCTCAATCTTCTTTTCTCTCTTCCTCCTTTTTTATCTGTCTCAGAATTTCTCTCATGATCATCACTTCTCTCAAAATCATTCTCTTTCTCTTCAGAATCACTTGAGGTTGCACTGCGGGTCTTTCTCCAAACAAATCTGCTCCTTCTCCCCTCATCTCTCTCCTCTCTTTCTCTGGCTTTCCTCACATCTCTTGCAATTCTATTCCTCTTCCATTGTTCATACAGTGGAGCATTTTCCTGACGAACTCTTTCGAACTCAATCAGACGATTTCTCTCGTCAATCTCTTGCTGCACAAAATCCATCAAATTCTCCAACTCTCTAGTAGAGAGAGTCTTGGAAACTTTCTTGGCGAACTTAAAAGGTGCAGAAGGCTGATTATCTCCGTTAGCATTGTTTCCTCCTAGATCACCCATTATCTCTAATCTATGTTTTCTTTTCTTAATTTTCTTACCTAATTTAGGATGATTTTGTGTGTTTTGGAAATTCTCTATTTAATTTCCCTTTGTAGAGAAGATGACATTAATAGTCATTTAAGGCATTCGGTGGAACGTCTAGTCCCTTAGAAATTCACGCCTATTCAAAGGCATGTGCAACAATTCCTAAAACCATCATAATAACTCATGCACACCAACATTGCTAATGGGAGTGTACCAAATTAGCGGGTGGTGGGTTCAAAAATCATAAGAGAAAACTGGTTTTGCCTTGGGGATGGTACGCCCCCCACTAATTTGGTACACCCCCATTAGCCTAATTGCAGACTCTTCCGATGGTCAATATCTAATAAATCTGCCATTAAGGGGTTGATAGACAGTTCAAACAAGCACTAATTATCATATTTTATTTTTTGGTAGATACTGCAGCGCCAGCACCTGTTGAGGGACATGATGTGTCGCTGGTGTACTGCATCTATAATGGCAATATTCACACCTGAAATGGCTTAACATTGATGAGATTTGTTAGGTGTACAAAAAATGGTCAAACATAGTTAGGTGTACAAAAAATGGTCAAACATAAGGTCAAATACCAAATAAAATCAGCACACTTATGTATATTTGGCATAATTATTTGATTTGATAATTAATAAAACAGATGGGCCATATCTTGAACTGCAACATGGTTTGGTTCAGGCATCATGCCATATCTCAATACCCTGGTCCCTGAGTCCTGACCAAAAACAAAATAGGTCAAGCAAAATCAAATCAGCATTGTGCCACATAATTCCTAAATTTTAAAGAAAAATAAAAAAGGTCTAAAGAGTTTTGAACCTCCAACCTCAAACTTAAAATAACTAAAGTGAACCACTGTGCCTCACTAATGTTTTTGAAATTTGATTTCCCTTCAAGATATTTTCTATTTTTGTTGTTGTTACCGCTTAACATCTAAACTGGAGTACTTTTTATTGTACTAGCTAATTCCTTTGTTACTAGTGCCTTGGATATATAGTAGTATCTTTTCTTTACTACTTTAGTCAACTACATTGCACTATTTTACTCCCAATTCACATATTCTTAAAAGCAAACTAATAAATTATTACGGAGTAATATAGTACTAGCTAGTTCCTCGGAAGATCGTAAATGCTTTTTTGTGCAATTTTTTTTGATTAAAATCCCAATTCATATTCTTAGAAGCAATTATATCTAGTTCTTACAATTAAATTTGTATTAAAAGAATCGATCGGTATTTATTTTTTTAAATACTGGCCGATAATATAGGATTTTATCATGTTTATGCCTTTATTCTGGACGAAACATGAAATATCAGTGATACATAAATATGAATATCCGATAATATCGCATTATTGGTCGTATCGGACCGATCAGCCGATAATATTGGCAAGGATGTTTGGGGATCTTAGGTTGTCAGGTGTAACTAGTTTATTTGATTGGTCGGCATTATGAATTCACGAACGACTATGATTGGCTTCGTCGACAAGACTCGATATCCAAGTTTTTTTACCAATGTCACTCTTGGACATGGCTTATTCAGCTAAACCATTTTTTATTTCGATGTCAAGATCATAAAGAGTATAGTTCATCCAAAATTAAGTTTCCGAGAGTATTTCCACCAAGATAAATTGATTGATGGTAATTTTCCATTTTTTCCGATGTCACTCTTGAACGAGCTTGTAAATTCTAAGTTTTCGGAGATCATCGAGATAAATTGAATTAATTTTCTATTTTTACTAATGTCATGGACGAGCTTATAAACCAATTTATATTTCGATGTCACAATCTTAGCAAATACAATTTATCGCCCAAATCTAAGTTTACCGGGGAATATCTCCACCAAGATAAATTGATTGATGGTAATTTTCAATTTTTGCCGATGTTACTCTTGGACAAGCTTATAAACCCCGGATTTTTATTTCAATGTCAAGATATCTTAGCAATTATATTTCATCCAAATCTAAGTTTCCAGAGATCACCGAGATAAATTGATTTAATTTTCTATTTTTACCGATTTCACTCATGGACGAGCTTGTAAACCAATTTATATTTCGATGTCATGATCTATGGCAATTTTCAATTTTTACCGATGTCACTCTTGGACGAGCTTCTAAACCAATTTTTATTTATTTCGATGTCACGACCTTAGCAAGAATTTTTCGTCCAAATCTAAGTTTCCGGGTAGTATTTCCACCGAGACAAATTGCTTAATGTTAATTTTCCATTTTTACCGATGTCACTCTTGGACGAGCTTGTAAACCAATTTATATTTCTTCCAAGTTAAATTCCTTGATGTTAATTTTCCACCCAATTTTTTTATTTTATATTATACTGTATTTATTTATTTTCCAAAGCTATACTTATTCACTAGCCAAGTTATCATGCTTGTACGTGGCTAAGCTAGAGGTTGAATCGTAAAGTGAAAACGTGTGTCACGGTATAAAACACGAGCAAGGGAGACAAGGAGAGTACTACTACTCGACTTTTTATTTTCCAAGTCTCTTTCTAAACTGAGCCTAGGGTTTCAGTATCAAAAACTGAAAGTTTTAGTATCAAACCAGAGAAAATGACTTCTATAGTAGTAAATTCCTTCCGATTTCTTCTTCTTGATGATGAAGACAACGAGATTGTTGGTTATTTTGGTTGCAAGGTTGTTCCTTGTTTTGGAGATGAAGAGGATGATGATTATGATGTTGTTAACGATGAAGAGGATGATGAGTATGATTCTGAGGATGATGATGATGATGAGTATGATTCTAAGGATGATGATGATGATGATTTAGATGATCCAGAACACTTCTTTTGGTTTGGGCCAGCGCTTGAGGATGAAGATGAAGACGATGATGTTGATGATGATTGGCCATACAGAGATGTGGTTAAGTTTGTCGACAACAGCAGTGAAGAAGAAGGGGATTCTAAATGATCTAGTCCTCTGTTTTCATGGTTCTGCTATGCAAGAATGGTATTGAATCACATCTCGATCCATCATCTTTTGTATAGTTATGTCTTTTTTTTTTTTGTGTGTGTGTGTTATTAGTGTATCTTATGTTTTTTTTTTTAGATGTTCAATTAGTCTGTTTGTAAAGCTGCTTGTAAGTTTACTTTTTGTGAATGTTTAATATTTAAGGATGCAATATTTTGTTTAGATTTCAAGTGCATATGTTGTTTAATTTTTGTCCATTGTTCATCTGTTGGAGTATCAATCTCTTGATGAAACAGAATGAACTAGTAATGTGTTTAAGGGGGCTTGGCTTAGAGATTTGGATCTGAAGAGTTAGGGTTAACCATGATTTTGTTGTGGCTTTGCTTTTAAAGTGATAGGATCATGAATATGATAGGGACTATATACTGAGTCTTGTATTAGAGTTGAAAAACATAGCCAAATTTTTCATAAATTGCAATGCCAAATCTGACAAACTTAACCAAAAAAAAAATCAAAATTGACAGCACAATTGAACAGTAGGCCTTTGACTGCTACATAATTTTGCTTAACAATTAACAAAATTAGCATACTAAAAATAATGTAAAAAACTTGAATTTAGTCTATGCCGAGTGCTCAGCCATAAATTTGCTGGTCTTGGTGGCTTCCCATGTTCTTATTCATTATAGTCATTATCTAAATGTTCACCATAGCTTTTCTCAAATGCATCCCAAGAAGCAAAACCCTTAGGAGGAGGATCATCTTCAACATGGATCATTTTCTTAATATGAACTAATTCCAAATCTTCATCGACATACTCTTCTAGTATATCACCAATGCTTTCCACAAAGTCATCCCATGAAGAAAATCCGTTCGGAGGAGGAGGATCATTATTAACAAGACCATTGGAAGGAATAACACATTTCTCATTAGAACTCATCCTCTCAATTCCTTCGTTATTTTACTTATGAACGAGGTATCTAGGATCCAAATCTAGCTAAATATATTAGTTTTTCCTATAAATATCTAGTATGCAAATCTAAATATAGTGGGTGGGTTATGTTTACCATGAATATAACAAACGAAAATCAAGGTGATATATGGAAAGTGCGGTTTTGCGGATTTTGCGAGACCCAACAGAAAAATATTGCATTAGGATTCTAGGATTAGACTACTGATCGTCAGTTCTAATTAGACGCCTATATTCTTGCTGAAACCCTAAAGAAATCTCTAACTATCCTGACACGTTAAGCATTCATGTCAATGAGATAGTACACTTGTTAAAATTAAAAGTTTACCTTCCTTATTTAACAAAATAGTCCTTCCTTATTGAATTTCAAACACAATTTTTCCTACTACATTATTACTATTATCATAATTGATTTTTTATAAAATTCATAGACCAGCACTTATTGATCATGCACGGTTTACCAGGGTTTACAGGCATTATGTGACGCTGGTGTATTGACATATCTTGATTTGTCAAAATACATCATTATTATCCTATCCTGACCCGTCTCATCTCTTAATTGCACACAACGTTATCTTTAAGAGTAAAACGAGGCGGTAGCCTAATTTGAAGGCCATAAATGTAGCATTATGGTTCACCAGGGTTCGCATGTTTGGCTCATGTATCAAGCCATATAAGTACCTGACCAAGTGACCAACAATAAGATCTAATTAATAAAAAAATAAAATAATAATATTTTACATCGACGAAATTAGGGATGGTCATGGGGCGGGTAGTGCCAACCCCAGTCACTGCCCCATTCATAAAAAAAAATACCCATCCCCGTCCCGTTACCCATATGAATTGGGCGGGGCAGGTATGGGGAATACCCATATGGGGAGGGTTTCCCATGGGTTACCCGTAACACTGAGTTAATACATAAATTTGATTATAATCAAAACTTAAATATGATTCAAACAAAAATAATAACGTAAGAGCGACACATTCTGGAATCTTAAATTCAGTAATTTATCTTAAAGTGAACAAAAGAATCTGTTAATGACTTATTAGTTTTTCTGTTTTTTCCTGTCCCGTTCTATCTTCGTCCACGTTAACCATTTCATTATCTGCTTCATTTTCTCTATTTTAACTTTTAGAGAATGTGTTTGATCACAAAAAAAAAGAACGAAAATGATGAATGTACAAGAACGATCGAGAATATGATAAATGAAAGAAAGCTCGACTAAGTGGTGGAAGTATAAAAATTATACACATTGTTGCATAAAATTCTAAACCACTAACTTGTGAAAGATACGGGGCGGGTATGGGGTGGGGACCTTGAATCCCATCCCCACCCCATCCCCGCAGCTTAGTTTTCGGGTATTACCCATACCTGATCCCATCTCCATTTGTGCGGGTAAAATCCTACCCGAACGGGGCGGGTACCCACGTGGATGGGTTTGGGTGGGGCAAATGGCCATCCCTAGACGAAATAGGAAAACACGCAACAAGCAGCGCCATGAGCCCTTTTTGAATTGCAACCTAACCTATGGAAAACAAACTCCCTCGAACCAGGAGTCATGACATTACCGTGCATGACTTTCTGGAATCTTCTGAGGAGTCCAACCGCCTCCGGAGCTAAAAAACTAAAAGTATCAAAAGCAAAAGGAATAAAGGTATGCCCATTATCAAGACACACTTTCTCATGTTTCACTATCTTACCTGAGGCAGCCATCAACGCCGCTTGCCCGACTATAAACGTACCATGTCCAATTCCTACGAATGGAGAAACCCCAGTAAGATTAACACATGCATGTTTTCCGTTAGCCCACCCAAAAATTAAAACATATGCTGGTCTGAGCGTCAATTTCCCTTCTAGTGGATCAGTCAAAAAATTGACAGCCGCTTCTTTCTTTGCAGAAATACCGGCTCTCCATAGTATATCATATAAAATGTCCCTCACGTGATCATGTCTATGTTTAAAACCAGGGTCTACCTTACAATAAACTGCATGTTCCCCATAATTGGAATAGAAAGTAAGAAATCCTGAACATGCCCGGCTTGCAGACAACCCGTAAACCCTATCCATGTCTTTAACTGCTTTACCAACAATTAAAATAAAAAAATGGTCAAACATAAGGTCCCTGCACAAATTGTGTATATTTATTTATTTTAATTTTAATTAGTTAACAGGGGCCATATCTTAAAATGTATCTAGCATGGGAAACTACCAACACTAAGTCAACAGCGCCTGAGACATAGTCTATTCTTTCTCCCAAACGATCAGCAGCAGAAATCTCTCTCGAATCCTTTCTTTTTCGATGAAATCGAAATCCAGTTTCATCTTCATCAATTTCACACCCTAAAATCTCCATCAATCTTTACTCAATTTCGACCTAGATTACAGAGTTTGGATTTGGTTGATTGAATATTCAATCTTCTCTAACCTGTAACCCTAAATTCAAAGTTGGGTGAATTGAACGACCACCATCACCAAGTTCGTCATCTGCTTTCTAATCGAAGACTGGGTGAAATCATTGAATTAATTCCACGATGATTATCTTCATGTAATATTCATTTGGGGTTTCTTGGAGATTCATCTGCAGAAAACTTCATCAACAACAATGAATCAATTGATTCTTCTGTGAACGATCGGTTCAGGCCTAGATTTAAGTTTAATCGATCTCTCATAGAAGTATTGCTAGTGATTCATAATTTTGGAAATGCAAATCTTGGTCATCTTCATCTAAGGTATTTCTCATTCATTCATTTGGGGGTTTAATGATTTTTCAAATTGGAGGTTACACACTACTGATTTTGAATGGTACAATTTCTGATGGTAATTATGAACATCTCTATCTTTCAGATTTTAGGTGTATTATGTTTGCTGTGAATTGTTTCCTGTTTTGAGAATGTTTTGGTGATTATGAACATCTCTATATTTCAGATTTTATGTTTATTATGTTGTTGTGAATTGTATCCTGTTTTGAGAATGTTATTATGATTATAGACATCTCAATTGCATGATTTATGCCTCCACCAAGTAGTTTTATATGTCAATTGACATATGATCTTAAACTAAGACATAGTATTTGGTTGTATGATGCCATCATTGGTGAATAAAGCTTGTATTCTATTTTGAGAAGCATCATCTCAGGAGTCACTGTGATTTGTATTCAATGTCAGATTGTAGAATTAAATTAGGTGTGCATAAGGCTCCACCAAGTAGTGCTCATGTCAATTATGTGCAAGTCGAATACGACGCAACCAACGGAAGCCAATTATTGTTAGTCCTGTGATTTGATCTTTATATCTAAATATCAAACATATATGGATGTTCGTAATTTGTCCCTTTGCCAGATTGTAGATTAAGACTAGGTGTGTATATATCTCTCTATCAAGTGAATTAGACTGGATAGAAAAAAACTAAAGTGACTTGTTGTCAATATGCATTTGTTTTCGATACATCTTACTATCTTAGTCTTGTACATGATCCAGTTCTTTGATTGTAGTTTTAGTTTCTATAATACACCCTGCATCTCCAACATTATCGACGCACAATCATTGGACAGTATAAATAAGCCGACTTCATCGTATTCCATTTAAAAAAGTTACAATCGTTCTGTTCATTCAGTGTTGAGCAACATTTACATGTTCATAAACTTAAACATACCCATTTAAAAGTATTTCACCATCTTACCCACAAAAAATCTAAATATCAAAAAGAAAAAGAAAAATGCAAAATAAACATAACATTCCCCTGCATTTTCAGTCTTCATTGCCAGAACCAGAAAAGAAAACATGATTCAGTGACTTACCATTTGCATTAGACCCTTCTCTATTCGAATTCTTCTCTGTACTTTGATAATAGCTATTTCTTAACATTATGTCATCATTTCCATTCGAGCACTTACCCAAAAATCCACCATCTCTCTACAGAAGAATTCAAATGTCGATAAGGCTTACTCATTGTCATACCCATCACTCGGAATCAGAATCATCATATTCATCTTTCTCCTCATCAGACGCCTCTTCCTCATCATCAGACCCCTCTTCTTCCTCGTCAGGCCCCTTTTGCTCCTCATCAAAGCACTCTTCCTCCTCGTCTTCATCTGCATCGTCCACTTCGGAATCGGTCTTTTGGGCCAACACTGCATCATTAATCCCAAATCTCTCATCTTGGCGAAAATCCTCAATCATCACTCTTAGAGCAGATTCTGTATCACTTCGATACCCAAAAAAAGAAGCAGGCTCTTCATCTTCGGAAGCATCACTGTCATTTTCTTTCTTCATTACTGCCCTTTCAGCCAACCTCATCTTTTTAGCATGCACTTCTCAGAACTTCTCCTCCTCTTCTTCATCTTTGAAAAGATCAAAACGACGCTTGTTTTGCAAAATCTGTACCGTTTTTTCAACTGGTTTCTCTTTTTCAACTGGTTTCTCTTCTGCTTTGATTAAATACATTGCAGCATGCATATCTTCCCAGAGTGTAGGGACTTCAATATCATATAACAAGTCATTTACTCTCTTGTTTAACTTCTCCAGATCATCCTTGTTCATCTGCCCAATCATCTCCATAGTGGCTGATAGCCTTTCACATCTTTCTTTCTCTTCTAACTCTTTCAATAGTTACTCTTCAGTCATGGGGGCTTTACCCTTTGGTCTGTGTTGATCATCATCACCAGCCATTTTGATTGATTTGATTTGATTTGATTGAGAAAAATCCAGAAAACAGTAATCTCCCTCTACAAATTCTCTCTCTGAATTTTTTTGCTCTCTGACCCTTTGGTTTCCCTGTTTATTCTCTCTCTGGAATAAAATATATTCTTGTAGGGTCACGGCTATTCCCAAGAGAAATCTTTAATCGAACACGTACCCTAGTCTAATTGGAACCTATTCTAACCCACAATGTCATAATGATGTGATAAACCTAGGTAAAATGGCATTTTGGTTAATCAAAGTAGAATTTTTTTTTATTTCCTTCTCTTACTTGCGCGGGAGAAAGACTGGAAGAGGAGAAATAGAGAAACCCTAGGTAAGGGATTCTTTCCTTATCTTATCAGATTAAATTCAAACTTACTTGTTTAATTTCATGAATGGGGGATGTTTTTATTTTATTAATTTGAAATTACTATTGCTAGGGTTTCAGGTATATACCTTTCCCAACTCTAAAATCGTTTTCTACTGTATTATGTAAACCTAGGGTTCTGTCAATTTTAAGAGTTTTTTATGATCTTGGCTGTGATTCTATATCTTAGTAAGAATTTTAAGATTTTTTTATTGTCAGGGTTTCTTTTGTTTTGTTCAGGTCTTTCATATTTTTATGATCATAAACCAATTTAGGTCTTTCATATCTTAGTATTAATTGGTTGAAACAATTGATGTTTTGTGTGATTCTTGTGACAGAAATTATGGAATTTGGTTTAGGTTGAGCTAATTTTTGTTACTAGTGGATGTTAATAGATTTAGGAATTTGATTTTGTTGCTGTAAGGAGTAAAAGTTGCATTGTAGGTTAGGCCGGCGTTGTTATATAGCTGGAAAGGAGAATCTGTTACTGTATTCTATCGATTTTGTTTTTCTTCACTTCGCAACGGCGTTCTATCATGCTAAGCAATTGGTTTAACAGGGAAGAAGGCGTATTTGAACCCGGCGTTCGACAAACAACGCACGTGCACTCCACTTGTAGCCTATTAGAAAACCTACTCATTCCCTACCTTCAAATGCAACAAATGGCATCGTTTGACTCCGCGAAAGATTTGGCAATCACCAAGCATGGGCATCCGAAAGTCGAGTTCTAGATCGCTCCTCGACCGAGACCCTTTGGGCGAAGATACATAACAAATTTATCCAAGATTATGGGAACCCGAGAGGAAGAAGTGTTCAACAAATCAAGGATAAGCACAACATCATCCTAGATGCGGTAGTTGGGTTTTTTAAAATCAAACACAGGATCTGGCACTCAAGCCACATGAGCTTGTCCCCTCTACAACTTGTACGTATCTTTATGGTTTATTCGGCACAATACTTTTTTCAATTTATATGTAACCAAATAAGTTTGTGTGTTGTTTTTGTAGCACGAAACCGTTAAAGCGCGCTACTTAGAGGAAAAGGGGGAAGCATTCACATTTTATGAAATCGTTTACTTCATAGTATTCATATTTTCGGAGTACCACCAGAACTCAATGGTGGGTGAATTAGACTCCATACTCTTATTTGTCTTCCAGATAGCAAAGGCCAATTCTCTGTTAAGAGTGTCTATAATGTGTTGTCTAGTGCATCTAATACTTTTGCAGGTACTAATTCTGTTTCTCCACAGGTATGGAAAGCTTTGTGGAAGTTAAATTATTTATTTGGAAGTGCTTAAAAGATATAGTCCCAACAAGAGATAAACTAGCTAGATATGGAAATTATTTGTTTGGTTTTAAATATCAATGTTAGTAATATTATGGTACAACATTTTTCATTTAGGAGCTAGATTCTCTCTTGGTTTTCTGCAGGAAATAATATTACCTTTGGTGCAGGACATTTGAAGCATCAGTTTGGACAATTTGATGTTCAAAGATTTTTCAGAACATAACTCCAAATAAGACAATGTCAATAGATGTCATTAATAAACTTGTGCCTCCTGGAACTAATCTTGTTTCTTCTACTAATGGGGTTGTGCAGCCGCTAAGATGGAAACCTCCTGATAATGTTTACAAATTTTGATGCTTCTTTTAAGTCAGATTCATTACAAGGTGGAATAAGGCTAATAGTTAGGAATTGTGCAGGTAGATGCATTCGGGGGCAAGGACAATGCTTCAATGGAGGAATAAAGATAGGAGTTGTAGCTGAGGAGCTGGAATGTAAGGCTATGCTGGCAGCTGTTACTCTGGCACAAACTTTAATCATGTTATCTTTGAATCAGATTGACAAACTTTAATAAAATCCATCAATGGTCAAACCTATTATGTTAATTGGATGAATCAAGCTTTGCTTTTAGATATTAGTTCTAATTGGACAGAACACACAAATATAGTAGTGTGTTTTAGTTCACTTAGTTCTAATTGGGGCCATAACAGTTCTTACGATTTTTATTTTCAACTGCACCAACACGTACTCCACTTTATACAAAGATAGTTTTTTACTTTAGTACCGTTATAACAACTGCAGCAACACGTACTCCGCTTTTTACCTATCATTTTGATTGATTTATTTATTTTTGATTCATTTTGATTTATTTTCTGAATTCGGGTACGAACAAAAAAATCTTCAGTATGGAATGAATATTAATTGCATCGCATCTAACTTCGGTTATTTAGAGCCGTCAAAGCAGAAAATTATGCAGCAGGATAATAAGATTTGACTGAGAAAATTCTAAACATAGAACGTGCAACATGCAAATTGAAGGATCTTTACCTACCTATTTTACCAAATTATTTACGACATACACTTAAATATTTTGCCAAATTATTTATTAGTAAAGATATTTCCAAATCTCCATTTACCCTACGTGTTCATCTCTCTCGTCTTAAATCATTTCATGTTTCTGCTCTTAAATCTTCTAACTTCCCCCTAGAAAAAACAAAACAAGTTGTTTACTTTGATCATCTGATTCATCTCCTGGATAAACCATGTATTCCCCTGTCAGTTTTGCTTTGCGGATTAATCGGATCGACCGTGTAAGTAATTCTTTTCAGTACTGCTTTGTTAACTGAGATTGTAACTCTAATGGTCATAGTAGGGTAAATATAGTCTTCACATGCAACTGTATGTAGGTAGATAACCTCTGATTATTTGTATGATTCATATATGATAACTGAACTCACATTGTGATTTGTGATTACTCTTTGTGACAAGTTTTATTATTTCGTAGTTTTATTCGGACCACAATAACATTTTCACAAGATGTTGACAAGTTTTTTCTCCGTCCAGGTATCTGAGAATTCATAATGGATCCTAGAGTGCATCCTAGAGTAATAGATAAATCTTGGATGTATACCGATAGAACCAAACCGCATTATCAAGACGGAGTCGATGCATTTATAAAGTTTGCTACGCATACATACCAACAGGATATTGCGACTGGGAAACGGAAACCATACAACAAGGGCAAAGTTAAGTTTCTATGTCCATGTGTGAAATGTCTCAACGTCCACGTGCACAAGGAAAGTGAAGTTAAGTATCACTTATATACTTCTGGATTTATTCAAAATTATGCCGTATGAACTAAGCACGGAGAAGGAGATGAGTCATCATGGTGGACACTTCTGGATGGTAATGGCAGCGACGGTCCGCACTCTGATGAACCAACACATGCTGCAGAGACTATAGAAATGGTTAATGCTTTATTAGGAGAAAAAAATTCAAAGGAGTCTGAGAAGATGCAACGGATACTCAATGATGCTGGTAAACCTCTATACGAAGGATGTAAGGATTTTACAAAGATATTTGCAATGTGTGAACTGTTTAACTTGAAGAGCAAGCACAGAGCTTCCGACAAGTTCTTTAATGAACTTCTACCATTGTTACGATCCATGCTCCCTCCAGGAAATGAGATGATGAAAAGTACATATGAAGCTAAGAAGGTGATGAGAGATTTGGGTTCAGGTTACGAAAAGATACATGTATGCATCAATGACTGCATTCTCTATAGGAAGAAATACAAGGATGACATCAAGTGTCCCACCTGTGGGGAATCAGGATGGAAAGTTGACGACACCACCAAAGAGGTGCATGAAAAAATTCCAGCAAAAGTCTTGTGGTATTTCCCAATTATCCCAAGACTGAAACGGTTGTTTCAATCAAAGAGAATTATCGAATATTTATTGCGGCACAACACCAGAAAGAAAGAAGAGGGTGTTTTACGGCATCCGGTGGACTCACCAGCATGGAAAAATATAGATGAAAGATATCCCGTAATTCGTGATGATCCTCGAAATCTGCGGCTAGGCATTTCGGCTGACGGGGTTGACGTAAACAAAGGCATGCAAAAACAGCACAGTGTGTAGCCAATTCTGACAGTGATTTACAACCTTCCGCCAGAGTTATGTATGAAGAGAAAGTTCACCATGCTGTCATTAATTATCGATGAGGGGCCTTGTATTGACATTGATGTTATGTTACAACCGTTTGTCGAGGATCTCAAGGAATTGTTTGAGGGAGTCCAATGTTTTGATGCGCTGAAACAGGAGATGTTTACTCTACGTGCGGTTTTTTTATGGACAATAAATGATTACCCTGCTCTCGGTACACTGTGTGGTTGCCCCTACCAGGGACGAGACGCATGTAAGGTGTGTGGGAGAAATACTTACTATGTCAGTCTAAAACATTTTAGAAAAGAGGTTTACACCGGGCATAGAAGATACCTACCATACGATCATCCATTCAGACGTCAGAAGGGGTTCAACGGAAAAGAAGAAACTGAAAAGGCTCCGGAACTTATGACCCCCTCACAAATATACAATGAGGTAAAGATTATAAAGAATAAATGGGAAAAGGGACGGAAGAACATTGTGGTGGAATTCGTGCAGGATAACCCTGGAAGAGGTGGAAAGATGAAGAGAATCAAAAAGACCATCGACCCAAAAAAGGGGAAGGGGAAGGAGAAGGAGACCGAAAGG
This sequence comes from Papaver somniferum, assembly GCF_003573695.1. Classification (NCBI taxonomy): domain Eukaryota; kingdom Viridiplantae; phylum Streptophyta; class Magnoliopsida; order Ranunculales; family Papaveraceae; genus Papaver; species Papaver somniferum. Next base: position 55,905,175 of record NC_039367.1, read on the forward strand.
CGCTACTGGAAAAAGTTCAATATATGGTTCCGGCTCCTCCCCTATTGGCGGTATCATGTTGTCCACCATTTCATAGATTCCATGCACGTCGAAAAGAATGTATGCGAGAGTATCGTTGGAACATTGTTGAACAATGAATTTAAGTCGAAAGACCACCTTGCTGCTCGAATGGACCTGAAGGAGATGGGTTTTAGAGACGAGTTGCAACCTCGGGAAAATGGCAAAGGGGGATATATACTAAAGGCAGCATGTCACTCATTAAGCCCGGAGGAAAAGGACAATTTATGTGCAACATTATCCGAGATAAAGGTTCCACAAGGGTATTGTTCAAACTTTTCAACACTGGTGAATCGAAAAGATTGAAAGCTTATCGGACTAAAAATCACATGATTATCACATACTAATGCAACATTTTTTGCCCATTGCGATTAAATCAATTATGCCGCAGCCAACAAGATATGCTATTATCATGTTTTGTTTCTTTTTCAGGGCAATATCTAGCAAACAAATCAAGGTGACAGAGCTAGAAAAATTGCAGTCAGATCTCGTTGTGACGTTGTGCTTGCTCAAGAAATACTTTCCTCCATCCTTTTTCGAGATCATGGTTCATTTAACTGTGCATCTTACCAGGGAAGTGCAAATTTATGGTCATGTATTCTTTCGATGGATGTATCCGTTTGAAAGGTGCATGAAGGTCATAAAAGGGCATGTGCGAAACAGAAACATACCTGGAGGAAGCATTGCTGAAGGGAACCTTGCGGAAGAGACAATTGAGGTTATCAGTGAGCACCAACAAAGCATGAATGATACAGTCGGAATTCCACCAGACAAACTCAACACATCTGACACTGGCGAAGATTCTTATTCTTTCAGGGGAAAACCAATGTCAAATCCTAAGTTTCCTCGTGTTGATAAGGATCTGTTTGATAAAGCGCATTTCTATGTATTGCGGAATTCGCCTGAAGTTGCTCCTTACGTTGAGTAAGTATAACTAGATCTGACCAGATAACCTCATTTTTTATTTAGTTTTTGATTCTGTGTCCGAATTTCTGTAAAGATAATAACATTAATCATTGCATTGTCCATCCGACACCAGAATTTTTTGAAGGATAAATATCTTGGTATGAGTGATAGACATGTAGATCAAAAACATCGTGAAGAGTTCGCCAAATGGTTACAAAAAGTGGTAAGAGTTTGCAGAAAATGTCACTCTTGCTATGTAACTTTTGCGTTGAGACGGAGGCTAATCCTTATAATGAATTTCAGGTTGACAGTGAGTGGGCAGACTCTAGGGAAAACTTCAATCAGGACTTAAGGTGGCTATCAATCCCACCGAATGCATAGGTAGAGACATACGAAGTATATCACATCAATGGATACCTGTTTCGCACAAAATCTCATGATGGTTTCGTTAACCAGAATAACGGGGTTTACGTAGAGGCAACTGACACGCACATTAGACAAGTGGGGATTACCCTTAATCTGGCGGATTATTATGGTGTTTTACAAGAGATATGGGTGCTGACATATCATTCGTTGAAAGTTTCACTTTTCAGGTGTAAATGGGTTACCAAAGCAGGGGTCTCAAAAGACGAACTTGGCTACATTTTGGTTGAGCTTGATAAGTTGGGACTCCAGGATGATCCTTTCGTTGTAGCATTCCAAGCTAAGCAGGTATTTTATGTGCCAGACCAGGAAAATAAAAGAAAGTCTATTGTGTTAGGTGCACCTACCCAAATCTGGAAATATGCTGGTGATGAAGTCGACGAGGAATTCAGTACGACAGTTATTTTTCGGAATGAGTATAAATTGCCAAAGGTAGATAAACTTGACCTGCAAAGGACATCCAGGGATGATTACTATCGGGACGACATTAAGGGGAGAACTGCAAGGAAACCACCAGCACCAGCACCAACAGCAGTCCCTGCTTCTCAAATGACTGCATCTGAGCAACCATTTCCAAGGACTAAGCGACAAGCCAGGTGATAGAATGTAGTTGTTTGGATTTTTCTGTTAACTACAGAATGAATGTATGGATTGTTGAAAAAAATTGATTCTTAAATCATGGTGGGGTTTTGTATGCAGATGGGTTTAAGAAATGGTGGATGAGTTTGGATTTGGCTATACTGATTATTGAATTAATATTCTGTCATGCTAGGATTAGTAGTAATAGTACTAGGCTTGCACATAGATTTTTTTTTGGAATTGGGCCTAAAATAGTCTTTGAATTAATCTTACTCCAACAACATTTTATAAACTGGAGTAATACCCACCATCTTAAACAGCATTTTATATACCCTATAGATTCATTAATTCAGTCATTCCTACCCATCTCTACTTAACAACCATTGGAATTTTAGAATCATTCACCAAGAACATTGCTTGTTTGTACATTTAAAAAAACAAGAAGACAATAACAAAAACAAGTCCAATACTACAAACATTCCTTTAACATTTATCAGCTCATTGAGCATTATATAAAGTTTTTCCAATTTCCGCATCAGCACCACAAGTTCACACAACTATCAAACCCTCAAAAGATCAAAGCTTTAAACTACCATTACAACTACCATTACATATTCTCAAAATACCTTCACCAAAAGTCCATAACCCAAACCCCTTTCATTACAAACCATTACTACAAACTTGAAACAACGACTACCCCTTTCAACTTTACAATCCAAACACAAGAAAATTCCTTGTATCTTACTACTTGCCCACAAAATCAAAATAAAAGGAAATCCAAAACCGTCTGCATCAACTTTCAAAATACAAAGAAACTTGCCATCTCTGAAAATGGTAATCTCTCTGCTAATTAACCCCTCAAATACCCCATTGTGCCAATTCAATTCCATTTATGGCGCTTAGTTAGCTGTCATGTCACTTTGTTAACTACGCCTATTCAAAGCCATCTGTGTCCCCTTCACTCTAATAACCATCATTACCCTATCAAGACCTATTTTCAACACCTAATTCCCATTAAGACTTTTACCATCTTTGGAACTGCCATTAAGGGAGTATCTGGTGGGTCACCAAACTTTGATGTTTATCTTTGGGGTCTAATTAACTCTTTATGTTTTATGCATACTATGAGATGGCAGCACCAGTTGGGAGGCTTCATTGCAACCTGCTAAAAATGCTCTTCCTTCTAGAACAATCCTTCATATAATAGCGTGTCCAAAAAAGAAATTTTTTGGCCATATTACGTTTCCAAAGTAATATTAACTATAATTAAAGCAATACTAATTAACCACTAAACTCAAAATGGATATTAAGAGAAGTAATAAAGGAGAAGGGAGAATTTCTTATTCACTTAAGAAATTGGGATACAACATACAATAGCCTAAGGGAGCTATTTATACAAGTCTTAAGGTGTTAGCTTGTAAACACCACCTAGTATTACATGTCACACTACATGTAGGATGTTATGTAGAAATAACACCTCTAGCTTGCAAACCATGCAATTCAACACCCACTAGCTTTAGGTGTTAATCTCATCCAACAAAGTAGCTTACTATTGCTTAAGTAGCTTATACAAGTTGCTTATACAAGGTGCTTATGCAAGGTGCTTGGTGCAACTAATGGTGCTAAGTGGATAGCCACCATATCCCATGCATATTATAACAGGCCACACTTTGATTTGGCGTGTTTATTAAAATGTTGAGTAGCTGAACCAGTTTAGTTTTTTCAAAACACCCTATAGACACGTCTAAAGATGGGAAGCTTGGTGGATTGATACGTTACCTAACTTCTTTGAGGTCATGCATTCGAATATTGCGTTCGAAAGCTTTTTATTAATTTTTTCAGAAGGATGGGCTTGTTCATAAGGATGACAGCGTCTTCTTTTAGAAGTTTTAAGGTAATTGGGCTTCCACTTGCCACTTCAATCCCGTCTCTGACGAAAATAGTTGAGGGCAGCTGTGGTTCGATACTGGGTTTCGACTTCGGGTCACGGTTGCCCGCTTAGAGAGTCCGCTTGCCAAATAGCTGCCAAGTATTTGTTGCCGCCTCTTAACGGCCAATAAGTTGGGGTGGCGTTCAATAGGTCTTTGCATGCACTTAGTATGCATGTGCCTCCATGATATCTCAACTAATTGATCTCGAGGATTTAAAAAGTATGGGTGAGATGTGTTAACTGTTGGTCTTCTCGTCCATAAGGCCTGTTTGGAAGAATTCAGTTTTAATTTCCAATTCTGTAACTCTGTAACTTCCACATTCCATCTCCGCAAAATCCCTTCAGTGTTCCAATTGTTGAAGTTATGTCTAAGCGAGGTTATAATGCATATCTAAATCGAAATGATCGCCAGCCATGTCTACAAATCAGGAATCCATGGGTAGACCAGAGGAAAAGAAGGCTAAGATGAATATGCAAGAAAACCAGGTATTGATTTTTGATAATCATGGAAGAATTGTTGGGTTCAAGGTGTTGAAAGTGAATTTCATATTTGTAATTAGCTTTATTAGTAACTGTGATGTGTTATTGATTGAGATTCCCCCATTTCTCCAATTTTACAGGTAGTAGAGATAAGCAGTAGCAGCAGTGAGGAACCAAAGCCAAACATGCAAGTTGGTACTGGAGGTGTTGGATAAGTCAAAGAGGATAGGGTTGTTATGCATGATAGTGCCAGTGCTTATGCATTGGATCCTCAACTTCCTCAACTCCAAGGGGCTGATGAAGGGTGGGTGGTGTATGCCGTTCATCTTGACAAATGCCAGTTTGTGATTAATGAAGGTGTGGTGCTTGTAAGGGAGAGCAGGTGGTTTGTGGTGGTGCTAGACAGGGGTTCTATTCTGCACCAGTTCCAGTTGCATGCAAAGCTAAGATTCGGGAGAATGACACTCATGGTCTCCCCAATGATGTGTTAGTCTTCCCCAATATCTTCATGCTGGCACCAGTGATGCGACAGTTGGCAGAGGATGCTTATGATATTGCAATCTTCGGACCAGGGGAGATAATTGATTCTAATGAGATTCCTGAGGATGTAGTAGTGCATATGCCTCCTCCTAGGGGAAACTATTCTGTGCCAAGGAGGAGGGCTGCACCAGAAGGGAGTGGATCTAACAAGAAGGTTGTTGGAAGTGGTGTGGGGACCTCTGGGGTTGCACCAGGAGCTTGATCAGTATTCAACCATCCCCTTCCAGATGGTAAAGTAAGTATTCCTGTAAATGTTTTTTTGGGTGAATATTGCATATGTTTTTCATGGATAAACAGTTAATGCTAGTGGTGCTGATTTTGGATTTGATAGTGCTGGTTTTAAAGATAATGATATTCAATTGAATGTATATGTGGTTCTGGGTTATTGTATTATGCTTGGTTGAGTGGCTGTTGTGTTTAATTTTGGTTTTGAGCTTGATATGGTGACTATAGTAAATAGCAGAGGGAATTTGAAAGGGGGTTATGCCCAAAAGTGTTTTCCACAGAAAGTTATTTACTAAAAATGTCTAGTTTTTAAAAAATTCCGAAAAAGGTATAACGTGTACACATTATAGGTGTGGATTCTTGATATTGTGTACACAATATCAAGCAATAGGTAAATATTCAAACATTTTTGATAATTTATAACATTTTTGGGAATAACTAAAGAAAACTAGACACCTTTGGAAATTTTCTCGTTATCGTGAAGGTTTGAAATTTTTTTATGGGGTTAATAGTTTTATCTGGGCATTCATATGAACTACTCCAACTGGTAGCATAGGCAACTTTGAAGTTATAGAGATAGCATAACATATTAGTACAAGAATGCTTGAGAGAGCAATGAAAAATCTTACCAGAAATGCAGTGTGGTAGCTGAGAGGAAATTTTGATAGCACACATAGTCCAGGAGTAGGATCTTTTAGAAAACAAATTGCAGACTCCTAAGTTATTTATAGCATTCCAATGCAACGGATTACCAAAGAAATTTTGATTATAGGTGTTTAGAAGATCTGCAGAAATAGTTTTGGAGAACACAATAACTTGCAGAACATGCAAGTCAGAATCTATTCCAGAGAAAGCTAGGGAATTAGTCTTGAGGGTTTTGGGTGTACTTTTTGGCCACACTTTCAACTTGGCGTGTTTATTTAAATGTTGAGTAGTTCAACCAATCTAGTATTTTCAAAACACTAATCATAAACATCTAAAGATGGGCAGCTTGGTGGATTGGTACGTTATTTAAATCCTTCGAGGTCATGCGTTCGAATATGGGCGAAAGATTTTTATTAATTTTTTCAAAACGAACTTTTTAGCCACGCTATAAAACCGGTGTGTCTTTAGAACGCACACTATGGACACACATATACTAGCGTGTCCAAAGAAGAAATTTTTGTCCACACTTTCAACTTGGTGTGTCTATATATCCTACACTATGGACACGATATACTGGCGTGTCTATAAATGGTACACTATGGACACACATATACTGGCGTGTCTATAAATCATACACTATGGACACACATATACCGGCGTGTCCAAAGAAGAACTTTTTGGCCACACTTTGAATTTGGCGTGTCAATCAATCGTACACTATGGATACGCATATACTGGCGTGTCTAATGAACCAACTTTAAAACCACACCTTAAATGGCGTGACTAACCTTTTAGACACGCCACAACTCCCTAATGTGGTCATAAACTGGTCTATAAACACGTCCAATACCTAATGTGGCCATAGACTGGTCTATAAACACGCCCAATCAAAAATTTGAAGTTAACATGACTAAACGGTTGAAATGTTGACACGCTAGTAGACCTGGCGTGGCTGAAAGCACTTATATGAACACGCCCATTGAACATCTAATTAGATTCAAGCTAATATCTAATTAGGTTTTCATCTAACGGTGAATATTGAATGCTTTATTACTAAGGTAACTAAGATTATAAACCCTGATTTGAAAACTATATAAAGGAGAACTCTAGCAACTGGGAAACCTAATCCCCACACCTCCGGTGTGATAGTAATTGTATCATCTAGAGTCGATTCTCCTTTAACCTTAGGTTTTTCACGAAACTCTATAGGTTAACGACTTAAAGACTTCATTGGGATTGTGAAGCCAGACCCAACTATTTTCTCTGTAGTTGCGTGATCTGATCTTGCTGTTCCTATCGTATTTGAGTACTATCTTCTCTAAGATTGGCTCGATATTTAATCTACGATAGGCAAGATAAAAACCAGTCACAAACATCTTCGTCTCATCGTTTGTGATTCCACAATATCTTGTTTCGCTACAATACGATTAAGATTATTGTGAGGTGATTGATATTTTTAGGTTGTTCTTCGGGAATATAAGTCTGGTATATCAATTGGTTCCTGTTCACCTTGATTTATCAAAAGACGGAACAAAACTCGTAGGTGTTTATGTGGGAGACAAATTTATCTATTCCTATAGACTTTTCTGTGTGAGACAGATTTGTTTATCAAGTTTTCGACTTTGGGTCGTAGCAACTCTTGGTTGTGGGTGAGATCAGCTAAGGGAATCAAGTGTGTAGTGATTGGTGCCTAATAATGCATATTTATATATTATTTTGTTGTCTTTTATCACATATCAAGTGCTTTAGTGTCCTATTTTAAGTCACATTGTGTATTTTGCGTCTCGAGGTATCAATAATATTTATTTTGTTATAAATATTGATATTTGTGTATGTTTTGTATTTGTAGGATTTATAAATATAAGGAGGATCATAAAGTGAGCAGTTGATTGGAGGTCAGAGTGGTAACAGTAAAGAGAGTGGAGATAATACGTGGACTACAGAAGGATCAACTCATATCAGAAAGAAGATGGACCAAATATGGGCTTAATCCGTGTTTGGAAAATGAGGAAACAAGTTTGAACTTCATCTATCCACATATACCTAAGCTAAGGAAAGCACCCAAACATGCCCTAGGGAATTTTACCATTGGCATTTCCAAGGTCAGAAACAAATTTGCTAGCTTCTCTTTCTCCCTTACACCACCGACCAAACCTTCCTTGTCAACTAAACACAAAAAAACAATCATATCTATGATAACCCTGACCTCTATATCCCTATTTCACCAGCCATTTTCTGTCTTTTTGTCTCTCTGCCCATTACCATTTCAAATCAAGACCATCTCTCTATCACTCTCAAAACTTCTCTTCTCTCTACTGATTAGAAGTACGGTTATGAAGTCAAAATCAAGGTTTAGAGACATGGGAGGCAAATTCAGGCAGCGTTGTAAGTGATTGTTCAGATTGAAGACTTTGTATCATTGGAGAGTTCCAAGAAATCAAATCCCTAATTTTCTGATTGTATTTGTTGACTAGGGGGATTGTTAGACTTGAAGATTTTGTATAAATAGGGGAGGCAGTGATATTTTAAATTTAAGCCCGGACTAGTCGGAGCAACTAGCAGTAGTAAATTAGGTTTAATTTCATTTTGTATTATGTTCTAAACATCTTTGCTAGGTCTTAGATGGAACTCTTAATCTAACATCAGATAATTTTGGTTATGAATTTGTTCTTGTTGTGCTTAATTGCTTAAGGGTAGATTTAATCTTTGTACTACAACATATTACTTTCACCTTGTTTGTTATATGCAACCTAGGTAGTTGGAACAACTCTATGTTGTTGTGCTGCAACTCATGCTTAAATGAATCGATTCATCTTTTGATTAGTTGGGCTTTAATCAGACAATTAATGTTGTTAGAGCAAAGCTCGGTCGACCTCGCATGCGTTGCTATATCAAGCATGTTTGTCAATGCTAGTGATCAAAACTATGAGTCTTGATTGCTAGTCTATTATAGATAAGTCTCGGACTAGGATAGAAAAGTGTAGTTGAGTTCAAGGACTTCATGGCGATTCATCATACAACGACGAAGATCTACTCAAGGAATCGTGGAACTTCATCAACAAAAAGGTATGTGGAGACTTGAACTTATCTATCACTCAAAAGTCTATCTATTTTATCTCCTACTTCTTATGAGACAAAAAGTCGTATGCTATATAGACTGTATCATACACATTTGACATTTCGAGCTGAGTATTCACTACTTATCTTTTTCTCGAAATCGTGTGTTGGTAAAGCGTTTCGCTTTGATCAAGTTTATCTTCACCTAGTGAAGAAAGTCATGAAAAGTTTTAATTACTTTGAGAATTGCTCTGACGTGAAACGGTCTGTGAATAACGGCTATATAACGTCCTTTGAGAAAGTCTCAATGATTGGAATGAGAGTTTAGATTACATAACCATGTATTCCTTAATCCGAAGTTTTCGAACTTTATTGATTGAGAGAAACCGGAGGAATTGGCTTTGCCAAGTCCGCGAACCCAGTCCGCGAACTTAGTCCGTGAACTGACGGAAGTTCTCTTACCGAGAATTTCTGCTGGGATTTTCCAAAAACTCGTTTGCGTGTTTAGTCCGCGAACCTAGTCCGCGAACTGGCGGAAGTCTCTTTGCCGAGATTTTCTGCTGAATTTGGAAAACTCTGCCGGTTGCCTTAAGTCCGCGAACTTGTTTGTGAGCTTAAGTGGTTATGATCTAAAGATGTGCTCTGAACATGAAATTTAAATTACTAAGGAATGCTTTATGCAAACCGTGGCTATAAAGTTCATGAGCCGATTCATCGAATCGAATCATCTTTGTTTCAATTGTGTCTTGTGTAGTTACATAAGATCTCATAACAATTGAACAACTCTCTAACTAGTTCATTTGAGTCAATTGAACTAGTTATGGTGAAGAAGAACTAGGTTAATATGAATTTCTCATATGGTGATAGGTGTCTAAAACACCTTGATATTTATCTATTGTTTATGCTTTCTTTGCAAAGTTTTCTTGTAAAATATGTATCTTATGATTGTTTTTGAGTAATTAGGTACTTTGGAGTCATTTGGAACAAAAGAAGAAGAAACATCGCAAAAGTTGCATCTCATGTGCAACTGCTATTGGAGGCAGATTATTTCTCATTATTTGCTTTTATTTCTTCATCTCTGTCTAAAAAGCATGTCGTCTTTAGTGATGCAAATATCGGTCTGAAAAGCACGACTGCTTTAGTGATGAAGAGAAATTGAAGAGAATAAGTGGGTCTGAGAAGTAAGAGGCGGCTGCTGCTGGTGGAAGAATTCGAGGAAGAAGAAAGCCTTCATTTGGAGCAAAAAGGACAAAAAGATCAATTCACGGGCTTGGAGCAAGCAGGACACAAGTATCAATTGTGCCTCAAACAAGGATTGCTGGAGCAACAGAACAGTTGGATCAGGGCTGCCACCTAACCCCATCCAATATACTCTAATCGAATCAGGTCGAGATTCAGAAAACACAAAGTTCTGTCTCGTTTCTTCTAACACAGACTTAGACGTTGTAATAAGGGTTCTCGCCGGCGATCAGGTTAGCTCACGATTTGAGTTCAAGACGGAGGTTAAGACAGGTCTCAAGGCCGAGAATATAGGGAATAATTGAGGTGTTGTTGCTGTTCGAATTAATGATAGAGTAGCGAGAAAACACAGATGAAGATGCAATGATGAAGTCGGTGAATATTAGTGATATTGCTGGGATTTTTAATTCAAGAGGGATATGGACATTGGGTACAAACCAATTGGCAGAAGATTGAACTGTTGTCGTGGAATTTTGGTGGTGGATCTGAAATTGAAGAGAAGATGGGTTATTTGATTTGAAATCGAAATCAAGAAGAATTGAGGGTCTGCTGTCGAAATGAAGAGATGGGTATGAAGAGATGGGTGTTTCTGCTGGTATTGAAGATGAATCTGGTGATGATTTTTAGCAAGTTGCAGGGAAGCTAAGACAGATGCTGCTGTGTGCTTATGAGTCATAGGTTGGCTTGACCTGAGACAGATGGTGTTGCAGGTGATGCAGGGAATTGCGGGTACATGCAGTTGTAGTTGCAGGTGCTAGGAATGCAAGGAGTTACAGAGTGATGGCTGAAGAATGTATGTACTGCAGGAATGGGTCTGTGATCGAGAACGAAGCTGCGGCTATAATCTATCATATGGTGATGTCTCGAAATCAAGCTTCAGGTATAAGCAGTGATGTTGAATGTATTGAGCTGCAATTGAGTGCCTGAGATAGAATTGATGCTGTCAAAAATGGAATTGCGGAGAAGCGCGGTGACAGTGCAGTTGTGGAGGATTTTATGGGTTTTAAATGGAATTTGTTGTTGATTTGGTGTTGAAGTGATGAAGTGGTTAAGGTTCTGCCTAGAACTGTTGCAGTATGCTAGAGAAGTGGTGGTTTTACAATGGTGTTGGTGGTGACTGAAATTAGATGTATGCTTAGGTCTTGCAATGATGGCACAAACTGGAATTTGGTGGTTCTGCTGTGATGGAGTTGGTGGCGATATGTGTGGCTGCTGGAAGACAGATAAGAATAGGTTTGATGCGATGATGGAAGCTGCAGAATGAAGTTAAAGCAGGATGCATCCATGGGTTGTAATGATTTTGATGCAGCAATGAGGTGGTTGTGCTGGTCAGGATGAGAACAATAGAGAGCAAGGGACTGAAGCAAGTGCAAGTAAAGGCATGTGCAGTGGAAGAGTTGAAGCCAAAATGGAGATTGCAAATGTGAGATTGTTGCTGCTGAATTGAATGGAGCAGAGAAACAACACTGAGCCTGAGTTTGAAAGGTTCACTGGAATTGGTTTGTGGCAGCCAGAAGCAAGGAGTAGAAATGGGTGTTGGTGGAGCTGTAGATTGCTATTGTTGCAAGACAAGAGTAGATTATATTGCAGTTGGAGATTGGTTGTGGTGTTGAGGCTATAGGGTTACTGTGTAGAGCTGAAGGTTATTGTAATCGTAGAATGTGAAGCTGAGCTGCAGCTGTGTTGCAGAAGTATGGAATTGCAGTCAAGTACAAGCAAGAAATGCAGGATTTGTGGGTGCAACTGAACTGTAATTTTCAGCGAGTGCTAATTGGTGATTTGTATGCAAAGCTACATGACATGGGTTTTGCAGTCAGTTAGATGGAATGTATGACGCATTGTAGGGAGAGTTGGCTGAAGTTGAATTCTATTTGGATATTGTCCCGTCAGTTTCATGGGACTGACTATTGAACCGAGTTAACTCATTGATCCAGTCAGCTGACTAGATGGACTTGGACCTGTTGGGCTTGACTTATGGGTTCTTTCAAGGACTGATTTTGAGCGTGAGCTTGGGTGACCCAGTTTTGGAAGAGGCAGAGAAATACATCAAGTATATAAAAGAGGGTTCTAATCTCTCTTAGAGCAACTGCAGTGGTGCGAGTATAACCAAAGACCAAAGAGGGAAAAAAAGATCAAATTTTGGGTTTAGTATGGTGTGTGACGCTACGGTGGAAAGACTAAATTTGGTCAGACGTACATTATACGTTCGCCTGGTGTGGGGCGTAGACTATACCAACGCCTGATTGGGTAGATCCTAAAAAAAAAAAAAAATAAATAAATAAATGAAAGAAGTGGGGCGGAGGTATAAAGCCCGCCCCACTAAAATGGTTTTGAAAACAAAGAATGGGGCGGGGGTATAATGCCCGCCCCATACAAAATAATAAAAAAAAAAATGGGGCGTAGGCTTTGCGTACGCCCCATGTGGAGCGTAGACTATACCAACGTCTGATGTGGGGCGTGGAATATACGTCCGCCTGATGTGGGACGTGCACTATATGTCCGCCTGGTGGTGGGGCGTGAAGTATACCAACGCTCGACTATATTTGGATTTAGTCTTGGTCCCAGACCAAATATACTCTGGGTTTTAGTCGTTGATCAAAATTTGATCGATAGTACGTTCCACTACGTCTGTTCAAAAGACCAAATATTTGGGTTTACTCTCCCACTGTGGACGCTCTTAGGAGATCTTATCTTCTCTTCTATTTTTTCCTAGGGTTTCAACATGATAGTTTTATTGCTTCTTCTTGTTTATGAACTCCATGGATATGATTAGATAACTCTCTTTTGGTTAAGGAATAAGTTGGAGTTCCAACCATGATATTTATGCAATGAATTAGTTTTGTCTCCATATTTTGTTGCTTATGATTCATTATTAATATTGTTATATGATTTGAATGCATGTTTAGTCGAGTCGCGAATCAGTTGAATTAGTTTTCATCTTTACTGCTAGATTAGGGTTATTATACGCAAAAGTGATAATTCCTGATTGCAAGTAGCATAATTGTGAGTATTGCTTGTAGTGATACATCCTAGTAGTCACAAGTGGATCATAACCTTTGTTAAAACGGATTAGTGCTTTTACACGTTTGTTTGCATTGATTAGTCTTATTTCATAGAACTTAGTGCTCTTAGGGAGTTACACTTAATTGTTCTTTTACACTTTAGGTTGCTTTCTAGGTAGAATTCACATTCGCATCTTTTAATGTGTTTGTTGATGACAAGAGGAAATTAGCGGGATATTCTTACGATCAAGGTATCCTAGGACTTTTAATAAATTGAGATTAAATATCAATTATAGTTATTGTTGAAAAGCATGTTTGTGGATGAAAACGATATCCTTGACCAATACTTTCACATATTTGAATTGTGTGCTTTATTTCTTTGTTTTGCTTTTATTTTATTTTAGTATATAAAAATCAGAAACCCCCCCAATTGTTATTATAGGAAACCGAAACATATTGACAACCCAAGACCTCTCTGTGGGAACGATCTTTTCTTACCCTTGCTATATTATATATTTTGAGTAGTGAGAAAATGTAATTATTTTTGACGCCTACGACATCGATCATATGGTTAACCTTTTGGGTTACTATGTTGAACCAACATACACGTACACGTTTGGGCATGGTTTTCACAAACCCAATAAACGTCTACCCAAGTGTGTGTGACAAGCTAAGTTTTCGATCTAATGGTTGAGAAATATTAGCTTGAATCTAAATCAGGTTTTCATCCAACGGTGAATATGGATTGCTTTGTAACTAAGGAAAAACTCTGATTTGAAGGCTGTATAAAGGAGACATCTAGCATTGTGAAAAACTAATCCCCACATGTTTGTGTGATACTAGTGCGCTCGCTAGAGTCGATTCTCCTTTAACCTTTGGTTTTCTTCTCTAAAACCAGGTTAACGACTTAAAGACTTTATTGGGATTGTGAAGCCAGACCGATACTACTTTTATCGTAGTTGTGTGACCTGATCTTGCATCTTCTATCGTACGAGTACAATCTATTGATTGTCTTGAGATCGTGAGAGTTCTCCGATAGGCAAGATAAAGAAGTCACAAACATCTTCGTCTCACTGTTTGTGATTCCTCGATAAACCGCTTGTGTAGTCAAGAAGGACTGTTGAGAGGTGATTGATTAATCTAGGTTGTTCTTCGGAAATATAAGACCGGATTATCAATTGGTTCCTGTTCACCTTGATTTTATATCTTAATATAGAACAAAACCTAGGGTTTTTCTGTGGGAGACAGATTTATCCTTTGATAGACTTTTCTGTGTGAGACAGATTTTTTTATTATCAAGTCTGCGATTTTGGGTTGCAGCAACTCTTAGTTGTGGGTGAGATCATCTAAGGGAATCAAGTGCGCAGTATCCTTCTGGGATTAGAGGTGTAGGAGTACAACTGTACCTTGGATCAGTGGGAGACTGATTGGGGTTCAACTATAGTCCAGTCCGAAGTTAGCTTTTAGTAGGCTAGTGTCTGTAGCGGCTTAATACAGTGTGTATTCAATATGTACTAGGTCCCAAGGTTTTTCTGTATTTGTGATTTCCTCGTTAACAAAACTTCTGGTGTCTGTGTTATTTCTTTTCCGCATTATATTTTTTATATAATTGAAATAATACAGGTCGTGCGTTAAAGATCATCAATTGGAATCCAATCTTTGGTTGTTGATTGAAATTGATTGATCCTTGGACATTGGTATTTGCTACCGTCCAAGTTATCTGTTTTTGATAAAGACTCGCAGATTTCCATTTGCTTCAGTAAAGATCAAATCGAGAGATTGAGATATAAACTATTTGATATATCTTTTTATTGATTGAGTCTAACTTTCTAGTTGATTCTCATAAAAAGTATATTGGAGTTTGTCCATACAGATTTCTATGCGAAATATTGGGTGGTGTTGTTAGACCCCCGCTTTTTCAATTGGTATCGGAGTAGGCAAACACTCTAAGACCTTATAAGTATGTGTTTGTAGCGATCTGATTATGGACGAGCCCATCTCTAATAACGTACCATGTCAGAAATTACCGATGATTCTAAAATATTGGATTCACCTGAGAGAACTGTCACATCTAAGTCAATATCTAAACATTCTCTTGATGTAAAAACTGTTGATTGGGAAACTCTCCTAGAAGAACAGTTGGATGAACTTTCTGATGAAGGTGATTCAGATATTGATAGAGATGTTGATGAGGAAGTCTCAGAGTATGTTAAGTTTTTGGATTCATGGAAAATGAAGAAGATTACAACTTCTCATGTCTCACCTCTTCTGATTCCCCTCTGTCGAGAAAACAAGAAATTGAGAAGATGTTACGCAGGTGTTTATTTTTCGAATCGTTCTTGCGAATCGATCCTCAAGGATCCTGAGGAAAACCTACGTATGAAGTCACTTGAATGTGATAATATTTATCAAAAGTACTTTTTGTTGGAAGAGAAACTTGCAGAATCTGAAGTAAGGGTTAACTCTCAACAAATTAGTTTTGATGACAGAGAAAGTGCTTGTCTCGCTCGAGAAAAACGCCTTGAGGCTGATTTAGCTGCTTCTCTTGATAAAATCAAGATGTTGGAAGATGACTTGAAAAAGTTCAATACTAGTTCAAGAAAATTAACCACTATGCTAGGAGTAAGTAAAAATCATCGTGATACACGAGGATTGGGCTATAAGGGAACAGATGCTCCAAGTATTAGCAAAGAGGTAAAATTTGTCAAGGATAATGATTATTCTCAACAAAAGGTTTTCACTGATGGCAAAAGTGAAATACCTTCACCTGCAGTTAAGGTTCAAAAGAGCAAAGTTTATCAACCTCCAAAGACATCACACATGGATCAAGGTAATAACATTCCTTATGTTTGCCACTATTGCGGAAATAAAGGTCACCTGGAAAGGAGATTTCGTTTCCGTATAAGGAATGAGAAACTTCATGATGTTCTTTTTTGGGCATCACAAGAAGTTGTGAAACCAAGATCATACGTTAAGACTGATCCTCTTAACGTTACAGGTTGTAATTGTCCAACCTCTAGGCAAGAGAATCAGTGCTATGATAAACCTATATTTGCCTATAAACGTCGTACGAATCCTTTTCACAATCGTAATGGTTATCAAAAGGATAACTTCGTAAATACGAAGACAAGATCCAATGCTCCCAACTGGAGAAAGACTAACTTGCAAAAGAATAGTCAATCCAATTCTCTTTCGAGAATTCTAGAAGAGAATAATGGGAAGAAGGTTCCAATTGTTCCTAAACGCACTCAGAAGTGGATACCAAAGAAAGTCGATGATGTTTTGAGTGTGAAAAGGAATGATCTCCCAGAAAATTCCATGACTATGGAGAAGGCAATATCCATGATGTTGGAACTTAACAAGTTTTTTGGGAAAATGGAATTGGATGTGAAAGGTTCTAAAATTGATCTCTTTCATGATAATCCAAAGGTCACTTGTGGTGAGCAAGACTTTGTTCACCCTAACGCAACTTGATTGTGTTGGAAGTGCATCCTCACCTAGGAATGCCCTGCTTTGTATACGGTGAGGGAAGCAAAAGAATTGGGGCACACATATTATGTTCGGTAAGGTGGCAGAATTCGATTGGATTCATCTAAAAAGGTATGTCTATAAACTTGAGCAAGATTTGTACTTTTAATTGCTTAGAATACTTATAATAATCTTCCTTATCGTTCATTTCTACCTAACTTGATCTGTGTTTACGGTTCTTAAATGTTTAGGTTTGAAAATAATAGTTCGGGATGTTTGGACTACATGGTACACATACCAAGTATGCATAACAGCATTTAAAATCAAAATCCATGGGTTTAAGTTCGCAAACCCGTATGCATACTTGACGTTGATATTCGGTAAACTTGTTTTGGCCGTAACTTCTTCGTCCGAACTCGGTTTTACCTCATTCTTTTTGCATTCTCTTCCTTATTGAATTCCCTTAAAAATGGAGATGAGAATTGTTGAATTTGGATGAGTTAATATTGGTCTTTGTCCTGTCTCTTGTTTTTTAGTGTTTGCTCCGTTTCGTTGCACTTGTTCTATTCTCTTGGACTTGGGCACTGGGATTTTTGGAGAAATCATATTCTAAGCTATTTTGTGGCTATTACAAGAGTGATGTTGGCAAATTACAAAGAAGGAAGTTCGAGAATGGGTAGTAGTTCACATTGCTATATATTCTTGAGTGTTCACAATCATCTCATGTGAACTATGGTGCATAGTCGTCAATGACTTTGTATGTTCTTCTTTGTTAAAGAAATATTTTTATACGCTTTTGGTAACCACGCTTGGTATACATCCGTGCGAAAAAGATTGATTCTACCTTCTAAGGGGAAAGATTGTTATATATTGCAGTATTAATCTTTATGATTTTGTGATATTGCAATTGTTTATGGGATATGTATTGTTTGCATCCGTGAACTTGAAGGTCCCATATTGTATCAAAAGTAAAGTCGTTCATAAATTAATATTCGTATTGATGAAAGGACGAATGGACTTTTTACAATTACAAAAGTTATGCCTATGCAGTCATTTATTTGATGGAAAATAGGATGAAATATTTTGTTTGACAAGGATAAAGTCTATTATGTCCTTATGCAAATAGTGATGGAAAATAGAATAGATCCTTGTATGTTATCCACGGTATTGATCTTCATTGATCCATTTTGTTATGTTTTACTGTGAAGGCTCCATTGTGTATCTTATGTTGAGCATCTTACAACTATGTCGATTAATATTGGCCTTGTTGGTTGTTCCATGAGATGCTATATGTTGAGCATTATTGAACTAAATTAATCATCTTGATTGGTTATTTAGTTATTTGCTCCGAAATTCTTCTTTTGTCGAGCAAAATCTTTTGACAATTAAATTGATTGCTTCGGTGATTAGTTTGGTTGTGTATTCCAATTAGATTAATTATAGGTTCTCTTGTAATTAATCTAGTTGAGTTTTTCATATATTCCACAAGTTCTTGTGTTGAGTATATGAACGGATATACTAATCATGTTCTATTGGTTGATGTAGTCGTAGCTCCGTGAGTTTTGTTATGTTGAGCACAATCAATTAAATTGATCACTTTTGTGGTTTGATTTAGTTGTGTATTCCAATTAAATTAATCACGGGTTTACTTGTGATTAATTTGATTGAGTTTTGGATATAGAAAATCATTTCCATGGTTTTTGGTGTCCAATTAAAATATCCTTCTTTTCTTTCGAAATTAAGGTCGCTCTGGTTGTTCTTTCGGGAATGACATCAAAGGGGGGAGAGTTCTTTTGAACTTGTGCTTAATGGTAATATCTAGCGGGGTGTGCGGCTGTGGAATTTTATAGGGGTTATTTTGTATCTTAAAACTCCTTGATGAATGCATTTAGCTTCGGCTTTATGATTGCATCTAAATTAAGTTGGTATGTATTTTTCTTTTAGTCTATGAAATGTCTCTGGTGGAAATTTCATTATGATCCCGTTCTTTTATCTTTGCCAATTTTATTGACAAAAAGGGGGAGAAATAATGTAGTTCACACTACAAATACATATGGTTTCGGATCATTGTGTAAGAGGGAGTGGTTTCCATGATCGAGATGGAGTATTGACTAAGGGGGAGTGATACATATCACCATAGTATTGTTGTTAAAGTCGTGATGCAATTGGACTTTGATGTTACATAATGATACTATGACACTGTAAAATAATGATCGAGAATCTCGATTTCTCTCATTGTTATAGCTACGGATCTTCAACAACGGTGGTGCTAAACTTATAACCTTTGGGGATCATTGGAGTACTTGGAAGGACTAATATTTCAAGGAACATTGAAGATTAGACTATGGAATAGGAGCCACTAAAGTTTATCTTTTTTGTATTCCATATGTATTAATAGTTTTGTCACTAAAATTGACAAAGGGGGAGATTGTTAGAGCATAGCTCGGTCGACCTCGCATGCGTTGCTATATCAAGAATGTTTGTCAATGTTAGTGATCAAAACTATGTGTAGTTGCAGGAAATCCTACACTACACCCCTCACAAGATTTCATTAACATTCAACTCATTTTTGGATTAACAATCTTAATTTTATTGATGAACCTTTGAACAATCTTACAAGAAAAGATAAAGGGATTAAGAACAACAACCACTCTTGATTTTATCTCTGCTAATTGTTTTTTATTCCTCTCTCTAAAAAGATCTCTCCCTTCCTTACAGCCGATCGGCTCTTTATATAGAGTTTTTCATAGTGGATGACAGCTAATCCATCCTTTATTTTCGGATTTGTCTTGCGGCACTTTCGCGAGCTTACAAATGTTGATTTCGCAAGTCTTCTAATCTTCGAAAAATCGTCATACCTTTCTTAATTTGAAGATGACATTATCTGTTATGTCGTTTCTGAGATCATTCCGCGACGCTTTCACAATATGTTGCTAATAGTTTCGCATTCATACTGTTGTTGCGAGATTCTGATCCTACATCTTGCATCTTCTCATGTCTTCTCTGCGAAGGAGAGAATGATATGAGAAATGCCGTAGCTACTCATCTTCTAACATTCTTCTACGATGAATCTTTTACACGTATCTTTCCTTCTATTTATTTTTTGACACGTATTTGCAACCGTTATTTCTTAACCGTTCACGTCTTCTCTTCACATTAAATGTGGTTACCTTCTTAGGAAACTTTTTCTATATATAGTCTTCTAATCCTTTTTTTTTTCTTTTTACTTTCTCTTCATCATCCCTGCAACTTCATTGTTCTTCTGTAAATTCCGCCATTGCAACTTTTTCTTGTTTCTTCTTCTTTCTTCTTCTTTCAATCTTTTTAATTTCTTCTTCATCTTCATACTGTTCCCTCTGTAGGTCTTCACTGTTCGTAACTTTCTTCCTTTTTAATTTTTACGAATTAATCTTCCTGCTGGTGTTTTCCATGGATTCATCGAGGTTAGTTTTCTTTTTTCTTTCTTATGGGTTTTGCTGAAATTGATCTTGCTTACTGCCTTATTTGATGTTGTTTATGTGATTCCCATACTGTTGTTATTTCAGCAAAAACGCCTCTAACACCAAATTTACGGTTCAGAACCCTAATATTCCCAAATCGCAGCATAAGGTTGTTGTAAACAAAACAAAGTTTGTGGATCATAAGGTAGTAAGAAACATAATTCTTTTCTAATAACAATATTGTTGCCTCTGTTTCTTATCTGGATTGTGATTCGCAGGGTGATAAGGATGCTAACAAACCTCTCAAGAAATATCGCCACCTCAAAACCGTTGAAACCTTTGTTCCATTTCACTTACTTATCCCTTCAAAATCTCCTGCGACATCTTTGCAAGTTAAACCATTATCTCCAATTCGCGAAAAGGTTGCCTCAGATTTCATCCCTTCAACTGACCTTTCAATGATTGAAACCCCCTTATTAATCCTTATGTGAATGAAACTTCTTCTCCTCCTATTGATAATGTTTCCCAACCTTCTATCATTGCCAGTTCTCTACCTGAGCCTCTTCCTTTTTCGAAAGAAACTATGGAAGGAATAGATATTGCTTTCAAAGTTTTGTCTGAGGTCCTGGATGATGTTAAGAAGTCTCCCATTGATCTTTCCTTAAATTTTTCTTTTGTATTATTGCCTCTTCAGGATTGTTGCGACAATATGACAGGCCTAAATATTCTTGCGAAAATAAAGCCCCATGACATTGTCGTCGTGCGACGAAATCGCAAGACGTCTTTGCACTTTCATGCGAAAATCCATTGATCTCGTCTTATCTCTCTCTTTTGTATTATTTCCTCTTCAGGATTGTCGCACAAATATGACAAGCCTTAATACCCTTGCGAGCAAAAATCCTCATGAAATTTGCGTCTTAAGACACTTATCATCTCCCTAATGGAGGGTGCCGCCCTTATCTTCCCCTTGGTTGCCCCTTCAAGGATACGTACCTCTACCATACAAGGTTGGATCCTCCCACCCGGTCTTAACAACAACCAGTTGTTTTCGCAGCCTCTTATCCCTTTTGCCTATAGGTCTTATGGTTACGAGACTGCACCCTAAGTGGGGTTTTCTTCGGGATGAGTGCAGTATAAGCCAAGACTTGTCAAGAATGGCAAGGTACGCTCCAGACGCCCCTGGAACTCTTGACTCAACCGTGTACCTCGGCGCCTTGATCAGATTCTGCACTCCTTAGGAGAGTCCTTATTACCTCAGTCGCCCAACCTAAGTCATATTCTTAAGTTGAGAATCCAAGGTGCCTCTCCAGGATGGGCTTTATTGACCCCAAATCTCCATGACTCAGGTTCCGGTGGTGGTGTAGCCTTTCCCTGAGCCATGCAACAGGTACCCCCTTATATGACGTACTTTAGGTCTTACATTTGCCTCTTGCGAAATTTTATTCACGAACTAGGGTGTACGCCATAAAGGTTCGCCCCTTTCTCTTTTGTCATTGTTCTCTGATTGTCTTTTGTAGAATTTATTATCTCTGCGAAGTTCTCGTATATCATCATATTGTATTTGCATTTCGCAATCTCAATTTTGTCATTCAATAAAATGTATTTTTGAGAATTTTATTTGTTGCGAGAGCGTCGCAACAAATCAATCATTCATACACTTCTCATTTTTATTACTTTCGCCATTCTTTGCCTCTTTGTTATTCTCTGCTATTGCTTCATTGATAGTAAATTGTTCACAATTTCTTACTATGAACTAGCATCAGCCTTACAACATTTCTTCTTCTTTTTGTTCGATGGCATCCACCATCAACCTCTCACTTCTTTGTGTCTCTCTGATTTTGTGTCGCCAACTTTCCTTCTTGGTTGCTCTTCCTTCGCAGGATTCTACCTCAGTTTCGTAACATTTCTTTCCTTCAACCCAGTCTCCCTTTATGATTCCTACACCGCTGGGGTGAGGGAACTTGATGCACCGGTGGAAAGTTGAAGCTACACCTATAATCCCATGTATTCAAGGCCGTCCAATCAATGCATTGTAGGGTGATTCTATGTCAACGACACAGAACAGGATTTCAGAAGATATCCCCTTCAATGGGATTCACATAGTAACTTCCCCGTTAGGCTTGTTGGCAGTACCATTAAAACCATATATCTTATATGTTGATGGTATAAAATCATCATCTCTCCCTACCATGGTTTTATAAGTATGATAGAATAAGATATTCACAGAGCTTCCAGTATCGATCAGAATTCTATTAATTGCCCATGAATCTTCAGCTTCATCATCTTCATCTTCTTTAGGTTTTGGATTAATTTCTAATTTTACCACTAATGGATTGTCATGTACTTCTCCACCTTCAGGGACTTCTTCTGCGGTAAAAGAAATATTTTGTTTCTGCCATTCCTCTAGCGGCGAGATATTTGCAATATTCATAATTTCTCTTCCATCATTGTCTCTTGCGAACACTCTACTCAAAACATTGTCATGAAAACATTCAATTGTCTTGTATGAATGTACAGTAGAGTTACAAAATAGATTCTTTGCTTTTGCACCAACTTCTACGAAGAATGTTTCCTTTTCTTTTACCGTGTTTACTCTGTGATGCTCTAGTGGTGGTGGCGGCAATGGTTGAGATTGTGGATGCCCTACCAGAAAGTGGTTTAGCTTTCCTTGATCTATCATTCTCAGAATAATTCTCTTTATATTTCTGCAATCATACGTAGTATGTCCATGGAAATGATGATAAGAACGGAACTCATGACTTCTGTTGCTTGGAGGTGGTTCAGTTCCCATGTTCCATGGTGTTGTTATATTCTCCATCAAAATTATAGCTTCCCATATTTTCTCCACGCTTGCATTTAGAGGTGGCATCTTGATCTCCTCTCACACTATCTTGTGGCTTCCCTGTCCTCTATGATAGTTTTTCCTCTGACCTCCATAAGTTTCTTGTGGCTGATCAAGTCTTTGAATCTTGTTATTTCCACCAAGATTGTAGAAATTTATTTCTCTTTCGTACTCCTCTTGATCTCGTCTTCCCATATCCACCAATTTATGTTGATTGTTGCCCGTCACCTTTTCTTGTTGTCCTTGCGAAGTGCTCGCCACTGTGTTTATTAGTTTGGGTAATAAGCTTGCATTCGCTGCTTGTGAACTGGTATTCGAAACTGGGTATGATTCCATCTCATTTTTCCTTTCCTCTAGAGCAATATACTCTTCCTGAAGTTCTCGCAGTTCGGTCATTGTGATTGTGTTCTTGACTCTGAAAATTTGGACATACAATAGATTGGTTGCGAACATAGCATTGATAAATGACAAGATAAGATATCTCTCATCCACATGGTCAGCCATCTCACTACACATAGTCCTCCACCTTTTGGTTAGATGCTTCAAACTTTTGCCAATCCTTTGTTTTAATCCAAACACATCTTCAATACCAGGTCGCGAAGAATTTTTACTTATATATGCCCCCAAGAATGTGGTCTGCAAATGATTGAAAGATGTTATTGTATTTTTTAGTAGACCTTCGAACCATTTTAACGCCTCTCCTGTTAGACTGGATGCAAAATACTTGCACAATACGGCATCATGATTTTCCCACTGTAACATGCATCTCACATAGGCTTTGATGTGTTGAATTGCACAAGTTGTTCCATCAAAGATGTTGGTTAACGCAAGAAAATTGCATTTCGGGGGTATTCCTCCTAGTTGTACTTCTCTTGTAAATGGAGTTTTCGCAGCTTCTTCTATAGCTTCGTCTAATTGTCTTCTGCCTATTTCCCCTCTATTATTTAGCATTCCTCTCATTTCTTCCAATTCTTTTAGATTTGTTCATTACCCTAAATTTGATCCCTTGGTCTTTTTTAATTTCGCCTCCCTTCTTCTCCGTTCATGTCTTTCTCTCTCGCGAAATTTTGCATTTCTTCTTCATCATCCTCATCTCGTCTTCTCCTGCATCTCTTCCTCATCTCTATCTTGAATTCGCAAATGATGATGTCCTCATTTCCCCTCCATGATTTTGTTCATCTTATCAATTCGTTGTTCTTTTAGCCCTCCTATGTACTCTATCATACTCTTCATTGAGATTACCGTTATTCCGGTTTTGTGTACGCCTTCTTTCTCGATTGTCGTGATTATTCCGGAGAATCGCGTCCTGCATCTCTTGTTCTTCATTTTCGCTCCATCTTTCACGTTCGCGAGTTAAACGCGCTTGTTCAGCATAGTGTCTTTCAATTTTTTCTTCAATTGTTTGTTGATTTATTTGAGCTTCTCTCTCATGTAAAATTCTCCTTCCTTCCTCTCGATTCCCTTCGCCATCTTGATTATTTCGTCCCTGACATTGTCCATTCTCTTGATTTCTATCATTTTTCCTATCATCAAAAGTTTCATTTTGTGGAACGCAACGATCATCAGTCCTTTCTCTATCTTCGCGATGTTCTTCATTAGGATTTGGTATTTCTTATCGAATATTATTTCCAGCATTAACTGTGGGTGAGTTTCGCCTCATCTCTCTTCTAGTCGATCTTGAATATGATCTTGTAGTACTTCTCGATCTTCTACTCTGTAGTCTCATATTTTCCATCCTCAATTCGTGATTTTGCCTTGTTAGATTTGCACGTTCTTCTGCCTCAGCTCTTCTTTCTTCATGTATTCTTCGTCTCAACGTTTCTAACGCTCCAATTTCCTCATCTCCATGAATTATTCCTTCATCTGCTTCTTGATTTCTCTCTACCTGTCTATGGTTCCTGGTTTGCTGCTCTTCTTCTACTTCTTCTGCTGAATTTGATCGCCAAGTGTGTACACTCACTCCATCATAATCTATTGTTCCATTTTGTATCGGTGTTTGCTGAACTGGCGGTTGAACTTGATTTTCTCCATTATTTCTCCTTCTAGTAGATTCTCCCATTTCACTTCTCTCCCTTCCAGCAAGTATTTTACTTCTTCTTCTAGCAGTTGTCGGTTGTTTCGATACATTTCTCCTTTTAGCCATTCTTTAAATACTAACAAATTGTAAGAGATTATGTAAGTTTTTTCACCAATTACTTTCAATTCTAATAAATCACAATATTAATCTTCAACTTTTTCTAGAACAATCTTCAATCCCTGTTTCTAGCGCCATTATGTAGTTGCAGGAAATCCTACACTACACCCATCACAAGATTTCATTAACATTCAACTTATTTTTGGATTAACAATCTTAATTTTATTGATGAATCTTTGAACAATCTTACAAGAAAAGATAAAGGGATTAAGAACAACAACCACTCTTGATTTTCTCTCTCCTAATTGTTTTTTATTCCTCTCTCTAAAAAGATCTCTCCCTTCCTTACAGCTGATCGGCTCTTTATATAGAGTTTTTCATAGTGGATGACAACTAATCTATCCTTTATTTTCGGATTTTTCTTGCGGCACTTTCGCGAGCTTACAAATGTTGATTTCGCAAGTCTTCTAATCTTCGCAAAATCGTCATACCTTTCTTAATTTGAAGATGACATTATCTGTTATGTCGTTTCTGAGATCAGTCTGCGACGCTTTCGCAATATGTTGCTAATAGTTTCGCATTCATATTGTTGTTGCGAGATTCTGATCCTACACTATGAGTCTTGATTTCTAGTCTATTATAGCGAAGTCTCGGACTTGGATAGAAAAGTGTAGTTGATCTCAAGGACTTCATGGTGATTCATCATACAACGACGAAGATCTACTCAAGGAACCGTGGAACTTCATCAATAAAAAGGTACGTGGAGACTTGAACTTATCTATCACTCAAAAGTCTATCTATTCTATCTCCTACTTCTTATGAGACAAAAAGTCGTATGCTATATAGACTGTATCATACACATTTGACATTTCGAGCTGAGTATTCACTACTTATCTTTTTCTCGAAATCGTGTGTTGGTAAAGCGTTTCGCTTTGATCAAGTTTATCTTCACCTAGTGACAAAAGTCGTGAAAAGTTTCAATTACTTTGAGAATTGCTCTGACGTGAAACGGTCTGTGAATAACGGCTATATAACGTCCTCTGAGAATGTCTCAATGATTGGAATGAGAGTTTAGATACATAACCATGTATTCCTTAATCCGAAGTTTTCGAACTTTGTTGATTGCGAGAAACTGGAGGAATTGGCTTTGCCAAGTCCGCGAACTGATGGAAGTTCTCTTACCGAGAATCTTCTGGGATTTTCCAAAAACTTGTTTGCGTGTTTAGTCCGCGAACTGCCGGAAGTCTCTTTGCCGAGATTTTCTGTTGAGTTTGGAAAATTCTGCCGGTTGCCTTAAGTCCGCGAACTTGTTTGTGAGCTTAAGTGGTTATGATCTAAAGATGTGCTCTGAACATGAAACTTAAATTACCAAGGATTGCTTTATGCAAACCGTGGCTATAAAGTTCATGAGCCGATTCATCGAATCGAATCATCTTTTTTTCAATTGTGTCTTGTGTAGTTACATAAGATCTCATAGAAATTGAACAACTCTCTAACTAGTTCATTTGAGTCAATTGAACTAGTTATCGTGAAGAAGAACTAGGTTAATATGAATTTCTCATATGGTTAACCTTTTGGGTTACTATGTTGAACCAACATACACGTACACGTTTGGGCATGGTTTTCACAAACCCAATAAACGTCTCCTCAAGTGTGTGTGACAAGCTAAGTTTTCGATCTAACGGTTGATAAATATTAGCTTGAATCTAAATCAGGTATTCATCTAATGGTGAATATGGATTGCTTTGTAACTAAGGCAAAACCCTGGTTTGAAGGCTATATAAAGGAGACATCTAGCATTCTGCAAAAATAATCCCCACACGTGTGTGTGATACTAGTGCGCTCGCTAGAGTCGATTCTCCTTTAACCTTTGGTTTTCTTCTCTAAAAACAGGTTAACGACTTAAAGACATCAGTAGGATTGTGAAGCCAGACCGATACTACTTTTATCGTAGTTGTCTGATATGATCTTGCATCTTCTATCGTACGAGTACAATCTATTGATTGGCTTGAGATCGTGATAGTTCTCCGATAGGCAAGATAAAGAAGTCACAAACATCTTCGTCTCACTGTTTGTGATTCCTCGACAAACCGCTTGTGTAGTCAAGAAGGATTGTTGAGAGGTGATTGATTAATCTAGGCTTTTCTTCGGGAATATAAGACCGGATTATCAATTGGTTCATGTTCACCTTGATTTTATATCTTAAGACGGAACAAAACCTAGGGTTTTTCTGTGGGAGACAGATTTATCCTTTGATATACTTTTCTGTGTGAGACAGATTTGTTTATTATCAAGTCTGCGATTTTGGGTTGCATCAACTCTTAGTTGTGGGTGAGATCATCTAAGGGAATCAATTGTGCAGTATCCTGCTGGGATCAGAGGCGTAGGAGTACAACTGTACCTTGGATCGGTGGGAGACTGATCGGGGTTCAACTATAGTCCAGTCCGAAGTTATCTTGTAGTAGGCTAGTGTCTGTAGCGGCTTAATACAGTGTGTATTCAATCTGGACTAGGTCCCGGGGTTTTTCTGCATTTGCGGTTTCCTCGTTAACAAAACTTCTGGTGTCTGTGTTATTTCTTTTCCGTATTATATTTTTTATATAATTGAAATAATATAGGTTGTGCGTTAAAGATCATCAATTGGAAATCCAACCTTTGGTTGTTGATTGATATTGGTTGATCCTTGGATATTGGTCTTTGGTACCGTCCAAGTTATCTCTTTTTGATAAAGACTCGCAGATTTCCATTTGCTTGAGTAAATATCAAACCGATAGATTGAGATATAAACTCTTTGATAAATATTTTTATTGATTGAGTCTAACTGTCTAGTTGATTCTCATAAAAAGTATATTGGAGTTTGTCCATACAGATTGCTAAGCGAAATATTGGGTGGTGTTGTTAGACCCCCGCTTTTTCAAATGCTTAGGATGAATACTTTAGTTGTGATTAATTATCCATCTTCAGATCACCTTGAATATGCGGCAGACTCGAATCTTCATCGTTGTTCGTTAAAAGGACAAGAGTAATTTCGATAACTGAATTATCTACCGTAGGTTAAGCAGTGGATTCGACTGCCCTAGTTCCTTCTAATTGCATTTTAATCTTTTTTGTGTAGTATAATCATTCATAACCTTTGTCGTATCGACGCAAAGCCCATCTTCGTGTCACTCTTTCTTTTGAATCAGTTGAAGTAAGACTTTAGAATCAACTCTACACCCACCTTGTCCCTGAGGATCGACCTGTATTTGCACTATACACAATAAGGCACTATGCACTTGCAGTTAGTAATTGTAGGCTTGTTTATAGACCTACCAAGTTTTTGGCGCCGTTGCCGGGGACTCGGTAGCGGTGTAGCTGAAGTTTCTTCATTACCTTACTGATTTTCAGTTTAGACCTTCGTTATCTCTTGTATATATGTGTTATATCTTGTACTGTTTTTAGTATAGTTGTAGTTTTGATTTT
The DNA here is from genome assembly GCF_003573695.1 of Papaver somniferum. NCBI lineage: Eukaryota > Viridiplantae > Streptophyta > Magnoliopsida > Ranunculales > Papaveraceae > Papaver > Papaver somniferum. The sequence continues at coordinate 55,933,604 of NC_039367.1, forward strand.
TCTATCTTCCGCATCATCACATATTTTGCTCAGTTACAACTGTCTTTGCATCTAGCTGTCCTGTAGCTTAGTTTACATAGTGTAACTAGTTCTCATTTCAGCTGTTGTTTTTGTTAAAAAAAATAAAAATTCTTTGCACTTTAAGTTAGGTTAAAATCTGTAGCTTGGCCTGTAACATCTTAGCTGTAGTTGTAAAAGTTGTTAATCCATTGTTCTTTCTGGCATTAGCATAACTTAGATTGCGTTTTCAAGCCATCTGTATATATAATCCTCTGTAGTAGTAGCTCTGTAGCTGTAGCTATCTATCCTCAATTAGTCCATTGTTAAGTTAGCTGCATCTTTTTGTTTTATTTTTTTTCATCTAGTTCACTTGCATCATTGTCTTAAAAGAAAAATAAATAAATAATAATAATAATGTTAGCTTTGTGTTCTGTGTAGCATATTAAGTCATATGTTGTTTTCTCTATTTAATAGTTTACAAACATCTGTAATTTTGTTGTTGTATCATAGCTTAGATAGTCCATTTTCACATGCATCTTGTTCTATTGAAAGCTGTCTGTCATTCCATTTTGTAGTTTCTTAATTGTCTGTGATCAGCTGTAGCTTCTTAGTTGCAGTGGTAACTGTAGTCGCAATCATTTCTTTTTAAATTGCATAATTGCATCTCAGTTAGGACATCTAAATCATTGTCTTTTACCATATTTGTAAATCAAATCTGACTAAAGTTCTCTGCATCTGTAGGCTGTATATATGCTTCATTAGATTTTATTTTTACTGTTGTAGTATAACTTAGCTGTAGCTCTCCATTCATCTACATTCTTTCAGTTCTTTTGCTAAGATTCGGCGACTTTGCATCATTATCTCGTAGTGTAACTTAGTGTAACGTGTGCCATTTCAGGCCTTTTGTCATCATCATTTCTAGTTGTAGCTGTAATTTTGAATTTCAGTCATTCTCATAAACAACATCTTTTCATTCTTTTTGTTTACTATCATTGTCCTGCATCTGTTCGATTCAGTTAATTTGTGTCTAATGCATTCTGTGGCTTAGTTTGTATATGTGTTAAATTTTAAGTTGGTTAGAACTCTTTCAACCTGTAGGAAATAACATCTGTAGTTGTAACTTAGTAATCATTTTATCCTTGTAAATATTAGTTGTATCTGCATCTTTATTTTCATCTTTTCAAGTCATTTAGTTTACCTGTAGTACCATCTCTGTAATTCTGAGTAATTTAGCCTAACATAAAATTTTTGTAGTTTCTCATAACATGTGCACCTGTAGTTCAAGCATCATTAGAAGTTAAGTACATCATTAATTAGGTAATTGCATTTCATTCCTCTGTGTTTTATCCAAGCATTCCGCATTGTCTTCTCTTCATCTTCCAATTGCAGTTTGTCTACACCTGCATCAGTCTGTCCTGCTCAGATCATTTGATTAGTGATCAGTGGTGAACAAATAATTTATGTGTTTCTTTGCTTTACCTGCACATTTCTGAGAACTGAACTTCTCCTCTGAGCAACCAGGTACTTGTGAAGCTGAAATACACACCAAGGAAAGAGAGAAAAACGAGAAACACAATATGTGGTAGTGCCTAAACCCGGTTTTATTCCGACGGTATTGTTCTCTAAACTTTTGTTTTATCTCAAAGGCTATACCTAATTTGTGTGCCGAACTAGTTGCTACTGACCATTGTCAAACCCCTGCCAAGTATGATATGTTTATGCATGATTCTTTGACACTTGAGTAAAATCTTCGATACCTGAAATTCTTGTTTCACTGCACTAAGTTCGTGTCTGTATGCATCTCTGAATCTGTTTTACTAGGTGCTCTCTAGTTATGCAGCATAGTGTGTTTATAATTTCAAAAACTAGCTCTAACATGACCCTGTGATAGTTCGAGATGTAGGATCAGAATCTCGCAACGACAATATTTCAGCGAAATTATCAACAACACAATACAATAGCATCGCAGAACAATTTCAGGAAGAATATAATAAATGACGTCACTTAAGATCACGAGAAAGATGTGATAGTCCTGCGAAAATTAGAGAGCTTGCGAAATTAATATTTGTAAGGTTGCGAGAATGTCGCAAATCATACCCGAAAATAAAGGATAGATTAGCTGTCACCCACTATGTATTTCCCTATAAATAGTCGTTCAAGTTGTAAAGAGAGGGAGAGATCTTTTTTGAGTAAGAAACAAGTAAATAGGATAGAGAAAGTCTATAGCAGAGATCATTCTTGATTTCTTACATTAGCAAAACTTTATTACATTAGCAAAACTTTTAATACTGCCGAGAAGAATTACTCAAAGATTGAAAAGTTAATATTGGCGTTAGTTTATGCATCATTTAAGCTCCGCATATACTTTCAAGCACACAAGATAAAGGTATTAACAAAAGTACCAATTGAATCAGTGATGAAGAATTCTAAAATATCGGGAAGAGTGGAGAGATGGAATGCACAAGTAGGCCACTTTGATATTAAATATGAAATTTTGTCTTCACCAAAATCACAAGTTGTTGCAGATTTCTTGGCAGAATTTCCTTTAGAAGAAGATGAAGCAGTAGAAGAATGATGATGTGAGAAGAAGAGAACATGGAGATCCAAAAGATTTATTAACAGAACCAAATAGATGGGAGATATTGGTAGATGGATATCAAATGGAGAAGGAAATGGAGTTGGAATTGTTTTAATTTCGCCAGAAGGAATAAAAATGGCTTTTTCATTCAGATTGGAATTTGCATCCACTAATAATGAAACAGAATATGAAGCTGTGATACATGCCTTAAAATTCGCAATAGAAATGAAACTAGAAAATGCCAGGATCACTAGTGATTCGCAGCTAGTTATTCGCCAAATAAAGGGAGAGTATACTACAAATGAACCATCCTTGAAGAAATACAAGAAGCTGGTTGAAGAATTGTCAGCGAAAATCCCAAAAATAAAATGGAGGCACATTTCAAGAAAGGATAACAGACTCGCAGACGCTTTTGCTTTCATCTCAAGCATGATGACAGATCCAACTGCGAGATGCATAAAAATACAAACACTTCTGTCACCATCAATCAATAAAGAAGAAGAAGACGTGGACGTGATGATAATAGACAATGAAGAAGAAAACAAATGAACAATATCGCAGACTGGAGAATGGAACTTCATGCATATTTGGCGAAAGGAGAAACACCAAGAAATAGATTGGAAACACACAAGTTAAAAAGCCGTGCAACGAATTATGAATTAAGAGATGGGTTGCTATACCGAAAATCCTTTAATGGACCATCACTCAGATGTTTGACACGAGAGGAAGGAGAAAAGGTGCTAAAAATGTTACATAGTGGGGATGCTGGCAATCATAGTGGAGGAAGATCTTTGGCACATAGAGCAAAAATGCAAGGTTATTACTGGCCATATGCATGAAGATGCAAAACAAATATCAAGACGTTGCGAAGATTGTCAGCGGCATGGAAAGAAAATACATGCACCTGGAGCACCATTGTCATCTTCAACCAGTGTGTGGCCTTTTGGAAAGTGGGGCTTAGATATTGGGGCCATTTTTACCAGGATCTGGACAAGAAGATACTTAATAGTCGCAACAGATTATTTCACAAAATGGACAGAAGTGAAGGCAGTACACATATTCGCGACAAAGATATCTTTACATTCATATTCGAAAATATCATTTGCAGATTCGGAATTCCTGCACAGTTGGTATCTGATAATGGGAAACAATTTGAAGGACAGAATATAGAAATGCTACTTAATGCATTCAAGATAAAATGTGGAAAGTCTACTCCTTTGTATCCACAAGCTAATGGGAAGTAGAAGCAACAAACAAAACAATTGCAGATATATTAAAGAAGAAATTGGAAGGACATCACAGAGCATGGTGCGAACAAGTACATAATGCAGTATGGGCTTATAATACAACTAGAAGAGAAGCTACTGGAATGTCACCTTTTTGTTTAACATACGGAGTTGAAGCGGTGTTACCAACAGAAGTTGTTATTCCGACAACAAAAAGAGAAGCTTGGGAGAAAAATCTTAGTGCGGGCTTGATTTTAAATAAACTTGATGAATTAGAAGAAAGAAGAAAAAGCTTTACAACATATGGAGAATTATCAGCGAAGATTAGCCCGAGAATATAATAAACGTGTCAAAATACGCGAATTTCAACCAGGAGATTTAGTTCTGCGAGAAACACCAATATATCAGAGAAAATGGTGGAAAATTAGCGAAAAAATGGGATGGACCTTACATCATTAAGGAGATAGTTGGAACAGGAGCTTATAGATTAATGGATCCAGAAGGAAGAGATGTTGGTCATAGATTAGACAGACCATGGAACAGGTTGTACTTAAAAAGATATTATCCGTAAGAAGCTTTGAGAAGTTATGGATTCTGAAAGAATAATTGCAAGATTACTCATATCAAAACAAGATCATGATGTGCGAAATTTTCGCAGAGATAATCACAGAACAATGACATAAAAGAAAGGGGCGAACCTTTATGGCGTACACCCTAGTTCGCGAATAAAATTTCGCAAGAGGCAAATGTAAGACCTAAAGTACGTCATATTAGGGGGTACCTGTTGCATGGCTCAGGGAAAGGCTACACCGCCACCGGAACCTGAGTCATGGAGATTTGGGGTCAATAAAGCCCATCCGGGAGAGGCACCTTGGATTCTCAGCTTAAGCATATGACTTGGGTTGGGCGACTAAGGTAATAAGGACTCTCCCAAGGAGTGCAGATCTGATCAAGGCGCCGAGGTACACGGTTGAGTCAAGAGTGCCAGGGACGTTTGAAGCGTACCTTGCCATTCTTGACAAGTCTTGGCTTATACTGCACTCGGCCTGAAGAAAACCCCACTTAGGGTGCAGTCTCGTAACCATAACCCTATAGGTAAAAGGGATAAGAGGCTGCGAAAACAACTGGTTGTTGTTAAGACTGGATGGGAGGAGCTAACCTTGTATGGTAGAAGTACGCCTCCTTGAAGGGGCAACCAGGGGGAGATAAGGGCGGCACCCTCCATTAGGGAGCTGATAAGTGTCTTAAGACGCAAATGTCATGAGGCTTTTTATTCGCAAGGATATTAAGGCTTGTCATATTTGTGCAACAATCCTGAAGAGGCAATAATAAAAGAAAAGGATAAGACGAGATCAATGGGTTTTCGCATGAAAGTGCGAAGACGTCCTGCGATTTCGTCGCAAGACGGCAATGTCATGGGACTTTATTTTCGCAAGAATATTTAGGCCTGTCATATTGTCGCAACATTCCTGAAGAGGCCATAATACAAAAGAAAAAGTTAAGGCAAGATCAATGGGTTTTTGCATGAAAGTGCAAGGACGTCCTGCGATTTTGTCGCAATGACAAGAGGTGGCATAATAAGACCTTTAATTAGGAAGGCAAAATAAGACCATATGATAAAACAAAATATTTATAAGTATTCGTAACAGATTATTTTTTGCAAGAAAGATAATGAGAGGCAAGTATGGGAATCAATACACAAGAAGCATTATCTTTCTCATCAACAAAATATTAAAAGGAAAAGTTGATTCCAAAGTTGGTTGAAAAATGTAACTCGCAAAAGTGATAAAAATAAGACAGTTCAAGAAGACAAAGCTAGATAAGAAGCTCAAGCTTCAGTATTAATTTCAGTAGGAGATAACAAAATTCTTCGCCAATATTCTCGCAAGCCTCTCCTTCATTTCGGTTTTGATCTTCGCCTTGACTAGCATCTTGATTATCGCCAGCAGTTACTTCTTCAGGAGAAATTTCTTTCTCATTTTGATTAACACCAGCAGGTGCTTCTTTAGAAGGAATCTCTTCTTCATCTTCCAAGAAATTATCCTCTGCACCACTTTCGTAATCATAATCACTATCAGCAGGACGAGGAACTTCATCATCATCTACTTCTAAAGGATCAATTGATGTAGGAGGAAGAGATTTGGACAATAAAATGTCATTTACAAGGACTTCAGCTCAGAGATGAACTTGGCGAAGAAGTGCTCTCTGATGATTCCTATCTTGAATATCCTTAAAATAAGCAAGATAATCAAGTCTTCTTTCTGCTCAGTCGCGAGAACCAGTAAGGGCAGAGATGAGCAATGCATTTTCTTTGCGAGTTTTGGCATATTTAGCCTCCAAAATAGAAATGGAAGAATGAAGATTCTTCTCAGACTCTGCGAAAGATAGAATACAAGATTTCATTAAGATAAAGAATTCAGAAAGATAATACAAAGAAAAGATAATTAAGGCAGTCAAACTATTATGACTACCTTCCTTTTGCGAAATAAGGTGTTGAATCAAGGACAGACAACTATTCTCCCAACGTTCCATTGCGTCATCAAATTTATCTCCAACTAAACCTTTAAGTCGATACTGAAGATTTTTCTCTTTAGAAATAAGAAAGGCATTTTTCTTCGCAAGAGAAGAATAAGATTCTTCTAATTTGAAATATTGTTCTTTAAGCTGATTCGCCTTTACACTTAAAGCTATTCTACCTTGAATGAGTGTATCTCTTTTAGCGATAGATGACTCTGTTACTTCTTTAAGTTCATTTCTCAAAGAGCGAAGAGATTGCTATTGGTCATCACATACTTTTTGAAGAATATTAAGTTGTTGCGAAGATATCGCCATCTTGTTTAAATAAGTTCTCTTCTCTTGGGATAAGGTTTTATTCTCATCTGATAAAGTTTCCATCCCTAAATTAGCTTTAGTTAAAGAATAAGAAAGACGAGATACTTCATTACTTAATAAATCTTGTCTTTGAACTAATTGGGTATTTTCATTGGTAAGATTATTTATATGATCAAGAGAATATGAATAGAGGTTATCTAATTGGTTATATTGATCCATCAAGATTTCTTTATCAACACGGGCTTCTTCAACAGCAGATTCAAATTGATATCTCTCCATTATTCGTTTCTGGTTTAAAGCTTAACATGCGAAAGAGGGATTTCAAGGATAATTAAATATGGGAAGGATAAAACCATTAAAAAGGCAAATTAAAGACACATATAAGAAAATCATACCTCTCAATTCATCATTCTTCTTGTGAAGATTGTCACGATCCAGTAAAACATTCTGAAGCTTCTGATTTTCGAGACGAAGAGCATTACATTCTTTTTCCAAAGCTGTCTCCGAAGCAGCTTTGTCAGAACCCAAATGATTGCTCAGAATTTCGCAAACATTAGACTTGATAGGATCAATAGAAGACTTCTTGACATCATCCAGAACTTCAGATAAAACTTTGAAGGCAATATCTATACCTTCCACGGTTTATTTTGAAAGAGGAAGAGACTTAGGTAAAGAACTGGTAGAGATAGAAGGTTGAGAAACATTCTCAATGGGAAGAGAAGAGGTTTCATTCACACCAGGATCAACGAGGGGAGTTTCAATCATTGAGAGGTCAGTTGAAGAAATGAAGTCTGGGGCAGCTTTTTCGCGAATTGGAAATAAAGGTTTATCTTGCGAAGATATCGCAGGAGATTTAGAAGAGATGAGTAAGTGGAAGGGAACAGAAGTTGGAACGGTTTTAAGGTGGCCAAATTTCTTGAGAGGTTTATTAACATCTTTATCACCATGCGAATTACAATCCAGATAAGAAACAGAGGAAACAATATTGTTATTAGAAAAGGATAGTATTTCTTGCTACCTTCTCATTCGCATACTTTCTTTTATGCGCAACAACCTTATACTGCGATTTGGGAATGTTAGGGTTCTGAACTGTAAATCTAGTATTGGAGGCGCTTTTGATGAAATAACAAGAGTATGGGAATCACATAAACAACATCAAATAAGGCAATAAACAAGATCAATTTCAGCAAAACTCATAAAGAAGAAAAAAGAAAACTAACCTTGATGAATCCATGGAACACAATAGCAGGGAGATTGTTTCGAAGAAAATTACGAACTATGAAGATCTGCAGAAGAAATGGTATGAAGATGAAGAGGAACTTAAAAATATTGAAGAAGAAAGAAGAAAAGTTGCAATAATGGAATTTGCAGAAGAACGATGAAGTTGCAGAGAAAATAAAAAGAAAGAAAAAGAGAGTGAGAAGGAATATATATAGAGGGAATTTCTCCTCGAGAAAATAAACACGATTAATACGGAAAGATATAAGCGGTTAAAAAGCAATGGTTACAAAATACGTGTCGAGAAATAAATGGAAAAAAGAATACGTGTGATAAATGCAGAATATGAAGAGGAGAACAGCTGCGACATTTCTCACATCATTCTCTACTTCGCAGAAAAGATATGAGAAGAGGCAAGATGTAGGATCAGAATCTCGCAACGACAATATTTCAGCGAAATTATCAACAACACAATACAATAGCGTCGCGGAACAATTTCAGGAAGAATATAATAAATGACGTCACTTAAGATCACGAGAAAGATGTGATAGTCCTGCGAAAATTAGAGAGCTTGCGAAATTAATATTTGTAAGGTTGCGAGAATGTCGCAAATCATACCCGAAAATAAAGGATAGATTAGCTGTCACCCACTATGTATTTTCCTATAAATAGTCGTTCAAGTTCTAAAGAGAGGGAGAGATCTTTTTTGAGTAAGAAACAAGTAAATAGGAGAGAGAAAGTCTAGAGCAGAGATCATTCTTGATTTCTTTATCTTTTCTTGTAAGAACATTCAAAGATTGATCAATAAAATTAAGAGTGTAAACCTAAAAATGAGTTGATTAATAATGAAATCATATGAGGGGTGTAGTGTGGGATTTCCTGCAACTACACGAGTAACACCTGCGCTAAATGGAATTGTCGTTTCACTGTGCCGAAATGATTCTGTGTGCATAATCTCTAGCTTTGGAATCTCACATGCATTACTTCCATGTAGTGTGAATTGCTTGATTGTCTGATAGCCATAACATGTCAGGATTTTCGACGGGCATTAGGGACGAGAAATCATCGCACAAACACATTAGAAAACTCGCACATGAGCATGCTTCACATTTTGAGTTTCCATTAGACTATGGTGTTGATAATTATAGGGATTATTATGGACCTTTTCTAGGTCCTGAGCCTCAATATGCAAACCCTAATGATTATTCACACATATATCAGCCACCACCAGGGGATGTGGAGCAAGTATGTACTCCCCTGAGCCCTTGTATGCATTCTGTGATGGAAAATCTCAAACTCATTGAACAAAATAATGCTAGATTTGAATTGCAAGCATTGCATGATCCATACAGCAAACATCTGAATCTCTGTTCGGTAATGAACCTCATGCACAACCATATACTGAATATCCATATGAAACGAGGATACCCACTATCGAAGACTCTCCTTCCATAGAAAAACTTAATATGATTCTGAAAATGAACCTGATTCATTTACAAAATGAAGAAAGGAAGTAAATTCATAATGCGATGTTTGTTAGTCCTAATGAAGTAAATTTTGAAAATAGTGTATATGTTTCTACTCAGGAAATTAATATTGAATATGAACCTATTGTAGAGGTAAACGAGTGGACTAGAGACGCTATGGTTTTGAATAGGACGTTACATCCTTGCTATGATGATGATGTGTTAGAGGAGCATGTTTTTCGTGAAAATATTTTTATGGAATATTGTGTTTCTGAGACATTAGACTCAGTCGCTGCTTCTTCTGATGTTCTTATTCGTAACACTGAATTGTTGGATGATGTGGATACTGATTTAGGTATTGTGCAATTGAACTGTGAAAGGGAGCATGACACGCAGCTTGTGCCTGACTTAGGAAATGTTGAATTGTCTTTTGACACTAATGATCTTATGCATGAAAATATATTTGATGTGTCTGATTCCTTACCTATGTCAGAATATGATGTTTCTTCTGATATTCTTATGCATGAGATGAAAATTTTGGATGATGGTGAGTCTGAACTTGGACTTGCTAATTTGTTTGATGACTGTGAGCATGATACAATAGTTCTTGTTTACGACTTAGGGAGAGTGTGTAACGATATTAATGGTGAAAGGCATGAAAACAAAAACAAGTTAGATGTATCTAGCTCCCTGCCCATGTCACAAACTGATAATCTTCCAGCAAACCTAGATTTGGTTTGTAACAAAACTGTAAAACCAACTTTTCTAAAAGTACCTAGTCTAGGATTGGAACTGTGTGCCTCCTAAGTCCTCTTGGACTATTTTGCATCTAAATATAATACATTTGAGGAGCCACAGTTGGAATGTATGTCTCTGCCCGTCCCTGACAAAGTCCATTTCGAATTAGACCTTGTGCATGATGCACCCCTGAAATTGCAAGATTTTGTGTTCAAAAACACATATGTTGACAACTTATGGTTTGGGGGTAACTCGTTTACGTATGCATCCTTACTTGCACTCTCATGTTATATATGTGTAAGACTGTTGATGTCTATGCATGTCTTCTTTTAGGTTGATCCTCAACTCTTTAGGTTGTATGTGTATGGTGAAGTTTTCTTGTATATAATCCAGTAGGTAATGTTTCAGTTGAGTCTTATTTTTCTTTTCCTGTATATAAGTGTGCTAATCTATATGTGACTTCAGTTGAGTTCTCGTTGGATTCTAGCCATGAAAAATCGAGTTCAAAAAATTGTTTTCGCCAACATCTGGTAATCTCTTTCCTTTTCTCCACCCAGCTTGATTCTTATGGTATGTTGTTATAATTCAGATTATCTTGTGAAACATCGAGGACAATGTTTAGTTTAGGTTTGGGGGTGAAAAGTAGATACCATCGAATGTCACTGTGCTATATTCTGAAACTGAACTTTGCCATATTAAAAAAAAAATGAAAAATGGAGCTCATTTACCTTGATTTGTGACGCCTGCGCATGTATAATATCTTAGGATTCTTAGTCTAGATGATGAGGCACGCCTGATTCTAGCACAATTCACATTGTGATATATAAAATTTGCACATGCACCATCTTCCAAGCATGTATAGCGTTGGTGTTTCATAGGTTAAGTAGGCTGCCAATCATCTAGAATACTGAATGAGACTTGACTAGCTTGTTCTTTGGTTGGCTGGGATAGAAATTGGAGGATATATTAAGAAAGGCAACCATTGAATTTGACCGGGTGCATCGAAAAGGGCTGCCTCTTGATAAAAGTGTCATGTAATCTATTTTTTCTGTTTTTGTGTAAAGTTTGTTGTGTCAGTTTGTATGTGTATCTTTCATTACTCCAAAATCAGTTAAAAAAAAATCATCAGCAAAATTCAGAAAGAAAAGAAAAGAGAGTTCAGTTAAAAAAAAAAGAAGAAGAAAAAGGAAGAAAAAAATTGAAAAAGAAAAAGAAAGAAAGAAAAAGTACTCATTGTCTGTTATTATGTTCTATTTCAGTAAAAATGTTAAAGTGTCTCTCTTGCCTCAAAATGAGAGTAGTCAATGTAAATATTGCAGTCAATGTTCTTTGTTGTTATGTGTTGTAAATAGTCTTGTAATATGCAAGGAGGGTGTAGCCATCGATGTATAACGCGGGTAGGCTGAAATATCACCAACTCATTAGGTGAACATTCACAATTCTCGTAAAGCCGGACAGCTAGCTTGTCTTTGAATTCAGTTCTTAGCCTAAAAACTCTCTCTTAGTAATTGGCAGTCATAACTTCCTATAGTAAACCATTCTCTATGCATGTCTAAGGCAGATACACTTTGTACTCATATCACATGTCTTTAGTCGTTCCAGTGCTAGAATTGTGCCTTTGAAAGCTAGATTGACATATCCAATTGTTGTGAGCTAAAACTGAAATGCAGGTATCACTTTCATGGAATCTGAGCTTATAATTTGTCATAGAACTTTGTGGGTATGTTCTAAGCAAACCCTCACGATACTTCAACTCGTCCACTAGGGACACTTAGTGGTTTAAAAGGCTTATTGCATTCGCTAAATGCAATCGAGAGACCAGCGAAAGTGGTGTAGGTAGGATTTTCTTAGTTTTTTTGGTTTACTCGAGGTCGAGCAAAATTCAGGTTTGGGGGTGTGATTGGTGCCTAATAATGCATATTTTTAGATTATTTTGTTGTCTTTTATCACATATCAAGTGTTTTAATGTCCTATTTTAAGTCACATTATGTATTTTGCGTCTCGAGGTATCAATAATCTTTATTTTGTTATAAATATTGATATTTGTGTATGTTTTGCATTTGTAGGATTCATAAATATAAAGAGGATCATAAAGTGAGCAGTTGATTGGAGGTCAGAGTGGTAACAGTAAAGAGAGTGGAGCTAATACGTGGACTACAGAAAGATCAACTCATATCAGAAAGAAGATGGACCAAATATGGGCTTAATCCGTGTTTGGAAAATGAGGAAACAAGTTTGAACTTCATCTATCCACATATACCTAAGCTAAGGAAAGCACCCAAACATGCCCTAGGGAATTTTACCATCGGCATTTCCAAGGTCAGAAACAAATTTGCTAGCTTCTCTTTCTCCCTTACACCACCGACCACACCTTACCTGTCAACTAAACACAAAAAAACAATCATATCTATGATAACCCTGACCTCTCTATCCCTATTTCACCAGCTACTTTCTGCCTCTTTGTCTCTCTAACCATTATCATTTCAAATCAAGACCATCTCTCTATCACTCTCAAAACTTCTCTTCTCTCTACTGATTAGAAGTACAGTTATGAAGTCAAAATCAATGTTTAGAGACATGGGAGGCAAATTCAGGCGGCGTTGTAAGTGATTGTTCAGATTGAAGACTTTGTATCATTGGTGAGTTCCAAGAAATCAAATCCCTAATTTTCTGATGGTATTTGTTGACTAGGGGGATTGTTAGACTTGAATATTTTGTATAAATAGGGGAGGCAGTGATATTTTGAAGTTATGCCCGGACTAGCCGGAGAAACTAGCAGTAGTAAATTAAGTTTAATTTCATTTTGTATTATGTTATAAACATCTTTGCTAGGGCTTAGATGAAACTCTTAATCTAACATCAGATAATTTTAGTTATGAATTTGTTCTTGTTGTGCTTAATTGCTTAAGTGTAGATTTAATCTTTGTACTACAACATATTACTTTCACCTTGTTTGTTATATGCAACCTAGGTAGTTGGAACAATTCAATGTTGTTGTGCTGCAACTCATGCTTAAATGAATCGATTTATCTTTTGATTAGTTGTGCTTTAATCATACAATTAATGCTTAGGATGAATACTTTAGTTGTGATTAATTATCCATCTTCATATCACCTTGAATATGCGGCAGACTCGAATCTTCACCGTTGTTCGTTAAAAGGACAAGAGTGATCTCGATAACTGAATTATCTACCGTAGGTTAAGCAGTGGATTCGACTGCCCTAGTGCCTTCTAATTGAATTTTAATCTTATTTCTGTAGTATAATCATTCATAACCTTTGTCGTATTGACGCAAACCCCATCTTCGTGTTACTGTTTCTTTTGATTCAGTTGAAGTAAGACTTTAGAATCAACTCTACACCCACCTTGTCCCTGAGGATCGACCTGTATTTGCACTATACACAATAAGACACTGTGCACTTGCAGTTAGTAATTGTAGGCTTGTTTATAGACCTACCACGTAGTATCCTGCTGGGATCAGAGACGTAAGGAGCGCAACTGTACCTTGAATCAGTGTGAGATTGATTAGGGTTCAACTACAGTCCAGTCCGATGTTCATTGGTAGTAGGCTAGTGTCTGTAGAGGCTTAATAAATTATGGTGTTCAAATCTGGACTAGGTCCCAGGGTTTTTCTGCATTTGCGGTTTTCCTCATTAACAAAATTCTGGTGTCTGTGTTATTTCTTTTTCGCATAATATTTTGTTATATAATTGAAATATCACAGGTTGTGCGTTGAATCGATCAATTGGGAAATCCAACCTTGGTTGTTTAATAAATTGATTGATCCTTGAACGTTGGTCTTTGGTACCGTTCAAGTTATTTCTCTTATATTCAATCGGGCTCGCAAATTCCTATTTGTTAATTGCAGATTGAATTGAAAGATAGAGATATAAAACTCTTCGATATACTTTTCTCTAGATTGAGTCTAACTGTCTAGTTGATTCTCTTGAAAATATATTGGAGTTTGTCTATTCAGATTGCCAAACGAAATATTGAGTGTGGTTGTTAGACCCCCGCTTTTTCAATTGGTATCAGAGCAGGCAGACACATTAAAGACCTTATAAGTCTATGTTTGTAACGATCTGAATATGGACAGAAGTGTTATCTCCATAAACGTACCACCAGTCTTCGATGGCTCAAATTACTTATGGTGGAAAATTTCTATGCGTGCCTTCCTTCAAGCGCGTGATTTTCAATCATGGGTTTATGTAGTTAATGGCTATAATCCTCCGGTTGTTGCAGAAGGCGATGCAACTGTTGCAAAGGATATTGGTACATATGAACTTGTCGAGATTCTCGCTGCAAAGAAAAATTCGGATGGGTTAAATGCTATCATTCATGTCATTGCCCCAAATCTTCAGCACCATGTGACTACGTGCACTCGGTCTAAAGATGCTTGGGATATCTTAGAAACCGTATTTGAAGGGAATACCTTTGAAAAGGAAGCTACTCTGCAAAACCTAAATTATGATTGGGAAAACCTTCATATGGCAGATGAAAATTCATTTGATGAGTATAATCACAAAGTGTCTGAAATTCTTAATGCATCTTTTGTATTGGGTAAGACTATTCTTGAAAAGGGCATTGTGATGAAAATTCTCAGATCGCTGCAATGCAGATATGAGTGTAAGAAGCATGCCATCGTTGAAGGTAATAACCTTGCAACTCTTTCCAGAAACACTCTGGTTGGGAAGTTAAATATCTTTGATCATGAGCATACATCCAAATCCGGAAAGGATGAGGCTTTCAAAACACAAAAGAACACTAAATTACTTGACAAAAGTAAAACTGTTTGCATCTCTGAAGATGATCTTTCTGAGGCTGATTCATCATATGAAGATCTTGAAAAGTCAGTCTCCTTGATCACAAGACAGTTTAGGGATCTTCTTTTGAAGAGAAGTAAACGATTCTCCAGAGATAAACCCAGGTCATCAGTTAAACCTCATACTCGTGTTCCTCCTAAAAACAGGGATAATGATGAAACTGATGACGAGGATATGCCTCAGTGCTTTAAGTGTAAAGGTTTTGTCCATTTTGCAAATGAGTATCCAAATCGTAAAAAATACACTGGGAACAAAGGTCTAGCTGCAACTATTGATGAAATGTCTGACAACTGTGATTCTAATGAAGACGAAAAGTCAAGTGTTGCGCTTCTTTGTGGAAATATTGATTTTGATAATTGTAGCAATACATACATCAATCTTGATATTCTTTTAGAAGAAATCTCAACCGTTGTGGAAGAAAAAATGGATCTACCTGTTTCTACTGGAAACTCTTTTTCTGATTTTTCAGGTTCCACTATGTGTCTAGCCGCGTACACATCTCGGGCGTCTGAGTCATCTTCCAGGTTGACATGCTCTTACTGTTCTCTCAAAGGACATGAACTTTCAAAGTGTTTCAAGTACAAACACAAAATGAGATATGTCAACAAACTTCAACGAAGAGCGAACCGATTAGCAAACAAGCTCAAACTTGTTCAAAAATCATCAGAGGTATGTAAACGCATCTCTTCTTCAAAGAAGTTAGTTTCCAAAGAAAAGACTAGATCATTAGAGAGAAATTTATGGTCTAAACACTATGAGAAACAGGGCTCTATGAATTCCTTTCAAAAAGGATGTGGTGAACAGGTTATTGTTCACCCCAGCATAACTTAAATTGTGTTGGTTAGTGCATCTTGTCTCATGTGCCTGATCAAAAGAGTCAAGATTATGCACACCTCAGGCTTTCGGAAAAGAAAATTCTTTTAGATTTTTTAGATTTTCATTTTTCTTGTTTTTTCTCTGTTGAGCATTGTAAGTCTGGAATTCGTGCCTCTTTTCATATCTAATTGATATTGAAAAGGACTTCCCTGTTTAATCAATAAAAAGAGGGTTATTCTCGACAATTCTACCCTCTTTAGGGTTAAGAGTTGTTTGTACGTGAACTTATGTGTTTAAAAGTTCTGTAACCCTACATTCCTTTTTCCTTCACTTGAAACTCTTTTTATCATAAGACTGCTTGTTGGGATTATCTTGTGATTTCCTCTCACAATTCCGCTCAGATGGATACTCCAAGCATTATGTCGTCTGATGGAAAAGATTTTAATATGATTGTTAGGCCATCAATCATGAAGAAAAAAAGATAAATCTCCTTTACCTCCAACTTTGAGAAGAAAAAGAAGGAATGTGAGGAAGCCAAGAGTTGTTCCTTCAAATTTTAAGAAGTTTTATGATGTTCTTGAAGATTTGAAGGAAACAAGGAAGCAAATTCAAGAAATAAAGGTTATTTCTTTGAGAACTCTTGAAATTTAGAAGGCCCTGGTTCGGCATCAGTTCAAAAGGTTTGTTAGAATTGACTCCTTTCTTCATGAACCTTATGTTCCCATGGTTGTTGACAACAAGGAGTTCGGGGATGATAAAGAATTTTTCAGAGATCTCAATGTCTAGGAAACTTCTTATTTATTCTTGTGTTTTTAAAAAGGATAACTAGGGTTTGGAATAGCCATTATTGTGAGTACACATAGCTATTGCCAACGTTCTCATCTTTCAATGTTTTTAGATTTATTTATTTAAATTCTAAATTTTATTTGGAAGATGATTTTTGCAGTATTAATCTTTATGGTTTTATATATTGCAAATTGTTATGGGATATGTTTTTTACGTCCGTGAACCTTGACTGTCCCATACTTGTTCAAAAGTTATTTCTATTATATATCGGCATGAAAGTATTGATAAAAGATAGAATGAACTTTTGACTACAAAAGTTAAGCCTTTTATGTCATTATGTAAATATTGATGGAAGAAAGGATGAACTTTTGTTTACAAAGATTAAGTCTACTATATGTCATTGTGCAAATAGTGATGAAAAATATAATGAATCTTAGATTATTCCGCAGTATTGGTCTTTCCCTGATCCACATCCTTGTGCATATACTGTGTTGCTCCGTAAGTTCTCTTATGTTGAGCATGACCAATTGAATTGATCATTTTTCTTGTGGTTAATTCAATTTGAGATTTTTTGGACACAAATTCATATTTTTATGTGATTTGTTAATGTCCAAAGAAATCCTTGTTTTCTTGCAAAAGTAAGGTCGCTCTTGTTGTTCTTTCGGGAATGAAATTTTATGGGGGAGAGATCTTAATTGAACTTGTGCTTAATTACCAAATATTTGTTGGGTGTGCGGCTGTGGAATATTGTAGGAGTTATCTTGTATCTTTATAAACTTCTTGATGAATACACTAAGTTTGGACTATGTGAAATCATCGAAACAAGTTGGTATGTTGTTCTCTTTTGGTCATGAAGTATCTCTATGAAAATTTCATGAGGATCCCACTAGTTTTCGTACCTTTGACAATTTATATTGACAAATAGGGGGAGAATTAATGTGTAGTTCATACTACAAATACATATGGTTTACGAATCATTATGTAAGGGGGAGTGGTTTTCATGTTGAGTTGAAGTATTGACTAAGGGGAGTGATACATATCACCATAGTATTATTGTCAAAGTTGTGATACCATTGGACTTTGATGTTGTATAATGATACTATAATACTGTATAACAATGATTGAGAGCAATTGTTTTCTCATTGTTATAGCTACGGATCTTTAACAACAATGATGCGGAATTGAACACATTTGGAATGATTGGAGTACTTGGAAGTGACGAAGATTTCGAGTAATTTTGAAGAACCAAGGAGAACAAGCATTTGGATGAGAAGCTACAAAGTTTATTTATTTTCTAATCCATATGTATTGATAGTTTTGTCACTAAAATTGACAAAGGGGGAGATTGTTAGAGTACTGCTCGGTCGAACTCGCAAGCGTTGCTATCTCAAACTTGTTTTTCAATGTTAGTGATCAAAACTATAAGTTTTGATTTCTAGTCTACTTATAGTGATGTCTTGGACTAGGATAGATTGTGTAGTTGAGCATTAGACTTCACGGCGTTCATCAATTGAAGACGACGAACTACTAAGGCGAGCTTGTGGAACTTCATCAACAAAAGGTATGCGGAGACTAAAACTCACATATCACTTGGAAAGTCTATTTCTACTTTATCTCCTATATTGAGACAAAAGTCGTATTACTATATAGTTGTCGATTATACACATTTGATATTTCAAGCTGAGTTTAATTCGCTTACATATTTCTCGGAATATGTGTTGGTAAGTTTCGCTTCAACCAAGTTCATCTTATATTCTTGACGAAAGTCAAAAGATGATCATGTGAAAATCACCGAGTAACATCTTACATGGTTTGTGTGATACAATCATTTGGTGTAGACTTGGAATATTTCATTATGATTATTTCAATAACTTGAAAATTGATTTGATGCTAATAGTGTGTGAAAACGGCTATTGTCATCCTCTAAGAAAGTTTGAATGATTGAAATAAGAGTTTAGAATACTTAACCATCATTGGCTTATAAAAATAATGTGCATTCTTACATGTATGTGATCCATTACCGGAACTAAAGTATGCATACTAGTATGCGTAGTTGAAGTTGTGAAATTTGGTGTACCAAGTACACATACCGGTACGCGTACTTGCGTAAGGTATAGGTCCGGAAATTGCTGCTGCAATTTGGAAGTGTACTAAGTATGCGTACCCGTTTGCATACTGGCGAACACAAACCCAGACCGGATATTTAAGTATGCGTACCCGTTTGCATACTTGAGTGGTTAAAGTTCTAAAATCGGTTGGCTCATGAACTAATATATTTATATATTAGGGAATGCATTCTTTGCAAACCGTGGCTATAATGTTCATGAATTGATTCGAGTGAATCAAACCAATTTTGCTTTAATTGTGTTCTTGTATACTTCTATGAGAATATAACAATTGAGCAACTCTTTAACTAGTTTCATTTGAGTCATTTGAACTAGTTATGGTTAATATGAATAAGGTTGATATGAGAGTGTGCATATATCTAACCTTGGTTAACTACAGTTGATCCAACATGGTGTACACGTTTAGGTACGGTTACTAAACTTAAATGAGGGTACATTTCATTTGTGTATAACAAGCTAAGTTCGATATAACGGCTGAAAGATATTAGCTTGAATCTAATCAGGTTTTCATCTAACGGTGAATATTGAATGCTTTGTTACCAATGTAACTAAGATTGCAAACCCTGATTTCAAAACTACATAAATGAGAACTCTACCAACTGGGAAACCTAATCCCCACGCCTCTGGTGTGATACTAGTTGTATAAGCTAGAGACGATTCTCCTTTAACCTTAGGTTTTTCACAAAACCCTGTAGGTTAACGACTTAAAGACTTCATTGGGATTGTGAAGCCAGACCCAACTATTTTCTCTATAGTTGTGTGATCTAATCTTGTTGTTACTATTGTATTTGATTACTATCTTCTCTAAGATTGGCTCGAGATTTAATCTCCGACAGGCAAGATAAAAAGCAGTCACAAACATCTTCGTCTCATCGTTTGTGATTCCACAATATCTTGTTTCGCTACCATACGATTAAGATTATTGTGAGGTGATTGATATTTCTGGGCTTTTCTTCGGGAATATAATGTAAGGACCCTCAAGCTCGTCAACGTTATTTGACAGGTCTGAAGATGATTTAACCACTAATGACATAAATAATTAGATGTGAGTAAAACTTACTAAAATTAATCCATACTCCGGAGATGAAAGTAATATCTTTGGATAGATCTCGTAAAGCTACGAGAAATAAATTACTTGGAGGTGGTATTCGGATACCCGGCGAAGAACAAATCATTTGATTCGTATGGGGGAAAAATAATCATTTTGCAGGTCAAGCTGTCATGGAAGCCAAAATGACTCTGGTGGGCAACTTAAGGCTGCCGATAACCAATGTTCTGGGTGTCTCAGTAATTGTGTTTGGTTTTATAGTAGAGGTGATTAATTCATTTAGCAAGTCCACATAAAATGCCTAGATAAATGACACTTGGGATTTTATTAACAAACATATTTGATTAATTGCATGGGATACATAATGCTCACATGTGTCTAAAGCATAAGAACCTTAATTTATAATCAATTAGGAAATAAGATTTAATTCTTCTAAATAGTATTAGCTTGTATTAATAATCTTAAGATATAATTAATGGTAGATAGGGATAATATATAATATATATTCACTTTAGTAAATTAAATGGTGTGATTTAAATTAAAGTAATTATGCATGTGATGACTAGTGTATCCAAGTGTCTAATTGCTGTAAGTTGTAACTAAACAAAGAGTAGTTAGATATGTATCCATTTTCTCTTGTTTAGATATGGAATTGGCATATATATTCGTCTGTTTACATATTTCATCATCCTCCACGTGTCTATGGAGAAACACGAGGAAGACATACAATCTGGGGCATCAAGGTGTGATGTCACGCGCATACAGCCAAGAGACGTGTCTCTTCAGGGCAAGGCCCTCATCCAACAGATCCAATGGCGAAGAATCAAGGAGTACCGAAATATAATGCCATTGCAAAGCACTGAACAACATCCAAATACTTACTTTATCCCATCTCAAGAAAGATCCAAGATCAGCGGTTGGGGTTAATCCGACTGACACGGATATGACAGGAGCAGAGGACGTCTGTCTGGCGCGTACAGATGACCCAACCACCCGCATTAAACGCCCTGAGCTGTATACGTGTCGACCAACCTATGGAAGACACGATGACAACTCTTCGTCATCAAGCATGAAATGCTGGGGGCATCATAGAAGACGAAGATATCTTTGGTATTGACACAAAGCACAAGACGATAAGATTATAACGTCCTTCAGAAGTGGACCTCACGTTGTAACCCTATAAATACCCCTCTCCACTAAGAGAGAAAGGGTCGACCAATCCATAGCAATTAGAGGAGAACGTAGGAGAGATAAATAGGAAGAGTAAGTAAATCCCTTATTTCTGCTGACCTATGTACACTTTAAAGTCATTCGACTATCTTTGTAACCACTCAATACATAGTGAAACACCAACCCCGTGGATGTAGGCCTTAGTGCTGAACCACGTAAATCTTTGTCTTATTTACATTTCAGCACTTCACATTCAACGTTTTACATCATGCACTTTACATTTATACTTCGATCTCTATTTACTCTATTATATGAGCATTATAAGTGATAATATACAACTAGACAATGACGAGCCCGAAGGCTCTGAGTCGATGAATCGATATAATCACCTCCCCTTACGCATATAATGCATAATTTATGATATAGAGTGTATGAGAATATTGTTTGTGAACATGTGGATTTATCGTGATTTATGTGTTCACAATCTGGCGCTAGAAACAGGGACTTTTGTCCCTGTAAAAGATTTATCTTACCCTGTGATTTATACGTACCTTGTTTGTTCCGAGCACCTCTCTACGAAAATAACGGTGCTTAGAACGTTTTTCAGCTTCAGCATGCATTACCTTGCCATACCATGCATTTATTAGTAGATCTACGTCTTTTCAAGTGCTTTCAAGTTTTGTACCTTCGAAAAACAGACGTTGTGGATCTATCCATATATTTTTTAGTAGATCTACGTCTTTGCAAGTATTTTAAAATTTTGTATCTTTGAAAAACAAAAATTATGGACAGATCCATACCTTTCTTGGTAGACCTACGTCTTTGAAATCGTTTTCAAGCTTTTATCTTTGAAAAACAAAACCTTTGATATATCCATGTTTTCTCAGTAGAGCTACATCTTCAAAATCGTTTTCAAGCTTTTATCCTCGAAAATGAAAATCTATGAATAGATCCACACACTTTTTAGTGGTTCTGCGCCTTTGGAATCATTTCCAAATTATTGTCAATGTGCATCTTCGTCAGCGATTTCCTTATCAAACCTGCGCCTTCTTTCAAACTACGTTGCTTGTCATTAAACTTATAAAATAGGCCTGGGGTAACCAAGAGATCCGATACCTCTGAAAAGGGGAATAATAGCCGGATAATCTTTTCTAAACCTCGGAGCCTGACTTCCATAACTCTGCTAATGAACCCCCGTGGATCCCATTTTCTTTGCATGCCTTCTACCTTTTGCAGAGGATAACAGAGATGGAGAAAAATAAAGATGCAGGAAAAACGAAGGCTTCATCAAAAGACACGCCAAGGGCAACCCCAGTCATGACTAGGAGTAAACAAAAGGGAGAAAAGCTTAAAGCAGCGGATAAGAATCAAAGCGGAGCTGAAAGCACGATGCCTTTAGATGCCATCTCAATTGCATAAGAAGCACTAAAGGTCGTTGCTGCCAAAGCCGGAGCATCCAGAGTAGGAATCTCAAAAGTGACAACTGCCACCCGACCGCAGGAACAGCGTGAAGGGATGGCAAAGTCTGTGATACAACAACCTACTTACGGGATGCCATTCACCAACGAACAAAATCTACCACTTCAAGCTAATCAACCCCTCCTAATAGCCATTCAGCCCACGCATCAACCAGCGGAACTTCAAAATCCGCAGATGGACCCACCAGAACCAGTGATACAAATTGTCGACGAAGACCATACGGTAGCTGTCGGAGGTCAAATGCAGGTGGGAACTCCGAATCAAGGATCGAATCACTCTGCTTAGATGATGGCAGAACTAGAGGAACTGAGAAAGAATCAAAGGGTGTACGCAGATGTTGTAGCCCTGCTCGCACAGGAGAACCAACATCTCAAAGACAGAATCACCAACAGTGCAGAGGTGGAAAACCAACACGACGAAGTTAACTCCATGGCACCAATACCGAACCAAGATCGAAGGATGATAGTTGCCAACACAGCCAACCCAGAACCTCTGAACCGAAGGGATGCGAGAGGAAGTCGAAGATCCGACCTAGAATATAATCCGGATAACTCAGACTACTTCGATAGTGACACCCCGAGGCCAGGACGATCCCCCTTCCTCGAGGAGCATCAGCGGACAATGGAGAATCTTCGTGCCGAAATGATGGCAGAAATCAAGCAGTTGAAAACTAGGCAAGGAGGTGGAAGATTGGAGAAAGTGATGAAAGAAGCAAGCACCACCCCGCTGACACAACGCTTGGCCAAATCTCTCATTCCACAGAAGTGTCCAGTTCCGGCCTTCGAGTGTTACGATGGATCCAGTGATCCCGCAGCCCATCTTCGGTATTATAACCGAATGATGGCACGATGGGATTATGATGATGCCATACTTTGCAGATACTTTACCTCGAGTCTAAAAGGGTCAGCGTTGCCTTGGTTTGACAATTTACCACCGAGTTTCATTGATTCTTACGACCAGCTCACCGAGAAATTCTTGGCAACCTACATGTATAACAAGGTCGTCAACACCGGAATGGATAAGCTCTTCTCGCTGGCAATTAAGTACAAGGAAACAATCAGAGAATACACTGACAGATGGCATAAGATATGTCAAGCCATCGGAAACGTGGATCCAGTAGTTAGCATCAACTACTACAAATGGGGGCTGGACAGGATGAGTCCCCTATTTGTCGAGATCCACGACACCATCCCTTCTACCGAAGGAGATCTTCGAGTAATCATAGAGAAACATGCAAGGTTAGCGGAGATCCAACGAGAAAATCCCAGAGCTCATACTCAGCGTCCCTCACGCACGAATTCTGTAGAACAAGCTAGCGGGTCCAAAAGAGGCAACTCAGATGAACGACCCAGCGAGGACAGAAGAGAACGAAGAGATGATCTACGAAGGGGTGACTGAAAATTCGAAGACCAGGTCTACACGAATCTAAATACCAGCTATTCACGCATCCTGAAGGAAATCAAGGGTCGGGAAAACCTCGATTGGCCATGGTCCAAGGGAAAGCAGCCCCCAAGATCAGAAAAGTCGAGAGAATACTGTGAATATCACTGTTTCAATGGTAACCAAACAGAGAAATGCAAGAATCTCAAGATAATGATTCAAAAGTTGATTGACGCATGAGTTCTTAAACAGTACGTACATCGGACTAGCACCGAAGACAAGGCTAAACGAAGAAAGTAGGTTCAGCTCATGTTCTGAGACCACGGGGCCATCCCTAACTGCCCAGAAAGGTAAAATATTGATTAAGAAGTTTGAAGACTAATGTGAGTTGTACAAAATCGACGGGGAAGAAGTGGATGAACACGAACAATGGATGGACGCACCAATGGTTTTCGACGCGGACGACGTCGAAGAAGATATGGTGGACCACAACGACCCTCTAGTTCTCACGCTGCCAGTAGCAGGGTGCAACATCAAGAAGATCCTCATCGATGGAGGAAGCTCAGTCAATGTTTTATTCTATGATACATTCAAACGAATGGAACTCAACGATGAACATTTGTTATCTTCGTACTACACTATCTAAGGTTTTCACGGAGCAGCCACGAAGCCTTTAGGAGACATTTTCTTGCAAGTAGACGTAGGGACAATGAAGCTCGACACCCGGTTCAGTGTGGTGGATGCACCATCACCCTATAATGCCATAATTGGCCGAAGGTGGGTACACAAACTCAAAGGAGTAGCGGCTACCTATCACCAATACCTTAGGTTTCTAACTCCCCAAGGGATAATGGAAATAAAAGGAGACCAGGTCACTGCGCGAGAATGTCAAACTTTGCAGAACCAGCTTAATAACGAACAGGAGGAGCAACGAAAGTCCCGAAGATCTCGAAACAAAGAAGCTGCAAAACAGACAGCGATCGACACCTATCTTCGTTCACGGGGCTGGTGACCTCCTCATGGACCTCAGTCTCATCAGCTACAACAGTAGAAGATTGCTTAGGACCAATATTATTCTTCTTCGTCACCTACAAAACAATAAAGAATTACATCAAAAGATTATTTTCTCCTTTACTTGAAAAAATTTAAAATTTTCGAAATAAGGAAAAAAGGGGCAGGTATAAGAAGAAGCCATACTTTGGAAGTTGCAGTACTCTTCGAGGAAAGGGTAGCACCGGAACTCTCCTCCTCGTCTCCATCAACAACGTCGAGGTCATAAGGAAAATCCATGGCTGCAAAGTTCAAACGCCAAGGACAGAAACCCCCATAACGAGCAGGGGCAGTTTCACGAGGTTCGCTATTAGCAGTAGGACACCATCCATGCGGACCAGGAATCCAACCATAAGCCCAAGGGCCAACAACCTCAATAACGGTGGCATGTCACTCATAATCATGATCACGCTTGATCCTCTCACGGGAAGGAAAAAGTATCTTATTAGCAAACCCCTCCGTACGAGGAACATACTTCAGCTTAGCATCGCTCACCTCACTTAAAAAGACGAATCTCACCACGAGGAGCAGCAATATTACGCAGACCAACACTCCATGGTTTACGGTTCCGGCTGTTGATATAATCCCCGAAGGAATTATTGAAATTTTAGGGGGTATACCACTCTCTCTTAGCGGGATCAGGGACGTAGCAGGTCATCATTGTTTCTCCCTTACTCTAAAGATAACATTCCTTCAGCACACGAAGATAATTCCCAGTCAACTGTGATACAGAACGACTATGGGTATTTGTAGAAGAACCTTCACGACCAGCCAGCACGTCGTAATAAAAAGAGTCACCCAACTTATACAGAGGCAACATAAGACCCGCCTCGAAGGCTCCTACTGTAGTCAGCAGATGAAATTCATCGAACTGATAATTCGAGATGAGTTCATAGGTGATATCATCATCGGGAGCGTAGAAGCGGACATCAAAGGCTTGGAGCTCATGTTTGTCCTTAAACATCTCAAGATCAATATTCTTAAATATAACCTTCTTGTTACCAACTGAGACGCTTCGTATTACTGGGGCAGCGTCTTCCTCGTCAGCGGGATCTGGCGTAGGATTCTTCGAGGAATCAAGTCTGAAGCCTTCCTTTTGGAAGGAAGACTCTTGGGTGGATCAACCTTCGAAACAGTACCCTTGGAGGATTTCCCTTTGGAAGGGACCGCTGGAGGAGGAGGCAGAGGCTTCTGTTGAGGCATTGAAGGTGGATCCATAGAATGAAGAGGCGGAACATCCAACGCTTCATTACGAGGAGGAGGAGCCTGCGTACCTACAGAATCGTCACGCGAGCGATAAGAGGTGCGGCTAACCGCATACCTAGAGCCAGGAGGAACCTTCGGTGGATCTCCTTTCTTGGTAGACGAAGCCTTTTGACCAGAAGAAGATGAGACCCTTTGAGCACGATGATATGCATGTGAAGGCCTAGAGGAGCCTCCCCAAGGTGGAGATATATCAGGGTCTCTGCGTGGAGGAGATCTACGCGGACGAGCTGGCGGAGTCTGATAAGGAACCCGCGGACGATCGGTCATATCTGCAAAGAAGCACAAAAACAAGTTAGAAGTTGTTACAAAGGAACAACTAAAGATCAAAAACAAAAAACCTAGAAATCGTCGGTTCATCTTGGCCACCCTCGGGCTTATGAACTTTGTAATGAAGAATAGGGGCAAGCATATATGCTTCTGCATATGTGTTCTTCATCACAAAGCTAAATACTACAGTAGCAGAAGATGAACAAAGTAATCAAGATCAAAATCAAAGAGAAATCTCTTACCTGTATGTGAGAGATTTTCGAACAAGAGCACAACCAAGAAGACCACGAACCACAGCAACAGATGAGCGCAGAAAAATCAAGAGCAGGTCCTATTCAATATAATGGCAGTAGCAATTAATGGCTAAAGAACAAGAATGAAGAACAAAAACCTTAGAAGAAGAAGAATGAAGGACTGACAGGGAGGGAATGAAATTTATTTCTAAAAATTTTCACATTCTCTTTCCTACTTATAAGCCTTGAAGAATACAATGACCGTTCCTTTACCCAAGGAGCAGTTATTGCAAGGAGTAGGAAACGTGCCCTATTATCTAGAGGAAGTTATTAGGAGAGAGATGAGGAATATGTGACGTTTTTCCTCTAACTTCAACGACACCCAAGTCAGAAGAAAAGGGGCAAATTGTGTGTACATATTTCATCATCCACCATGTGACTATGGAGAAACACGAGGAAGACATACAATCCGGGGCATCAAGGTGTGATGCCACGCGCATACAGCCGAGAGACGTTTCTCCTCAGGGCAAGGCCCTCATCCAACAGATCCAATGGCGAAGAATCGAGGAGTACCGAAATATAATGCCATTGCAAAGCACTGAACAACATCCAAAGACTTACTTTATCCCATCTCAAGAAAGATCCAAGATCAGCAGTTGGGATTAATCCGACTGACACAGATATGACAGGAGCAGAGGACGTCTGTCTGGCGCATACAGACGACCCAACCACCCGCATTAAACTCCCTGAGCTGTATACGTGTCGACCAACCTATGGAAGACACGATGACAACTCTTCGTCATCAAGCATGGAACGCTGGGGGCATCGTAGAAGACGAAGATATCTGCGATATTGACACAAAGCACAAGACGATAAGATTATAACGACTTTCAGAAGTGGACCCCACTTTGTAAACCCTATAAATACCCCTCTCCACTAAGAGAGAAGGGGTCGACAAATCTATAACGATTAGAGGAGAACATATGATAGAGAAATAGGAAGAGTAAGTAAATCCCTTATTTCCGCTGATCTATGTACACTTTAAAGTCATTCGACTATCTTTGTAACCACTTAATACATAGTGAAACACCAACCCCGTGGATGTAGGCCTTAGTGCTGAACCACGTAAATCTTTGTTTTATTTACATTTCAGCACTTTACATTCTGCGATTTACATCATGCACTTTACATTTATACTTCTATCTCTATTTACCCTATTATATGAGCATTATAAGTGATGATATACGACTAGACAATGACGAGCCCGAAGGCTCTGAGTCGATGAATCGATATAATCACCTCCCCTTACGCATATATCGCATAATTTATGATATAAAGTGTATGCGAACATTGTTTTTAAACACGTGGATTTATCGTGATTTATGTGTTCACAATTCCATAGAAGCTAGAAATCGTACTACGGAGAGAGAGTTAGTGAAAATGAATTAAAGAGAGAATACAGCAGCTAGAGATGGTTATAGATTCAGTGGGAAAAAAATAAGGTTCAGTTGTTAATCATCTGGTGGAACAACATGGAGATGGAGGTTAGATGCATGGTATCCGTGTCATGGAACCAGAGAAGGATGGATAGTTAAAAAACGAATAACACAAGGTAATCATTAAATAAAATATTAAGATCAGTTACTGAATTTGAGTTGATCATGGCCTAATCATTGATATGTAGTATTGAAGTTTCATATGTAGTTAGTCTAGGATGGATAGAAGTGTTTCTAGCCAACTGTTAAATAGGTGATGGACATAATTTGATTGTACTCTGTTGGTGATAACTAATAGGTATGTATGTAGTTGGAGCTTAATGAATCTGAACAAGGTATATGTATGTAGTTGCAGGAAATCCTACACTACACCCCTCACAAGATTTAATTAACATTCAACTCATTTTTGGATTAACAATCTTAATTTTATTGATGAATCTTTGAAAAATCTTACAAGAAAAGATAAAGGAATCAACAATAACCACTTTTCTAGGTTTTCTCTCTCCTATTTACTTGCTTCTCACTCAGAAAAGATCTCTCCCCTTTCCTTTACAACTGTATGGCTATTTATAGGGAATTACATAGTGGATGACAGCTAATCTGTCATTTATTTTCGGATATGGCTTGCGACATTCTCGCAACCTTTCAAATGTTAATCTCGCAAACTCCCTAATTTTTGCAGGACCATCACATTTTTCTCATGATTTAGCTAACGTCGTTTATTATTTCGTTTCTGAAGTTGTTCTGCGACACTGTTGTGTTGTGTTGTTAATAATTTCGCTGAGGCATTATTGCTGCGAGATTCTGATCCTACATCTTGCCTCTTCTCATATCTTCTCTGCGAAGTAGAGAACGATGTGAGAAATGCCGCAGCTGTCCATCTCTTCATATTTTTCATTTATCACACGTATCCTTTCTTCCATCTATTTCTTGACACGTCTTCTGTAACCGCTGCTTTTCAACCGATCACGTCTTTTCGCATTAATGGTGTTTATTCCTTCGAGTAAAATTTTTTTCTTTATATATTCTTCTTACTCTTCTTTCCATTTTCTTTTTACTTTCTCTTCTCTTTTTACTCTCTCATCTTTGCAACTCTATTGTTTTTCCTTAAGTTCTGCTACTGTAATTCTTCCATCTTCAATCTTCTTACTTTCATTCATTCCCATACTCTATATTCAGATATGTCTCCAAGCGGTCAAAAGCATGAGAAAAATTTTAAGGAAACCGAAAAAGATCTCGACGAGAGAGGTTTTACACTTTCTACCATTCCTGGTGAAAGTGCCAAATCGATTCTTTCTATTAAACTTTTTTCTGATCAACACTGTGATCATCAAATAATCACAGTTTCGCTGGGTCAAATTCTCGCAGGTCTCCCCATTCCTCTTTATGACCCTGACATTCCTTTATTTTATGAGATTCTCGCTCATCCAAACTTCTCGCGAGCTATCTTTCAATTAAGTGGGGATTGCATCCGTCTGATGCTGGAGTTCGCTAATCGTGGTGCTGGTAAAGGATCTCTTTACTCTAAAGAACTTAGGGATCCTAAATTCGCAGACTTGGAGATAATCGCTGAAAAATACACAGTAGTTAGTTTCTTTGAGGATTATGAATTGATCTCCATGAAGAAAGAGAGTACTCGTTGGGGTATTCGCTTGAAAAGGAAAGATAATATTGATGAAGGTAAAATACTCATGCAATATATTGATTGGCACTCTGGTAAGAACACAACCCCTCGCCAATCCAAAGATGATAAATGGTGGTTTTTCCCTTGATGCTGAAAGGACCTTACATTGCTGGGTCAAATGTTCTTCCTGAGAATCTCGCTACTTCAACCTTGGGTATTCTCTTGGCCCGAGAGGAGAAAGAGGTATGTTTCTCTTCAGTTTCGCCCACTTTACATTTCTTTATTTATCTTTATTCTTTTGTTCGCTGATCTTGCGAATTCTACAGATCCAGAAACTGAAAGATAGCTATCACAGGACTGGGAAGGCTAGTACCTTGTTAGCTCTTCGCTCATACACAGATGAGGTAAGAAATATTCTCTTATGATTTTAAACAGTATATTTTGCCTCTATTTCTTATTTCTATCTGTGTGTGAAGATTATTGCTGAAATAGAAGAGCCTGCCAATGTTGCGAAGACTGGTGATAAAGGCAAAGGTGCTCTTCGCAGGGAAAAACCAACTGCTCCTCCTTCAAAGAAGAGAAAAATCCGTTCTTCCTCTCCTTCAAATATCCTTCTCATGAAAACTCCGAGAGTGATGAGGATGATGAGGATAATGATGACCTTGCTGCAAATGAAGATTCTCCATCTGAATCTTCTATGGCTAAGCTCTCTGGCCTTTTCTGATTCTTGGCAAGGAATGGGAGATAGTCAATCGCTAATACCTGCAAAGCTCTCGCTACGATTTGCGATGTTCCTTTATTGGATGGTGATAATTCTCTTCGCGGAGTTTCTAGATCGGTGACTCCCAACTTCCTGCATTCTCTTAATAGTCTGGTATGCTTTCGTCTTTTTACTTCTTCATTATTGTAACTCAAAATCTTTCTATTTTAATACTTTTTACATTTTCTCGCAGGCTGGAAAAGCTTCTTTCGTGTTGCCTCAGATCTGGAGAGGAGACGCGAAATTCTTGAAAAGAAGAATCTTCAATTTCGTACAAAGAATGAGGAACTGGAAGCTGAAGTCAAAGGTCTTCGCGAGAAGAACAAACAACTAGAAATTGATTCTTCTTCGCACAAGAATAAAATCTCTAGTCTTCAGCAAGCTAATAATCAACTCTATGGTATGTTACTTTTCTCCTTTCCCTTCATTCATTCATCCTGTTTTATCTTATTTGATTGATCCTTTTTGCAGACATTTATGGTCTTTCTGATGAAGCTACCATTCTTCGTTCATTTCCTAATGCCTTGGATAATGATACCCTTCTTGAGCATCTTAATAAATCTTTAAATAGTTTCTCAAATGATAAAATTTCATCTCTTTCTCTGAATGAACTGAGATCCAAATTTCGCCTCTTAGAGATTGACCATAGATCTAGTTTAGGCTTAGCCAACCATTTAAGCGTTTCTTTCTTAATTCTAAAGAGAAAATCAATGAGCTAAGAACCAAAATTAGCGGTCTCATAGATGATAAGGATCGCATTCTAACAAGGTGCTAGGCTTTGGCGAAATTCCAAGAATTCTTCTTGAAGTTCAACTTGAACGGATGAAGCTAACCGCCAAAATGCCGTGCTTCGAGAGAGAAAACCAAATTCGTTCTCGTCTCCTTATAAATAATGAGGATGAATTCGCTTGGGCTGCGAAAATCTTAGACGATGCCAGAAAAGATTTAGGTGTAAATGTTAGTCTCCAAGTTGAGCATACAGCCTTGATTAGAGATATGATTTCTGACAGAGAAGGTTATTAACTGTTCTTCTTCACTAATCTTTTGTTTCTTATGAATTTTCATCAAGTTATTAATTGATTGCCTTTTGCTCGCAGATTCTGAAAGTAGATATCGCGAAAGAATTGAGGAACTTGAAGCTGAAAAAGAGGAACTCGCAAAGAATCTTTCTTCTCGCAACGACAAGTATTCTAGATTAAAGAATCAAATCAAGATCACTGTTGCGAACTTTAAGAACGACTCTGCATTTTCGCAATCAAACTATTCAAATGGTTTGTGATGACCATAGTATTCCTCACTCTGATTATCCTTGTCTCTTGGAGGAGATCCCAAAGAACATTCCTAGTCTGACCATCTCTGATAGCGAAGCTGATGATGAAGAATCTGATGGTGATGAAGGTTCTGATGGAGATAAAAGTTCTGATGCAGACGAAGAAGGGAACAAGTCTGATGAAGATGATGAAGGATCAACTAAGAAGTAGTCTTTGTTTCTTTCTTTGATCTTCTGTAATACTTGTACATTTATTCCTTCTTTTGTATATTTGCGAATTCTTTTGGTTCCCATATTCCTTAATATATGAGTTTCTTTCATTTTGACCTGCATTCATTAAAACAATTCTTCCTTGCAATACGGTTAATCAACATAATCATTAATTTTTTAATTTTTGCGTAAATCTATCATATGGAGACAAATAACATTTTCTAATTTCATTCATTCCCATACTTGCCTCTGTTATTTGTATCCAAATGAGAGATTTTGCAGATTTTTCTTATTTTGTGCCTCAACTTCGCAGTTGTTTATGTATAATTTCGCAATCATATGCGAAGTGAATTTTGATTCTTTTCAAAATCTCATTCCTGTGTGGTCTTATTTTCCTTCCTAGTTAAAGGTCTTATTATGCCACCTCTTGTCATTGCGACAAAATCGCAGGACGTCCTTGCACTTTCATGCAAAAACCCATTGATCTTGCCTTAACTTTTTCTTTTGTATTATGGCCTCTTCAGGAATGTTGCGACAATATGACAGGCCTAAATATTCTTGCGAAAATAAAGCCCCATTACATTGTCGTCTTGCGACGAAATCGCAGGACGTCTTCGCACTTTCATGCGAAAACCCATTGATCTCGTCTTATCTTTTTCTTTGTATTATTGCCTCTTCAGGATTGTCGCACAAATATGACAAGCCTTAATACCCTTGCGAGTAAAAAGCCTCATGACATTTGCGTCTTAAGACACTTATCAGCTCCCTAATGGAGGGTGCCGCCCTTATCTTCCCCCTGGTTGCCCCTTCAAGAGGCGTACCTCTACCATACAAGGTTGGCTCCTCCCATCCGGTCTTAACAACAACCAGTTGTTTTCGCAGCCTCTTATCCCTTTACCTATAGGGTTATGGTTACGAGACTGCACCCTAAGTGGGGTTTTCTTCGGGCGAGTGCAGTATAAGCCAAGACTTGTCAAGAATGGCAAGGTACGCTCCAGACGCCCCTGGCACTCTTGACTCAACCGTGTACCTCGGCGCCTTGGTCAGATTCTGCACTCCTTGGGAGAGTCCTTATTACCTTAGTCGCCCAACCTAAGTCATATGCTTAAGTGAGAATCCAAGGTGCCTCTCCCTGGGCTTTATTGACCCCAAATCTCCATGACTCAGGTTCCGGTGGCGGTGTAGCCTTTCCCTGAGCCATGCAACAGGTACCCCCCTTATATGACGTACTTTAGGTCTTACATTTGCCTCTTGCAAATTGTATTCGCGAACTAGGGTGTACGCCATAAAGGTTCGCCCCTTTCTCTTTTGTCATTGTTCTCTGATTGTCTTTTGTAGAATTCATTATCTCTGCGAGATTCTCGCACATCATCATATCGTATTTGCATTTCGCAATCTCAATTTTGTCATTCAATAAAATGTATTTTTGAGAATTTTATTTATTGCGAGAGTGTCGCAACATCAATCATTCATACATTTCTTATTTTTATTACCTTTGCCATTCTCTGCTTCTTTGTTATTTTCTGCTACTGCTTCCTTGGTAGTGGTATGTTCACCATTTTTTATTCTGAGCTAGCATTAGTTTCGCAACATCTCTTCTTCTTTTCGTTCGATTGCATACCATCAATCTCCACTTCTTTGTGTCTCTTTGATTTTGTGTCGCCAACTTTCCTTCTTGTTTGCTTCCTTCGCAGGATTCTACCTCAGTTTCGTAACACCTCTTTCCTTCAACCCAATCTCCCTTTATGATTCCTACACCGCTGGGGTGAGGGAATTTGATGCACTGGTGGAAAGTTGAAGCTACACCTAGAATCCCATGTAGCCAAGGTCGACCAATTAATGCATTGTAGGGTGATTCTACGTCAACGACACAGAACAGATTTCAGAAGATATTCCCTTCAATGGAATTCGCATAGTAACCTCCCCTTTAGGCTTGTTGGCAGTACCATTAAAACCATATATCTTATGTTGATGGTATAAGATCATCATCTCTTCCTCCCATAGTTTTATAAGTATGATAAAATAAGATGTTCACAGAGCTTCCAGTATCGATTAGAATCCTATTAATTGCCCATGAATCTTCAGCTTCATCATCCTCATCTTCTTTCGGTTTTGGATTAATTTCTAATTTTACCACCAATGGATCATGTACCTCTTCCACCTTCGGGGATTCTCTGCGGTAAAAGAAATAGTCTGTTCTGCCATTCCTCTAGTGGCGAGATTTTCGCAATATTCATAATTTCTCTTCCATCATTGTCTCTTGAACACTCTACTCAAAACATTGTCATGAAAATCTTCAATTGTCTTGTATGAATGTACGATAGAGTGACATAATAGATTCTTTTTGCTTTTGCACCAACTTCTATGAAGAATGTTTCCTTCTTTTTCATCGTGTTTACTTTGTGATGCTCTGGTGGTGGTGGCAATGGTTGAGATTGTGGGTGCCCTACCAAAAAGTGGTTTAGTTTTCCTTGATCTATCATTCTCAGAATAATTCTTTTTACATTTCTGCAATCATTTGTAGTATGTCCATGAAAATGATGATAAGAACAAAACTCATGACTTCTGTGGTTTGGAGGTGGTTCCGTTCCCATGTTCCATGGTGTTGGTATATTCTCCATCAAAATTATAGCTTCCCATATTTTCTCCACACTTGCATTTAGAGGTGGCATCTTGATTTCTTCCCATACTACCTTGTGACCTCCTTGTCCTCTATTATAGTTTTGTCTTTGACCTCCATAAGTTTCTTGCGGTGATCGAGTCTTTGAATCTTGTTATTTCCACCACGATTGTAGAAATTTCTTTCTCTTTCATACTCCTCTTGATCTCGGCTTCCCATAGCCACCAGTTTCTGTTGATTGTTTCCCGTCACCTTTTCTTGTTGTACTTGCGAAGTGCTCGCCACTGTGTTTATTAGTTTGGGTAATAAGCTTGCATTCGCTGTTTGTGAATTGGTGTTCGCAACCGGGTATGATTCCATTTCATTTTTCCTTTCCTCTAGAGCAATATATTCTTCCTGAAGTTCTCGCAATTAAGTCATTGTAATCGTATTCTTGACCCTGAAAATTTGGATATACAATAGATTGGTTGCAAACATAGCATTGATAAATGATAAGATAAGATATCTCTCATCCACACGGCCAGCCATTTCGTTACACATAGTCCTCCATCTTTTAGTTAAGTGCTTCAAACTTTCGTCAATCCTTTGTTTTAATCCAAACACGTCTTCAATACCAGGTCGCGAAGAATTGTTACTTATATATGCCCCCAGGAATGTAGTCTGCAAATGATTGAAGGATGTAATTGTATTCCTTGGTAGACATTCGAACCATTTCAACGCCTCCCCTGTTAAGCTGGATGCAAAATACTTGCATAATACGACATCATGATTTTCCAATTGCAACATGCACCTCACATAGGATTTAATGTGTTGAATTGCACAAGTTGTTCCATCAAAAATGCCGGTTAACGCCGGAAAATTGCATTTCGGAGGTATTCCTCCTAGTTGTACTTCCCTTGTAAATGGAGTTTTCGCAGCTTCTTCTATAGCTTCATTTGATTGTCTTCTGCCTACTTCTCCTCTATTATTTAGCATTCCTCTCATTTCTTCTAATTCTTTTAAGATTTGTTTATTTACACCTGAATTTTGATCCATTGGTCTTTTTAATTTCGCCTCCCTTCTTCTGCGTTCATGTCTTTCTTCTCTCGCGAAATTTTGCATTTCTTTTTCATCATCCTCATCTCGTCTTCTTCTGCGATTCTCTTCCTCATCTCTATCTTGACTTTGCATATGATGATGTCTCTCATTTTCACCTCCATGATTTTGTTAATTTCTTATTAATTTCATTCGCTGTCTTTCAGCCATCCTCTGTACTCTATCATACTCTTCATTGATATTACCGTTATTCCGGTTTTGTGTACGCCTTCTTTCTCGATTGTCGTGATTGTTCTGGCGAATTGTCTCCTGAAGCTCTTGTTCTTCCATTTCCGCTCTCAATCTTTCACGTTCGCAAATTAAACGTGCTTGTTCAGCATAATGTCTTTCAATTTCTTCTTCAATCGTTTGTTGATTTCTTTGAGCTTCTCTCTCATGTAAAATTCTCCTTCCTTCCTCTCGATTCCCTTCTCCATCTTGATTATTTCGTCCCTGACGTTGTCTATTCTCTTGATTTCTATCATTTTGCCTATCATCAAAAGTTTCATTTTGTGGAACATAACGATCATCAGTCCTTTCTCTATCTTCGCAATGTTCTTCATTAGGATTTGATATTTCTTCTCGAATATTATTTCCAGCATTAATTGTGGGGGAGTTTCGCCTCATCTCTCTTCTAGTCGATCTTGAATATTATTTTGTAGTACTTCTTGATCTTCTACTCTGTAGTCTCATATTTTCTATCCTCAATTCGTGATTTTGCCTTGTTAGATTTGCACGTTCTTCTGCCTCAGCTCTTCTTTCTTCATGTATTCTTCGTCTCAACGTTTCAAACGCTCCAATTTCCTCATCTCCATGAATTATTCCTTCATCTGCTTCTTGATTTCTCTCTACCTGTCTATGGTTTCTGGTTTGCTGCTCTTCTTCTACTTCTTCTGCTGAATTTGATTGCCAAGTGTGTATACTCACCCTATCATAATCTGTATTCCTTCCTTGTACTAGTGTTTGTTGAACTGGTGGTTGAACTTGATTTTCTCCATAATTTCTCATGCTAGTAGATTCTCCCATTTCACTTCTTTCCCTTCCAGCAAGTCTCTTGCTTCTTCTAACAGTAGTTGGTTGTTCTGATGTATTTCTTCTTCTAGCCATTTCTTCAATATTAATGAATTGCAAGAGATTATGTAAAATTCTTAACCAATTACTCCAAATCTTCACAAATCTCAATATTAATCTTCAATTTTTTCTAGAATAATCTTCAATCCCTCCCTGTTTCTAGCGCCATTATGTAGTTGCAGGAAATCCTACACTACACCACTCACAAGATTTAATTAACATTCAACTCATTTTTGGATTAACAATCTTAATTTTATTGATGAATCTTTGAACAATCTTACAAGAAAAGATAAAGGAATCAAGAATAACCACTGCTCTAGGTTTTCTCTCTCCTATTTACTTGCTTCTCACTCAGAAAAGATCTCTCCCCTTTCCTTTACAACTGAACGGCTATTTATAGGGAATTACATAGTGGATGACAGCTAATCTGTCCTTTATTTTCGGATATGGCTTGCGACATTCTCGCAACCTTACAAATGTTAATCTCGCAAACTCCCTAATTTTCGCAGGACCATCACATTTTTCTCATGATTTAGCTGACACCGTTTATTATTTCGTTTCTGAAGTTGTTCTGCGACACTGCTGTGTTGTGTTGTTAATAATTTCGCTGAGGCATTATTGCTGCGAGATTCTGATCCTACATATATCAAGAACTAGAGTTTAAAGAATAGGTGCTTTAGAATGATCATGTTCATAATGATTATTTATTGACTCAAATACTCATCATTTGTTATGAAATTCTTGGGACTTCATTAGCCAGTTTCATTGGGAGGATGTGTTTTATAGAGTGAATGTATCCGATTAGTGGTCCAAGTTAGTCGAACAAATATAGTTGCGTTGATCACATGAAGATAATTTGTTGGCTGAACATTTTAAGCCATTTAATTTAGGTCTGTTAGATATTGAATTAGATCCTGGTCATACTTACAAAATAACATATGACGGTTTCACCTTTATGTAGAGGTATTGTATGCTTAGTTTGGATCAATGTTAATGGAGATACATCCTTTGAAAGTAAGGTGTTTCTGCTGAATTATCGAGAAAAGTAAAATGGAGTGAGGGTGATCAACTCAATGAGTTGGATCGAGTCAATTGAGTCACATTGATCCGGGTCATGGACCAGGTTAACTAGTCGAACCATGGGATGGGTTAGACTGCCAGGCTGACGGGATGGGCTGGGTAAGGCCCAAAAGACTTCGATTTAGAGTTAGTTTATTCAATTGGTTTAGTAGACTCTTGGATATGCTAACGGTAGAAATTGTAAGACCATAAATGGATTTAAAACCATTAGATAGTTACCTAGCCTTTAACTGGAGCTTGTATGTTTATTGTGTGAGCCTTTTGGCTAAGCTCTCAGAGTGCTTGTGTGATTACCAGTTGGTCTTTATTAACAATGACCGATCCAAAGGATGGAACAGTGGATTGTGGATTTAGAGGTAGACATGATTTGCCTTCAAACAGGTGGGAACTCTGTAACCTTCTTGTAATCATTAAACATTCTTTCTATTGCTAGCATGATGAGTCTTTATTACTTTCGGCATGTTTGTGTGCTTCACTATCTATGTAAATGCTTGTATGTGTTTTGATGTGCGTGTAATATGCGTTGTATGATTTCCCTGCAAAGAATGTCTGTGATTCCCCACGGCTCTTTTCTAAGTTAAGTATGGCGGCTTCTTCCCCGTTTTAATATTACTTAGTAGGGCGGCTTCTTCCCCGTTTCAATATATTAGTAGGGCGGATTCTTCCCCGTTTCGATAGTATATAAATAATATATAGTAGGGCGGCTTCTTCCCCGTTATAACACTACCTAGTAGGGCGGCTTCTTCCCCGTTTCGTTATTATATATACTATTTTATTTTGGGAAAATCACTCGTGTGCATATTATACTTATTTGACTAACTTTCTGATCTTGATATTAATATTCTGAATCATGGTTTGTATCAGCACTCTATGTGGACGATGTTATTATTATTGATTAGGGTTGCCCTCGCGTCGTCTTCTCCAATGAGTATGGCGAGGTTAGAGTGACACTTGCTTCATGATGCATGAATAGCTGAATGATTAGTTTATTCTTGTTTCTTTCATGTTATATTCTTTTAGAACTGTGAAGCATATTAGTAATTACTTGAAAGTTATTTATTTCCATTGGGCACCCCTTTGGGATGATGTTCTCACTCGTTCCCACTTCAATTTACAGTAATCAGAAGAAAAGGTGCGCTCGAAGATAACCGTTTTGTGGCTTAAAGCTTTTATCGTATTAGAGATGTTGCGTAGCTTTTGTATATGTATGTTTTTGTTAATCTGTAAAACAACACATTATTATATTCATATCACTCGAGAGATCTTCATTTATATAATACCAGAGTGTATGGGTTTGCCTTTGGGATTAGCTCATGTAATTATGATTATTAGAATCGACAATCTTGGTTTGATGCTTCATTTGGAAATTAGGTTATAATCCTATTAGCTAAGCAGGTTTAGTATTTTGGGCGTCACATATAAGTCCGGTATATCGATTGGTTCATGTTCACCTTGATTTATCAAAATACGGAACAAAATTCGTAGGTATTTCTGTGGGAGACAGATTTATCTATTCCTATAGACTTTTCCGTGTGAGACAGATTTGTTTATTAAGTCTTTGACTTTGGGTCGTAGCAACTCTTGGTTGTGGGTGAGATCCGCTAAGGGAATCAAGTACGTAGTATCCTACTGGGATCAGAGACGTAAGAAGCGCAACTGCACCTTGAATCAGTGTGAGATTGATTAGGGTTCAACTACAGTCCAGTTCGAAGTTCATTGGTAGTATGCTAGTGTCTGTAGCGGCTTAGGTATTCAAATCTGGACTAGGTCCTGGGGTTTTTCTGCATTTGCGGTTTTCCTCGTTAACAAAATTCTGGTGTCTGTGTTATTTCTTTTCCGCATTATATTTTGTTATATAATTGAAATATCACAGGTTGTGCGTTGAATTGATTAATTGGGAAATCCAACCTTTGGTTATTGATTGAAATTGATTGATCCCTGAACATTGGTCTTTGGTACCGTTCAAGTTATTTCTCTTATATTTAATCGGGCTCGCAAATTCCTATTTGTTGATTGCATATTAAATTGAGAGATAGAGATATAAAACTCTTCGATATACTTTTCTCTAGATTGAGTCTAACTGTCTAGTTGATTCTCTTGAAAGTATATTGGAGTTTGTCTATTCAGATTGCCAAACGAAATATTGGGTGTGGTTGTTAGACCCTCGTTTTTTCACACATCACCGGTAACAAAAGTTATGTTTCTATGAAATCTTTAAAGAGAAAGATTTGTCAATCTCCAGTATAGACGAACCTAGTGTTCTAACGAAACAGACTTCTATTGACAATTGTTACCCGGATTACCTTACTGACGAGTCTGACTCTGAAGTTGAAAGGGAAGCAGCCAAAGAGAGTGCAGTGATTCTAAAACTTGTTAGAGTCCAGGCTGATGATGTTAACCGGTTAAAACACAAGGTCAATGCCCTTGTTGGTATGGTAAATAAGCGTGACTCTCTTCTAAAGGTCATTCGAGAGGAAAACGCCTCAGTCTGTTCTTCACGAACTCTGCTTGAGGAAAAACGCAAAAAGGATGCTTTGGAAATTGAACTTATTTTGAGTAAACTCTCTATTCAAGAATGTTCCAAAGAGTCCACTATACCAATTGCCTTTGATTTAACTGTAAAAAATTCAGTTCCAGAAGCAAAATCGAAATCCCTTCATGCTGAAAAAGATGTGCTTGTATCTTACTCTAATAAAGGAATATCCACATCACTTGAAAGGAAGACATCTCCCAACGATGGTGCTAAGACTGTTCTGTCTAATCACTCAGGTGATCAGAAAATGTATCTCTTTTGTGATTCAAATGGACATGTTGAACAAAAGAGGAATTCAAGGTTGAATGACAATTCTATTGTTCATATTCAACACACTTTAGATTTAATTCTCAAAGGTGTAACTGACACTCGTATGTCTAGACCAATTGGTTTTAGTACTCACCCTGTGTACCCTACCAGGAAATTCAGTTTGAGGGGTTTCTCAAATGTTCAAATACGAAACAGTCTTCCTAAACCATTTCGTACAAGAAGAACTCATGGGTCTTCTTCAATATAAAATGGAGAGAATGTTGTTCATGATGTGAAAAAGGTACCAGAATAAGAAAGCAAAAACGAAGAGATGGAAGACAACCTAAAATGATAATTGAAGGTTATAAAGAGATTGTTAACAGGATGTAAATTCCCTCTAGTCAAAATTCTTCAGGTAAGAATACATACTATGCATCGTATTTTGATGATAGTAAATTTTATGATAACTTTTCACATCATAATGGTTTCCTCCAAATATCAGATGAAAGAGGCTTAACCGAAAACAATGTTCATTTGATGAGCTCAAGGCGCATACTTGCGCTAATTAATCACAAGGTTGAAATCTCACTCACAAAAAATCCTGGTCGGGTGAGATATGGTCAGGTATACTTGATGGAGCAATGTTTCCTGATTTTATGGCTATTTTCTTGTCGCTCCTAACCGGATTGTCTTTTACAAACATATTTGCATAAGTATTTGTATTTTGTTTTGACGAAACTTTTGATTTTCAATTTCTTCTTGAATTTTTGGTTTGTAAAAATGCTACTCTTATGCTCTAAATTTTTTCTCAGATGAGAGTGTAAAATTTATTGAGCTAAAATGTGTAAAACTATTCGTGTAACAAACCTCTGCTGATTAAACAGTTTTCTTGCGTTATATTTTTCGCTATTGGGGTATTTTCCGACTATGGGTCAAGTTTTTTGTTCGTACGGGTACCCACGTTACTTGTCACAGACTAACTTTGGAAACCTTAAACTCTGGATCCTTGAGAAACCATGTAAATACCAAAATCTTTTGCTTGAGTATGCATACTCCAGGTTATTTTTTTCCTGTCAAGAATGGCATCTCCTTCGGGAACTTGTAACTTTGCAAAAGGTTTTCTTGAAAAGTTGTGGTTTCAAAGAAGAGGAGAAAAGAACTCTAGTAGAAGTTAATGACACCTCTACTCAATCTCCTGATAATTGTTTAGACATTGAGGATGATGAAGAAATTTCTGTTGAAGTTGTTCAAGATTTTATTGGTCAGTTTAATGATGCAAAACTTCTTCTTGTAGATACCTTAAAAAACCTTGATATGTTAAGAACTGAGTTGAAAAAGGTTAACTCTGACCTTGCTCTCATGAAAACACATGTTAAGGATCGTCTCAAGAAGAATATCTTGTCCAAAGATGCAGTCGATACCATCTGTCACAAACTTAAAGGTCTTGAAACTCATGAAGCTTGCGCATGTGAATGTCGATTTTTGCTTGTGAATGTTTTTGCTTTTAGAGTTACTTTTGTTCTTTTAATGATTGTCTAGGAGACTTATTATGAGAATTTATTCTTGTGTTTTTAAGAAGGAAAACTAGGGTTTGAAATAGCCATTATTGTGAGTCCACATAACTATTGTCAACGTTTTCATCTGCAATGTTTTTAGATTTATTTATTTAAATTATAAGTTATTTGGAAGATGATTTTTTCAGTATTAACCTTTATGGTTTTATATATTGCAAATTGTTATGGGATGTGTTGTTTACGTCCGTGAACCTTGATTGTCCCATATTTGTTTAAAAGTTGAATCTATTATATGTCGGTATGCAAATATTGATGGAAGATAGGATGAACTTTTGTTTACAAAGATTAAGTCTATTATATGTCATTGTGCAAATAGTGATGAAAAATAGAATAAATCTTTGATTATTCCACAGTATTGGTCTTTCCCTGATCCACATTTTTGTGTATATACTGTGTGGCTCCGTAAGTTCTCTTAAGTTGAGCATGGCCAATTGAATTGATCATTTTCCTTGTGGTTAGTTCAATTGAGATTTTTGGATACAAATTCAAGTTTCATTTTCATGTGATTTGTTAATATCCAAAGAAATCCTTATTTTCTTGTAAAAGTAAGGTCGCACTTGTTGTTCTTTCGGGAATGACATTTTATGGGGGAGAGTTCTTAATTGAACTTGTGCTTAATTGCCAAATCTTTGTGGGGAGTGCGACTGTGGAATATTGTAGGAGTTATCTTGTATCTTTATAAACTCCTTGATGAATACACTAATTTTCGAATATGTGAAATCATCGAAACAAGTTGGTATGTTGTTCTCTTTTGGTCATGAAGTATCTATATGAAAATTTCATGAGGATCCCACTAGTTTTCATACCTTTGCCAATTTATATTGACAAAAGGGGGAGAATTAATGTGTAGTTCACACTAAAAATACATATGGTTTACGGATCATTATGTAAGGGGGAGTGGTTTTCATTGCGAGATGAAGTATTGACTAAGGGGGAGTGATACATATCACCATAGTATTGTTGTCAAAGTTGTGATACAATTGAACTTTGATGTTGTGTAATAATATTATGACA
This sequence comes from Papaver somniferum, assembly GCF_003573695.1. Lineage (NCBI taxonomy): Eukaryota > Viridiplantae > Streptophyta > Magnoliopsida > Ranunculales > Papaveraceae > Papaver > Papaver somniferum. The sequence goes on from NC_039367.1 coordinate 55,976,681, forward strand.
CTGTATAATAATGATTCAGAGCAATCGTTTTCTCATTGTTATAGCTACGGATCTTCAACAAGTATGATGCTGAGTTGAACACCTTTAGAATCATTGGAGTACTTGGAAGTGACGAAGATTTCGAGTAATGTTGGAGAACCAAGGAGATCAAGCATTTGGATGAGAAGCTACAAAGTTTATTTATTTTGTAATCAATATGTATTGATAGTTTTGTCACTAAAATTGACAAAGGTGGAGATTGTTAGATCACTGCTCAGTCGAACTCGCAAGCGTTTCTATCTCAATCTTGTTTGTCAATGTTAGTGATCAAAACTATAAATCTTGATTTCTAGTCTACTTATAGTGATGTCTCGAACTAAGATAGACTGTGTAGTTGAGCATTAGACTTCACGACGTTCATCAATTGATGACGAAGAATTACTAAGGAGAGCTTGTGGAACTTCATCAACAAAAGGTATGTGGAGACTAAAACTCATCTATCACTTGGAAAGTCTATTTTTACTCTATCTCCTATATTGAGGCAAAAATCGTATTACTATATAGTATTCGATTATACACATTTGGGATTACGAGCTGAGTTTAACTCGCTTACATATTTCTCGAAATATGGTGTTGGTAAGCTTTCGCTTCAACCAAGTTCATCTTATATTCTAGACGAAAGTCAAAAGATGATCATGTGAAAATCGCCGAGTAACATCTTACATGGTTCGTGTGATACAATCATTTGGTGTAGACTTGGAATGTTTCGTTATGATTATTTAAATAACTTGAAAATTGTTTTGATGCTAATAGTGTGTGAAAATGGCTATCGTCATCCTCTAAGAAAGCTTCAATTATTGAAATAGAGTTTAGAACTATTGGATTATGAACATAGTATGCATGCTTGCATGTATGTGATCCATGACCGGAACTATAGTATGCATACACGTATGCGTACTTGTAGTTGTGGAATTTCGGGTACCAAGTACATGTACTGGTACGCATACTTGTGTAAGGTATAGGTCCAGGGATTTCTGTTGGGTGTTGCAAGTGTACTAGGGTATGTGTACTCGTTCGCATACTGGTGAACCCAAACTCAGACCGGATACTTAGGTATGCGTACCCGTATGCATACTTGAGTGGTTAAAGTTCTAAAATCGGTTGGCTCATGAACTAATACATTTATATATTAAGGAATGCATTCTTTGCAAACCGTGGCTATAATGTTCATGAATTGATTCGAGTGAATTAAACCGATTTTGCTTCGGTTGTGTTCTTGTATACTTCTATGAGAATATAGCAATTATACAACTTTATAACTAGTTTCATTTAAGTCATTTGAACTAGTTGTGGTCAAGATGAATAAGGTTAATATGAGAGTGTTCATATAGCTAATCTCGGTTAACTATTGTTAAGCCAACATGGTGTATGCGTTTAGGTACGGTTACTCAAACTTGAATGAGGGCAAATTTCATTTGTGTGTAACAAGCTAAGTTTGATCTAACGGTTGAAAGATATTAGCTTGAATCTAGTCAGGTTTTCATCTAACGGTGAATATTGAATGCTTTGTTACCAAGGTAACTTAGATTGCAAACCCTGATTTGAAAACTATATAAGGGGGAACTATAGAAACTGGGAAACCTAATCCCCACACCTCCTGTGTGATATTAGTTGCGACTACAGTCAATTCTCCTTTAACCTTAGGTTATTCACGAAATCATGTAGGTTAACGACTTAAAGACTTCATTGGGATTGTGAAGCCAGACCCAACTATTTTCTTTGTAGTTGCGTGTTCTGATCTTGCCATGTTCTATCGTATTGAGTACTATCTTCTCTAAGATTTGCTCGAGATTGATTCTCCGATAGGCAAGATAAAAAGTAGTCACAAACATCTTTGTCTCATCGTTTGTTATTCCACAATATCTTGTTTCGCTACCATACGATTAAGATTATTATGAGGCGATTGATAATACTAGGCTGTTTTTCGGGAATATAAGTCCGGTTTATCAATTGGTTCCTGTGCACCTTAATTTATCAAAAGACGGAACAAAACTCGTAGGTATTTCTGTGGGAGACAAATTTATCTATTCCAATAGACTTTTCTATGTGAGACAGATTTGTTTATCAAGTCTTCGACTTTGCGTCGTAGCAACTCTTGGTTGTGGGTGAGGTAAGCTAAGGGAATCAAGTGCGTAGAATCTTGTTGGGGTTCAGAGATGTAAGGAGCACAACTGTACCTTGTTCAGTGTGAGATTGGTTAGGGCTCAACTACATTCCAGTCCGAAGTTCATTTGTAGTAGGCTAGTATCTGCAGCGGCTTAATACAGTGTGGTGTTCAAAGATGGACTTGGTCCCGGGGTTTTCTGCATTTTCGGTTTTCCTCGTTAACAAAATTATGGTGTCTATGTTATTTCTTTTTCGCATTATATTTTGTTATATAATAGAAATATCACAGGTTGTGCGTTGAATCGATCAATTCGTAAGTCCAACCTTTGGTTGTTGATTGAAATTGATTGATCTTTGAACATTGGTCTTTGGTACCATTCAAGTTATATATCTTCTATTCAATCGGGCTCGCAAATTCCTATTTGCTGATTGCAGATTGAATTGAGAGATAGAGATATAAAACTCTTTGATATAATTTTCTCTAGATTGAGTCTGACTGTCTAGTTGATTCTCTTGAAAGTACATTGGAGTTTTCCTATTCAGATTTCCGAACGTAATATTGGGTATGGTTTTTAGACCCCCGCTTTTTCAGTTCCATGCTAAAACTCTCATGATTCTAGTATGCAACCTATACCTAAACAAGGGTGATAAAGGAAAATGACGTAAAAAAACAGACTTGTTATAAAAAGACATGGAATTGAAAGTTATACCAAAGCAATAATGTCTTAATGAAGTGTAAATAATTACCTCAGTTCCATGGCCCTCCAGATGATGCGCATGATTCTTCTTTGTGTCAGCAGAATGCTTATCATCTTCTTTGAGCTTGTTGGCACTGTAGATGGTGGATTTTCGACAAAGGCTAAAATCGTAAAACCATAATTGTACATATTCCTGATCCAGCAATCAGATGAGTATTTAGGTTCATGTCTCTCATTGAAGCATGAAAACTCATGCCGAAAAAGTCTCTGACTGAGTTATTGTCTCTCAGGGCATACGTGAATATGCAGTCTCTCAACTGAGGCAACGGCATATCTCATGAATACTGAGCAATTTCAGTAATCACTTTTATATAGAATCGAACGATTGGACGGATCCTAGACAGCTCGCCTGCTAGTATAGAGCATAAAGTCTTTAGGATGTAACAATGTTTTCTCTGACTATATAAAAGACATGCATATATAATCTTAACGATTGGACGACTCCTAGACAGCTTGCCTGCTAGTATAGAGCAATAACGTCTTCAGGATGTAACAATGTTTTCCCTGACTATATAAAAGAAATATGATGCTTGAACAATCTCATATCGCTCAATTCTTGAATAATTAATGCTCCTAGACGATTGAGCTAGTATAGAGCCGTCAATTAATTATTTCTAAATCATTAGATTCATTAACTGAATCCTTAGAAAATATTTTACGTTCTTCATAATATTTCATTACTTCAATTCATGGTTCTTCCCAACAGAATTCCATGGGTTAATGATAAATATTCAACGTACAGGCATCTGATCCGCTATCGATTAAGCCCCGACCAAAATGGTGCAAGTGTATTCAACAATAATGCACTAACGAGCACCTGAATGCACGAACGAGCATTCAAAAATACGAAGGAATGATGAACCTATGCAAAACAGGAAGAAAAATAATAATAATAAAATATTAAGCTAAGGTGCTAGGGGACTAGGCCCACCGGTCGGGCAGTCATGTCGTGGCCAGTCCCACGCCTAATTCCTTATTTTATCATATTTTATTATTTTTCCTTCATCTCATGAAAATTTCTCCATTTGAAAAAATATCCTTCATTTTAAGGAAACTCCTCAGTTTCATAGTGTTTCCTCCGTATCAAGGAAATAATAAAAATTAGGAAAGGTGTCGCGGGACCAAGTTCACTAGACGGCCGGTCATTCCCATGTTGTGGCCGGTCCCACACCTTGCATTCCTTATTATTTTATTATTATTATTTCCTTCATCCCATGAAATTCCTTGGTTTCATGATATTTCCTTCACATCAAGGAAAAGATATAAAATTAGGGAAGACTCGCGGGACCGGGCCCTAGCCGTCCGACCATGCCCTAGTCGTGGCCGGTCCCACATGCCCCTTATTTTATAATCATGAAAATAATATAAAATTAGAAAAAATGCCATGGGACCGGGCTTATTGCCCGGTCAGCCATGCCTTGGTCATAGCCGGTTCCACACTTCATGGTTCCTTATTTTATTATTATTATTTCCTTCATTTTATGAATTTTCCTCAGTTTGAGCAAAAACCTTGATTTCTTCATATTTTCTCAAAATGTTGCTCAAACGCGCATCAGAAAATATCAAAATTCTCAGGACTGAGACGCGAACACTTTGGTGACATGAGCATATTACCTTGACCGACCAAGGTGGCTCTTTGGCTTGCAAGAGGCCGGTCCCGCACATTTTCATCATTTGACCTAATTTGTTCACGTTAGGTTCAAACTCTTCCAAACAATTTGGAAGTTCATAAAACAATCGTCAGTCGGTCCCATGACCAACCAGGGCCGGTTTCATGACCCCTTGGTCGGTCCTTCTTCTCTTCATAATTTATTAGGTTTTATCACCTAAGGTTCAGACGAACATTATTTTAGTAAATGATTAAACCAGCATTTAATCATCCTTTCACCAACTGGTCTTCAAGATACGTTGGTATTTGCTCACTCGAGCATCTGGGTGTTACATGGTCGTCTCATCATCCCATGTATCCGATCCCTCCTTCACTTCGTGGTTGATTTTCAATAAATCATCAATTAATCAGTAATTGATCAAAATTAGGGTTTCGAATCCAAAGCTCTGGAAAACATAATTTTGAGCAGATTCAAACACTAATAATTTTATGTTGATCCCGTGATCAACATTTTAATTATCATACTCAGTTCAGTTGCCAGTATTTTTAACTACTATTTATTTGGTTCTGTTACCAATAATTCATCAAACAAGCAACATTCGCTCAGACGAGCAATATTTACTTAGACTAAGGAATATTGGTTCAACTATCAATATTCAACAATTCATCAAATATTTGTTCACAATTAACTATCAACATTTAATCAACAATTATACCTCTGTCTCAACAGACACGTTCAATTCATGAGTCCCAGAACATTTGTTCAACTCAGCAATACAAGGACTCATCGTCCCATGAAGTCAGCAACTGACTAACTAAATACACGTCTGCCTTGCAGACTCATAATCACGAGACATCAATCGTGTTACATGGGGGGATATTAACTAGGGTTTTGGTCTGGCGGTCTACGTCACGTGTGTTTATACATATGATGAGAATGTGAGCAAGTCGTGCAATCAGTTGGAGGAGATAGTAGTGGATGGAAAATCAACCAAGTCTCCGCACGATGAGCAGCTGGTTTTAACACGATTTTCACTTCCCTATTCTTTGACTCCAGCAACTATCACACTTCATGGGATCAAGGTGTTTACGATTCTAGCAATATAAATAAGTCTCTGAATCATGATTGAAAAAAAAAACACTCTTTCGTCGAACATACAACAAGAGAACAAAAACTCAGCGTCTGAACAATTACTCCCAACATAGCAAATTCAATCAATCAGAACTTATCTTATTTCTTCATGCAGAATACACAACACCCCTACAATTTCGATCACCATTGATCTCACATATTTTTCAGCTTCCCTCCTACAGATCGACCTATCCTCTCTTGTGACCGAATTGACTCTGGAACGGCCATTGTCTTGGTTTAGGCCAGAGTCCTACAGATTGATCTCTCGAATTCAAAGCACTCCCTTTTTGCAGCGCATCTTTGTGAGGTTAAACAGTTCACTCGGTTCAAGGAGTTTCCTCCACACGGTTGTCTCCTCAATTCCTTAAAAACCAGCAACTCGTTTTGCCCTATCTACATATTGGCGACCAAAATGGGAGATTAATCTCTCGGTTGCAATCTCAATTCGTCAAGCTGGTCGGTCTTAGGTCTGGTTCAGTTACCAATTTGGGTTCAACACCCAACTATAATATTGAAATTTCTTGTGGTACTGCCACTGCAAGTACTACGCCTCTCAACGTTGCAGGCTCTAGTGGTACCGCTAACACCACTCCTCCGTCCAGCAATGTCACGCCACATGTTACTACTACTACTACTCCGAGACTGGTGCTCCAGTGATCACTCTTGTAAATGCTGCAACCAATGCTACTGGCACTATCAACAATCCACCTACTAGCGAATCTCCTGAAGAAACCAGAGGAAACCATCCTACCATAGTTGATCTCATGAAGGTTCAGACTGAAATGGCTGCAACGCTGAAAGAGTTGTGTGCTTATCTCCAAACTCTCACGGACAAGCTTGCGTCTGAACAAACTCAGCCTCAACACGAGAAAGGAAAAGCTAAAGAAACATCTTCAACCGCTGATCCTGAAATCTCTCCAATCCATGTTGTAGATGATGAAGAAGTCTGCAAATCTGCAAACGATCCACTAGCAAAGGAACCTGCAATTTTCATCACTCAAGAGGACCTGAAACGCTTTTTAGAAGATCGAGGAAAAGACAAGACATCATCTGTCCACCGTCACCAACTTCCGTACCCTGCTGCTACACAAATGATTCCTCTGCCAAAAGGTTATACCTCTCCAACGTTCACTCTTTATGATGCAATGGGTAATGCTCGAGAACATGTTTCTCGGTTTCTGGAATCACTGGGTGAACATGAGCACAACCATGTCGTCCCTTTGAAGGAATTCTCAAAGTCTCTGACAGGCAGAGCATACACATGGTACAATAACATTGCACCATGAAGTATCACCAGTTGGGGAGAAATGATTAATGTTTTCTACAGAAAATACGTCTTCTTCTCAGAGCATATCACTCTCTCTGATTTAGGAAAAATGTCTCAGAAGAACAATGAACATCCGAACAATTATGTGAAGGGGTTCAAAGTACAAGCTTTGGATTGTCATGACCCGAGTGTCACAGAACAACAACTGATGGACTTGTGCATCAAACGAATGATCCCGGTCTACAGATACTTGCTGGAAAATCTCCGGTTCCAAACTTTCTCAGAGCTTCATGAAGCATCCAAACGATCAGCGACTACTGCACCTGCTTTATTGGAAAGAGCAAAGTCTGCAAGGTCGAGGAACCTCGAAGCAGCCGACGCCTAGTCAACAATCAGTACACTCTCCAGCCTTCAACAAACGTTGTTTTTGAAAGGAAAGTCGAGACACAGAATGCTTCTCCAACATCCCAGGATCCTCTGAAGGCACAAAGAAAAGATAACCAATCCTGAAATGCACAAACCTCGACCCAACATCAACGAACGGGGAAATAGTCTGACAGACTCAAACTTCTCTCTTCTCATGAAGGAGTGATCGAGTTACTGGAAGTCTGGGTTCAAGATGGTACAATCAAATTGTCGTTCATCAGGAGAGAGCCAACTGAAAAAGAAATGGAGAATCTCTGGTACTGTCGCCTTCATAGGTTCATCGATCCAACAAGTAACTGCAAATATTTTTAAGCACATCTTCAAAGAGAATGTTGATCCCTAATAGATTCAAATGGGGACTGAAAGAGTACACAAGAATCCTCTCCAATCAGAACCTTTACACTCTGAACAACCGGTCAAAGAAGCAGTTCAATCGTTGATCGAGCATATCTGTGAAATTGCTCTATCTGTCTAAGGCACAAAGGAAATATGTGTTCACAACACCGAATTACATTGTGTCAGATGTCTGTCCATCCCAGAAATATTCCTTGAACCTTCATCCACAGACAAGGAGATGCACGACTGAGGACTGCTTACCACAGACCATATCAGAGGAAATGAATTAGGAAGAATGCTGATCGATGCTGACACCACCATCAACATTATTTCACTGAAAAACCTCAGAGCCGCAAGTATCACTTGACAAGAAGCTACTTGTGATCTACATCAATCAAAGACCTTGAAGGAACGCTCGGAAATACTTATGGCTATATCAACATAAGTTCAACCTAAGTAGAAACCAAGTTTCACACATAATCAGGAAGATCCAGGATATGACATGTTCTTCAGACGAGCGTGGATTCATGATGAAAAGATGGCTACTGACAAAGCACCTTTGGTTGCACATCTCTCCAATGAAGAAAATTCTGATCCAGAAGATTTGGCGGGTATTCCGTCATCAGAGCACTTGGAGGAATTTCGAACTTTGACGAGCTTGAAGCAAGAACCTACAAAGATGCATAGACATTCATCAAGAGGTTCCGCACTTAGACAAGTCTCATTCCTCCCATGTCTATGTCATTTATTTCCTCACATGCTATCCTAGCATGGGGACTTAATATGCTAGGAACTCTGTTATTGCACGACGAATGGTAGCTTTACCGCATTAGTATTTTACCAAGTGGTTGAATCTGAAATTTCTCCGAATCGAACACTGAGACATTCATTACTGAGATGATGTCCAAGCCTGTCAAAGAACACTTTGGACGTAGCCTTGCAGGAGCATCCATGTGTGCCACAAAATCAGAAAGCTCTGATGTCTACACAAGTGTTGAATCCAACTACTGCAATGAAAGGAGTGTTGAATCAACAGAAGATACTCAGGGCCGAGATGATCAAACCTAAGATTTTAAGGGATATGACGCTTCAACGCTCAAGCATCTAAGAGGCCTTCAAATTGTGCTCCCAATCAAAGAGTACACCTTCTATAATGGCGCCTCTAACTTCAGCACAAATATCTCGACGATGACACACTGATTCAACACCACCACGATCAAAGTGTAACTGAATTTATCCCATGATAAGACTTCTGAAACAGATGCAACATCATTCATCCATGGATGGCACAAACTCCTTCAACATACACCGGGGACTTCATATTATTGGAGAAATAAATTTTATTTCAATAAATTTTATCCACATAACAAGTTATTGCAACCTGATGTGACTCCATGAAACTTCATCAACGAGTCTCTCTACATCACAAGCCCCTGCACGACTGGGGAACTTCCTCTCTTCACCAATCACATCCAGAATGGAAATTGCCGCTGCTATCTACCGCAACAACATCGATTCCCTGACAAGGCACTTCACAGTAAAGGTTCGGGAGAATTTGGGTTAAACCCTACACCCTCATCTTAGGGACGCTCAACTCATCAATTAGTTCGTGAATGTAAAGGCTCACTGGATGAAGGAGTAAAGACTATGTCGATAATCATGGATCTAGCCTTTTCGGTATCTAGAGCAACTCCAACCATAGTATCGGCATCAACAAGCATTTCTGGAGAAAATTCTATTGTGATCCAACATCAACGACGGTCTCAGGGGCAACATCTTCATGACCAGCTTCATCAACTATCCGTTCTCTGAAGTGTTAGTCGATGGATCAGACTTCTCCAAGCACTAATGATTCATATCAAGGTGTGTAGACATGAAATATGTTCACATGAAAGTCTTTCCGAAGCTTTCACAACAGGCGGGCACAATCCCAAATCTTCTACAAGATGTTCTCATCACCTCTACAAATGAGATACAACATACTTCAGCCCATGGGTTTACAAAAACGTACCAATGAGTGAGGAATAGGACAATACTTCCTCAATAAAAGATGTTTGTGTATGTCTCTTCTACAACATACCAAAAGGGCGCATCAATCGGACATACGAGATGAAAGATATGGCCTCCACACTCAAGTTCATGGAATTTGAAAACTTGCATGGGATTACAAGTTATAAATGTGCATGCTTCGTTGGCTGACCTAGACAACTCCAAATTGGTTGATTCTTTTGTCATATGATAACTCGGTCTCTTAGATTCAAAAGTTGGTGTCAAGCACCGAATTCCGACGACGTATGAGGTTCCTACAGCCTCCAAAGCATACAACATGCAAGCAGGAATTCGTGGACAGGATTCATAACCTCTACAGTCGATCGATGTCCACCAGGTATTTTCGCTAAGTCCTTCATCAAGGTACCTCCTACTTCGACCACCTAGGAGTTTACATCAAGTTTTTTGTACTTGGGTCCTCTATCTAGGTCTTGCCAGAAGAAGGGAAAAAGAAAGGGAGAGATTTAACAAAATACTGGGGACTGACGGTCCACTGATCATGACGATCAATTCACAGTCCAAGACTCGTGACTGGCACCAAGTTCACCTACGCTAATCATTCATCAAAAAATGAATGCTACAACTAAGACATACAACCATGGTCATTACATCATCCCCTCTTGAGAGCAACCTCAGTTAAGGTCCCGTGACCAAGGTTTCAGAAGTGATGTTTCTACCACTGACAGAAACAAGATGGCACTGCAATCACCATGCTCATGTATCAATCACGGGTCCTGATCTCAAATGCTTCAATGTCAATTAAAATCCTTCACCAACCGTTCAAGTCATAAGCGAATGGTCTAAAGACACAACAGGAGTGTTTTACAACAAGCTCGTCTGAGATGATTTTACACTGTCCCGCACAAAGCAGCAAGCTGGGAGAAACTGGTGAAGAATCTAGGGATGAGTCATATACCATTCTTTTCATATGGATATCCTCTACAACATATCCAAAATTCACAACAATTAGATAAACGAGCAAAGAGATGTGGCCGAAACATTGGACTATATGCCAACTGAAAAATTTCTGAAAGTCTCCTGGAAGTTTACTGTTTCGTCGATTTCGGCCCTTAAACGTGCTCAAAAGCCGAAACGCTTCCTTGCTAAAACTTGGAAATTTTCTGAGGATGAAGAAACATGGGTAGATAACGAAATCTCGACATCGGACGAAGATTCTACAACATTTTTGCTAGAAGACCTAACTTTTTGATTTTTCTAATGAAGAAATTCTTCATTCATCAACATCTGAATCAGGAGCTACACCATCTACGTGAAGCCGAACTTCATATTCAGCCGATAATCCCACTTGTTGAAGTCGCCGGTGCTTCTGCTGCTGAGATATGAGCTTTTCATCTTCAGCTCTTTTCTTCTGTGATATTTCATCACGTCCCTACTTTCCCTCCGCATCTTCTAATACCAATAAAGGATATATCTTAGCACGGACGACTCCCAGATGATCTAGAGACATACAATGTGTCAGCCTTCCAGTGTCTCTGAAAGGTTGATTCATCTCGGCATGAGCATCTGCAGAAGTCTTCATCTTTGACTTCATAGAGTGTTCCCGGAAGAGCCAGAAGAGTATTTGTAACCAGAAGTCACCACTATCTGAGGCGAAAGACATAGAGTCATGGATATACCGATAACAAACGCGTAACAAAATGGTAACAATCCAACTCTTACCTATTTACAATTTCACTAGTTGTAGTGATTATAACGTTAGAATTTCGAAAACTTGCTCGTTCCTTCAAACCTGCAAAGACGAGCAAGATTCATTATTCAAAATCATGACTTGATTTTCATAAAACCATGAACAATCCACGTGAATTTTAAAATCCACTGGTTTTTCAAAAATTGGACAGACGTCCATTCTACAATTATGAAAACTCACATACAGACACTATTTCACCATGTATAATTGTCTACTTTCAACGTTTGTTCAAAATCAAAACATTGATTTTACAAAAAATATGTTTTAAACATGAAACTCACGTAAATTTGAAATATATATATATATATATTTGCTCCCTCGAGAGTATATTTTCAAAAATTTATGAAAGCTTACATATCGAAAATAAATTTTCATGAAAGCTCATAGACAATTTTTTTACTAACAGACGCACGTCTATTCAAAAAAAAAAACTTTTTCTCTCGTACAAGCATCCACCTATGAAACGAGAGTTTATTAAAATCTCACATATTTAAAAAATCTCTCCTACATTATGGATTATTGCTAGTTTCTTATACTAACGATCGAACGAACGTTTGTTCCTAAAACAAGGGTTTTTACAAAACTCACGTCTATACATGCATATGTATATACAATATTAACATGAACAACTCATGAACAAGTTATCAATTTATGAAAAAGAAATAAAAAAAAAAGAGCGGTGCTACACCAATTTACGCTCTTTAGACGATGCTCTGTCATGCTACTGGGATCTTCGTTCAAGCCATGGTTCACTCGTACAATCGAAAATCTGGTAACATTCTATCTTACGACTAAGTTCAATTACTTATTTCGTCTATAACTCAAAAAATCACCATCCAGTGCTGACTGAGGAACATGACTGTCCCTCACTAAGCAGGGGACTTAATGTAGATGGTGGATTTTCGACAAAGGCTAAAATCGTAAAACCATAATTGTACATATTCCTGATCCAGCAATCAGATGAGTATTGAGGCTCATGTCTCTCATTGAAAACTCATGCCGCAAGAGTCTCTGACTGAGTTTATTGTCTCTCAGAGCATACGTGAATATGCAGTCTCTCAACTGAGCCAACGACATATCTCATGAATACTGAGCAATTTCAGTAATCACTTTTATATAGAATCGAACGATTGGACAGCTCCTAGATAGCTTGCCTGCTAGTATAGAGCATAACATCTTCAGGATGTAACAATGTTTTCCCTGACTATATAAAAGACATGCATATAGAATCTTAACGATTGGACGACTCCTAGAAAGCTTGCCTGCTAGTATAGAGCAATAACGTCTTCAGGATGTAACAATGTTTTCCCTGACTATATAAAAGAAATATGATGCTTTAACAATCTCATATCGCTCAATTATTGAATAATTAGTGCTCCTAAACGATCGTGCTAGTATAGAGCCGTCAATTAATTATTTCTAAATCATTAGATTCATTAACTGAATCCTTAGAAAATATTATACGTTCTTCATAATATTTCATTACTTCAATTCATGGTTCTTCCCAGCAGAATTCCATGGGTTAGTGATAAATATTCAACGTACGGGCATCTGAGCCGCTATCGAGTAAGCCCCGACCAAAATGGTGCAAGTGTATTCAGCAATAATGCACTAATGAGCACCTGAATGCACGAACGAGCACCTGAATGCACGAACGAGCATTCAAAAATACGAAAGAACGATGAACCTATGCAAAATAGGAAAAATAATAATAATAAAAAAATATTAAGCTAAGGCGCTAGGGGACTGGGCCCACCGGCCGACCAGTCATGCCGCGGCCGGTCCCACGCCTAATTCCTTATTTTATCATATTTTATTATTTTTCCTTCATCTCATGAAAATTCCTCCATTTGAACAAATATCCTTCATTTTAAGGAAACTCCTCAGTTTCATGGTGTTTCCTCCGTATCAAGGAAATAATAAAAATTAGGAAAGGTGTCGCGGGACCAAGATAACTAGCCGGACGGTCATGCCCTAGTTGTGGCCGGTCCCACACCTTGCATTTATTATTATTATTTCCTTCATCCCATGAAATTCCTTGGTTTCATGATTTTCCTTCACATCAAGGAAAAGATATAAAATTAGGGAAGACTCGCGGGACCGGGCTCTAGCCTGTCGACCATTCCCTAGTCGTGGACGGTCCCACACGCCCCTTGTTTTATTATTATCAATTATCATTGTTTCCATCATATCATGGAAACTCCTTCATTTTAAGGAAAACTCCTTCATTTCAACAAACTCTTTGATTTCATGGTATTTCCCTAAAATCATGAAAATAATATAAAATTAGGAAAAGTGCCACGGGACCGGGCTTATTGGCTGGTCGGCCATGCCTTGGCCATAGCCGGTCCCACACTTCATGATTTCTTATTTTATTATTATTATTTCCTTCATCTTATGAAGTTTCCTCAGTTTGAGCAAAAACCTTGATTTCTTCATATTTTCTCAAAATGTTGCTCAAATGCGCATTAGAAAATATCAAAATTCTCAGGACTAAGACACGAACACTTAAGTGACATGAGCATATTACCTTGATCGACCAAGGTTGGCTCTTTGGCTTGCAAGAGGCCGGTCCCGCACATTTTCATCATTTGACCTAATTTGTTCACATTAGGTTCAAACTCTTCCAAACAATCTGGAATTGCATAAAACGATCGTCAGTCGGTCCCATGACCAACCAGGGCCAGTTTCATGACCCCTTGGTCGGTCCTTCATCTCTTCATAATTTATTAGGTTTTATCACCTAAGGTTCAGACGAACATTATTTTTAATAAATGATTAAACCAGCATTTAATCATCCTTTCACCAACTGGTCTTTAAGAGACTTTGGTATTTGCTCACTCGAGCATTTGGGCGTTACATGGTCGACTCATTATCCCATGTAGCCGATCCCTCCTTCACTCCGTGGTTGATTTTCAATAAATCATCAATTAATCAGCAATTGATCAAAATTAGGGTTTCGAATCCAAAGCTCGCAAAACATAATTCTGAGCAGATTCAAACACTAATAATTTTACGTTGATCCCGTGATCAACATTTTAATTATCATACTCGGTTCAGTTGCCAGTATTTTAGATTAATATTTTATTTAGTTTTGTTACCAATAATTCATCAATCGAGCAACATTCGCTCAGACGAGCAATATTTACTCATACTAAGGAATATTGGTTCAACTATCCATATTCAAAAATTCATAAAATGAGCAATATTTGTTCACCATTAACTATCAACATTTATTTGATAATTATACCTCTATCTCAACAGACACGTTCAATTCATGAGTCCCAGAATATTTGTTCAACTCAGCAATACAAGGACTCATCGTCCCATGAAGTCAGCAACTGACTAACTAAATACACGTCTGCCTTGCAGACTCACAATCACGAGACATCAATCGTGTTACATGGGGGGATTTTAACTAGGGTTTTGGTCTGGCGGTCTACGGCACGTGTGTTCATACACACGATGAGAATGTGAGCAAGTCGTGCAATCAGTTAGAGGAGTTAGAAAAGTAGTGGATGGAAAATCAATTAAGTCTCTGCACGATGAGAAACTGGTTTTAACACGATTTCCACTTCCCTATTATTTGACTCCAGCAACTGTCACACTTCATGGGATCAAGGTGTTTACAATTATAGCAATATAAATAAGTCTCTGAATCATGATTGAAAAAAAGACATTATTTCGTCGAACAGATAACAAGAGAACAAAAACTCAGCGTCTGAAAAATTACTCTCAACAGAGCAAATTCAATCAATCAGAACTTATATTATTTCTTCATGCAGAATACACAACACGCCTACAATTTCGATCACCATTGATCTCACACATTTTTCAGCTTCCCTCCTACAGATCGACCCATCCTCTCTTGTGATCAAATTGACTCTGGAACGACCATTGTCTTGGTTTATGCCAGAGTCCTACAGATTGATTTCTCGAATTCAAAGCACTAGATTTTTGCAGTGCATCTGTGTGAGGTTAAATAGTTCGCTCAGTTCAAGGAGTTTCCTCCGCACGGTCGTCTCCTCAATTCCTTAAAACCAGCAACTCGTTTTGCCCCTTCTACAGGCACATCACTAGTAACCCCACCATGACTGGATAGAATAGGTCCTTGGATAGATGGGTTAGAACTATTATCATGAATTATTTGATTTCTCGCTCTTTTGGAAATCCTCTCTTCTTCTGCATTAGGCATAGTCTCACCATCGTGCTCAGTACATTCCTTATCCTTATCTATGTTTGTTCCTTCATTACCAGATTCTTTCTTTTCTTTGTGTTCTTCATATTCTTCAACAATCATTGCTCTTTACCTTAATAATTCAGCAACTTCTTCACAAATGTTATCATCATGATCAATTATATAGCATTTACCACACAGGCTATGAGGTTGTTTTAGACAGTGGTATCTAATCCAAACATGTTCTCCATGATTCGAGTTCCACCATTCTCCTCTTTTTAAAGGTTTTGTGAGATCAATTTCAATACAGTGATCATATTACCTGAACATGCCTTGCAGTTTTTAGGCTCCGTGGATATTTTCTTTCCCAAATCTTCAATAGCTTTTGTTCATGGGTGAAAACTGTTTCTACTGGTTTTGGTAAATTTTGGTGTGTGTGGATGAGAAACGAATCTAAACCCTAAACAAATGCACTGCACGGGAGTGCTTTTGATTCGAGAGATCAATATATACAATTCTGGCCTAAAACATGAAATGGCCGTTCCAGACTTGCTTCGGTCACAAAGTGAAGGAGACGGGGTTGATCTTAGGGAGGGAAGCGAAGAAGGTGTTGAGATTGTGACGGTGATGGTTGTTTATGACTTGTATCAGAATGATGAACTGGCTTGCACAATGTAAGCTATCAGTTCTGGGTGTTTTCTGAATACTATGACAACACTTGGTTTCTTCTCGTCTGTGTTGTTTGGAAATAGGTGAAGGACCTATTTATACAAGTCATTGAGCGCAAACCCTCATCTCGTAGGAAGTGGAGGAAGTAGAATGATGGAGTAGTGGGGTCGTGTATGTGATTACATGATCACGTCTTGGCCTACTTCCTTCATCACCTTAACCGTCCATGCCTCCTGACACGTTCTTGTAAATGGGCGTGTTGCACGCCGCACGTTGTAAACCGCCAGACCAATACCCCAATAAGTATCCCCCAGTTTGTGACATGCTTGATGTCTCGAATGAGTGGATCGTGGGACCCACAGGAAATAGCATACGGTGCTAAGTTAAATAACTAAGTTATTTAAGAAATTGATATTCATGAAATATCGTGTATGCTCGATGCATGTAATGCATTGAAAACAATCAATATGTATGAAGCATCGTTGTTTTAAAGCTTAATGGAGTACGTCGCGGATTAAGCGTCTTAAAATAGCAGCATGTTCAGACATCTTCAAGGGATCGTTCGAAGGCCGCATGGGCGGGCCATCCCTTGGCCGATCACTCCCTATGGTAGAGTGTCGTACGGTGATCACCAAGGTGCCTCATTGGCTGTTTAACTCTTAGCTTAGGTTGTGTGACCAAGCTGGAAAATTTGGACGGACGAGATGATCTACGATACATATTTGCGACCATTGATGGATTTTTAGGGTTTTAAAGAGGTGCGCAAACATCACTCTTTAGCTTGACCGAAATCAAGCATGAACAACGTTTTTGGTGGGACCGACTGGGCATGCTTGTAGACGGCCTGCCGGTGTGTATGTTTGTACCACTTTGTCTCATGAAGGTGCGATCTAGGCCACTAGATGAGTGGACGTGATCGATTTGCGATATAAATCCTTTATCGCAAAGGATTTGGGAACCGCGTGACATGCCTCCTTTGGGTGTGCGTTTCGAGGCGCTCGGCCATGGTTGGCCTAGGTCTATTGGTCACACGCATAGGTAGGCACACGGTGATCACGTTGATACTCTTAGTACCTCTTAAGTATATATCTACACCCTCCGTTTAGGCTGGCAAAGATGGATGGACGCGATCGAACTGCGACAGTTATGCAGCGCCGCAAACCCTAATTAGGGTTTTAAAACGGTCACGTACGCGTGACTTTGGCTAAGCGGTTTGGCAGGCTATGCTCCTCTTTTCGGGAGACCGACCATGTGGGGCCCATGTTGTGCCGATGATGAACATATGTGTACCTGTCCGATGGTCCTAGGCGCGATCTAAGCCATCCAAAAATTCCGGCAAAGTTGGATGGTTGTGATCGATCCACGACCCTTTAAGCATCATTCCAGCCTTACTTCGAGCAAGCGTTTTCTGCTCTATGGCTAGGCCGTGAGAGAGTCGATCGGGTAGGTGAGGAGTGGGCCCGCTAATTTGCATATTAGCACTTCGCCGATCAATTGTTGAACGATCTAAGCCGTCCAACTAGGCTGGAAAAGTTGGACGGTCGCGATGTTTTTTGAGACTGTCTTTGGCAGTCTTTGCTCATGCGAGCCACTCCAAGGCAAAACGAACCAGCTCAACCACCCTACTTCAGAGCTGGCTTTCGATGGGTGTTTGGGAGTACAACATGTGTTCGACCGGCCATGGAAAAAACGGGCCTGCTGGTGGTCATTACGGTGATCGCCTGCTCCTGCTAGGGTTCGTCTAGGCTGGTTAAATTGCGCGGCTAACTTGTTTGATCGCGATCGTTTCTGAGACTGATATGGACAGTCCATATTTTCCTTAAGGAAATTAAATGCGTTCGATCGAGCTGAAAGTGCATCGATTCGAAATTCTCTTTGTTGGAGAATAGCATGTACGAGTATTTCGTGCATGTCTCAAAATTGGCACTTGGAGATTCATGTTACTCTGCTGAAAGTGAACACTCGGTCGTCATGTCATGCCAATAATGAGAGCTCGTCTAGGAACAACACAGGAAACACTAGGCTAACCGTGCATTAATTATTAATGCTAAAACTCACATAATATTTGGGATTGTTGCTACATGCACCATTTTGGATGAATTTTGTATATTTATTGAAATGCTTCAAATAAATAAATAAAGCGAGAGGTTTTCTGCGCTCATCGCTTATCAAATGGGTTTATCCTTTGCAGGATGTCAGCACACGGCTTTATCCTTTGCAGGATGTCATCACATTAAATTTGGTTTTACAATTTTAGCCCTGAACTAAAATCCACCATCAACAGCTTCATTAACTACTGCTTCATGATGATGTTCTAACAGTAATCCATTGAAATGCACACTCCAAGCTTGTTTTATGAAGATATAGTCTATGTACGGTACTGCAGTTGAATATTCTTGCAAAGCAAGCAAGCATTTTTGGACATTCCGTGATAAAAAATTTTATGATATCATTCATATCCGTTGAGGAGTTAAACTGGAACACGAATAAATACTTTCCCACGATCTTTGTTTCTCGTTTCTTGTAGTTTTTCCAATGAACATTCAATTCATCTTTTATGTCAGAAGTTTCAATCCCATCGTCTTTAGTAATTAGTTTTCCGATCAAACTATTAGACCAAGTTGTAGCAGTATCATTGATGTTTGTCACAGAACCTATAGCACATCTTTTGCCTGATGGAAGCAGTTTTCATCTTATCAGTGATGGTTTGAACGCAGCTGTTGTTAGCAGTATTGTTTCCATTGGAATCCATTGATGCTTTAAGAGTTTCTCTTCTAGGGTTTGGTATGATAACTAGGATATATCGTCTGCAAACTTCTTTTCTCTTTGTATTTAGGGTTGTTTCTAGGAATACAGTATAACAAATATTTTGTTTCCTAAATAAAAGGAAAAGATTTTTTGAAAAAGTGAGAGGATAATAACTGTTAGCAGTCAACTACATGAGATCCGAGAAAATTTGAAAACTCCTAAAATCATGGGAAAAATTAGGGGGAAGTTTTATTTTTTGAATTTTTTTTTATCTTGAATCGGTTGTCGACTCAGGGGGATAAACTGAATCTTCATGGTTTCAAAAAATTGATATGGGGGATAATGATAATTCTCATATTGAGAAAAACTCAAAGGTGAAATATAGTAGTTTTGCAATATAGCAGTGTGGGGAAGAACTGTTGTAGGCAATATAGCCTTTGTCGACAATACTGTCTTGAGAATCAAGCATATACTGAACACAAAGATCCAATATATGAAGGAATCCATAACAAACCCAGAGGAATCCGCAAAACAAATCAGAAACCCATAGCAGGATAAATCAGAAGATTTAAAACAAAATTAACAGATTATCAAAGAACTGAAAATATGGATTAAAAAAATTATCATATGTAAAGCAACATGAAAAAATAGTCACTAGAGTGAAGAGAATGAAAAATAGTAAGAATCATAACAACACTTAAGAAAAATAAGAAGAAGATAAACACAGAAATGACAAAGTAAAAGATCAAGAATAATCAGATTAATCAGTGAGAGATCATGATAATGAGATTCAGCTTCTAGAAGGTTGTGTGGATTTCAGCCAATGCAACTTAAGTGTGAAGAGGAGACTACATGAGTATTCAAAGTTGATGATCACAATGGAAAGGAGATGGTACCAAATATATCACCAATTTCGTTTGTGAACCAATATGAAAAACTCTTGGACGATCTCAAAAACTAAGATTCAATGACACCCTATAATGATCTTTTTCAAGGTCCAAATTCCAACAAGAACAAGTCTTGTTTTTTCTATACTTCTACAACTGAATTATACTAGGTTGATTAAATGTACGATTTGCTTTCCCTTTAATTATAAGAGAAATTAAAACACGGAAATAAAAGTAAAATCTTCGGACCTAGTCCAGTCTAATTAATACACACTTATTTAAGTTGCTACACCTTTTTCCTACTATCAAACTTCGGACATCGGGACAAAGTATACTCACAAAGTTACCCTATTTCAGATGTATTCACATGCCTCAAAAACTCCTAATTAATGGAACACCAATTCTCTATTCTAAGGTTTTATTGTAAATCTTCTGGCAAAACCCCAAATTACCTTAAAAGATTTTTTCAACAACTAGGGTTCACATGTTCCTTAACCTAATTGATTTTCCCTCACAAGATCAACTAGAAATAATTTAGATATATTTGGTATACGATCTTAGAATGAAATCTACCAAATCTGAGTTTATGATCAATAATCCCTAAATGACCTTATAGCAGAAGAGGAAGGCCTTGAATAGACAAGGATTATTATAATATCCTAGATACAAGTTTTGTTATGAAAGCAGAAAATAGACGACATGTGCTTTATGATCCCCGAGTAAAATCTTTAAAAACTCACCATTGTTCGTGAAGAATAGAAGAGGTGGAAAGCAACTGTAACACCCCGTGTTTTTAGCATGGCGCATGCTAAAAGATGCGCCATGGCTTGAGATGAAGCTTCATTCAAAGCTTCCGTTTCTTGACAAGAGGTAGATTGGCTTAAGGCCAATACCGCGCCAAAAGGGCGCATTATGAGTGACATTTCGCCAAGAGCCAAATCTCGCATCATCATGATGCATTAGGCCAGTTGGGTAGGTGGCCTTGAGTTTGCAGCGTAATCATTGCGCATTACGAAAGTTATTGGCCTAGAGCCAATACCGCACAATCATTGTGCATCAGACATAGAAGGCTGGCAGAACGAGTAGTGCACAATCATTGTGCATCAAACATAGAAGGCTCGCATATCGAGTAGTGCACAATCATTGCACGCAATCATTGTGATGAATAGTGAAGCAGGCATGTCAATCTCCTCCCGTTTCCATACTTGTATAAATTCCATTAAGACATATATAGGGAGGGGTGGTGAGTTGAAGGTGCATATGCGGACTATGTACCAAGTAAGCTTCATAGCTTATCCAAAGGAGTATAAATGATGCCTAAGGCTCATTTACAATTGCGTAGACTTACGACGAGGGCATTTGATGCTTAGACATCACTATGCCATATCGCGGACCCGATGATGCATGATCATTGTGCATCTTTGACAGAATGGCCTATGGACCAGGCCCTTACCATTTTTTCTAGGCTATGGCCTTGCAAACGAGTTGGTTAAGCTTCTGTCCCTTCGATGATGAACTACGTTATGTGCTTGATCCCTTTAGAGTAGGGAAGGGTACGTAGGCAGCCGCAATGAGTTGCAGCATTGCCGGTCCAGCACATTGGCCCCTCATATCATCTAAGCTCGGTAGTTCGATGCAAGAGATGATTGCGACCATGTTTGATGAGGCTTGGTTGCATACCAGCAAGTGGATGCTCATATTTCCTATCAATCTATGTAGAGTTGGTAATCGAGATAAGGTAGGAATGGAAAGGGCTTAGTGCGGCCTATGCCATAGTCCTAGGCTTACGCCTGGATAAGACTTGGCGTTATGACGGTCGGTCAGCTAGATAGGAAATTCAGTGATGAATTCCCTACATTGAGGCAGAGATAGAGATGCATGCAATATGCATTAGCGTTGGCCTTATGTCCCATGACCCTTTAGCAGACAAGGGTAAGTTTGGAACGGTGTGGAAGCTAAGTTAGCTGCATCATGCTCCACGAGCATGCCTACAAGGGCAAATGGACGTGCATTTGCCCCGCTTTAAGGCCCGGACCGTGGCTTCGTCATGGCGCACTAGGGAAGTTACGGCCTGCGGGGCAACGCGCCAAAGGCGTAATTTTTCGGTCCGTCACAGTTGGTATCAGAGCAAGTTACGAGATAACTCTGCGGACTGTGAGTAATTGACTCGTCAAGCGAGTATTTTCCTTAATGTAAACTTAAAGTTGTAGAGTAGGCAAACTTTTGCGCGGAAAGAGTTTGTAACTGCTTTGTCGGTTACTATGTGAATCGAGTTGAGCTTGTACATGTGTTGTGAGTTTTCCTGGCCTAAGTGGCACCCCACTTACGAGTGGATATCCAGAAGACCGTCTGGGACGGTGGGTAGACAATGGGACTAATCATCCCCACACATTGGAAACTGGCCAGTGGTGTGCGTTTTCAGGCCCGGCTAGCATCCCACTTACGAGTGGCAACCTGGATGACCGTAAGGGACGGTGGGCAACTGGATACTGATCTACACAGTATTGTGCTAAAATCTTGTCATTTCAATGACATCAACCTTGTGAACTTTAGGGACTTCTGAGTGCGTAGTATGGGATGCGCATTCAGGATACCTGGTCGAGATATCCTCTTGGCACTGGTCAATTGCGATTCTTGGTATTGTTGTGGGCACTTTTGGATTCCTGGGCAGGTGGTATGGGACATGTGCTCAGAAGGTCTAATTTGTTGTTCATGACAACTTGAAGAAACCCGTGATTTCTGAGCATCTGGTATGGGACTTTTGCTCAACAAATCCAAATCGAAGAGATTGTCCATAATGGTTTTTGTTTTGAATTTAGGGGACCAAATTCTTTAAAGGGGTGAAGAGTGTAACACCCCGTGTTTTTAGCATGGCGCATGCTAAAAGATGCGCCATGGATTGAGATGAAGCTTCATTCAAAGGTTTTGTTGCTTGACAAGAGGTAGATTGGCTTAAGGCCAATACCGCGCCAAAATGGCGCATTATGAGTGACATTTGACCAAGAGACAAATTTCGCATCATCATGATGCATTAGGCCAGTTGGGTAAGTGGCCTTGAGTTTGCAGCGTAATCATTGCGCATTACGAAAGTTATTGGCCTAGAGCGAATACCGCACAATCATTGTGCATCAGACATAGAAGGCTGGCAGAATGAGTAGTGCACAATCATTGCACAGAATCATTGCGATGAATAGTGAAGCAGGCATGTCAATCTCCTCCCCTTTCCATACTTGTACAAATTCTATTAAGACATATATAGGGAGGGGTGGTGAGTTGAAGGTGCATATGCGGACTATGTACCAAGTAAGCTTCACAGCTTAGCCAAAGGAGTATAAATGATGCTTAAGGATCATTTATAGTTGCGTAGCCTTACGACGAGGTCATTTGATGCTTAGGCATCACAATGCCATATCTCGGACCCGATGATGCATGATCATTGTGCATCTTTGACGGAATGTCCTACGGACCAAACCCTTACCATTTTTGCTAGGCTATGGCCTTGCAAACGAGTTGGTTAAGCTTTTGTCCCTTCGATGATGAACTGCGGTCTGTGCTTGATCCCTTTAGAGTAGGAAAGGGTACGTAGGCAGCCGCAATGAGTTGCAGCATTGCTGGTCCAGCACGTTGGCCCCTCATATCATCTAAGATCGGTAGTTCGATGCAAGAGATGATTTCAGCCATGCTTGATGAGGCTTGGTTGCATACCAGCAAGTGGATACTCATACTTCCTATCAAGCTACGTAGAGTTGGTAATCGAGATAAGGTAGGAATAGCAAGGGCTTAGTGCGGCCTATGCCATAGTCCAATGCTTACGCCTGGATAAGACTTGGCGTTATGACGGTCGATCAGCTAGATAGAAAATTCAGTGATGAATTCCCTACATTGAGGTAGAGATAGAGATGCATGCAATATGCATTAGCGTTGGCCTTATGTCCCATGACCCTTTAGCAGACAAGGGTAAGTTTGGAACGGTGTGGAAGCTAAGTTAGTTGCATCATGCTCCACGAGCATGATTGGAAGGGCAAATGGACGTGCATTTGCCGATTTTATAGGCCCGGATCGTAGCTTCATCATGGTGCACCGGGGAAGTTATGGCCTACGGGGAAACGCGCCAAAGGCGTAATTTTCCGGTCCGTCACAAGATGCATGCAATATGCATTAGCGTTGGCCTTATGTCCCATGACCCTTTAGCAGACAAGGGTAAGTTTGGAACGGTGTGGAAGCTAAGTTAGCTGCATCATGCTCCACGAGCATGCCTGCAAGGGAAAATGGACATGCATTTGCCCAGCTTTAAGGTCCGGACCAAGGCTTCGTCATGGCGCACCGGGGAAGTTACGGCCTACGGGGTAACGCGCCAAAAGCGTAATTTTCCGTTCCGTCACAACAACTTTATGTGGCATACACATAATTTTCCAAGGGGATAATTTATGTAGCCAAATGAACAATCTTTATATAGTGAATGACCATGGCTTAGTTGCTTTCATAAAGCAAGTTCGTGAACTAGTTTCCTCATTCACAAATTACTCTGTTTCCCAAACTTTCCAAAGTTATACAACAGTAGCATTGTAAGTTAAATAAATAATTACTAGCATATATCGTATTTACTTAACTTGTAATTGTGTCTTAATAAAATAACATATTAGAATTTTGATTAAGATTAGAAAAGAAAAAAAATAACTACACGTTTACAAACTAGCCAAATCTGTTGACCTACTTGTGATTTTATTAGGGTTTGTCCAAACAGGTTTCCGAACGAAAATATTGATGGTGTACTTCGGCGGTGAAAGTTTGGTCACGCGTCCCAATATGTGTCGCACGACATAAGTTGTTCCGTTAGCCTCCTATTACCATAGTCCCAAACTCGGTTATCCCATCCACCTGGTTGAACAGATTTGGTCATTTGAACATTACCATTAGATTTTCCCTTTCAAGTTTCTACAGATATACATTTATCTGTGTGTTATAGTTATAAACATGCATATCGATCATTCAATAGCGTTTAACATACATTAAAATTGTGAATTTTTTTTTTCCAAGTACACCTCTTGGTATTAAGAGCAACTGAAGTCATGAGTTTCCAAATTGTCAAATTTCTATCTCATATTTGGCTTCTTCTTTTTTTTGCAATTTGGTTTCAGGCACAACGATGATTTCTAAATTCAAACATAGTGTAAGCCAGCGTTTCATGGGAAACATTATTATTAAAACCGTGTGATGCGAACTTACAAAACCGTCTGTTACCAAATGTAACTTAAACATGCGTCAGATGTAGGACACCCTTTGTAAATTCGTCTGTATAACAGACGTTACCAGGCGATTTTCACATGATCATCTTTTGACTTTCGTCAAGAATATAAGATGAACTTGGTTAAAGCGAAATCGTACAAACATATATTTCGAGAAATATGTAAGCGAGTTAAACTCGGCTCGAAATATCAAATGTGTATAATTGAAGTCTATATAGCTATACGACTTTTATCTCAAATAAGAGTAAGAGTAGATAGACTTTTGAGTGACATATGAGTCCAAGTCTCCACATGCCTTTTGTTGATGAAGTTTCACAAGCTCCCCTTAGTAGTTCTTCGTCTTCAATCGATGAACGCCATGAATTCTAAAGCTCAACTACTCTTTTTATCCTAATCCGAGACTTAGATATTAGTAGATTAGAAATCAAGACTTATAGTTTTGGCAACTAAACTTGACAAACAAGCTTGAGATAGCAACGCTTGCGAGTTCGACTGAGCAGTGCTCTAACAATAGCTAAAAACCCTACTAAAACGAATAATCTATATACCTTACAGTGATGATCGAAGTTGTTGTAATATTTATCAAAAACTATACAATGCTTGTTGTACTTTAAAACCTGCACAAAACTTCTATGAAATCAAAATACACCCACAGTCTATCCTTTTAGAACAATCCAGATAAGGCTTATGTTGATGCCTGATAAAAGCTATTTGACCAATATACATAGAACATAAGCAAAGAAGATAACATCTTTAGCTATGCGACATTTTACCACCTACTAGTCATACCTTTATTTTACACTAACCGCAGTAGAACATGCCATCTTCGCTTATATGTTGATTTGCTAATTCTCCATATCCCCTTGAATTATTGCAGAGAAGAGCTGGACAGGATCCTATCAAAAACATACAAAATTCTAATATCCATACACGGAGTTGCCTACAATTTTCAGTTGAATATCCATCTAAAGTGGTACCCTTTTGATGCTACTACTTGTTTTGTTAGCATTTCTCATGAATTTGAGTATGTAAATATGTATGATATCTCGTTGTGAATGACTGGTCCTTGCTCTTATTTTATAAAAATGAAAATTAAACCAAGATATGGGTGGCAAAAAAACTAATAAAAAGAATCGCACAAATGGTGGTGACCCTGGTGTTTGTGATGCTGGGGTATTAGACTATGCCGTTTTTTAAGGCGAATGTAATGAATGTCTCCCTTCAAATTTTATACCTAACCTAGAGAAATATACTAGAGTGGTAGATAATGTAGCACATGCTACACATAATATAGACTTTAAATCAAGCATATCACCATATCAACATCATAGTTCTCTTCGTTCCATAATTTATGTTTATAAAAGTGTGAAGGACAAATGTCCAGAAGCTGCATATACTATTAAAAAGGCCGAACGGGATCATCTTTTAAACATGACATCATGAGAAACTTCATATGACCTTATTGACTATCTCGTTGAACGTTGGTGAGATACAACCCAAACTTTTCATTTTTTATTTGGTGAGATGGGATTTACACCGTTAGATTGGATATTGTTGACATAAATTAGAATTGGCGCTGGTAGTCGGGTACCGTATAACTCCGTCAAGTATAAATTTGATTATTTCCAAGAACATTATTTTCCAGCGCTAAAGGAATACAATAAGACGCTTCAGTGGACCTGTGATGCAATTACAATTGCATTCTTAAAGAATTACTTTAAACCAACCTACTTGTCAATTGTGGGTGAAAATAAAGTACTAATTGAGAGAGTGGAAGGAGCTTTTTTATGTATTTTTTTGGTGGTATTTTTATTTTCTAATGCGAGGAACTACATTGAAGTTGGATGGTTGGCAGCATTTGACAATCTTAACGATGTTGGAAACTATGACTGGGGCGGTTATGCTTTTACCTACTCGTATATATCACTAAGAAATTATAGCAGAAGGATGAAGTAATTAAGTGGGCCCGTCTAGATATTAGAGTTAAACTTGTATATGACTTCTCTCTTGATATTGTTTTATCAATTGTCACTTTTAGTCTTTTTTCGTATGCTAATTATGTTTATTGGTTATTATGCATGAGTAGTTTTGGGGGTACGAATATCTCGCATATGTCGACCAACTATCAAACCTCCCCTTACAATAGATCCATATATCATATGGCATAGATATTCAAGGTGGAAGCCAAAAAAAAAGAACATTGTTATTAGAGCACTGCTCGGTCGAACTCGTAAGCGTTGCTATCTCAAGCTTGTTTGTCAAGTTTAGTTGCCAAAACTATAAGTCTTGATTTCTAGTCTACTTATAGCTAAGTCTCGAATAAGGATAGTAAGCGTGGTTGAGCTTTAGACTTCACGGCATTCATCGAATGAAGACGAAGAACTCAAGGGAACTTGTGGAACTTCATCAACAAAAGGTATGTGGAGACTTGAACTCATCTATCACTCAAAAGTCTATCTACTCTATCTCCTATTTGAGACAAAAAGTCATATTGCTATATAGACTTCAATTATACACATTTGGTATTTTGAGCCGAGTTTATCTCGCTTATGTATTTCTTGAAACATGTGTTGGTAAGATTTCGCTTTGACCAAGTTCATCTTTTATTCTTGATGAAAGTCAAAAGATGATCATGTGAAAATCGCCTTGTAACATCTTACATGATTTGTGTGAGACAGTCATTTGATGTAGACTCGGAATGTTTCGTATTGATCATTTGATCACTTGAAAATTGCTTTGAAGCTAATAGTTTGTGCGAGACATCTATTTTCGATGATTGGATATAAACATAGTGTGTATTCACATTTGTGTAAAGTCCAAAACCGGGAACCATGGTATGCGTACCCGTACGCGTACTGGTTGGTTGTTGGAAGTCTGGAAACTAAGTATGCGTACCCGTATGCGTACTGAAGGAAGTTCAAGTTCCGTGAATTTTTGCTGGAGTTTGGAAGTGTAAATGGTATGCCTACCCGTACGCGTCTTGGCGTAACCAAACTCAGTCCGGCTACTTAGGTATGCGTAACCGTTTGCATACTTAAGTAGGTTATGTTCTAAAATCGGTTTGTTCATGAACTAATACATTTATATAATAAGGAATGCAATCTTTTGCAAACCGTGGCTATAATGTTCATGAAATGATTCGAGTGAATCAAAATCAATTTTACTTCAATTGTGTCTTGTATACTTCTATGAGAATATAAACAATTGAACAACTCTCTAACTAGTTTCATTTGAGTCATTTGAACTAATTGTGGTTAAGATGAATAAGGTTGATATGAAAGTGCTCATATGTCTAACCATTGGTTAACTATTGTCGAACCAACTAAGTGTACACGTTTGAATACGGTTACCTTTATCTAAATGATGGTACATTTCATTTGTGTATAACAAGCTAAGTTCGATCTAACGGTTGAAAGATATTATCTTGAATCTAATCAGGTTTTCATTTAACGGTGAATATTGAATGATTTGTTACCAAGGTAACATTGATTGCAAACCCTAATTTGAATATTATATAAAGGATAACTCTAGCAACTGTGAAACCTAATCCCCATACCTCCTGTGTGATACTAGTTGCGACCAGAGTCGATTCTCCTTTAACCTTAGGTTTTTCACGAAAAACCCTGTAGGTTAACGACTTGAAGACTTTATTGGGATTGTGAAGCCAGACCCAACTATTTTCTCTGTAGTTGCGTGTTCTGATCTTGCTGTTTTCTATCGTGATTGAGTACTATTTTCTTTAAGATTTACTCGAGATTTATTCTCCGATAGGCAAGATTGAAAAGTAGTCACAAACATCTTCGTCCCATCATTTGTGATTCCACAATATCTTGTTTAATTAATCGATTAAGATTATTGTGAGGTGATTGATAATACTAGGGTGTTCTTCGGGAATATAAGTCTGGTTTATCAATTGGTTCTTGTTCATCTTGATTTATCAAAAGACGGAACATAACTCATACGTATATCTGTGGGAGACAAATTTATATATACAATATACTTTTCTGTGTGAGACAGATTTGTTTATCAAGTCTTCGACTTTGGGTTGTAGCAACTCTTAGTTGTGGGTGAGATCAACTAATGGAATCAAGGCGCAGAATCCAGCGTGGTTCAAGAGGCGTAAGGAACGCAACTGTACCTTGATCAGTGTGAGATTTTTTAGGGATCAACTACATTCCAGTCCGAAGTTAACTTGGAGTAGGCTAGTGTCTGTAGCGGCTTAATACGGTGTGGTGTTCCAATCTGGACTAGGTACGGGGTTTTTCTGCATTTGCGGTTTCCTCGTTAACAAAATTTCTGGTGTTTGTGTTATTTCTTTTCCGCATTATATTTTGTTATATAATAGAAATATCACAGGTTGTGCGTAGTTCAATCAATTAGAGAATCCAACCTTCGGTTGTTGATTATATTGATTGACACTTGAACATTGGTCTTTGGTACCGTTCAAGTTGTTTCACATAATAATCCGGCTCATGGATTTCCATATGTTTGATTTTCTGATTACATTGTGAAACAGAGATATAAACTCTTGGATATACTTTTCTTGAGATTGAGTCTGACTGTCTAGTTGATTCTCTCGAAAGTATATTGGAGTTTGTCCATACAGATTGCTAAGCGAAATATTGGGTATGGTTGTTCGACCCCCGCTTTTTCAACACCACATATAAGCTGATCACATATATTATGGAAATGAGGCTGAAACCTTTGATGGATAAGCTAATTTCACCAATGCAGACAACATATGTTCCAGGGAAATAAATAGGAGACAATATCACTCTTGCGCATGAATTAATTCATTGCATGAAAAGAAATAAGACAAAAATGGGATACATGGCATTGAAGCTAGACATGTCTAAGGCGTTTGATCGAGTGGACTGGTCTTTCCTGCGCAAAGTCATGGAAAGTTTTGGTTTTGCTGATCATTATTGTGACTTGATACATGAATGTATCAGCACTTCAGAGATTCAGATTATACTAAATGGTTCACCGTGCAAACCATTTAAACCCACCATAGAAATACGACAGGGTGATCCAATATCACCCTATATGTTCTTGCTTACCATAGAGGTTTTCACAGGATCTCTGGCCAAAGCAGAAGCTGAGAAGAAGATACAATGCATTAAAATTGCAAAGAACACACCACTAGTATCACATCTTCTTTTTCTGACGAGTTTTTGTTATTTATGAAGGTTGATCTATATAATGTCAATAATTTATTGCAGATTATAACTGACTTCATCTCCATATCAGGACAACAAGTAAATCTGCAGTTTTCTTCTCCAAACATCTTTACTCAAGACACTGCAGAATTTTATTAAGAAGATTGAAGATGAAGAGGATGTCTCTTGATGAGAAATGTCTAGGAATTCCATTGTTTCTTAACAGGAGAAGGACAATTTCTTTTTCATCTCTTGTGGAACGGATGAAGTCAAGGCTCTTGAGATGGAATGACAAGTTCTTAACTCAATCTGGAAGATCAGTTATGGTTAAGCATGTCCCTAATGCTATGCCATCACACCAAATGGGAGTTTTCAAGATCCCAAAGGAAACAATAAAAGAAACAGATAGGGTACAGAGGAGATTTTGGTGGAACAAAATGAATGGAAAAGTAGTGTACTTAACTTCTTGGGAAAGAGTTAACTGCCAGAAACAAGTTGGAGGTATGGGTTTTACGGACCTGAAATGCTTTAAAAAGCTTTATTAGCTAAATCTGTGTGGAATCTTTGTCATAACTCTCATCAACTATGGGATAAGGCCTTAAAAGAAAGGAATTTTCCAGATACTTCGATACTTCATCCAACAAAAATGAAGAATTCGACATGGGCGTGGCAAAGCATCTTTGGTGAAATAAGTTTAGTTCAAAAACATAGCTTATGGATCTTGGGAGTTGGGAAGAAAATTATCACCTAGAAGGTGAAAAGGCGAGGGTACCCAAATATACCTCAAGCTAAAAAATTTCCTACCTATAAGTCCTTTCTCTGAAAGTGATTGTCTATGGACTGAGTTGAGACAATACAAATAATCGGTTCACACTTCATGTGATCGTCTATGGATACGAGATCGAGACAATACAACAACGAAGTATGTTACTTGATAAAAAGGTTCGGACTTAACCAAACACAATAGGGATCACTTATCAAGTAAATAGGAATTAACGTTTGTGTAATTTACTTTAATTATAATAAAACAATTATAATGCGGAAATATAAAGTAAATGACACAACAAGATTTTGTTAACGAGGAAACCGCAAATGCACAAAAACCCCGGGACCTTGTCCAGAATTGAATACTCTCAGGATTAAGCCGCTACACAAAATTCCACCTAACTTCGTATAGTTGAGACCAAGAAACTAAACCTATAGTTCACCTAGTTCCGTCAGTATTCCCATGCCTCCGACCTATGAATAAGTCACGTACTTGGAACAATTCCTTTGGTTCGTATTCCAAACAGTAAAGGAACAACAAATCTGTTTGGTATCAACTCTATTCAACCAAGTGATATGAGTCGGACAAAGGCTCTTCTGTTTATCTTAACATAAACTCCTTCGTCAGGTCCTTAGATCTATCTTATGTTCAATTACCGAAGTAATCGTTTAAGATTAAGCCAACAACACTATTAATCCAAAGAATTGTGTTGATGCCGATCTACTCAATTAATCAATCCAATCTATCACAAGGATAAATCGATTATTAATTGGATCCTCTTTTACCGAAACAAGTATTGTGCACACTAAAGATTATGAACCCACAAATAAAAAATCTTCAATATCTTCTTCGTCTTCAAATCTTCTTAGATCTTCAATAAAAACCTGCACACAATCACTTGAATCTCTTGTGATCAGTCAAGCACAGAACGGATTCTGTTAAAAATGGATTATCACAAGATCGTCTTTAGAACTAACAACAGTCTAAAGATCCCTGTCGAAACTTTGAACTAGTTTGAGTGAATCTTATATCATAAACAAACTAGGTGCAACCAAAGTTCAACCACCGTTAGTCAATCAAATCAATGAAAACAAAAGATAAACCGCAATTATCTAGTTTCCCACCAACGGTACTCGTAGAGCTTCTCAATCCCAAAGAAGACTTTAAACTGAGCGGCCGTAAAATATTTCGCCTCATTAGGTTACTCTCCTCTCCGAATAGACGGCTACACCAGTAACAACACAACAAAGAGGAAGTTTGTTGTTACGAAGGATTAGTTTGCTAGAAAGGAAAACTTCAAGTATTTATAGACAAGGAAGTTTGGACACCAAGGAATTTCCAAAACCGAAAATATTCTCAAGATATTCATTAAAGCACAAATTCGGTTTCCATAATTCCTGGAAATGCTCTGTCCATAAATAATGATCGAAATCTCTCAGAAAATCTCTAATTAGTAAATGCACATTACTAATTCTTATTTTCCTAAAAATGAAGTTAAATACCTTAATTAAAAGATTCTTAACTTATTTATGTTTCGATCCTGGGATTCTCTTCCCTTAGCTATTAAGGAATAACTTTGAACAATTAAAGAAATAAACATTCATAGCACGTGTTCAAAGTATGTCGACATCTTAACTTTGTAAGTTTTCTTTCACATTTACAACCTTGAAACCGATTTTCCACACTTCCAAACAAGTTTAGAATTGGTTCATCTTGCTTTCAAGAACTATGCGATTGATAAAATAACATTCAATCACAAATCATGGGTTTAACGGTTCTACCAAAACAAGTTTCGGTTCTACCTTCCATGTGAGTACTGTGCATAGTCACACTAGCTTTCCAAAACTCGGTTGACTAGATACTAGGATCGGTTCCCCACATATATATGGTATCTAACTTATATGTGTTGCACATGTCCATAGGATCGGTTCCCCTTTGCCTAGAAACGTGTTGCACATGTTCATAGGATCGGTTCCCCTTTCTTCTATAAACCTTGCTGCACCTCATACAAGGATCGGTTCCCATTTGTGATGTACTGCACCTCTTACTAGGATCGGTTCCCCTTCACAAACCCGATCATACCATCTCAGGTGATTACGTAAGATCGGTTTCACTAATAAAAGTCATACCAATACATAAGTCAGGCATTTGTGAATAGTTCTACCAAGAACACAACAAGTCGTGAACGGTTATACTCAATCACGCATATTGGTTGTTCATAAGATATGCAATGAATAACAAAACCAATAACGCGTGGCGATTTCCTTTTCGATTCACAAACAAGTTTATAAACTTACTTCCTTAGAACACATGTAAAACATTATTCCCTAGGATGAAATCCTCACCTCATACCCATACATAATCACAATAACATTCAAAGGATTATGGCGATGTCTTATCTACAAAGTTTAATGGTTAAGCAATAAACCTCATATTGTATTCCTTAATAATATGTCTATCTAGAGTTCAAATATGCTTCGCAGTTTTGTTTTCAATATGCACGGCTTGAAAGATACATTAGGGAATGAAACAGTTCAAGTCAAATATCACTAACCTCAAGTGGAAGGATGATTGTTGTCGTTGTAGCTCCTTGCTTCTTCACATCTTCAAGTCTTCGCAATACTTGTAAAGGCTCAAATCCTAATACTTTCAAGATAAACTATACGAAGTTGACTCTAGTACATAATCAAACGACTCTTAACATGAGTTTTGATTCACTAAAATATGACAACCAAACTTGACATACCAACTCTTGGTGGGTTCAACCGAGTTATGCTCTAACAGAAAGATAATTGGATTTCAGGGAAACAAGAACCACTAGTTTCCGTTGCATACTTTGAGATGGCAGTCACTTATAGCACTGTCAGTGATTTAATTGATGCAGACACTAAAGCTTGGAAAGTTGCAGTTATTCACCAACGATTTTCCGCTGAAGATGCCAACAAAATCTTGAGCATGAGGATACCGACATACTCAAAAGATAGATTGATCTGGACACTTACCAGAAAGGCCAGTTCACTGTAAAATCTGCGTACAAAAGCTTGTGGATATCAAGACAAATGCAGCTGCAAATTACGATGTGAATATGGCCACACTATGGAAGAAACTATGGAATTTGGATACCTTGTCAAGGATTAAAAATTTCCTATGGAAATGCATAAATGACATTGTACCTTCAAGTGAACGTATGGGCAGAGTAGCGAATTATGGTGGGGTAAACTGCAACATGTGCAATCAGGTTGTTGAGTACTACTCAGCACATAATATAGGATTTCCTATTTGCTCGTGTTGTTTGGACCTCAATCCCTGGTGATAGAAGAAGTATGGAATCTACAGATATTAGTGTTGATGGTTGGATCAAAAGATGGTTTGCAAATGAGTTTGTTAACTTAGACAAGGATTGGATAGTTAAGATGCCAAATGCAAGATGGGAAATATGAAAGGAACGATGTAGATGTGTCTTTGAAGGGAAAAAAAACAAATCATGTGGAAGTTATTCGTAGTATTCAGTACCTTAATCACATGACAGGGTCAAGCATGAAAAGAATATCACAGCCTAGCCGCACCAACAGCTCGAATAACTTAACACAGGATAAATGGATACCACCTAATACTTTTGCTTATTCTATATGCTGTGATGCTTCTTTTAAAACTGTCTTATCTTAAACTCATACAAGACTGGGACTAATACTTCGTAACGCTATACGTGAGTTTGAACAAGGACATTGCATCCATGAATGTGGACACATAGATACAGAGCATGCAGAGATAGAGGGGCTGAGGCAAGCTATATTATGGGCAGAAGAACTTTAACTACAACAAGTATGTTTCGAGCTTGATGCTCAAAATGTAGTAGCAGCATCCAATGGTGATTACCAACGAGTCAGATGGGAATCACAATCGTTTATCTTAGACATCACTAGTTTCTTTTGTAAGCATCCATTATGGACTTGCAAATTCATCAATAGAAAATATAATAAACCAGCTGATAAGCTGGCCATACATTCACGTAATTTTCAAATTAGTAGAAGTTGGACACAGTATCCACCAAATTTTATTGTAGAGGCATTATATGCTGATATGAATGGTGTACTCAGTTCCATTATCTAATAAAATTTCTTCTTAGTATCAAAAAAAAAAGCTTAAAAAACCTTTCTCTCTCCTCTCTAGCTCCTCTCAAAACCCAAAAAAAAAACTCAGCACCATTAAAGCTTACTGCTAAGATCTAATCCATTTTGGGCTAGATCTGAGCAGATTTTTTTCCTTAGATAACTAGTAGTTTATGTTAGATTTGTTTAAGTTTTTATTTCAATCTCCATAGTTTTTAGGAAATTTTTATGGTGTTCTTGGGGGTGTTTTGCCCTTTTTGTTTATGTCTTCTCCCTTATGGAGATTCTATATGCGCTCTCATTGCGTTTCTTTGTGATCTCAATAGAGATTTTGGGTGGAAGTTCAAGTGTGATGATCAAGATTCAAGACTTTGGGCATATTACTCTCATAATTTTATGAGCATATATATTTTCCAAGAAGAAAAAATCCTATCAAAATGGTTGGATTATAATCCCATAACCATTCTTTCAATCTTAGGATTGCTTGGTACTCTTGTTGGTAGTTGATAGACGCATTTATGTGTCTATTTTCATCTCTATTGTGTATATTGTTAGTACCCATTTTTGTACTTATTTCGGTATTTTATCTCTTTGTAGGTGTTTTTTGAGAAATAAGCTTTTGCGGCGAAATTGGCTCGAAAAGTCGTTAAAGGCACCTGGGAGGAAATTTGCTATTCGGACTCTCGCTTTGGATAGGGGGACACCCTTCTTCTTCACGTTTAAAACGGTTTTTGGCGGGAAAAATGCATGTAGACGCTGTTGATTTTGGATTGAAGATTTGAACGAGTTTCAGGGTGATTCAACACTGGAAATCGATTGGGCTGGACTTGATAGAGCAAAACAGGTTTAATACATGCGTTTGGATCGATTGAATTGGGCTGGAATTGCCGGAAAAAGGAAACAGAGTAAAAAAGGAAACACGGTCCCTGTCGAGTTTGTTTTTGGACATTCAGAGAGATTAAATGCAAGAAACTCTTTCCAAAGATACATATATATCTAAGGAAGAGTTTGAGATAAGTGGGAAAGCTCAGAAACGCGTAAAACAATTTCTGGAAGGAATTATTGCCGTGACTGCCAAGGAAGGAAAGAAGAGATTTCGAAGCGATTTGGGAGAGATTTAATCGCCCTGTGGTGTATAAATAGGTTTCCTAGGGTCTCAAGAAGGGGTGTCGAGAGTTTGGGGTCGATAGGAGAGCTCAGGAGGAGAGAATCGGAGATTACAGGAAGCCTGTCTCTGCTGCTGCTGCTGCTGAAGAACAAGCGTTGCAACTAAGAACAGCGTCTCAAATTCGCAACACTGCTATAGTATTCTCTTCGTAACAGCTGAACAACCACATTTATCTTCAGTTAGCCACACCTCCTGTAACAGTGAACTCTGTAACGCCATTACGTCATTGCATATTCACTGAATCATATCATCTCTTCAATAAAAACAACTTTTGAGCCATGATTTATTCTTTTGATCCTGTTTTTGATATGAGAAGCTAAACCCTAATACTGGGATGATGGAGGAAGCCCTATTTCATGCATGTGGTAATTCTAATAATTCTTTTATGACTATTTGAATTGATATTTAATTGATTTATGATTTTTATTAAATGGGTGTGATTTCGTTTGATGGTGTATGCTTGGTCTATGTATTTTTGATACATCATGCTTTTGATTTACAGTCATTGCTTTTCAAAAATCTATTTTTGGTAAAGAACAAGAGTCCATATTTTTATTATTTGAACTATAATTGATTGGAATTATTATTTGAGTCGCATGAATGTAATTTGGTGGAATCCTGAGTCTCTGTACCTCTCGATACTGTGATAAACTTTTGTGAATATATTTTCTTTATTTTTAGTGTTTTCTATTTTTGAGTCTAAAATCGAGTCTACACAAGTCCGAGTGAACGACAACCTTACTTACCACTTTAAAATTACATCAATTTTTGGCGCCGCCGACGCGGATTTGTATTAGGTTTTAGGTTTTAGATTTATTTTATTTCTTTTAGAATTTTTGTTCTCTTTTACGCCTTTGGTATTTTTTGATTCTTTTCAGATTTCGAGCGAAGCTACAAGGAAAGAAAAAGTGCTATAAAAGGAAAGCATCGCCAAAGAAGGAAAGAAAAGAGGAATCCGAAAGGAGTGAAGAAGAATATTTTGTATATAGTTATTTTGTTTTATTTTTAGAAACTGTAAATAGGGTTTTAGTTTTTGTAATTTTTATTTTTATTTTTGGACACTTTTTGGACTTTATTTTTGGACTGAACATTATTTTTTAAAACCCTACGGAAGGGTTAAGATTAAATATAAACTGTTTGCAGGGAAGGACGACAGTTACGATACTGTCTCGGCCCCTCGGGTTCGTACACTGACATCGGAGTCGGTGGCCTGAGTCGACTTGAACGGTTCATCGCCCGTCTGGTACGGGAGGTAAGACTCTATCCACCCACGAATCCCCTGTCAGTGGGTTTTATTTTGTGTGAAAACTCACACCCCTGCAATAGAATGTCGAACTGGTATTACGATAGCCAATACAACGAATATCCGACTGAGTTTCAAAATGGACGTTACTACTTTGACCATAATGTGAATAGTGGTTGGGAACAACATCCTTTTCAAGGTTATGGCTCATACCTTGATGAGCCAAATTACTATCCACACACGCACCGGTCATACGAGCAAAATTCTTATATTTCTCCTTTAGAAGAGTCCCTCAGGAAATTAGAGGAGTCGACACGTAAGTTCGCTGAGATGAATAACTTAGTTTATGACGAAAGATAACTTTCTATAGAGGAATCCTTCAAGCTGATAGCTGAGACGAACGAAAGAATTGCTCGAAATAATCTTAATTTCCAATACAGTGTTTCCAATAATACCCTTGAAACTGAGGATAGTAATTTTCATAATCAAGATGACGAGGATAAAATTGGTAACACTACTTGTTTAGATGAGGTTCAACCATTTTCATGTTATTATAATGATGATTATGATGAGGATAGTGTTGATGAAGAATTTGAAATAAGTAGGCATAGCGATCAGGAATTTGTTACTCCAGTTGAGCTTAATAATAATATTATTTCTAGTTCAAATCCAAATAATTTTAATAATTATTCACCTATTCAAAAGGACGAGGATTTGATTAGAGATACTCCTGTTTTAGACGATGTAGTATTTCCTTATGATTACGAAGCCAACGATGGTTTAGAGGAACGAGTTTTTCTGAGAATATTGTTTTAGAGTCTAGCGATTTAGAAACATTAGTCTTAGACAAAGAAAGTGAACTCGTAAAGATGAGTGAGGATGAACCATACTTAGAAGAATCAATTGACCATTTTCAGGAATCTAATGACCTTGAAATTAGGGAAGTTGTGACTAGTCTTTCTAGAGACACTGAAAACTCTAAGTTTGGGGGTGATTATCATTCTCCATGTGCTTTAACTATTAGAAAGGTCCCTCACTTGGGACTTGACATATGTGCCTCAACCATTTTACAAGATTATCTTCACACACGTTTTCCTGAACCTAGTGATGTCCATAAGGAAGTTCAGTTGTTAGAAACCCATCCTCTGGTTGATGAGGTTAGACCAGGCTATGATACCAAGATCGACTTTGTTTTCCCACCAAATATTTTTCAACCAATTGTGGGAACGTATAAATTTCAGATGTGTCAAGTATTTAGTTTTGAGACTAAACCTAATTACTTTAAGAGATTAGGGTCGATACATTTGCTTAAGATAGACCACCACTCTCATTGTGGTCAGCTGTGTGAGTCAAAACTAATTGACTTTAAGGATCCTCAATTATTCAGGTTATTATTATGTGCTTTTAAATTTTTACTTGAGTTTCTTCAGAATCTAATACCTGAACCGGATCTTAGCTTTGAGGAATTCCAACCCATGAAAATATTTTATTTGGACCCAGTTATAGAACCTGAACCTGAACCACAGCTAAATGTAGTTGTCTTAAACATGAAACTAGACAAGGGTGCGCTTTATTTGTTAATTTTCTTGGTAGGTTGCAGATTCCTTTTATTTGTGATAGCTCTATTTGGTTTTGATGACCCACAGAAATTTCGGCTATTACTTTATTCTATGAGGTGACTAATCCTTTCTTAATCTGGATGAAGACTTTAAACTTAGCACTTTTTGGGAGGTAACCCAACATTCATGCGACACGGTAATATCTTTCCTTATCTCTTTTGCTTCAAATGGTAACAGTTTCTCCTTGTTCATGCTTTTAATTTCATCTTTAGAACATTGAGGACAATGTTAGATTTAAGTTTGGGGGTATGGGAGAAACTTTTTAGTTGCAGTATGAATAAATAAACTCCAGAGCTTAGAAATTTATGCCTATTTAGGATTGCACTAACTAATCTAAGTGGATGAAAGCATTTTGGTTGTAGGAGTTGAGGAACCAATCTGATTAGATGGCAACATCTATAAGAGTCTATTCATAAAAGCACAGAGCTCAGGTGTTAGAAATAACATGATAGTTTCACCATATCTCGTTGAGTCCTTTTCACTTCTATTTTTATTTTATTTTGTTTTTAAACTATGTTTCTCTAAGTGATAGGTGGGGCCCACGATTCAAGTTGTTACCAATGCTAGGGT
Organism: Papaver somniferum; assembly: GCF_003573695.1. Lineage (NCBI taxonomy): Eukaryota > Viridiplantae > Streptophyta > Magnoliopsida > Ranunculales > Papaveraceae > Papaver > Papaver somniferum. The sequence continues at coordinate 56,016,472 of NC_039367.1, forward strand.
GAATTAGAGTGATTGAGAAAGATAAAAAAAAAAAAAAAAAAAATTGAGACCAGACCATTTGACCAAAAGGAATAAATTCAATAAAGTCGACCACTGGTACCCTTGTATATGTCAGTTGTGTTGACCTAGAGTTAGATTATCGACCACTGGTTCCCTTGTATATGCCAGTGTGTTGATATTAGTCAGACTAATATCTCAATCCATTAGGATAGGTTCATTTTGGCGGAGGCCTTTAGACAGATATGGGAAACGTCGTTCACTTAGTAAACATCAAAACCATCTATGTTTTTCTATATCCATCTTCTTGATCTATCCATGTGATTAGTTTTGACTCCGAATATGATGTCCATAGTGCAACTATCTGAGTAGGGCTCTGTCACTTATATATGAATTTTAGTATGCTTGAGTGCAAACTCGTGTACAACAATTGGAATTTCGCATCAGGGTACTTCCTCCTGTAGTCAATAAGTATGCCAACCAAGGAGATTCTTTAGTGCCTTCCAAGGTTCGTTGTAGATAGCTAGGGTATGGAGTATTAAAGGTTTTGTGGGTATATCTCTTCTAAGCCCTCCGGAGACAACACTCCGCCACTAGGGCCACCTAGGGGTTTAAAGGCTTATTGCATACGCTAAATGCAATCGACGATGCCTGCGACGGTGAGTTAGGATTTTATTTTGTAGTTTTGATTTGCTCGGGACTAGCAAATAATAAGTTTGGGGGTATTTGATAGACGCATTTATGTGTCTATTTTCATCTCTATTGTGTATATTGTTAGTACCCATTTTTGTACTTATTTCGGTATTTTATCTCTTTGTAGGTGTTTTTGGAGAAATAAGCTTTTGCGGCGAAATTGGCTCGAAAAGTTGTTAAAGGCACCTGGGAGGACATTTGTTATTCGGACTCTCGCTTTGGATAGGGGGACACCCTTCTTCTTCACGTTTAAAACGGTTTTTGGCGGGAAAAATGCATGCAGACGCTGTTGATTTTGGATTGAATATTTGAACGAGTTTCAGGGTGATTCAACACTGGAAATCGATTGGGCTGGACTTGATAGAGAAAAACAGGTTTAATACATGTGTTTGGATCGATCGAATTGGGCTGGAATTGCCGGAAAAAGGAAACAGAGTAAAAAAGGAAACACGGTCCCTGTCGAGTTTGTTTTTGGACATTCAGAGAGATTAAATGCAAGAAACTCTTTCCAAAGATACATATATATCTAAGGAAGAGTTTGAGATAAGTGGGAAAGCTCAGAAACGCGTAAAACAATTTCTGGAAGGAATTATTGCCGTGACTGCCAAGGAAGGAAAGAAGAGATTTCGAAGCGATTTGGGAGAGATTTAATCGCCCTGTGGTGTATAAATAGGTTTCCTAGGGTCTCAAGAAGGGGTGTCGAGAGTTTGGGGTCGATAGGAGAGCTCAGGAGGAGAGAATCGGAGATTACAGGAAGCCTGTCTCTGCTGCTGCTGCTGCTGAAGAACAAGCGTTGCAACTAAGAACAGCGTCTCAAATTCGCAACACTGCTACAGTATTCTCTTTGTAACAGCTGAACATCCACATTTATCTTCAGTTAGCCACACCTCCTGTAACAGTGAACTCTGTAACGCCATTACGTCGTTGCATATTCACTGAATCATATCATCTCTTCAATAAAAACAACTTTTGAGCCATGATTTATTCTTTTGAGTCTGTTTTTGATATGAGAAGCTAAACCCTAATACTGGGATGATGGAGGAAGCCCTATTTCACGCATGTGGTAATTCTAATAATTCTTTTATGACTATTTGCATTGATATTTAATTGATTTATGATTTTTATTGAATGGGTGTGATTTCGTTTGATGGTGTATGCTTGGTCTATGTATTTTTGATACATCATGCTTTTGATTTACAGTCATTGCTTTTCAAAAATCTATTTTTGGCAAAGAACAAGAGTCCATATTTTTATTATTTGAACTATAATTGATTGGAATTATTATTTGAGTCGCATGAATGGAATTTGGTGGAATCCTGAGTCTCAGTACCTCGATACTGTGATAAACTTTTGTGAATATATTTTCTTTATTTTTAGTGTTTTCTATTTTTGAGTCTAAAATCGAGTCTACACAAGTCCGAGTGAATGACAACCTTACTTACCACTTTAAAATTACATCAGTAGTTCGTTAATTTTCTTCACTTTTTGTTAGTACCTTTTAATTGTATTTAGGTCTATGATCTTGATGTTCTTGAAGTCCATGTAATCTCTATTTTATCGTGAGTAAAACTTTATGAGATTTATAAAAAAAAAGGTATATTTTTTTTGAAATCAAGAAATATCTCATATATATAGTGAATGGTTTCAGGATTTTTTTTATATAAAAAGAGAGATTATATTAATTAAGCAATATAATACAAAAGATCTACAATTTCATTTTTTCTAAACACATTAGAAAGGATACTTTCTTTTTGAATTTGTTGCTGCCTATGCTTCGAAACGTATTGTAAACTTCGTATTCTTGCTTCTTTAGCTATTGAATCAGCTGTTGCATTATAATCTCTGTTGATGAATTTTAGTCTGGCTTGAGGAAGTTTGTCAAGAATGGATATTGCTTCTTCTATTGAGTTCTCTGCTGTCCAGTCGACTATCGCATCTTTTTTGTTAATGCAATCAGATAGGATCTTACAATCCGTCGCAATAGTAACAGTAGAAAGGATATTGTTTTTTAGCCATTGTAACGCCTTTAAAACTGCTTTTTGTTTCTGCGTGTAATTCCGAAGAAGCCCAGTCCGAAACTGCAGAAATATGCATAAAAGTTTCTTGTTCTACAGAATAAAGTATGAAAGCATATCCCATAGAGAAATTCTCTTTGTTAAAAGAGGCATCTGAGAAAATTATCCAGTCTGATGTGAAATTGTTCCATCTATAATTATGAACCCCTTTATTTCTATTCACTCCCTGTAAAGTTTTCTTGTTGATCGGTTGAGCTTGAATAAAATTCTTAATTTGTTGGATCAAAGAGTATGGGTCTGGTCTCGTTTTCTGAAACAGAAATTCACATCTATATTTCCAAAGAAACCACGTGATCGTTGCTATTTGATCACTAATATTGGAGTATCTATTATTGGAAGTCCAGTTCTCAACCCACTCCACAATAGAATCTGTATTGATTTGTGTGTTGACTGAAAATAAATCGCAGCCAAACCAAATAGCTCTAGCGAATGGGCATTTTCTGAATAGATGATATTCTGTTTCCTCCTCTTGCATATCATATAGGGGACACTCCGAGGATATATCCGGATTGTAAGCTGCTAATCTGCTATTTGTTGGGAGCGCTTTTTGGATCAATTTCCAAATAAATAGTCTAATTCTAGGGATTGAGTTCAGACTCCAAATGTTTTTCCATGGAAAGGTGATATCCTCTTTATCATTATTATTTTGACAGATCAGATAATTGTATATATTTTTCACTGTAAACGCTCCCGAATTATGATGTTCCCATCTGATTCTGTCTCTGCTATCTTTATTTGGAGTGATTGCTAAAAAATTTCCTTTTATTTCTGGCAAGAAATAGGCATCCATTTTTTCAATGTCCCAGTCACCATTAGAATTAAGAATCTCATGGACCTTTTGTGGTAACTGGTCTTCCCTATTATTTGGTTGAGTTAAAGAATCTATACTAGGAATCCATTTGTCTTCCCAAATTCTTGCCCTTTCCCCATTTTTCACTTGCCACCTGTAATTTCCTTTTAGCATATTGAGGCCCTTTTGAATGCTTGTCCATATCCACGAAAGTTCATAATTTCTTGTCGGGTGAAGAAAATTCGAGCCATGAAAATACTTTGCTTCTAACAATTTCACCCATAATTGATCTTTTTCTGACATCACTTTACTAGCTAATTTTGTTAAGAGAGCGATATTGAAATTATGGGGATTCTTAATTCCTAAATCACCCTGCGATTTTGGTTTGCACATGCCTCTTCACGTTTTGATATATCCACCTTTGATTTTGACTTATCTTTATTCCACCAAAAATCTCTCTGAATTTTGTCTAACTTGTCTAGAGTATCTTTTGGAAGAGCAAGTATTTGCATTTGGTAAGTTGGATAAGATTGGAGTATTGATTGAATTAAGACTGTTCTCCCCGCTTGAGAAAGCAACTTAGATTTCCACCCTTGCAGAGCATTATAGTATCGCTTTAGAAGGGGTTCAAAATTCTCTTTTCTATTCTTATCAAAGAAAAGAGGTGTACCAAGATACCTGTCCTACTTTGTCAACAATGGGACTTTAAGAATTTTTGCTATTATCTTTACATATTTTGGATGAATTTTTGGGCTGAAATAAATTCCCGACTTCTGAAGATTCATCATTTGATCCGTAATTTCCCCAAAATGAGATAAGATATCTAATAGGTTTTTTGCCTTCCCTAAGTCTGCCCTGGTGAAAAGAAAATAGTCATCTGCGAAGAAGAGATGGGAAATAGTCGGGGCATATTTGTTTATTTTAATTCCGGAATTTTTGTTTTCAGTTGTTGCCTTTTCGAGGAGCCTAGAAAGGACTTCCATGCAGATAAGAAAAAGGTAAGGGGATAAAGGGTCTCCTTGTCTCAGGCCTCTAGACGTGGAAAAGTTTGGGCATGGAGAACCATTAAGCAGGATAGAGTAGGATGTTGTGGAGATGCATTGGGAGATGAGGTTAACCCATTGTTCATTAAACCCAAAAGAATAAAGAGCATTTTTATGAAATCCCATTCCACTCTATCAAACGCTTTTGATAGATCAATCTTCAGAGCTAGATAACCTTTTTTCTTCTTAGAAGTTTTCATTGAGTGGATCAGCTCATGGGCTATAATGATATTGTCTGTTATTTGTCTTCCCGGGAGAAAGGCGGATTGGTTTGGAGGGATTAGCTTATTTAGGATAGGTTTCAATCGGTTTGCTAGAATTTTGGATATGAGTTTATAGATTGCGTTGCTGAGGCTGATTGGTCGAAAATCCGTAGGGGTTTGGGGGGGTTGAGATTTTGGGAATGAGAGTAATGAAAGAGTGGTTAAAATCTTTTTCCATAATCCCAGTCCTAATAAAATATTGAGTAGATTTAATTATGTCCGGGCCCAAAATGTCCCAATTTGCTTTTATGAATCCCGGTTGGAATCCATCTGGACCTGGGGCACCCCAAGGGTTCATATTAGCGAGAGTTGACCAGATTTCATCGGAGGTGGGAATTTGGGTTAACACTGCATTTTCCGAATCCGAAACGCAGGGTTGTATGATTTCTCCTAAATCCACATTAGTTTTGTATTTGAGAAACACCAATTTGGGAAAAATGATTGATGAGAAGAGAATTGAGTTGATCACGATCTGAAATCCAGAGACTTGAAGGTTCTCTAAGGGAGTGAATAACATTTATGTTTTTCCTATTTGAAGCGGAAGCATGGAAATATTTCGTGTTTTGGTCAAATTCCTTGAAGAATTTATCTCTAGATAATTGGTGATAATAATCGTTTTTTATTTTATACCACTTTCCTAGTTCAGTTTGAAGGTTTTTGAGAATATCAATTTTGGAGGAAATGTTTCCGGAATTGTGAATATTATTTATTTTCCTATTAAGGGTTTTAATATTTTTATGTATATTACCGAAAACATCAGAATTCCAATGGGCTAGGTCCGAAGAGAGGGAAATTAATTTAGAGGCCAAGTTTTTGGCGCAAAAAAGCTTCAACTACTGATTTGAGAGTCGGGTGTGAAATCCAAAACCGAAGACATCTAAAAGGTTTCTTTAATCTTTTAGTTTCCGGATTTGTATCTAAGAGGATTGGAGTGTGGTCAGACCCCACTCTTGTTAAATGACTTACCTTGATATTTGGGAATAATTGTATCCATTGGTAAGATGTCATAGCTCTATCTATCCTCTCGCAAATATTCGCCTCTCCGCTTCTGTTGTTTGACCATGTGAAGGGGGCACCTTCATAACCTGCGTCTTGGAGTCCCAGAGAGTCCACTATCTATCTTATTAGAGTTTTACTGCTCGAGCTTGTGCTATTACCACCCTGTTTTTCTGTTGGGTCCAAAATTATATTTAAATCGCCAATTAGGGTCCATGGTTTTTGTACTTGACTCGCTAAGCTCTGAATGTGCGACCATTGGATTATTTTTTTCTTCAGCTTCTACTGCGCCATAGATACAGGTTAATTCAAACTCTTTATCATCATAATAGCCTTCAAAGTGACAAACATTAAGCTGCGCTGAAATTAATTTTAACTCTATGTTGTTATGCCAAGCAATTGCTAACCCCTTAGCAATTCCCACGGAAGGGATAATGAACCAATCAAAAAAATTCGATTTTTGTAAAATAAGGTCCATTTTCGCGTAATCCGCTTTAGTTTCTGAAAGAAAAACTATATCTGGTTTGAAAGAACTATACAGATGTTCAAGATGATCTTTAGTTAATGGGGTTCCAATTCCCTGTACATTCCATGAGAGGATCCTCATGGCACAAAACATAAACCAGAGAGAATAAAAAGATATGAGAAAAAGTCTACGGTTCAAAGAACTTAGGAGAAAACCAAAGAAAAGAGTTTGTGGAGACAAAAGAATATAATTTGAATAACCCAGAATCAAAAGAATCCGAACTTTTGTGTAAAAGTACAGGGATCTGAATTCCTAAAAAGTGCCAGTCAAGACTATAAAGAAATAGAGAGGTGGAGATTAAGAAAAAAAAAAAAACAAGTAAATCCACTAACAAGGCACAGAGAAACCCCAAAACACTAACAAAGCACAGAGAAACCCCAAACCTGTATTATAAGGGAAGCCTTAAAATTCAGAGAAACATGATAGTAAATTCAGTCCAAAAAGTGATCCACTACAGGCTAGTATTCAGAGTGCCAGAAAATGTATGAGTCTAAATACAAGCCAGCATAGAACAAAAAAGCTATACCAACTTGTAGATAGATAGGGCAACTAAGATTTCAAGAAAGAAGATCACACAAAGATAACAAGGTGCAGATAAAATCAAATAAACTATAACAGATAATTAGACTAAAGCAGAATGAATTAACTGAACTGAAAAAAACAGGCTAACTAACTATACAAAGACTGCAACAGAAGCAACTGAAAAGCAAACAACTAAACAACAAAATACAGGACTGAAAGACAGAAGACTAAGCAAAAAAACACAAATGAAAAGGAGCTTGTGGGCTCTTATGGCTATATATCCATGGATTCTTAAGTGCTGCTGTTGTGTTGAGATCAATGATCAGGTAGACTATTCATCATTATTTCTGTCTTGGGTGTGTCCATTTGAAGAATCACCATGAAACCACTGATGAGGATACTTCAATAATTGATTCCCATTTCCAGATTCTTCAACTTCTTTGATTACCAATTGTCTTGAAGATGGAGGAGCCAGAGTTAATTCCAGTTCATCAACTCTAGGCCTTTTTGGTACTGGTAATGGATTGTCCCAGTGAAAAAAGCTCTGCATCAAGCTCCAGTTCTGAAAATAAGCTATGTTCATATTGATGTTATGCTGCTGAGAAGAGGAGCCTTCATCCCAAGAGGCAGAAGCAGAGGTGAAAGGATTTCCAGGTTTATCTCTCTTTTGTATAACCTTCCACATATATGCATCTGGCCTAGGACCAACAACAATATGACCATAAACACGAGAACTAGGAACCACTTGCTCCTCATTATTAGCTTCTGAATTGCTTGCCAATTGCCTTAATTCACTCTGATTTTCTTTGTTCTCTTCTAACTGAGAAATGTAATCATTGCAAGTTACCTCAGTTGCAGCTTGCTCCACAGAAGAGTCTGATAGGCTATCCTCAGAGAGTTCCATGTTGTCTTGGACCATCACTGGTTGCATTTGCTCCTGCTGTAGGACTGCTTCTTGTTGCATTGCAAGTAAGAAAACATCTGCATGGGCTTGATTTACCTCTGCTTGGTGCTGAGTTAACTCTGCTTGTAAGCAATTACTCATCTTGTGTCCAATCAGGTTGCAGTACTCACAAAAGTTGCAAGGAAAGTTGTGAAACTTAAAGTAAATTCTGTTAACATATCCCAATTCATTTTCTGCATTGACAGTAAAAACAAGTCTTTGCCTGAACCTAATGCTTGCCCTGACAGTGATAGAGAAGCTCCCATTACTTTCCCTCACTGGATATGAGAAAGATAAAATTTCCCCCATGCAAGCAAGGTATCTTCTGAGGTTCTCACTTGTGACTTGAGCTGGAGATAAATTACTAATGGTTATGAAGAACATTTCCAAAGTTGGGTGCCAGTCTTGCAGATCATCTGTAGCTTCCCATTTCTTGATACAAAATAAATCACCAAATACTCTTCTTGTTGCCAGATTAAGAACTCTCTGCATCTCATAATCATGTTGAAACCTAATTATATAAATTCACTCACTAGCTTTTCTAACAGATAGACCCCCATGAATCTCCCAATGGAACAACAAAACATTTTTGACATCCCAGCAATTTCTCTCTACTGGTTCAGCAAAGGTTCCTATCAGGCAATTTGTCCATAAGAGATGGGTGTTCTGAAATCTAGAAGGAATGATTTCATTGAGATTGAATTGCCTTCCATTACTCAGATTCAGGGATTGTTGAAGATGATTAGTAAGTTCAGAGACATCACCATGCCAGACTGCAAACATGGTGATACACAAGATCACAGCTAAAGCTACAGGGTATTGAAAGAGTATAAGGCTAGTTGAAGAAAGAACTTGGTTTAATAGGTTTCTAAGCAAGAGGGAGATGCATTGTGTGATAAGGAATTTCAACATCTTCTTCAAGAGTATTTATAGCACGGGATCATCAACAATGAAATAGAAAACTAGGGTTTTTGATATAAAACTACAAGTGGTAATCTAAATAGCGTGATGCAGGGGAGAACTTCAGAGAATAAGTGGAGGCATGGGGTTAAAATCATCAAGTGTAAAGAAATTGATGGAGGTTCTAACAGATGTCAAGGATTAATAATAAAATCGATCCAAAAACTTGTTGATTAATCGGTTCTTCAAAGATTTACAAAGATTTGTTTATAAAGATCCAACCTTGTAAGACAAAACAAATGATTACCTGACCGCTTAAGAAGGGATTAGAAGTAACCGTGTGATTTTGGTTGAGCAGAGAGCCAATCTATCCAAAACTTTTGTGCTTCTTGAAAACCCAATATCATCATCTTTTTGCTTTTTTATCTTCTTTGTTTTAATCACCCACCGAGAATAATTTGCTGGGATCTTACTATAATCAACTATCTTCAATTGAGGAACAAGAAACCCTAATTTTACAGTTGAATAGTTGAATAGATCAGAGGAAAAGAACAGGCCTTCCTTTTCTCGATTCTTTAATCTGGATTTCTTTTTCTTCTTTTTCTTCATCTTCGATTGTATCACCCACTAAATTGTCTACCTTTTGAAGAATTTTTAATACTTGATCTCAAATCTTAACAGCAACTAGTGAATCCATGGAAATTTTTACCATCAGAGCCAAAATCGGCTAATTAGCCAAGCATTTTGAAGAAAATTTCAGAGATAGAAAAAACAAACTCGGAAAAAAGCTGGTTTTTTCGTGGAAAAGCGTTAAGGGGTTTTGTTTTTTTTTTCGAACGGCTCAGTTACAATGATCTTTATCCTTGCATTTTTAGGGGCCACTCAAAAGGATTTAGGGGCCAACAATAAAACAAAAAAGGTCATCCAAAGGGAAAATGTAGCCAGCCCTTATCTCGCGTAATTCATAATGGCAAAATTACCCTTATATATTCGGAGGATATGATAACATTTTTATCCTCCGATTGCAATCGGAAGCCAAAATATTACCCAGACTTCCGATTGTAGTCGGTGCAGTATTAGAATGATTTCTGTTTCATTTTTTCCATTTCTTTTTCATTTTTGAGTTGTTAGAGTTATAGAGAAGAAGGTGAAGGAAAAAAGGGAAAACCCATTTTATCACTACAAAAATGGATGGATATGAAGAAGAAGGTGAGAATCATGGCGAAGAACAAAATGTTGAGGGTTCACGACCGTTTAGAGAAGACGATTTGGGGTATATGTTGAATGATCCAAACTTTTGTGGAGAGGAAAACCTAGACGACCCTTTCATGGAAGAAAATGGAGAATCGCCTGATATTGAAGCTAACGATGCATGTAAAACACAGGTATTGTGTTAAGAAACTCAAATACTCGATTTGTATGCGTTTATGTGCTTTTGTAAACAAGAAAAACCGATTATTGCATGCATTGAATGCCATGAACTACCCAGATTCGGTAGATAATTTCTCGAATAAACTTACGAATATAACACACGGAGTACCAAATATGTATATTCGGTAGTTCCAAGATAGTAGTTTACTGCCGAATATGAGAAAAAACCCAAAACTGGATTTCCAAAAAAATCTACATTCGGTAGTTATGTAGAGTTATTTACCTCCGAATGGCCCCAAAAACGAATTCCTCAAAAAATTTCAAAACTCAGTATTCTTATCCTTTACAATCGTTAATAGTTTAACATTATTTGACTGCCGAATATAACAGTGGCCTCAAAATAAAATTTCCGAAAACTTTAAAATCAGATGTTTATCGATTAAAGTTATCTCCCGGTTATTTATATTCGGATGTTTTACTATATATTTTAGATTCCGATTATATCATTTTTTGCACTCAGTAAACTGTGTACATTCATTTGCATGAATCGGGTGCTTTGGGTAACCGATAGGATTCCGAATATAGTATATTCGGCAGTTTGACTTATTTAATAACCTCCGATTATTGTATAATAATTTGTTGCTTTCATATGCAGGCCGTTGAAGAGTTTGTTGATGATTTCTATTTGAGGTCCGACACTTCCCTATACTATGCAAACGATTTGGTATACTCATTACTACTTTTCTTTTTTTTCAAAATTTATATGTTAAATGGTTATGCTTATTAGATTTGTTTTGTTTTATGCACGTTTAGACATTTGGAAGTAAGAAGGAGGCAAAGGAATGGCTTATGAACAAGGCAAAAGATAACATGTGCGTGGTAGTTCAAAATAATCATGTTAGTGACACTCGATTTGAAATGATTTGTGAGCGAGGTGGGACGCGAAAGAGTCACGAGGGAAAGAATAGTAAGTACGTACTGAAGACGAATATGAAATACCGAAGCAATACCAAGAAGATAGGATGCCCATTTAAGATTGTCTTCTATAAGCCCGATGGTATTAAAGGTAAAGAGTATAAAATGTATAAAGTTGATAACGGTTGTCACAACCATGATGATCCATTGGATTTAATTGGACATGTAATGGTTGCCAAGTTAAAACCACATCAAATGCAGACGGTGAGGTCTATGCGGATCCAAAAAGCGAGTGCGATCTTAAGTAAAATAAAGGCGGATGACCCCGACAACTTGTCTTCTTTGTCTACAATTAAGTCGGCCCTAGCTACGATCAAAAGGACTGAATGGGATGGTAGAACGGTCATGCAACAATCGGAGTGGTTAGCGGAGTTGTTCTTCACCTCGCTTCTTAGCCTTGATTTCCTCTTCCTCCTCCTTCGTTGTCACTAACGATGGTTTAATTTTTTTGGGTTGTTTGTTCCTTTTTTGTATTTCTTCTTCCATTGCTACAATTGATGTAGTTGTTCGCTTGCATCTTCGAAGTATGTTGTCGATTGATGATGGACTTGCCATTGAAAAGGTTTTTCATTCTAATTTTTTACTCAATAATAACTGAGAGGGGTTACCCTCCTTATATAGATTAGAGTTCCAACGGCTCTAATTTTTGAAAATATGATCGTTGAAGTTTCTGAAAATATGGCCGTTGAGGTTTCGTATCAATGATGCATCACAATTGGTTGCTAACGATACACGTATTCCCTCCGAACAAGACATTCGGTAGGGAACTTAAATTTTTATCTACCGATTAAGTTGGTATTTCTAAAAACGACTATATTATTCGGAGGATAATTTTTTTTTGTAAAGTCCCGAATGTACAATGGCCCAAAAATCAGAATTTGGGAAAAACTGATACTTTTCAAATTTTGAACTTGAAATAATCGGAAGTTAACTTAGTTACCCGAACTTCCGAATATGGGTTGTCTAACCTTCTATATTGGCCCTTGGAACCACCTAGATCCATGGGATGGTTTGTTTTGAACTTGTAATATTCAGAGGATAATTTTTTTTGTAAAGTTCCGAATGTACGATGGCCCAAAAATCAGAATTTGGGAAAAACTGATACTTTTCAAATTTTGAACTTGAAATAATCGGAAGTTAACTTAGTTACCCGAACTTCCGAATATGGGTTGTCTAACCTTCTATATTGGCCCTTGGAACCACCTAGAGCCATGGGATGGTTTGTTTTGAACTTGTAATATTCGGAGGATAATTTTTTTTGTAAAGTTCTGAATGTACGATGGCCCAAAAATCAGAATTTGGGAAAAACTGATACTTTTCAAACGGAGTAATCGTCATCTCCCCAAACGGCATATGGAAAGTATCGGTCTCAGGATACATTCTCTCCACGAACGCCGACATGGCCACACGATCATGTTCTAATAATGAATTCTCGGCGGCATTAGCTAACCCCGAGTTGGCAACAATTGACTTGAACCTTTCACATTCACCGGATAAAGGCCACGCAAGCATTTTTATTGGTGCGGCGGTAGGTTTGAGTAGACGGACCGCATCTTGATGATCCTATTAAAGTACATAAAAATCCTTAATACAAATATTACGATATAACACATAGACAATACATTAATAAAAAATAGTAATTTTATTACCTCGGTTTCGTATATTTCTCTGGCCCATGAGTCTTTGTATCCAAATAGCAATTTTCCTCCATCCGCCGGTAGCCCAAGGATTGTGCATGCTGGAATACCCTTCTTCTTCAAGTGCTGAGGGACAAGATGTGATGCTTTCTTAGAAATATCCTTATTTACACCATTTTTTCCTTTTTTGGCTTTTTGGGTACCACTTGGTTGTCCTTCTTCTTCTACTCTTGGCACTGGATCAACTGGTTCAATTTCATGGTGGGGTGTAACTTGTGGAGCAGTTGGTTCTGCACTTTGTTTAGCGGCTTGTTCAACACTCGGTTGCACCCCTTGTTCACTGCCTTGTTGTTCTACACTTTGTTCAGCACTTGGTTGCACTCCTTGTTGACTGATTTGTTCTTGTAAGCTTTGTTGAGCACTTGAATTATCTTTGGCACTCCTTTCCCTCCTAGCACTAGCTTTCACTTTATTCCTCCTTTCTCGACTTTGTCTAAACAACAAAGAAAGGAAGAATATTTACAAACTATACAATTGGAAGACAAAGTATGGAAATATAACCCGAATGTACACATTCGGACGTAAAAAGAAACATATTGTTCCCGAATACAAAACAATCGAAAGCTAACTAAACATATTTACAATCGAATATGCATCAATTGGAGTTCAGAAGCTCTAAATTTTTCATCCTACACAATCGGAAGCAAAAGTACAAAACTATAACCCGAATAAACAAATTCGGAAGTAAGAAGACACATATTTTTCCCGAATGAAAAACAATCGGAATATAACTAAACATGTTTACAATCGAATATTCATCAACTGGAGTTCAGAAACTCTAAAATTTTATCCTACACAATCGGAGGTATAAAACATTATATTGTCTTCCGAATAAATACTGGACCCAAAATGGGATTTTTCCTATATCAGAAATTTTGAGATTTTTTCAATATATATATATATATATATATTCGGTAGTGAGTGTACTTCCGAATACTGTGTGTCTACTTAAATATATTCGGGAGCCAAAAAAATCATTAAACTACCTATTATTACCAATTTGTATCCAGGAAGATATGGCCAACAGTATTCGGCCGATAACCATCAAATATTTCTCCCGAATACTGTCGATGTTCTTGAGAAATGAAGAACACGACTATATTCGGAAGTAAATAAGCATGAATATCGCCCGAATCTGGATAAATAACCGAAAACCCTAGAATTTTTTTTTCTCGATTCGTCGAATTAAAGCGAAATAAACCCCAAAAATGATAGATTCTTACCTAATTGGGGCCATTTGAAGTTGACGAAGTGTTTGACTATCGGAATCGCCACCACCGACTACATCGACGGGTACTTCTTCTTCGCGTTCTTCGCGTTCTTCTTCATTTGCAGCAAGAATTTCTTTATTTCTTGCTAAAATCCCAATCTTTGGATCGATACCCCGAGCAACATTTTTGGTTCTAGGTCTGTGGGTTTCATTTCCCTTATCCATTGTTTTATAAACGAATCGACGATGTTTTGATTTTACGATTCGCGACGATGTTTCGGTTGAACACAAGAACGAGGGAATTTTTTTTTTCTTCCACAATCGGAAGATAATATGAAACTGGAAGAAGAAGAGTTGAAATGAGTAGAATTTTTTTTGATTTGGTTTTTATACAGTTTTACCAGAAGGGCATTTATGTAACTTCCATATCATATAGGGTACCCCTTAACTAGAGTCTTTGGCTGTGTATAAATTGATGGTCCCTAAATCCTTTCGGATGACCCCTGAAAGCGCGAGTATCTTTATTGTTTGGTTTCAGGATTGGTTTGACTACATTTTAGGCTTTTAGCCAACAATCCATCACAAACAACAAACAAAGATCAGCATAACAGATGCTGTCATGCTGACGTTAGAAGACAAGACTACGGACCACGGAGGAACTCACGTTTTGAAACCAATTATAAACCGTGACCGTGACTAACCCACGCTATCAAAAGTCATAAGCTATCAATTTGGCTTTTCATATATACAATACAAAAATAACGATTTTGAATCTTTGATAACTCGATCTTCTAAGATACGAACTAGGATTCAGGCTCGAGTGCCAATTACTGTGAACTAACGGATGGCTCATACAAAGTTGTAATAAGTTTGAAGAGTCATTTAGAAAAACAAAAGGAGAAAAATCAATAAAGGATACACAAAATTAGTTAAAAAGACCAAAATCAACAATTTTTGGGTGAAATGGGCAGTTAGATTTTAATACTGTTTAAATGGACAAAAATGTAAAAATAGGCAGGATTTAATCAGTTTTATCATGCCCATTTTCAAATATTTTTTCTTATTTTTAATTTACACAGGATGTATCTAGTTTCATCCTTCCTATTTTTTAAATTTAAGCTAGGATGAAACCTTATTATTTTTTTTTTGACCATTTCATCCAAATTATTTTTTACTCGTCCATTTGAACCGTGATTTAAAAATATTTGGACAAATGATTTATTTTCCGTAAGGATAAAAGAAAGTGGGTCAAAGAAGAAGACATTCTTGATGACCCCTTTAAACATGTGGCTTTTCTTAATCCTATAGACAAAAAGACATGACTATAATGAAATTAATTAATGTTCTTATATCTAAAGGAAACAAGTAAGTAGGTTGTTAAGGAAAAGCCAAGAATTACATTTATTAGGATTACAGATCGGTATTATATTGTGGGCATGATCTGATAAAGAATCAGAGAACATCCATGTAGACGACAATGGATGATGAATTAACAAATAATTTAGAGATGTATGAATGGAATCGATGAGATAATGGCATGCATGTTCGAATGGAACAAGATAGTGAGGTACAATTTAGGGACAATGGAAACAATTGCACATGCAGATATGCTTATAGATGCTTGCTCTATCTCTCTATCATGCAAATGCTAGTTTCCTTCTATGAGAGAGAGATTTATTACATGATGGGTCAAAGGACACATACACCCTTGTAAACTGGATTCATACGGCATGGATGACGATTTTTCTAACATTAGGAAGTTCAAACACAAAATTGGTTAAAAAGATCAAAATCAATAATTCCTGGGTGAAATGGACAGTTAAATTTTGATACTGTTTAAATGGACAAAAATGTAAAAATAGGCAGGATGTAATCAGTTTTATCGTGCCCATTTTCAAATATTTTTTCTTATTTATAATTTACACAGGATGTATCCCGTTTCATCCTTGCTATTTTTTAAATTTAAACTAGGTTGAAACCAATTTCATCCTTACGAATTTTTTTTTTGGCCATTTCACCCAAATTATTTTTTCTCGTCCATTTGAACCGTGATTTAAAAATATTTGGACAAATGACCCATTTTCCGAAGTTCAAATGACCGAAGGAGATGAATTTGGTTTAAGTACTCAAAATAAGATAGAAGGAGGGAAGACATTGATAGCGCATTTGGGTACCGGAAATAGAAGTGGTTTTGTTTTTCGAGAAACGGAAGTAAGAAGCAAACACACTTTACTATACAAAAAGTCGACTGCTTTTGTATCCAAATATGTATTTTGTTTTTGTTTTTTTAACTTTTAAAAATTAAAAAACTATTTGTGTATCCATAAGCCCTACAAACAAACACACCTCCCCATCAACTTATTCTATGAAATGAGCCATGCATCCCTCCTCAATTGGACTTTGCCGTCCATCGTCCTTGGCATTCACATTTTACTCATTTCTTTCTCTCATCAAAGAAGAAGAGTGCTGTGCATGAGTTCTCTAATGATAGTCTTGAATAATGTGTAATATATAATCGTAGTTAGACTTGTTTTATGTATCCGCCCACATCTCTTTCATCAAGATCTTTCGCACATGCTGCGGCACAGTGGAAAAACAAATGGATTTTGAGCTTCAGATGCACAATAACCAATCAGAAGGGTCCAAGGTGGATAAAATCATGAATCTCAGTCTTTGCTTGCTGTAGAATAAGAAGGGTACAAAGTGGATATATATAATCATGAATCTTAATCTTTGCTTGCTATCGAGGTCATTCAATAAAATAGCTACTACACGATGGGCAAATTGCTGTTCAAGGGATCAAATGAGTCTTCTATCGGAGTCAAAACGTGAACACCCGTAGAGATGGTGATACTCTTTCCATTCATAAAAGTTGAGTTATTCTTTTTAATACTCCCTACGTTCCTTTTTAATAGGTTGGTTTTATTTTTAAAGAAATTTAAAGAAATTAAGAGAACTAATCATCTGAAAATGGTCCTCATGACACTTGTCAATAAAATAAGTGAAGTGAAATGGTCCCCATGACACTTGTTAGTAAAAAAAGTAAAATGTAATGGTTCACATGACACTTGTCATCAAAAGAAGTTAAGAGAAAGTGGTCCCAGAAAATTAAAATAACATTTGACTTTCCCAATTAGGAAACCAGCCTATTTTTTTGAAACATTTATTTATAAAAACCAGCCTATTAAAAATGAACGGAGGGAGTTTTTGTTGTTATAAAAATTGGTCCTATAAATTTGTTATTAATAAATAGTACTTTTTCCGGTCCTCGACAGATGACATATGTCGTTAGACGAGAAGATATTTCTAAAATTATCATCTTAGTCGATTATTGTCAGTATAAGAAAATATGTATCATTTGATAGACATGTTTATATTCGTTAAGTATGTGTTTTGAAATGTTTTTTTAATTGTATTAAGCTTATGAATATTCGTGGTAAAGTTTGAAAGATATATTATTCCTAAATTTTAGGAACTATTATCCATATAAGAGTATATAATTGTTAAAAAAAAAGCATAAAAATCTCCTTTACTCTTCTTGCTTTAAGAGATGTGCCAACTTGGACTAAGTCACGTATTGCGGGACGAATAGAGTATTAAAATTTTACTCTAAGAAATTTAAAGAATCTGGTAATCATGTTTAAACTTGTTGCATAGGTCTTTTAAAATTATTTCTAAAAGTATATCAATTACAAATATCCGTCTTTGAGTTTGTGAGATATGTCGATTCGAAATCTTAACATAAAAGAGTAGATAAGGAAAAAAATCTGAAAAATAATTCTCTCTCCTCTTTGCCTTGAGAATTGTGCAAACTTACAATCTTTACAAGCCTCAAACAGTAATATAGATATTTGATGCGTCACCTGACGTCAGCTGGAAATTTCTCAGATGCAAAGCAGTGTTCATCCCACCAAAACAATCATCAACAACTCTTTGTTCTTGAATTTTTTCACTCAATAAGCTACCATTATCAGCAGTTTTTACAACTATCTTTCTTGTTATAGTACCAGAAACAATTTTAGAAGCGAGAAAGAGTGCAATTATATCCTTTTAAACCATCATACCGATAAATACAATACTAGTTTGTCTGCCATAATTACAAAGCAAGAAACATAGACACTTTTTCAAAATAAGAACCTAAACATCAACCCTACTAATAACATTCAAACCTCAGACCAAATCCATCTTGTCACCACCATCATAACACATTTTCAACACCATCACAGGATCACAGAAATAACATTACCAAGAACAACAAAAGAGAGAATCACTATAAAACAAGACTTACCATTACCCATCAGAAATTTAAGAGAACTGGAAGTAAGCATCGAGAAAGCCATTGTGTTAAAACCTTGCTTATCATCTTCAGACTTTTTTCAAACCCTGAAAATTTGGTTGCATTCGACGCTTCTAAAGAGGACCTTAGTAGTCCTCATCATCATAACTCCAATCCTCATCCTCTTCATACCTCTCGCTGCAGCTGCTTCCAGACGATGCATGAGAAGTATCACTCTCTCCAGATGACGACTCATCCTCATCATTGCTCTCATCCTCTTCACTTTCTCTGGAGACATCGAGAAGATCATCATCAGTTGCACTGGAATCATCAACATGAGCATCTCTGGGTTCAATCCTCACTAGTGGTTGTCTTTCAACTTTGGGCTCACCTTCCTGCATGGTTCTTGCAAAAATCTTTGGATTTGCTCTTTCAAACTCGAACCGCCTTCGCAACCTCCATTCTTCATACCTCTCCATTCTTCGTCTGTCCTCAACAGCATCAGATCCTTCATCACTGGTGTTTATCTCCTCTAAATGATATCCATACCCTGTATCAAAACTTGCTTATGAATCGCTCTCAGTTGCACTACCATATCTTGGTCCTTTCTGATTTCTCTCTGACCTTTCTTCCATCTTTCTATCTGATCTCTCAAAATGCTTCGGCAACCAAGCAACATATAACGATTCTGTCTCTTCCTCTTCCGTCTTCTTCTTTTCATCCTCCTCTCTCTGACGATCAACAATCTCAATGGCACGTCTATTTATCTCCCCATGAACCTCATCTCTCAACCCTTGTAATTCTTCCATCTCTAAGGAAAATGCAAGGTTTTTGGCTTGATTGTATTGATCTGAGTCGACTGGATTTTCCGGAATGGAGGTACCGGAACTTGCCATTTTCTATCAAAACCTCTCTTAATCTTCCTCTTTCGAGTAAATTTGTTAACGGTTATGTTAACCTCACCCAAAACCTCCTCTTTAAAGGAAAATTTTCTTTCATTAACTGCCATTTATGGCTCTTAGTTAACCGTCATGTTGTTTTGTTCTCTACGCCCATTCAAAGTCATGCGTACCCCCTTCACTCTAATAAACATCATTACCCTATTGAGACCTATTTTCAACACCTAATCCTCATTACTACCATTACTCCCTTTGGAACTGCTATTAAGGGAGGCTTTGGTAGGTCATCGAACTTTGGAATTTCTTTTTGGGGTCTCATTGAAATTTTATGTTTTATGCAGACTAGAAGAACGCAGCACCAGTGGAGAGGCACCATTGCAGTTTGGGGCATGTCAGGCAGATGCGTTACTAGCTCAACTATTAAGCCAAATCACTCAATGAACCCTCTAGAACCACCTCAAAACCTTTCAACCCAACAAAAATTTTCCCTCCATTTTTCTACCATTATTGCATTTGGATGTTTGTATCATCATACAAACGTCATCCCAAGAGAAGACAAACCTGATAAATATCCAACAACCTCAAACTACGTCATGCTCCCCCAACAATGTATTATTGGATCTGTCCATATGTGGTCTTCTTTCCACAATACTCATGTGAATACTTCAACTCAATTACTTCCCATAAAGCAAGGATACGAAAGTGACATTCTATATGTTAACAATCCTCTCCAAAGCAAGTCTTGTAGTACAACTACAACTACATTACACAAATTTTCTCCTGAAAGTTTTTAAGTTCATAGTCAACAATTTTCTCATTCCTTTTTTAAGGTTCAAACTCATACACAAACGAACCTCTTCCGTGTCTCCTTCATTCATATTGTCTGTTATCAATATCAGAACAGTAGCAACAAAAGATTCTTTTCTCTTCAGCTGCATTTTATATTAGTTACTTGGAAAAATGATGTCCATCATCCCATTTTCATATATATCCATCTATCCTTAATGATGGAATACCCACAAACCTCTGAAGATACTCAAATCCTAAACCAAGAAATTCAAACCCTTTCTATACAGATGTCTGAGAAACTAACCTTACCATCTTCACTTGCTAAACCAGTTTTCATTGACAAAAAAAGTAGTGCTTGCTGAAGCTGATACCAATTGGAAATGGTGTGTGGCGGGATATGTTTGATGTGAGACTTTGATCCCAACTTCTTCAATCAGGTTCTACATCTGTAATAACTGGCCTTTAGCTCAACACCCAACTATAACTACCTTCAATGGTCAACGAAACAAAGTTCTCATCCGTTACTTATCCGAAGAGGATTTTAATAGGATCAATTCTCAAAAACCTTGGTTTGTCTGCGGTTATCTAATGGTTCTAAGAGTTGTTCCAGTAGAAGGTTGGCCTCCAAATCATCAACTCACCTTTGATGATGAAATCATGTGGTTCATCTTATGCAACATTCCGAATGAATGCACAAAATTTGAGGATCTTCAAAAACTAACTCTCAGTATGGGAGAACTACTTGAAGCTCAAAATCCTTTTGGAAAACATCCTCTCAGGAATAATGTCAAAGTTTGCATTCGAATCCAAGTACAACAAGCTTTACCAACATGCATTCCTCTATTCACAAGTGGTAGAAGGGAACCTTTTCTGATTGAATGCAGACATATCAAAGTTCCTAGGTATTTCTGCACCTCATGTCGCATTCTGGATCACAAAGATCGTAATTGCCCTACTTGGCAATTAAAGCAAAAAAGATCAAAGAGCTTGATGCGTCTTGCAATAATTTACACTCTCCCAACTGTCTCAAAGTTAATGATGCCTCCTACAACCAAGCAAGTAGTTCCATCAGCTGCTGCCATCATCGATACTGTTATGCAACAATCTGAGGTTATACCAGAAACACAAATTGAACCTACGGCTATTGAAGTGTGCAATAAAGGAAAAGCTGAAGCTATTGATCAAAGAATGGAAAACTCTTTTCAAAAGAGCTTATCTAATACTTTCCAAGTGGGCTCGTTTATCAATAGATCCACTACTATGAAGATCTTTGATGTTGGTCCAGTTCAAAAGCATTTGACTCAGTTGGAAAATGGTTTTCCTATCGTGCTGAAACAAGTCACTACTCAAAATGTTACAGTCGCTGCCTCTATCTCTGGATCAGAGTCAACTCCGAGTGGTCCTATCCGTACCTTTAACTCCTCAAGAAGATTCAAAACTGCTTCTCTGCCAAATACCAGTCCAATCATCACTAGAGGAACATCTAATACTGCTGAACAAGATGCTCTAGCAAACCTCAAAAAGAAGATTAACCCCAGAGCTGATTTACGAAAATGAACAAGAGCTAACTCAAGTGTGGCTAGTATAGTGGTAATCCTTGAAGAACAAACTTCTATTGAACCTGATTATTCTCAACTCTGTCCTCCAATCACCAAATTGGGAGAACTACCAGCTATTGACCTCTCTACTTGCTCGTTCAATACCCAACCAGTGTTTAACTCTTTTGGTAGCTACAATGTACCTGCTGACAATTATCCAAGCAACAATGGTGTCTGCAATAATTCTCCTCTCAATGCTGCTATTTCTAGTCTCGATTCCTCCCAATTTGACTCTAAAATTGGTGACGGTACCAATGCTTCTATTGGTGGCGGATCTGACTCTACCGCTTAGGTAAATCAAACCCTTCCATCTCCTCTAACTGACACTGCTCATAATACCATAAACCTTTTTCCTGTCAATAATATCAACATGATTGCTTGGGACCTTGGGGGCTTTGGTAAAAAATCTGCTAATAAGGAGCTTAGTCTTCTGTGTAAGAATGTCAACCCAGATATTATTTTCCTCTCTGAGACCAAAATGAACAAAGACATGGCAGCTAGGAAACTGAGAAATATGGGATTTCCCTGTACCTTTAATGTCCCAAGTGTTGGGAGAAGTGGTGGTCTTGCCCTTGCTTGAAAAAGGAAGTGCACCTCAACATTATTTCCTCCAGTCTTAGGGGCATCTATGTTACTACTACTGATATAATCCATTCTAAGACTTGTCATATTCATTTCATGTATGGTGAAGCTAACAGTAGTCTAAGACAAGCCTTTTGGGAACAACAATGTCAACAGACAAATGTCCCTTTAGATGAACCTGTTTTCTTTATATGAGATTTTAATGCTCTCTTGAGTACTGAAGATAAAAATGGTGGCCTAGAAGTAGATGACCCTGATTTTGAAAATCTTAGAAAATTTTGTTCTGTCTTTAATCTCCATGATCCTGGTTTTTCTAGACCAAGGTTCACTTGGTCTAATATGCAACAAGGTCTTGATTTGATTCTTGAAATATTAGATAGATGTATATTAATCAAACAACTGAGGATCTTTTTCCTAAACTTTGTGTCAATAACCTTCCTAGGGATTCTTCTGACCATTGTCCCATGCATATAGGTTTTCACTATGAGGATATTAGTATGCCTAGACCCTTTCATTTTATGGCCATGTGGATAGAGGATCCTACTTGTAGAGATATTATAACTAATGCTTAGTCTGTTAATATGGTAGGTTCCCCTGCCTACAAACTTAAAGCTAAGATCTTAAGCACCAAGAAAGGCCTAAGAGATTGGAATAAGTCTTCTTTTGGTAATATTCAGACTAATATATCTACCATTAGAAAAGAATTAGCTGACCTTCAAACTCTCAATCCTACTGATACTAGTAATACTTCCAGACTGAAAGCCAGGTTGGAATACCTGTACAACCTGGAGGAGTTATATTGGAAGGACAAATCTAGAGAAGTCTGGCTCTTGAAAGGTGACAGAATTCACCATATTTTCACAAAATAACTCTCTTTAGAAGAAAAATAAATGCTATTAGCTGGATAAAGAACTCCTTGAATACTATTCTAACTGATAGAGATATTATTGGAGATTCTTTCATAGATTATTTCAAAAATCTCTATTCCACCCATCCTCAGCAATTTCAAGATGAAATTCTTGCTGATATTCCTGTTAAATTCTCTGAAGAAGATAATGCATCCCTAAACTTACCTCTGACTCCAGAGGAAATTAAGAATGTTGTCTTCCAAATGGGGGGAAAAAGGCTCCTGGTCCTGATGGTTTTACAGGCCTTTTTTATCAAAAGCATTGGGACATTGTGGGGGAAGCTGTTGTTGATATGACTTAAACCTGCTTTAGAACTGGTAACATTGCCAACGTGTTTAATCATACTAACATAGCTCTCATCCCAAAAGTCCCTCTTACTGAATTGGTAACCCAGTATATGCCTATTGGCCTATGTAATTTCATTTACAAAATTTCTTTCAAAAACTCCGGCTAATAGATTGAAACCTTTTATGAACAAAATTATTTCCCAAAATCAAAGTGCTTTTATCCCCAAGAGGAGTATTTCTGACAACATTTTGCTTGCTAATGATGCCATATATGTTGTCAATCATGATGATAAAGTTGAGGGCATAGCTGCCATTAAACTTGACATGTCTAAGGCCTATGCTAAGCTTGAGTGGGATTTTCTTGAGAAAGTCTTAACTAAAATGGGTTTGTCTAATCATTGGGTTAAACTGATAAACCAGTGTGTCTCCACTGTGTCTTATTATGTCCTTCTTAATGGTAGCCCTGCAGGTTTCTTCCAACCTGAAAGAGGTCTAAGACAGGGAGACCCTCTATCTCCCTATCTTTACATCATTTGTTCTGAAGCCCTTTCTTCTTACATTGACAACCTCCAAAAAAAAGGGTACTTTAGAAGGTATAAGAGTTTGTAAAGATGCTCCTAAAATGACCCATCTTATGTTTGCTGATGATTCTTTCTTGTTTTCAAAAACTACTGAAAAAAACTTTCATGTCATAAAAGACTATCTTCAAAAATACTGCCTTGCTTCTGGGCAAGAAATCAATTTTGAAAAATATGGTATTCTGTTTAGTAGGAAGATTCTTGAACATAGGAAGGCCATCTTAGCTAATATTTTAGATATCCAAAGCAGGGATTTAGGAGAAAAACATCTCGGAACACTTACTGTTTTCCAAGCTTCAAAAATCCAGACACATATGGGTATTCTCCAAGCCATTGATGCCAGGATCTCTATCTGGCTTCACAAGCTTTTATCCCAAGATGCTAGGACTACTCTGATCAAGCACATTGGTCAAGCTATCCCTCTTTTTCAAATGGGAGCCTTTTTTATCCCTAAACACCTCTGTAAACAGATGGATTCTCACCTCTGTAAATTCTGGTGGGGTGAAACTTTAGATCCCAAAGATAGAAAGTTGCACCTTCTGGGCCGGGACATTTTATGTTCCCCTAAAGCTGAAGGGGGTTTGGGGTTCAGAAAGGCTGAGTTAAACAACCTAGCAACGCTTGCTAGGAATGCCTGGAGAATCCTGGAGAATCCAAACTGTCTTCTGGCCACTGTTCTTAAGGCCAAGTATTTTCCCAAAACTGATTTTTTGAATGCTAAGTGTACTGCTAAATGCTCTTGGACTTGGAAGTGCCTGCGTGCTATTAAGGAGCTTATAAAACCCTTTATTTCTTGTATTGTTGGGGATGGTCAATTTATTGATCCTTGGTGTGATAAATGGATTCCATCTCAGGGTTCTACCATACCCAACCCTCTGGTCCCTCCTGATCCTTGTATT
The DNA here is from genome assembly GCF_003573695.1 of Papaver somniferum. Lineage (NCBI taxonomy): Eukaryota > Viridiplantae > Streptophyta > Magnoliopsida > Ranunculales > Papaveraceae > Papaver > Papaver somniferum. Next base: position 56,041,289 of record NC_039367.1, read on the forward strand.
AAAGTTGCTTATTTCATTGATTCCCAATCCAGAAGTTGGGATGTGTCTAGACTAAATACCCATTTTGATAATGCTTCTGTTCAGAAGATTATCTCCATTCCCTTAAGCCAGCTTTGCACTCCTGATAGGAGGGCTTGGTATCTTTCAAAGAATGGCAAATTTTCCTCTAAATCTGCCTACTTGGGGATCAGAGGCCTTAGGCCCTCTTCTTGTAAAAACCTTTGGAAAGTTAAAGTGCCTTACAAAATTCAGGTTTTTTTTATGGAGAGCAGCTAGAAATGCCTTGCCCTCCAGAATCATTCTCCATACTAGAATGCCTATGCATAGTGTGGATTTTCCTAGGTGTTCTGATCCTCAAAAAATTATTATGCATGCTTTGGTCACTTGTCCCTTTGCTAGTAGAGTTTGGTTCATTTCTGATTTCAACATTAATACTCATTTTTTTCAGAACAAATCTTTTTTAGATTGGCTTCTTTTCTGGTTAACTGACCATCAGTCTAAATTGTCTGAGGATAATCAATGTCTATTTGTGGCTATTTTATGGTCCCTCTGGACCAGTAGAAACAACTTCATTTTCCAAGGCATTAGAGAAAACTACACTACTGTCTTAGCCAGAGAAAAATCTATGCTTCTTACTAGGAACTCTAGACATTCTAGTCTGACCACTCCCTCCACCATACATGTCAGTATTAGTGATAAATGGATGCCTCCTTCTTTTGGTTGGATTAAATGTAATACTGATGGTGCCTTTGATGATATCTCTGGAGCTAATGGTGCAGGGTATGTGATGCGGGATTTTTCAAGAAAAGCAACCTTTTATGCCTTTCTAGTCTTTGATGTTTACTCTGCTGAAGCAAGGGCCATCTGGGCAGTTCTGAAGAAAGTTGTGGAACAACATCTCTCTCACATCATCGTAGAAAGTGATGCTAAAGCTCTCATCGATCAATTTTCAGCTGAGAATTTCGATGGAGACTCTAGGACGGATGCTATCTTTAAAGACATTCTATTTTTTTCTTCCAAATTATCTGCTTGTATCTTTAGTTTTCAACCTAGAAGTTGTAATTCTGTAGCTCATGAACTTGATCAATGGGCAAAACAAAACAATTATTCCATGTACTGGTCTAAACCCCTTGTTTGGATCCTTCCAACAGTTGAGGAGGACCATTAGCCTTTTTGAAGGCCTTTGCTTATAAAAAAAAAAAGAATTGTGCAAACTTCAAATAACTAACTTCTGTAAAACGGAGGGAGTATAAGTTATTCTTTGATTAGAGTATACTCGACCAAGTTGATCGGCCAAATATTAACAAATATATTAATCGGCCGAACCTTGCATAATAAAATTGCAAATTTCAGCCAATGTCAAACCGGATACTATGAAAAATATTTGGTTGTTTTCACCTAATTTAACCGATTTTTCAAAACTCAACAAAAAAAAACTTTGAAGATATCAGTTTTTTTATTCAACAAAGGTTAACATATTATAAAAAACCTACAAGAAGTAGATAAATATGCACAAGATCTGCAACAAGGCTTCATATCCCCGAAAAATCTACAATTCTCTATATAAAAACCGACAAAACCAAAAAAACCAACAGAGTTAAACAAGAGATATAATTAAAAAATGAAATAACCACCATAGTTAGTAATAACCGCATCAAGAAAAACACCCTTAAGCACTTCTGAAAAAGCGGGGGTATAACAACCACACCCAATATTTCGATTAGAAATCTGTATGGACTAACTCCAATATACTTTCTAGAGAATCAACTAGACAGTCAGACTCAATCTAGAGAAAAGTATATCGAGGAGTTAATATCTCTCTCACTTGAAGCAAATAGAAATCTGCGAGTTTTTATCAAATACAAGGATAATAACTTGGATGGTACCAAATACCAATATCTAAGTGTCAATCAATTTAAATCAATAACCAAATGTTGGATATCTAATTGATTGATCTTAACGCACAACCTGTGATATTTCAATTATATAACAAAATATAATGCGTAATAAAAATACCAAAGACACCAGAAATTTTGTTAACGAGGAAACCGCAAATGCAGAAAAACCCCGGGACCTAGTCCAGATTGAACACCACACTGTATTAAGCCGCTACATACACTAGCCTTCTACAAACTAACTTCGGTCTGGACTGTAGTTGAACCCTAATCAATATCACACTGATTCAAGGTATAGTTGCGCTCCTTACGTCTCTGATCCCAGCAGGATACTACGCACTTGATTCCCTTAGCTGATCTCACCCACAACCAAGAGTTGCTACGACCCAAAGTCGAAGACTTTAATAAACAAATCTGTATCACACCAAAAAAGTCTACGATAATAGATAAATCTGTCTCCACATATAAACCTATGAGTTTTGTTCCGTCTTTTTATAGATCAAGGTGAACATGAACTAATTGATAATCCGGACTTATATTCCCGAAGAACAGCCTAGTATTATCAATCACCTCACAAAAATCTTAATCGTATTGTAGCGAAACAAGATGTTGCGGAATCAGAAACGATGAGACGAAGATGTTTGTGATTTCTTTTTATCTTGCCCTATCGGAGATATAATCTCAAGTCAATTATTCAATTGAATTCGTACGATAGAAACTGGCAAGATCAGATCGCTCAACTACAAGAGAAGTAGTTTCGTCTGGCTTCACAATCCCAATGAAGTCTTTCAGTCGTTAACCTACAGGGTCTCGGGAAGAAACCTAAGGTTAAAGGAGAATTGACTCTAGAAAACTAACTAGTATCACACATGAGGTGTGGGGATTAGTTTTTCCAATTGCTAGATGTCTCCTTTATATAGTTTTCAAATCAGGGTTTGCAATCCAAGTTACCTTGGTAACAAAACATTCAATATTCACTGTTAGATGAAAAAATTGATTTCTCCAAGCTAATATCTTTCAACCGTTAGATCGAAACTTAGCTTGTCATACACAAATGAAATGTGTTTCATTTAGGTTTGAGTAACCGTACCTAAACTTGTACACTTGGTTGGTTCACAAATAGTTAACCGAGGTTAGCCATATGAGTTCTTTCATATCAACCATATTCATCTTTCTCATAACTAGTTCAAATGACTCATAAGAACTAGTTGATAGAGTTGTTCAATTGCTTAGGTCTTTATTCATAGATACAATTGAAACAAAATCGGTTTGATTCGCTTGAATCAATTCATGAACAATATAGCCATGGTTTGCAAGATTGCATTCCTTATTGATTTATTGTTTTAAGTTCATGAACTTCCGATTTGAGAAATAACCAGCTTGGGTACGCTACGGGTATGCGTACCTTAGTTACCAGATTTGAGTTTGGAAACTCAGCAAAAAATTTCGATTCGAAAACCAGTCACCTTAGGTACGCGTACGGGTACCTATGGTGACTGGTTTTCCAGTTTGTAAACTACAAACTCCAGCTGAAGTTTTCGGTCGAAAACTTCCGCCAGTACGCGTACGGGTACGCGTACCCAACCGGTCTCCTTTACCAATGTTGCATGCACAAGTGCACATAATTGGTTTCCGGCACATGGATTTATACACTAATGTGCGAACACTATATATGCTTATATCCATAGTTGGTTACATAATCTCAACTTTACATTTCAATCATTGAAACATTCTTCTATAATGTTATAACAATCGTTATTCACGACTATCGTCATCAAAGCTAGTTTCAAGATTGAAACGTCATCATGACTTTCGTCATGTATAAAGATGAAAAGTGGTTAAAGCGAAAGCTTACCAACACGTATTTCGAGAAAAAGATAGGCGAGTAAACTCGGCTCGAAATAGCAAATGTGTATGTATGAAAACTATCATACTTATACGACTTTGCCTCAAGAGCAGGAGATAGAGAGATAGACTTTTGAGTGATATATAAGTTCAAGTCTCCAAATACCTTTTAGTCGGATGAAGTTCCACTAGTTCCTCAAGTAGTTCTTCGTCTTCGTAAGATGAACGCCATGGAGTCTGGAGCTCAACTACACTAATCTGTCCTAAACCGAGACTTAGCTATAAGTAGTCTAGAAATCAAGACATATAGTTTTGACACCTAAACTTGAAAAACATGCTTGAGATAGCAACACATGCGAGTTCGACCGAGCAGTGCTCTAACAACTTCAACTTTGAGATCCCAACTGTAAACTTGGGTCTTCACCTGATAGATGACTTCGTTAAACGCTAGCACAGGCGTCTTCAAGTACAATAGCATTCCCACCCTTCCAGAAAGTCCAATAAATTGTTGCTGGAATTATAGGCCACAATGTCTTACTATTGGGTGTACAATTTTACATCTCCAACTTTTTCTAATTACATTAATATAATTTAGTAATACTCAAAGAAGGCCAACTCTCGATATAAAGTGATCCTATATCTGGGAACATAAAATACAATGAAATAGAAGATATGAGACCGATTCACCCTTGAAATATCACAAAAAATAACCATTCACTAGAAGATTACCTCGCTTGTATAAAAATAATCCATAGTGACTAGTAATTTATGAAAGACCAACCAAAGGAATGAGCTAACTTAAGTTTAGAGAAGCATATCGATTTTATTTTTCCAATCCAGTACAACAAGATTGGATGGTGAATATGACTAATTTGTCAAGATCCCATTTAACGGAATCGACCCACGAACTAGTGAAACTGTTCTGTATAGTAGATGTTAGAGAGCAAACTTCTTCAGTTTGGAATTTTGTTAACCTTCTATCTATGCCCAAGTTCCAAGCTCCTCCATTTTTTAGTGTAACATACATCTATTTACTGTTCAGTTTTTTTGTAAAAATCATTGCGTAAAAATGAGAAAACTTAATAGCTAATGGTTGGTCGCTACCATCAATTTTCCCAGAACAACATCGAACCATGTCTCTCAACTTAATAGATGAATTTGACTTGAAAAGTTGAAGATGCTGAAAAGGAGAGGGTACCAAGTACACCATCAATTTTTTCGTTCGGTAACCTGTATGGGAAAAACCTAATACATTCACAAGCAGGTAAAAGCAAACACCCTTGAAGAAGATTGTGTATAGAGTTTTTTTTTTCTCGTTCACAATCGATATGTATAGACCAAATATACGTGTACCTGATTGTGTAAAAGAGTTCTTGGACGATCTCAAAAATCAATATCAGAAATCAATCTAGTCGTATCCGAATTAAGAGGATCCGAATTCTACCAAGTATGAAACTTGCGATCTATCTTTCAAGTTATGAATTCAACAAGAACGAGTTTATTTTTTTATCTCAGATAATAAGGAATTAAACTATCTTTATTGATTACGTACTACTTACGCTAGTTCTATTATAAAAACAAACAATATAATGCGGAAAAGGAAAAACACAAGACACCATAAATTTTGTTAATGAGGAATTGCACCTGCAGAAAAACCTCGGGACTTCGTCCAGCTTTTAACACCACACTGTATTAAGTCTTATCCATACTATCCTACTATCAGACTTCAGACTTGAATGTAGTTGAGACTGAATTAACCCTCCAAGCAATCAGATGCAGTCGTGTTCCTTATGTCTCTTGAACCTCGCAAGATTCTTTGTACTTGATTCCCCTAGTTGATTCCTAAACAGCCTAAGAGTTTCTTTAACCTCAATGAAGACTTTTGATACCTATATGCCTCTAACAGACAAGCCTATTTGATTTTATTTTTGATATGTTCTAATCTAAGTTGGAAATATGTTTGCAGTATACAAAGTCCTGCAAACCTCATGAATCTGGAACACTTACACTCAGTTAGCTAATAAGGATGGGTTACTAACCACCTTTCAAGAACGAGCCAAACAAATGAAAGAAGAGTTTAGATCTATCTTGTTCTTGATCTAAAGTCTGTGAACTTCAATAACCAATAAAACAAGATCCGGATACAAGAACTATCAGGTAAAAAGATAGTCTGGCCAGGTTTCACGAATTTCTAAATAAAGTCTTCAAATTCGTAAACTAAAATACAGTTCTATGAAGAACCTAGGTTATAGAGGACGACTCTAGCTTTGCAACTAGGACACAATAATGTTAGGGATTTAAAAATCATGTTGCAAGAGTCTCTCTATTTATTTTAAAGGATCTAGGTAGATTTGAATTCAATAAGATATAGTTCGAGATCCAAGCAAACACTTCCTCATTTTAGATGAAATTCTTATTAGGAATTCATGTAAGGACGTGAAAATTACGCCTTGAAATTACACATAAAAATATGCATTATGGTCCAGGGTTCTGGAACCGTGCACAGTGATGGTTCATAGCAGTAAGTATATATGCGTTGTAACACCTCGAGTTCCCTACCGGTGTCAAACCCATATGGAGATCCGAACTCGAAGCATTACGGGTCAGAATACGAGACTTATGCACATGTATAACAAGCATAATTGAAAATTTGTATACATAAATTTATGCATATAATTTACTAATCATCCTTAACAACATTTTCAATTTACACTTCAAGAATACAATAAAATAATAACAAAATCATTAAGCTAACTTTTTAGTTCCTACTTCCACTTTTCGTGAAATCTGCAAAAATGTCAATGTGGGTGAGATGACATTTCAATATAATGCATTATCATTCTCAAAAAATGGGAGAAATATAAATTAATCAAAGATAACATACAACAAGAGATTTCGGTACAACTTCGAGAATTCAATTATATATTCGATAAATAAGCTCACGATGCCAATAACTTTTTCAACAAATCATTTAATAAAGATTTGAATGTATGATTTCACAACATCAATAATTTTAAAAAACCATCCAATTCAGTTTTCAACTCTCACAATAGTAATAAGTTGCACGAGTTTCCTTAGTTTATGCCCTGCCAATCCTCTTATCGGGGTCAATCCTATAATTTGCACTAGTTTCCTCTGTTCGTGCCCTGCCAATCCGCTTACCGGGGTCATTCCGATAAGTTGCATGAGTTTCCTCGGTTTTTTCCCGGCCATTCACAAAAACGAGTCCATTAACATATAATCATTCTACAATACTAACGAACCATGGCATAACAACATTTGACAAAGAAGCCGTGGTGAATTCCTTTCAAGCATTTACGCAAATAAGAATAAGCTTTACAAATTGCAGACATTTTACATCATATATTTCTATATGAGAATTGGAAACTCTCTTGTCAGTAGTGTAATAAATGTAACCTTTTTCGATCTTAAATCGAGAGATCATTATCAATATAATTGAGGCTTGCCTCTTTTTGGGGAAAAAAAGGGAAATATGGAAAGTAACCTACAATTGACGGTGATGAACTAGGACAACAAATATTTGTTTTCGAACAACTAACTGATCAGTCTGTAACTCTTTTCAATTTTCTTTTATTAATTTTATACTTTCTTCTGTAAAGAATTTTTTTAATCTTAATTGTCTATTAAACCCCTCAAATTGATATGGGTGAATACAAAATATTCAACGTGTCTCTAAAAGAAAGAAGAATGAGAAAAAGAAGATTGACCATTTGTAATAATATTTGTAATTTGAGAACTAGCAGTATATAGTAAAGTCTAGTAAAATTAGACCGCACTATCTCATGAATAAAGTAGATTTCAATCGGAATCATGTTTCATTCGATTATGATGAACTAGGTTCGCTGCAAGGGAGGTACAACCCAAATGGTCATCACCAAATGTTGTAGCAAGAGGCAGGAAGGCGTGAAGATCTTTTATCAACTGATATACCCATAAATTTTCTGATGCAGTCAAAGTTAATGATCAAAATCATACTTCAGTGTCCACAATTGCTTATTTCTTTGGATATCATTTTATGGATTAGAACAAAAAGCAGATACTTAACTCACTTATGGACCTTGTGTCATCTGGAATACCTTCCCAGTCAACATCGTATAATGAATTTACATTTACCAAACTCTTTTGAGAAGAATACCATACATATAGTCCACAATATGTTTGAGATATTTTAGAACTCTTTTGGCAGCTTACAAATACAAACATGAGTCTGCATATGTTGTTAGACCTGCATATGTTGGTAGGTAATGTCCATGTAATGTACTGCAAGGCACCAACCAGAGACCTATAGGAAATAAGACCAACTAGAGGTCTGCCATCTATTTTACTCAATTTAAAACAAAGTATAACACCAAGCATATTAGTCTTGTGAAGTGATATGCAATACACTTAGTCTGAGATAGAAAGATGTCACAAGAATTCCTCTTAACTTCAACACCTAGAAAATGGTGAATATCACCAAGGTCTTTGATAACAAAGGAGCTAATAAGTTGATGAATGACAAGTATTGTATAATTTATTAGAAATGACTGTAGTAGGGGTGTCATCCACATAAACTCAAAAAATAGTAATTTAAGTACTTGATTTTTGGATGAATAAAGAAGCAACAACATGAGAGGAAGTAAATCTCATTGAAAGAATAAATTCAACTAATTTTTCATACCATGTCCTTGGGATTGCTTTATTCCATATATAGACTTATGCAACTTATAGACTTATGTCCTTGGGATTGCTTTATTCCATATAAATGGCTGGGTCATTTACACATCTTCCTTTAAATTTTCATGAAGGAAGACGTTACTCACGTCAAGTTTTCTAACCTGCCAATCAAATGGAACTGCAACTGTAAGAGCCAGTCTTGTTATTGCATGCCTGGCTACGGGGATAAAACTCTCACTATAATCAAGACCCTCTGGTTGATGGCAACCTTTTATTACTAATTTGCCTTTATATCATTTGATTGTGGCATTTGCATTTTGGTTGAGTTTGAAAACCCATTTATAACAAGCTAATTTTTGGGTATACCCGAAGGTACTAATGTCCATGTCTGAGCTTTTAGTAAACCATCAAATTAATTTTGCATTTCTAGTTTCCAATTGAAGTCATTATTTGCATGTGTGAAGCATGTAAGAATAGAAGCAGTACTGCAGTAGTGCTAGAAAGAAGAATATGAAGAGAAGAGTTAACAAATAACAATTGACTTGTTGGCTTGAAGATTCCATGTTAAATTTTAATTATCGTTGAGTGAATGAGAAGAGAAATAGAGGCATAAGCAGGTGTAGTGGAAGTGGCAAGAATGTCAGAAGAAGTGTCTTTAGAGGCAGAAAAAGTAGAAATAGAATTAACAGTTGTGACTGAAATGTCAGAAGAAGCGGTAGGAATGAAATCTACTCGTGTGATTGAATTTTTCAGGTGTAAAAAACAAGGTTGAAATGTTAGAAGATGGGGAATTTGGATGAGTGACTGAATTTTTGGAATCAAGAATAAGAGAAGAAAGAGCACGGGAATGAAAAAATTGGCAGAAGTTTGATAAACAAATAGTATTTATAAGTAAGGGTAGGGAAAAGATTTTCGTTAAAAGAATATGTTTAGAAATAAAAACTCTTCCAAAAAATCAAGATACTTATAGCCTCTATAATTGGAAGACTAGTCCAGAAAAATGCAAAACTTACTTCTATTGACTATTGCTCTAGCTTATTAAAAGTGTAAGGTTTGAGCCATGGAAAACATGCACAACCAAACACTCTTAGAAAATAATGGTCAGGTTTTTAGTAAAAATTTCTCATAAGAAGTTTAAAAGAAAATACTAAGAACCTATTTATAAGGTAATTGGTTGTTGTTTGTTTCACACTGGAAGACTCATAATTGAATAAGAAGGGCTTTACTTACTAAGCAACTCCATTTTGTTAGTCAGTGTGAGGACGACTGAAAGATTCTAGATGAGAACCAAGTTCATTAATAAAGAACTCACCACCATCATCAGACGTGATAACTTCTATTTTGATTCCAAAATGTTTTCAACTCCCTAGCTCTTGCCATTTTTTCTACACAAAATTGGTTAAAAAGACCAAAATAAATAATTTCTGGGTTAAATGGACAGTTAGATTTTGATACTGTTTAAATGGACAAAAATGTAAAAATAGGCAAGATGTAACCAGTTTCATCGTGCCACTTTTCAAATATTTTTTCTTATTTTTAATTTACACAGGATGTATCCATTTTCATCCTTGCTATTTTTTAAATTTAAGATAGGATGAAACCAATTTCATCGTTACTTCTTTTTTTTTGGTCATTTCACCCAAACTTTTTTTTACTCGTCCATTTGAACCGTGATTTAAAAATATTTGGCCAAATGACCCATTTTCCATTTTTTTTTCGGAAAATGGGTCATTTGTCCAAATATTTTTAAAACATGGTTCAAATTGACGAGTAAAAATTAATATGGGTGAAATGGACAAAAAAATTTAACAAGGATGATACCAGTTTCATCCTTGCTTAAACTTAAAAAATAGCTAGGATGAAACTGAATGCATCCTGTGTAAATTAAAAAATAAGAAAAAGTATTTGAAAATTGGCAGGATGAAACTGTTTTCATCCTGACTATTTTTACATTTTTGTCCATTTAAACATAATCAAAATATAAGTATCCTTTTCACCCAGTAATTATTGGTTTTGGTCTTTTTAACTAATTTTGTGTTTTTTTTTTTTGAAGCATACCTGATAATCAGGTTATACAATTCTTTGCTTGAAACGGGTGGATAACGTATACAAATAAATTTAATCCCGTTGATATTATCAGCTCATCCAAATGTGACTTTTGTGAATGTACGTCACGAATCGCAATCTGCTGATTCTTATAAAAATGCTTAATACTTTGTATCAGTATTAGTTACCTACCATGGTGTTGGGGTTTCCGACTAATCTCAAGCTAACGTGTTAGGATAGCACACTGCATATGAAGGGTAAGTGTGCAACACTAAAGTCGCAAGCTATCCAGCAGGGTTTTAGACAATGATTATGTTCAAACTTTATACTGTAATTTCAAACCAAGAAGTGGCAAGATTGGACAAAGTACCCGACAAAACTCTTACTTTTACACTCTCTTCCCATTTGGATTTTTATACTATAATTCCAGTTTTAACCTCCATGTTTGTGTCGACTAAAACTGTAGTTTTCATAGGACTGTATTTTTCATCATCTATCCAAATGAAATAAGATCATCCAATTTTTAAGACGACAATTCCTCATGCCAATAGCATTTCGAGGTCAATTTCGGATTGGCCACCATAAACTCACAACCGCACGGCAGTTGGGGCAGTTATTATTATTACGTCCGTATAGTAAAAAATTCTAGCAACAACTACAGAACAACCACCACCACCTCTCGACCACACTGATTAAACTCCCTCATAAATGTAGAGTGTAGACTGACCTACTGAAACCGAACTTAAAACTACCATCCCACTACTAAGGGCATTATCGTCATCTCCAACGACAAAATCCAGGAACGCAGCTTTCGTTCATATGGGATTCGCGCCCATAAGCGCGTCTTTTTTTACAGGACTACATACAACGGCGCACCACGAAATTAAAGCAGACATTCACTTTTCTTTCGGAGTTTAAAGAAGAAAAATAACATTATTTTAATAACTCAATTTTCTAATTTAAAATAAATTACTAATTTCCCGGAAAGGAAGAAGAGTATGCAGCAGGCTCTAATCAGTTTCTGTCTAGTCTACAGGTGAGAAGAGAAGAAGAGTCTGACTGACACTCCGCCATTTCTGTCTCCGTTTTATTCAGATAAACAATTTCTTCGACTTTTTCTTCACAAATTCGATTATTATACTTCAACAGGTTATAATTTCAGTCTACAAATCTGTAACTGTTCCTCATTTAACAGGTATTTGAGTTTACAACGATGTACATTTATTTATTTTTCATTTTTCTTCACAAAATTAGGATTCTTCTGTTATACAGATTTGTTACTTTCTGCTGTTCTTGATCTTGATTTCTAGATCTGTTCATGTTTTCCGATTTTGAAATATTTTTTTGATTGAACAGTTCTTGATATTGCTGTAGTCTGTTGTTTATTTCGTCTTATCCCCTGCGAGAAACATTGTCCGAATAAATAGGGATTGTCCAATTTTTATCCTTCTGGAGACAAAGAATGGAATGATTCATTCTTTTTGGCCAAGAATGGAATGAATCTTTTCTGGTTATTTATATAGGGTTTCATTAGTTTAGAAGAATTGGCATAGTTGAATTTGTAAGTGATTTGTTCTTTAGATCATCTGAAAGCATAGAATGTTTGATACAGAAGGTTGATGATTCTGCAGGTTAATGAATGGCTGGCTCAAGGGTTTGATTAGTGCAAACTGAAATCAAGGATATGCAAGGAGTTTCAGTGGGACTTATAATTGGGGTTTCAGTTGGGGTGGTTATTGGAGCATTGTTGGCAATAGCTACTCTCTTCTGTGTTAAATATCGGAGGAAGCATTCACAGATAGGGAATAGCAGTTCTAGAAGAGGTGTGAGGATACCAATCAGAACTAATGGTGCTAATTCGTGTACAATATTGTCGGATTCAACATTGGGTCCAGAATCACCTAAAACATCTGATGCCAATAGCAGATCATGCTGGATTGAAACTTCTAATAAGAAGAGTGTTGTTTCCATGTCTGGAATACCAAAATATCCATACAAGTATGTTATTAATGACTTCTCTTAAATCCTTGATTTGGTTTCCATATAAACATTGTAATATTTGTTGCTTGATATTTTGTTCTCTTTATCATTGGCAACATATATCTTTTGCAATTAATACGAATTATGGGTATCAATAGAATCCAATAAAGGCAGCTTTTCTCAGCTTAAGTCCCCATGTTGCTTGTATTGGTCAATCTTTAACAACTTTGTGGTCCTGGAATCAACGAAAATCGGTTTATTCATTAGACTTAGTTCATTTTGTCGATACACTCAGTTGTGCGCTCTCTTACTTTGTTATGTCTTGTGTGCACAACATTCACGACTCGGTTTCATGTCAAGCTTATTAGCTCAGTGTAGACTTCGATTTGTTGGTGTAACTTATGTTCTTAACCATACTTGTATTGACTTTCCACAGGGAACTGCAGAAAGCAACCTATAATTTTACCACCATGATTGGTCATGGGGCCTTTGGTCCTGTTTATAAAGCTAGAATGGGAACAGGTGAGACTGTTGCTGTCAAAATGCTTGCAACTAACTCTAAACAAGGAGAGAAGGAGTTTCAATCCGAGGTATTTGGGATTAAGCATAATTGTTGTAAACTCTTAAGTCCTTATGATTTATATTTATAATCTTATAATGCAAATGTTCTACCATCTTTAATCACACCTTATTGAAATTACTTGGTTTTTAGAAGGTCACCTGTTGATTTGTGGTGATCTGAAGGATGAGTAGCTACGTCCTCGCAAGCTAGTGTTAATGGATGTTGATGCACACAATTTAAGTCCTTGTTGAAATATTCTTTAGATGTGATTAAGATTCCAGTAATGGCGTAATTAATGCTAGAAAATTTGTCTATGTTCTTTTTGACTGATTATGTCGTACTATCTGTATAACAGAAACTCTGAAGTCAATAAATGAAGTCTCAGTTGCAACTTACCATTTTAATACATTTTTAGGTAGCTTGCATCTTGGTTAGTTGTTTTCCCATGTTTAGCCTTCACCTGTTAAGCTTCCAGTATGTTGAACTGGCTTCTCTTCTCTGTATGATATGTATGCAGTATGTGGGATTTGTATTTATCTGTATGTCCCATTACCTGTTCTCATTTTTGTTTCTTCCAACTTCTTATAATGTTCACTATATATTGTAAATAGTATTGCGTCCTTACTGGAATACTTTCTGGGTAATTTAGTATTGCGTCCTTCCAACTTCCAGTGCAGTTTTTTTGGCCTCCACTTGCCAGATTCAGTTTATATTAGGAAATATCTTCTGCCAGATACCTTATCAGATTTATCATTGTTTTTCTTTTACATTTTCAGGTTTCATTACTTGGGAGATTGCACCATAGAAACCTTGTGAATCTGGTGGGATATTGCGCAGAGAAAGGGCAGCATATGCTTGTATACGTGCACATGAGTAATGGCAGTCTTGCTTCTCATTTATATAGTAAGTTATACTGCATTTCTTATTTGATATAGAAGAGAGAATTATGAACGACAAAAGTGACAACACAAGTTTCTTCTAGTCTTCTATAAGCTATTACTCCCTCCGTCCCACTATTAAGTGACCTATTTACTTTTAGATTTTGTCCCACTATTAAGTGACCTATATCACTAAACAAGGAGATATTTCTAAAATTATCCTTTTAATTGATTATAAGAAATATAAGAAACATGCATAATTTGATAGGCATGTTTATATTCGTTGCGTAGGTGTTTTAAAATGCTTTTCAATGGTATGAAGTTTGCGAACATCCGTGGTGTAGTTTGAGAGATAAATTATTTCAAAATTTCACTAGTTATTATCCATAAAGGTATAATTGTAAAAAATGCTTAAATATACTCTTTTCCCTTGCTTGCCTTAAAAATTGTGCAAACTTGAACTAGGTCACTTAATAGTGGGACGGAGGGAGTACTTGATTTGTGTAGGGGAACTTTTTGTCTCGGATAGGGCAATTTTGTTATTCCTGAATGTGTAAGATAATGTGGTCAACAGTTGAAGGTCTTAATTAACAATTTTTTGCTTCACTGTTGCTAATGTTTTGCAGGTGAAAAGCATGAACCTTTGAGCTGGGATTTGAGGATTTATATTGCTCTAGATGTAGCAAAGGGTTTGGAGTATCTACATGATGGGGTCAGATTTCCATCTCTGAACAATTTGATAACCATTAGCTATTTGCTTAAACTCCCGGCTGTTTGCTCATCATGTCTTTTCTTTTGTTACTACAGGCTGTTCCACCTGTAGTGCACCGTGATATCAAGTCTTCTAACATACTCTTGGATAGGTCGATGAGAGCCAGAGTATGTAACTCTTCCGCGTCTTTTAAATCTTGAGTATATTGATTGTAACAAAAGAAAAGTTGAGGGAAGAGCAGAAGACCACTATGCAACCTATTGTGGCCTGTGGTCTTCTGATTTGTGCATTATAACATGTTATCTTATATCTGGAGGAACCTACTGATTATGTATTTGATATTGAACAGGTAGCTGATTTTGGACTGTCAAGGGAAGAGATGGTTAATCCCCATGCCTCTAACATTAGGGGAACTTTCGGCTATCTAGACCCTGAGTACATTTCTTCGAGGGCATTCACTAAGAAAAGTGATGTCTATAGTTTTGGCGTCTTGCTATTTGAACTTGTTGCAGGCAAAAATCCACAACAGGGGCTCATGGAACTCGTCGATTTTGTAAGATCAGAAATCTCTTAGCATGAGATAAATATCTTACCATATATTGTGCTCTGATGTGTGTGATATTAATTCATGATGAACAGGCAGCAATGAACTCGGAAGAGAAAGTTGGGTGGGAGGAGATTGTTGATTCTCGACTTGATGGAAAATTTGACACAGAACAACTGAATGAAGTAGCAGCAATTGCATACAAGTGCGTTAATCGCTTATCGAAAAAACGTCCAGCAATGAGGGATGTCGTGCAGGCGCTATGTGGTGCAATCAATGTGAAACAGAGTAAGAATAACGCTCTCGCTCGAGGAATATCTAATACTGATGATGAAGTTGCTATTGAAATGCCGGCATTAGATCAAACTGAAACAAACATTGCAATCACTGAACTTAGAAGACAGGAATCTCAAAACTCAATCAGCAGTCACAGGAGGCAGGATTCTCAAACCTCCATCAGTGAACTTAGGAGGCAAGAATCTGTGAGCAGTTCCGTGGATCTGCCCGAAGTTTAACTGCAGAAGCACTTCCATTTTGGCTTCTTTATTTTTTTCATATAAACTGATGTTAGCAAATTTAGTGTTGATAAGTTTTCTCAATATACATAGTGATGATGAAAAGGGAGTGATTAGTAGGGAAAGAAGACAGATTTTCTGGTGTAGCTTTTTGAAGCTTGTGTAGAAATAATCTCAGCTCGAGATTTTCTCATCCAAACAATCCTAACTTCTTCTGTGTATCATAATCCAAGTTTTGTACATTTTGTTTTGTTTCTAGAAAAGAGAAAAGTACAAAAGAATCTGAATCTGTTTTTCAGTATTTTCAACTCACAAATTTGTCCAGACCCAAAGCTTATCCTTTTGTTTACTTTACTACTAATAGGTAGATTTGAGTGCCGAACATCAACAAAAGAGGCAGCAATGCATATTGCGTTGTGTGTGGCTTCTGTACCCACATTTTTGAGATGCAATGGGGAAGGAAGTTTGTTTTGGTTGTTAGAGCATCAGGGTCACTGATAAAGGCCACCACCTATGGGTGTTGGAAATTCGGGCCACCATCTGGGTCCTTGATCTCCACTATAATACGCTGGGGTGCGCAAGACGCACTAGTTATTTCCCTGTAGACTTGTCTTGGGGTGTTATCTTCTGAGCAGCAATCTTGTTCATTATCCACACTCTGAAAGGAGAAAGGAAGGAAGACGAACAAACCCAGAGCAAGAAAATCACTTGAGAAACCAGAAGAAGAAGAAAAATGGCTGCGCTTCAAAGCTCTATGACTGCTCTTCAGAGCTCCATGACTGCTCTTTCTATCTCTTCTTCCAATTCTTTTTTTGGCCAACGCTTTTCACCCACTCTCTATCCTACTCCGGTAAGTTTCTCTCACCTTCTGCTTGTTAAACCCTTGAAAGAAAATTTGATTTTATATATCAATGTGTATCAATGCTAGCCATATGGTAGACTCTCGTCTGTTCTGAATTTTGGTTTTCTCGTCTGTATCAATGTGTACCAATGTGTCTCGACATAATGATTTCTCATTATTCCTCGAGTTCTTCTTCATATGCAAATGAATTGAAATTACTGTACTCATAGTAGGGCTGAGATAAGATTTTGGTTAAAGAGAATTTTGATTGGTAATTGAACAACAGCAGAACACCAGTTTAAGGAGTACATTGCTCTATTTTATGCAGAGCCTCATTTGTTTCGAAAACATAAAAACGCATATATGGGTCTACCTGGACTATACATCACTGGTTGTTTAATTTTCTTTGGAATTTGGTAATTTGTTAAGTAAAAAAAACGAAAATGTGGTTCCATCTTAGAGAATTTGGTGATTTTATTAGGTTAACTAAAGTGTCAATCTTCTTAGGCTTACATAATTTTGTAGACATTGCATATTTGAAAGGTACAGTTTAGCCTTTTTTGTAGATTTCTTCTGCTTCAGTGATTAGATTGTCCTGCCAAGTGTTTGTAGAATTTGTTTTGTTATTTTTCTGTTAAGTTTTAGCTTTAAGAACACGACTTTCTTATTTTGACATGTACAAGTTAGGTTTCCTCCACTTTATCATCCGAGAACCTGAATTATGGTTATCTCATAATCTAATAATCTCTTGATTCTTGTCTAGCAGTTTGCGCATTGAAATGTATTTTTTCACAATACTGCTCAATGTGTTCCCACTCCAGTTGTATTCCTGGGGCCTGTTTTAATGCACTTTCATGTTTGACATGCAGGTCAAATCTGTGGAGAAGCCATGTTTGATTGTAATGAGGGTAAGCTATCTCATCCCACAGCATTTTAAGTGTGTTGTATATCCTCATTATGGGTAGTGAAATGGAGACATTCAAAAGAGACGCACTTCGGCAGCTATCGTTCTGGTGCCTTTGGTTGGAATCCTAGTCAATGGCAATATTGTTGTAGTCTTTCTCCATTCCCCCCTTAATATCTCCCGACTGTTACATAGACATTGATGTTGTCAGGCTCTTGTTAGTGGTCTCTATGCAGGCATGCTGAAGTCTTGTGTCTCAGCTTTCAAATGTTGATAAAATCGGCGCGTTAGGTCATTGCAGTTGTTTGCAGCTTCGATGTATAAGCATTGTTGGACATCTCTCCCTAGTCCCTCAAAATCTAGTCACATATTACCGTTGGTGCTAACTGCACAATGTTAAAAGCATATGCTCGCATTGGTGGTGCTTAATTTGTCTGAATGTTAGTTTTATTCTGTTGTTGCAGCTCAAGCGATGGGAGCGTAAGGAATGTAAGCCAAACAGTCTCCCAGTTTTGCAAAAAATGCATGTGAGGTTAGGGGATACCGTGAAAGTTATTGCTGGAAATGAGAAGGGTAAAATTGGAGAGGTCATCAGACTCTTCAAGCATAACAGCACTGTCATTGTGAAAGATATGAACATAAAGACCAAGCACGTGAAGCCCAAAGAACAAGGCGAGCCAGGACAGATTGTGAAGGTTAGTGTTTTTCTTCTCTTTTTGTAATTTACATGCATATTATGCACTTTTTAATTCTTCATGCATGATATGTTATTATGCTGTATATCTTCTTTTCTGTCTTTTAACTTAAGTTCAAGTTGTTCATAGTTACTAATTGTATTTGATGCTTATATAAGTGACTACTTCTAGTATATCAAGTCATGTCAACATTTAGTATATCCATATTTGGAAGTGCACAACTATTGAATTGCCATCCCAATTTTCAAGATCCAAGATGGCCAAGTATTTAACTGAACGCTGGTATGGGAACTCATTGTTATGTCATTATAATGCAATGAACTTGTGGTTAACAGGTTGAAGGACCTATTCACAGTTCAAATGTGATGCTCTACTCGAAAGAAAAGGAAGTGCATAGCCGCGTGGGTCATAAAATACTCGAGGATGGATCGAGGGTACGTTACCTTGTTAAAACGGGGGAAATTATTGACAACAAAGATGACTGGAAGAGAGTAACCAAAGAAAAAAAACAGGAATTGGAGAAAGTTGAAGCCTAGGACTTATCAATTTTGTCTGTTCATGTAGATACTGAAACTGTTGTACTAAACGTTCTTTTATGTATGCGCTTTCATTGTCGGGTCTTTTTTGCTTTTTGGATCGGTGAAGCCTCTCTCTGTAGACAGCTATTAGTGTTTCAATGGGTTATATTTCTCAAGCACAAAAACTTTTCATGTTAACTTGCAGTGTCAGTCACTGGAAAGAGTGATTTCTGCGCTACTTAGTACTGTTTTTCACTTCTACCGGGTGTCCACTAATATGATATTGCTTAATTTTTATTTGGTCTTACTAGATGATCTCAACTTACATTGTCAAATGGACAAAAGCACATGGAAACGCATCAAAGACAATAAAGATAATAATGAAGTCTGAAACATAATAAAGCAAATCATGAGCGGGACAGCATTTCAGGATCATAACTTATTCTCCAAGCAAGTAGATGGTCTTGTTCTTCATTTCTGCAGAAGTCCTACAGATTTGAAGTACTCCACAGATTGATCGAATATATCCTCAATACCATAGTTGAAGCTGAACCCTTCATTGATGAGCTTTTCTGAGGAGAGACTCAGCTTGGCCGTTGCAGGGAAATCTCCAAAACTGCTGGAAAAAAATCACATCCTTAAGTTACTAGTTACCGTGAAGATTTGATATAGAACACATGTTTGTCCTTATTAAGTTTGTTAGCATATGCTAAGGGCTTACTCAGTAGAAACAGCATACTGTGGGTACCGGTGACTCAAGAAATTAGCCAGCTCCAGAACACTGGTGTTAACATTGCAGCATATGTATCTTCCAGAAGCTGACTCCTTTTCAGCCAGAAATATGTGCGCGTCAACAACGTCCTCTACATGCGTTATCGATATAGAACCCGAAAGCATTTGCATACCTTTCAGAGCATTGATCAATTCATGTTTGCCTACAAGTATCGAAAACCTTACAATTTCAGACTAAAGTTATTTTCCAACATCAAATTTTCATTTGGGTGAAAGCCAGTTGAAGGTACAAAACCTGTGAGTAATGACATGCCAAGAGAGATGCTAGAGGGGACGGCATGAGGGAGAGATGGTCCCAGCATTAGAGAAGGTATGACTGTGATCAGGTCAATCTTGTTTTCTTCTGCATATTTCCAAGCTTCCTTCTCTGCTAATGCTTTTGACACCGGGTATCCCTGCAAAACGCAGCATAAACAACAGTTAACTTACTATGATACAAGATAGACTTGTTATTTTAGCTGATGCACAAATTACTTACCCAAGTAGGTGGCTTAGCAGAAGTTAAATACTCAATATCCGTCCAGCAACTCTCGTCCATCACCAGCCCACCGGTTTCCTTGCTCAGATCTTTAATTGAAACAGCAGCAGCTGACGATGTCAAAACGACACGCTTCACTGTCTTTGCATTTATGCATGATTGCAATATGTCAAGGGTACCTTGGATGGCTGGTTTGATCATGTCCGCCTATGTACACAAGTGTTAGCAAAAAAAAAATAAAAAAAATAGTTACTCCAAGATAAATTTTTGAAATATCAGAATTTTGTTTTGTTAGATTGCTTAAGTTCTCAGAATATATATAACCTCAGGGTTTTGGGAAGCAAAATGCACAGGAGTCGCAACATGAAAGACAATACTGCAGCCAGCAATGGCATCGTCAAAACTTCCTTCATTTGTTAAGTCTGCTTGGAATATTTTCAAGTCACCATGTTCATGATCCTCCACTAGCTTTAAGAGATGAGCTACCTTTTTCTCATCCTCTGATAATTTACAAACAAACAGGATAAACCATAATTCAAAAAATGTATTCAGTTTTTGACTTCAAAATGCAAAATTAAATGAATGTTCGAACTCAACTCAATGGAATTTTTTGCCACAATCATATTGGCATTTGTGAATGTATGAGTTGGGCCGCATTTAGCTACACTGGGTCTTACCACTGTGTACTGATATATGGGTTTCTCTCCAAACAAGCCATGTGAAAATTAAAAGTTAAAACCTCCAGAGTTGAATTCACATTTTTTATTTGATTGATGAAAAGATTAAACGCATTTTAATAAGATTTTAGCGGTAAAAACCTGGATTCCTTGCAGTGGTGTTAACGGAATAACCCTTCTCTAGCAAATGTTTAACGAGCTCTGAAGCCATGTATCCAGTGCCCCCGGTCACACAAACTTTCTTCTTTGAATCGGCCATTGATTTTTCTAGTGTTGAAGCCCTAAAACTAAAATGTGCATACGAAGGAAAGGCTAATTATGTTGAGATTAATATCAAAATCTATCTTTATATACGCGAAGGTTGAATTTAGTAGATGGAGGAGGGGAAGGTGAGCACATCGTGACCAAATATCACAACTAAAAGCTTCAGAAATGTGAGAATGAGGGGTTGGTTGGAATAACTATTAATTTTTAAGTTGACTAATGCATCTACTATTCTTTATGCGCAGCTGCATATGTATCAGTGCATGATTGAGATATCTTACTCCCATCATTGAAGACTCCAAAAATTCCTTGCAGGAGATTTTTTTTTTTTCCATACTTAGCGTCTACCTGATTTCATATGCATGATCCTAGCTGAGAAGATTAGTTGCCTAACAAATCCCATATCATGACATCTTCATATCACGTGCAAAAAGGTTGGCTGTTGTTTTTGCCTTTCAAGCGATGGAGATAAATAGTTTCACATAAACTACTTTCTAAGCATGACTACTCAATATAAGCACTGAGGACCACTTCATTCATTGTCAATTGATTTTGAGTTGGATGGCCCTATATAAGAAGTAAGACCCAAAAAGGTAGGCAACTGTACAACGGTTCACGATGTGGAGGACTCAAAGATCCCTACACGTGGAGGGGGCTTGGAGATAAATAGTCTCACATAGACTACTTCCTAAGTACATATGACTACTCAATATAAATATGATGATGACCATTCCACTCATTTCCAATTGGTTTTGAGTTGGATGTCCACATTTTCATAGCTCACGCTACTCTTAAGTCTGCATGTAGTAATTGTGTGTGTGTGCTTAGTAGTTCTAATCATAGTACTACACGTGTATCTCATCTATTGTGTATATCGAGCACTCTCTTCAGAGGTTGTTTTGTGTAACAAAATCTGTCATTGTTAGACAATATGTCGCGCCTTCTTCTTATCTTGATGTAATGATATAGCAAACCTAAACCCATCTGTAAACTTTGATTAGTTTCAATACAACCTAATATTGTTTCTACATGGTATCAGATATCAAAAGGGGAATATTCAACTTCCACCATATTAAACTCTGCACCTCTTTTTTTCGATCCTGTTTTCTACAATCTTGTTCTTGATCAACCATGTCAAGAACCACCAAAAACTCAATGAATTCCACTGTTAATCACAACAACAGTATCAAAAATTCCACAGTCAACAACATTCTAAACAATAACAATCAAAATTTTCCACCACTAACACCTCCGCCATAAGTTCAACAACAAACCTCTACAACCTCCACAACCACTGCTACAATATCAATCAAATCCACAACATTCGTCACCAAAACAAACTCAACAACAACTTCATCAATAATTTCATCAACAAAAAACTCAACAATCTCAACAACAACTTCATCACCAATTTGATCAATAACATACACAATAATCTCGGAATCCTCCTTTCGTTTTTCAACAATCACCACCATTACAACCTTATAACAACAATAATTCATTTGTTTTTCATTTTTCTTATCTTCCTTTGCAGAGAAAATCTAATTTTGTCTCTGCAAATCTTGATGGATCAAATTTTCTAGTTTGGAAAGATCAGATGTCTTCGATTTTGATCAGCACCAACTTGTTTGGCTTTGTTGATGAATCAATTGAACCTCAAGCTCAATTCCTTGTCTATAAATACTTGAAGTATGCATTTCGAGCAAACTAATCCTTCGTGACAGCAAACTTCCTCGGTTGTGTTGTTACTGGTATAGCCGCCTATTCAGAGAGGAGAGTAACCTGATTAGGCGAAATCTCTTACGGCCGCTCAGTTTAAAGACTTCTTTGGGATTGAGAAGCTCTAAGATTACCGTTGGTGGGAAACTAGATAATTGCGGTTTATCTTGTGTTTTCAATTGATTTGATTGACTAACGGTGGGTGAAATTTTATTGCACCTAGTTTGTTTATGCTTGAGAATCTTCTCTTATGATATAAGATTCACTCAAACTAGATCGAAGTTTCGACGGGGATCTTTAGACTGTTGTTAGTGTTAAAGACGATCTTGTGATAATCCATTGTTAACAGACTCCGTTATGTGCGTGATTGATCACAAGAGATTCAAGTTTTTGTGTGCAAGTGTTTATTGAAGATCTAAGAAGATTTGAAGACAAAGAAGAGATTGAAGATTTCTGATTTGGGTTTATGATCTTTGGTGTGCACAATACTTGTTTCGGTATAAGAGGATCCAATTATAATCGGTTTATCCTTGTGGTAGATTGGATTGATTAGTTGTATAGATCGGAATCAATACAATTCTTTGTGATTAAAAGTATTGATTGCAAAATCTTAACGATTACTTCGGTAATTGAACATAAGATAGATCTAAGAACCCGACGAAGGAGTTTATGCTAAGATAAACAGAAGAGCCTTTGTCCGACTTACATCACTTGGTTGAATAGAGTTGATACCAAACAGATTTGTTGTTCCTTTACTGTTTGGAATACGAACCAAAGGAATTGTTCCAAGTACGTGACTTATTTATAAGTTGGAGGCGTGGGAATACAAATGGAACTAGGTGAACTATAGGTTTAGTTGCTTGGTCTCAACTATACGAAGTTGGTGTAATTTTTTGTAGCGGCTTAATCCTGAGAGTATTCAATTATGGACAAGGTCCCAGAGTTTTTCTACATTTGCGGTTTCCTCGTTAACAAAATCTTGTTGTGTTATTTACTTTATATTTCCGCATAATAATTTTTTATTGTAATTAAAATAAATTACACAAACGTTAATTCCTATTTACTTGATAAGCAATCCTATTGTGTTTGGTTAAGTCCGAACCTTTATATCAAGTAAACATACTTCGTTGTTGTATTGTCTCGATCTCGTATCCATAGACGATCAACGAAGTGTGAACCGATTAGTTGTATTGTCTCGACTCAGTCTATAGACAATCACTTTCGGAGAAAGGACTTATAGGTAGGAAAAGTTTTAGCTTGAGGTATATTTGGGTACCCTCGCCTTTTCAACAAAAACTTGAATCTCTTGTGATCAATCACCCACAGAACGGAGTCTGTTAACAATGGATTATCACAAAATCGTCTTTAGCACTAACAACAGTCTAAAGATCTCTGTCGAAACTTTGATCTAGTTTGAGTGAATCTTATATCAGAAGAGAAGATTCTCAAGCATAAACAAACTAGGTGCAATCAAAGTTCAACCACCGTTAGTCAATCAAATCAATCGAAAACACAAGATAAACCGCAATTATCTAGTTTCCCACCAACGGTCGTAGAGCTTCTCAATCCCAAAGAAGACTTTAAACTGAGCGGCCATAAGAGATTTCGCCTAATTAGGTTACTCTCCTCTCTGAATAGGCGGCTTCACCAGTAACAACACAACCGAGGAAGTTTGTTGTCACGAAGGATTAGTTTGCTAGAAATGTAAACTTCAAGTATTTATAGACAAGGAAGTTTGGACACCAAGGAATTTCAAAAACCGAAAATATTCTCAAAGATATTCAATATATTCCAAATTCGGTTTCCATAATTCCTGGAAATGCTCTGTCCAAAATAATGACCGAAAATCTCTTTGGAAAATCTCAACTAGTAAATGCACATTACTAATTCTCATTTTCCTTAAATAAAATTAACAACCTTAATTAAAAGATTCATAACTTATTTAAATTTCGATCCTGGGATTTTCTTCCTGTAGCTATTAAGGAATAACTTTGAACAATAAAAGATAAACATTATTGTCTGTGTTCAAAGTGTCTCGACATCCTAACTTTGTAAGTCCTCTTTCATACTTAAACCCTTGAAACCGATTTTCCACACTTCCAAACAAGTTTAGAATTGGTTCATCTGAATTTCAAGAACTATGTGATTGATCAAGAACACTCAATCACAAATAACGGGTTTAACGGTTCTACCAAAACAAGTTTCGGTTCTACCTCCATGTGAGTACTGTGCATAGTCACACTAGCTTTCCAAAATTCGGTTGACTAGGTACTAGGATCGGTTCCCCACATATATATGGTATCTAACGCATATGTGTTGCACATGTCCATAGGATCGGTTCCCCTTTGCCTAAAAACGTGTTGCACAATGTCCATAGGATCGGTTGCTCTTTCTGCTATAAAGCTTGCTGCACCTCATACAAGGATCGATTCCCCTTGTGATGTGTTGCACCTATTACTAGGATCGGTTCCCCTTTACCCAGATTCGGTCAACCACAAATCACAAACTCGATCATACCATCTCAGGCGATTACTTAAGATCGGTTTCACTAATAAAAGTATTACCAATACATAAGTCAGGCCTTTGTGAATAGTTTTACCAAGAACAAAAATAAGTTGTGATCGGTTATACTAAATCACACATATTGGATGTTCACAAGATATGCAATGAATAACAATCCCAATAACGCCTGGCGATTTCCTTTTCGATTCATAAACAAGTTTATGAACTTACTTCCTTAAAACACATGTAAAAACATTGTTTCCTAGGATGAAATCCTCACCTCATACCCATACATAATCACAATAGCATTTAAACGATTATGTCGATGTCTTATCTACAAAGTTTAATGGTTAAGCAATAAACCTCGTATTGTATTCCTTAATACTATGTCTATCTAGAGTGTTCATGCTTCGCAGTTTCGTTTTCAATATGCACGACTTGAAAGATACGTTAGGGAATGAAATAATTCAAGTCAAATATCACTAACCTCAAGTGGAAGGATGATTTTGTCGTTGTAGCTTCTTACTTCTTCGGTTCTTCATGTCTTCGCAATACTTGTAATGTCTCATATCCTAATACTCTGCAAGCTAACCTATACGAAGTTGACTCTAGTACATAATCAAGCGACTCTTAAATGAATTTTGGTTCACTAAAATATGACAACCAAACTTGACATACCAACGCTTGGTGGGTTCAACCGAGCTATGCTCTAACAGTAGCCTTACTTCATGAATAAGGGAAGTTCTGTCTACCATATTGAAAGTATCTGTTCTGTCACCTTTTAATTCCAGTAGTCTAGTAACAGAGTGTAGTATGCTTTCACCTCCACACGACACTCCCACTCCAAATTGAAAGTCCCCCAGGTATGCAGACATATCCTTACCTACTTTGGTCGCAACATGTTTGGATACAAGCCTCCTCCAAATGGTACCCACGGCTATGGGTATGAGGCCACCACCTGGTTTCGACAAAGGCGTAAGCGGCGCACTAGAAATGTACGCACCAAGTGCAGGTGGGCAGTTGCCTGAAAGCCAAAGGTTTACAACTTTGGTAATATAGGATAATAGTTCATCTGCCACAGCATTGGCAGCTCCACTCATGGCGTCGAGAAGATGTTGCACTCTTAGTCCATCCCTCCCACAGGCCGTCCCCTTAGGATAACTCTTTATAGCTCTGAGAACTGAAGCTGTATCAACTGATATCGCATCACAGTCAATTAGTTCAGCCGGGATGGAGGGTGGTGTAGCGTCAGGGTGTTTGTGTATCAGAAAGAGTTTTTTCATTGCAAAGACTAATGCCATCTGAAGAGAGTACCCTAATTGCTGTCGTGTAGTGTCCATAAGAAAGTTTCTTCTTACATGCTTGTATATTGGAAACACCCTACTTATTCTTGTCCTTTCCTTTACACGCTGGTTTTCTTTTTGGTTGTTCTAACAATTTGATGATAAGGTTATTACAGCCATTTGGTTCTCTCTAATGAGTCAAGGCCTGATTAATAGAGGCATTTGTAGTTTTTTTCTAGTGCCAGATCGCTCCTCTGAGGACTTTTTTGGAATGTATAGGTTCAAGGCGCAAACTGGGAGAAGAAGAAGTTTAATCCATGAAGCCGTTTCTCTAGGGTTCAGTAAGATATTATCTAGGCATGATTTTAAGGTTCGAGAAAAGGCTAGCCGGCATGGTGGTGGGATGCTCGAGATGGTATTAAAATGTCTCAGGAAAACCTCATTAGGCAAATCTAGAGATAGGGAAACATATGTAATTTCAACTGGGTTTGGGGGTTCACTTACAACTGCATCAGGTTTGGGGATGTTAGAAATAAGATAAACTGCACACCTGCCATTATATGGCCCCGACGTGACGACGTTGTGATGCTTGCATGATTTTCTCCATACATGCAGAATCATGCATTCACTGCAGAGCCAGCAACGCATTTGTAAAAGAACCTTCTCTCAGGCCTCATAAACTTCTCTATTCTCCCGTAACCTATCCCTGCATTGGCTGCATCATAGAAACAATGTATATCATTGAGGTGCCTCTGGAAGGAAGTCTGAACATATCCTCTCCCATTAACTCTGTCATTGCAGTCATCAAATTGTTTGAATGGGCCATGAATTGTTACCGCGTGCAGGAGAAGGTCTCAAACCAGGGCTGTCGTAAGGAGATTCAGACACATCTAGGGTTCCAAGGGGTGTGGATGATGGCGATGACGATTGAGATGATGTACTTGGACGGCACGAAGAACGGAGTGCTCTGGGCATGGTGTAACTGCCTGTAACTACCGTAACTGCCTAATGGGTATGGGAGATGGTGAATGATGGTACGGAAAAGTGACATCAATGGAATGCGAATAACAAGGAGGAAGCAAAGAAGATGGTTCGAACGAAATCCGTGGGAGAAATCCTGAGAAATTGCCGGAAAAGAATTCCAGGTTTTCTTTCGCCTGGAAATCGCCCGGACATCGCCCGGACTTCCTCTCTTCTTTATTATTAATATCATAATTATTATTTTTATCGTTATATATCTATAATGAAGTTTTAGTTAAGTTAAGTTCAATATGATACTTAATGTTAACATTACTTTGTTAAAATTATTATTACTATTATTATCATCTATAATTACTATTATAATATTTTTATTATTAACATTGATGGTTGAACTATTATTCTAACTACTCTTACAAATATTGTTGAGTCCCAAAAATATTATTAACATTTATGTAATTATAAATTTTTGACTCTAAGTATAAGTCAAGGTATTCAATAAATTTTTATGTGACCTTCAAGATCTATTAATAATATTAATCTCAATATTTTTCTAATATTGGGTTATGTAAATGTACGTAATCTTAAACTATTTATTCTCTAATATCCACCAACTGTCAAAATATAAAGTCGTTGGTCTATCCTACAATTTTTTTTTTGAATTTCACAAAATAACATACATACACAAAACAAGAACAAGCATCAATATATTATACAAAACAATCAAACAACTCAATTCAAAATATTTTATTTCTTGATTGTTTTTAGTGATTAAGATTTATCTCACAAACCCAACCCAGTTCTAAACTAGTTTAACAATCTATTTAGCACTGACAATTACCTATTGTTTCCCATGTAAGATCTAATAGTGAGCTCTGATACCAAGGTGTGATGCCCCATTTACTAAACCTGCTTAGCTAATAGGTTTATAACCTAATTGAAGCACCAATTCCAGATCAACGATTTTAAGAATCATAATTACATAATATGAACTAAAACCAGACCCCAATTGTTAAATCCAAACACTCTGATATCAAAAGATAAAGAACTCTCAGATGATATAAATATATTTGTGTGTTGTTTTACAATAAATAAAGAAAAACATATATATAAAAGATATATGAACATAACTTAGTTCTGTAACGCTTTAAACTACGAAAAACGGATATATTCACTGCACCCTTTCTTCTGATAACTGAAAATTGAAGTGGGAACGAGTGAGCACATCATCCCAAAAGGGTGCTCAATGGAAACATGTAACTCTCAAGTAATCACTAACATAATTCACGGTTCTAAAGGAATATAAGTTCAAAGAAACAAGAAGAAACTAATCAATAAGAAATTCATGCATCATGAAGCAAGTGTCACTCTAACCTCGCCAAACTCATTGGAGAAGACGACGCGAAAACAACCCTAATCAATAATAATAACATCGTCCACACAGAGTGCCCATACAAACCATGATTCAAAATATTACCATCAAGATCAGAAAGTTTGTCAAACAAGCATAATATGCACACGAGTGATTTCCCTCAAATAAAATAGTTTATATAATATCCAGACGGATGGAATATCGCCCTACTAAGTACTATTGCCGACGGGTGGCATACCGCCATACCATCTTAATAAGCAGAAAATGTAATACTATTGCCAACGGATGGCGTACCGCCCTACTATCAACATAAGCATGAAATGTAATACTATTGCCGACGGATGGCATACTGCCCTACTTGACTTAGCTAAGAGCCGTGGGGAAACACAGACACTCCTGGCAGGGAAATCTCACAATGCAGATCACCGACAACCACATTGTAGCAAACATCGTACATGCAGATATAACATACATTGCATACAAAAGTAACACAGAAGTAATACATCTAAGTATACACAATCATGCAAAAAAATAGTAAAGCCTCATCATGCTCGCAGATAAAGAAGAACTTAATTATTACAAGAAGGTTACAAAGTTCCCACCTGATTTGATGACAAGCCTCGCCTACCTCGAGATCCACGATCCACTGGTTCATCCTTTGAATCGATGGTGGTTAATAAAGACTAACTGTTAATCCCACAAGATGTCTAAGAATCTAGCCGAAATGGCTCACACAAGAATCATACAAGTCTATCTAATGGTTCTAAGCCCATTTATGACTTAACTCCTTTTCATTCTCTATCTTTAGCATAGATAAGGTTTATTAATTGAATTGGATTGGTTCTATAGTCCATTAGATAAGTCTTATGAATATCTAAAACTTTGTAGAAGGAAACGAAAGCTAAATCGGACCATAAGTGGTCCAATTCATTAAGATAGGAATACTAACTCTAAACCTAAGTCCACCAATCCGACCCATTAACTCAAGGCCTGGTCCAACTAAATCAAATAACGGTCACTAACGGTCACACTAACTGTCACATGTCAACTAACGGTCAAGTCAACAGTCAAGGTCAAGTCAAGTCCAGGGTCAAATGTTATCAAAGTCCAAGTCAAAAGTTAAAGGTTAACTCGGTCAATGGTCCACTGAGTCCAATAGGGAATCAGTGAGTCAACTCAGGATGGCCTCAGTCAGAATATTTAATTTAGACAGAAGGTTAAGTCAGCTAAGGTGACTGGAATTCATCCTAGGCTGCTGCACCTGCCAAAAGACTCTACTGCGCCACTAAGGTGCAGTAACAACACTTAACATAAACCAAAACTCTACTACAGCTTCATTACACATCAAAACTCTAACCCCGGTTCAACTTTAATCATTTCAATAGCAATTCATTTATTCATCCTAAATAAATTTCAAACTTCATTTACAATACTCTTATTATAAATCTAATAAATACAAACTAAGATTACCTGCAATTGCAGCTCTAAGCTCCTATAAGAGAGATTCAACTCCACACACTCATCTAACCCTCATTCCAAAACCTCAATCACATAATCTTCTTTTGCTGAATCAGAAACCTTATAGTTCAATCCACTAACTGCATGACATCTACAGAACTCATACACATCCATTCTCAACTCTCTGCACATTCAGTTAATTTATACAACTGCAACCAACCCATTGCAGTTCCTATTTGTACAACTATAAATTCAGTAACACTATTCGCATGAACTACAATCTCAGATCAACCTGTACAGACCAATCTCAGTACAACCTAATTCAAATCTCAATACAACCAGTTAAGCAGTAACATAATAACTTGAATCCAATTTCAATTCAGAAATCTAAAATCCACAATTGCAACTATCCACCATAAGATACACCTTCACAGGGAATTACTCATTTCATTTCTATCACCCACCCCATTGCCAGATTACTCCTTCAGCATTTCCAATTGCTATAGATGTAGTTACACATCATCTGTAGTTGAATCTCCTAAACATACATCTAATTTTGTCCATTAGAGACTTAACAATATTACCATATCCTCATCTTCCCTGTAACTCACCTGCATCCATTACTGAGAGTAATTATTGATTCATCTTAACACTTACTCATACCTTGTATCTCAACCACAAGCCTAAACTACAACCACAGTTCCACCGACAATCAAATAAAATCAGAATTGAACATAATAACTTTACCCAATTAACTAAGAAAGAACCATTGCCTCAGTTTATTTCTACTCAAGCATTTGAATAAGATTATGCTTCTCACTTCAGCAACCCATCAATCTTCTTCACCATCTTTCATTTACAAGACAAATCCTCAACCCAAGCAAACCCATCTTATAATTTCTACTTTAATCTCGAATTAATCTTCAAAACAATACTACAACTCCAGTTAAACAACAATCCAGTTGTTATTTATCCTTTAACAACACTATAGCATCATCAATTCTACACGAACCCTAACCTCAAAAGCCCTAACTTCTAATTCACTTCCTCCTCCAAGTCTGAATTATCAACAGACTACAACACCATCACTAACAGCTACCCCATGATCTGTTCCACCTTTTACTGATCACAAATCTTCCATTTGATCTCTCAAATTCGCCAGAGAAGGAAGAACATGAGAAGAAGAGAAAAAGGAAAAAAGAAGAAGAAGAAGAAGATAAGAAGAAGAAGAGAATGAATAATAATAATAATAATAATAATAATAACGGGCCCCTAGCTCAGCTGGTCATCCCCGTTCCCCAAAGTTTAATGCGCTCCAGGAGGTCACAGGTTCGAGTCCCCAATGGCGTAATATTGCAGGAATTAACATGGAAGGTAGTGTTAGTTTTCCCCCCTTGTGACACAATCTCAGCCCCCCCTCCCGCCGTTTCGGCTCCCTTGGATAGGTTACCCATGAGGCTCGCTGGTAGATTAGCACAACAACCTGTTCAATTAATGTAATAGTATGTCGTTGGAGCTTAGCTTGTTAGGCTTCCAAGTAGTTTCATGTAATAATATCCATCCAATAATATAATAATAAAAATAATAATAATAATAATAAATATATCTTCTCGGTGGGTGAAGATATGGACGACCAGATTTTACTGAGGCACCCACGTTCTGGATAAGGGCTGCCAAGACGGCTAAACTGCAAAATCACTATTTTTCCCTTCAAACAAACATGATGATATCTTCTTCGTCCGATATCCGAATGACACGTTCGAGTAGTCCATTTCGCATAAATTTTCGAGACCTAAACAATGATACTAGTTTCATATCTAGATCGTTGTTAGATTATTTCCTATTAGTTAAAATCTATGTTAACTAATCGAGTCATTAAGGACTAAATCGTCTCTTGATATCTCTAGATCGACTCTTGACCAGTCTAATAGTATTGCCGAGCTTGAGGTTCTTTACACAAAATACACCACCAACTTTTTCTTAGGCTACATGTATGGACAATACATAAATAAAATTCCGAGAGTTCAACTTAATGAATCTCAATCAAGGAATAATATTAAGAGTTATATCTCTTCCTCCCACAATCAGAAAGTTTACAGAGACTAGTACGAACCTGATTTACGTGTGAAAGTACTTGGAAGATTCCAAAGATTAATATCCAGGAATCTCGTATCCAACAAACAAGGATGGATGCATCTACTTTAATTGATTTACGTACAACCTGTGATATTTCAATTATAAAGATAAACAATATAATGTGGAAAAGAAATAACACAGACACCAGAAATTTTGTTAACGAGGAAACTGCAAATGCAGAAAAACCCAGAGACCTAGTCCAGACTT
This sequence comes from Papaver somniferum, assembly GCF_003573695.1. Taxonomy (NCBI): domain Eukaryota; kingdom Viridiplantae; phylum Streptophyta; class Magnoliopsida; order Ranunculales; family Papaveraceae; genus Papaver; species Papaver somniferum. Next base: position 56,073,767 of record NC_039367.1, read on the forward strand.
GAACACCAAACTGTATTAAACTGCTACAGCTAGCGTACTACAAAGAACTTCGGACTGGAATGTAGCTGAGAACGAATTAAACCCTCACATCAATTCAGTTAAAGTTGCACTCCTTACGCCTCTTGAATCCCAGCAGGACTCCGCGCAAATGATTTCCTTAGATGACGTCCTTTACAACCTAAGAGTTGCTTCAACTCAATTAAAGACTTTAAACCAATCTTCACTCCACAGATAATCCTATATGTGATTTCCTTTTTGATCAATAAATCAAGGTGAGACTGGAAATCGATAGTAATAGACAAAGTCTAGCTAACCTCAAAATCCAAACTTATGCTTACAGAAGAGCAACCTAGATTATTATTCACCTTACAAGTATTAAACCTATGGAATCACAAAGTCTGAGACGAAGATAACTTTGCGATTTCTATCTATCTTGTTTGAGTGAGAAACTCAACGATTAAAACAAGATCAGGATACTCGAACTATCAAGATAAAGATAGCTAGACCTGGCTTCATGAATCCCTAGGTGAAGTCTTTTTAGTCGCTAAATCCTATAAGGGTTTGAGGGAGAGGACGACTCTAGTTTACAACTAGGACACGCAAAGAATAGTGTCAGTGATTAAAAAATTTCAGTTGTTTGAGGTTCTCCCTTATATAGACTTTCAAAGCATAGGTTGCTTTAGGTTTAAGCTAAGATAGCCTTGGAACCAAACACACAATATCCACTATTAGATGAATCTTTGAAATGAGATTAAAGATATACACTCTGGTTAGGATGAACCGTAACCGAACCGTGTATAAAGACATTTTTCATGGACGGTTATCCAAGACTAGCCGATTGAACCATAAGCTTAATCATTTTCATATAACACTTATGACTTTAAGATTGAGTTACAAACATAGGTTAATGTGACCAATCATGTCTATGTAGTGTTTTTAGAGATTTATTCAAATGCCAATTATCTCATAAATATAATTTTTGTGCATCTGAAAATATTCGACAGGGCAAGTATGTGTACTCTACCTTGTTCGTGACTATTTTTGTCATGGTACATGTACCGGCTATGTGTACCCTTAAGACAAAAACGAGTTCAAGAACTCACAAAACTTTTCTGCTTTGCATACCAGGTATGGATACCACACCGGTTTCAACACCAACATTTCCTTTATGATATGCATACTGGGTATGCGTACCATTCCTGGTTCACTAGCAACAGATTTTTTATAGTATGGATACCGGGTATGCGTACCAAAAAGTTGATGTTGACCTATAGCTACGTCGGTACGTGTACTAAGTACATGTACTGCGGATCCGGACCTATAACAGTTCTCTCAGTATATGAACTGGTATGCATAATGTCCTGTATCCATATTTTAAGTAGTTTTATATTTCTCTTTAAATCAATATGAAACATTGATAGGATCCGGAGATACCTATTTATATAAACCGCAATTGCACGGTGTCTAACTAGTAGAACAATGGCAAGTACAGGTCGTTCCCACGAGGAGCGGGGGAAATACGTAATCAATATCTCTAATGGACCAACAAATAAAGATGTTTTTGGATTTTTTAAAGAATAAAGACAATGAGAAGAATAAACTCAAGTAACAAAACGAATCAAATGGGAGAGTTGGTAAAAAGGGTTTAATGTATCCACCACTCTTTCTATTCAAATACTGAAATGAAACATAATTCATGAATTATTTATTGTTCGTTCTATTGACATCACCTATTATATAAATTAGAGTCGCAAATATCACTGGGACGCCCTAAGCATGGCACATCAAAAGACTAAACCAAAGCATGCACCATCAAATTGCATTAGCGAGAAATTTATACGAAACTAAATACAGGTTCTCAAATAATACCTGGCTATTCTAAGCATACCCCATCAAAGGATTTAACCCAAGCATGAAATATCAAATAAGTAGACAAATATATTTTCGATCCTAACAATTATGCACAAAGGTTATACGAAACCGGTGAATAAACAACTCATATTATCATTAAATCAATATATAAAATCATGGAATTATTTATTCAATTCAAAATGGTCTATTGATATATAATCCAATCAATCAAAAATGGCCTAATACCCATGTAGTTTCAACCATAAAAACCCTAGTTACAAAATAATTAGCAAGCCATCGCTTTCTCAAAATCCATAAATAAATATATTAGATATTCACTAGCTAATCGAAATGGAATTGGAAAAACGGAAGAACGCAAACCCTTCTCTGTCTCTCATTCATGGCTCTGTAGCCGCCTCCCTTCTATTCGTCTCCCAAAACCGGCCTCAGAACCCCCTTGTGTATCATCCCTTCTCTGTCTGGCTTTGGTGTCTCGAGTAACTTTGCTGGGTTTTTTTTTGCGTGGCAAGCACTGTTTTAGCTTCACATTTCGCCATTTATTCTTGGATGATTGAATTTACTTCTACTTTCTACAAAAGCATTAAAATAGTATTATTAGCAACAATATCGAGTCCTAGCTAATATAAATATGGGTACAAAATGTAGCACATACGTGCTTATCAACACCCCCACACTTATATTTTGCTAGTCCTCGAGCAAAACAAAGAATTGACCCGCTACACAGCTGGTTATATCATAAGAGAGAGTTAGACCCGCTACACAGCTGGTCATAACCCCTAAAATCATAATGATATTATTATTATTTTTTTAAGACCCGCTACATAGCTGATCATCTTTTTTTTTTAGACCCGCTACACAGCTGGTCCTAATATGCAATTTTTTTTTTAAAGCCTAACGAAAATGCCACTCCCCCACACTTAACGTTACATTGTCCTCAATGTAATTGAGTCAACCAACGTAGAAATTAAGATGGGAAATTCAAGCAAACAAATAAAAGATAGAGGAAAGAAAACAAATCTGATCGGTTGACTCCCATGAAGCGAAATCGTATGGGTTGACTCCCATAAAGCATAATCTTCGTATCCATGTTTTCGCACATAAAGAACCCCAAATAAGGTGAGGTTGCACCAAAGTAAGCAGCAAAGCATATATATAAAGTCTGAAAAGTTGGGGATCAGTCCAACAAATCAGGTCAGCTGTGAATATGAACCTGCAAACACTATAAACCTCCAAAAATATATGTAAATCCATTCCCAATTGAAAACAGTCCTTGGTCGAGATAAATAAATCATTTACATGGACAGTAAACATAGAATGTATATTAGTTTCTATTTGGGAAGCACACTGTAAATCGGGTTCTAAATCAGCTGAAATACATTCGGTCGACACATTATCTTCACTAGAAATCATAGGAAGCAATGTATTGACAATGTGAAAGGGCGAAGAATTATCAAACTCAGCACAATAGTTTAAACCTGTATCTAATGGTTCAAGTTTATCAAAATCAGTAACTCCTAAATCTGGTTCTAAGTCCGCGGAAATAACTTCCGTTGTTGAGTTACCTTGATTAACCATTGGAGGGCACAATGCATTGACAATGTCAATAAGCATAGGATCATCAGAATCTGCAAAGTGCGCTAAACAAACTGAGATTGGTTCAAAATCAGTAGTTACCTGACTAGTACCAATCGCCTCCACATTCACATCAACAATCAGGAAATCACAAGATGAGTCAGCAAAGCAGGAGCTCAATGGAGCAACAATATCATGAATAATCGCCTCATCGACTAAGTGATTTATAGAAATCTCACTATTCAAATGACTAGAAGGTACCTCAGTATGAATGTCTATTGTCTCTAAGTCGTTAGACTCAACAATAGTATCTTCTGTACAAACATGTTCCTCTAAATCATCAGCTGCATATAACTCTTGGAATGCTAGAACTCTCAACCTTTGCTCCAAACAAGGCGGTGTATGTTTATAATACTTCTCATATATTTTCAAAGGTGATTCTTCACTTACCATAGGTGGGGAAAAAACTCCATACCGTTGCCTCTGCATATATTCCCCAAGCGTCATATTAGAAGACGTCTCCCGAGAATGTGAACTTCTACGCATATATTCTGCAAGTGTCACCTTAGATGACATCTCGTGCAAAGAATTCATCATCCTCAAAAAGGTACCTGAAACAAAATTCTAAAACACAAAAAGAGTCAAAAGGAAAAAGAAATCCTAAAACAAAATAAAAATACTGTACAAAAATAAAATAAAAACCTAACTATTTACAAAATTAAAAATACTAATTACAATATTCCACAACCGCTCCCCGGCAACGGCGCCAAAAATTGATAGGATCTGGAGATACCTATTTATATAAACCGCAATTGCACGGTGTCTAACTAGTAGAACAATGGCAAGTACAGGTCGTTCCCACGAGGAGCGGTGGAAATACGTAATCAATATCTCTAATGGACTAACAAATAAAGATGTTTTTGGATTTTCGAAAGAATAAAGACAATGAGAAGAATAAACTCAAGTAACAAAACGAATCAAATGGGAGAGTTGGTAACCAGGGTTTAATGTATCCACCACTCTTTCTATTCAAATACTGAAATGAAACATAATTCATGAATTATTTATTGTTCGTTCTATTGACATCACCTATTATATATATTAGAGTCGCAAATATCACCGGGACGCCCTAAGCATGGCACATCAAAATACTAAACCAAAGCATGCACCATCAAATTGCATTAGCGAGGAATTTATACGAAACTAAATACAGGTTCTCAAATAATACCTGGCTATTCTAAGCATACCCCATCAAAGGATCTAACCCAAGCATGAAATATCAAATAAGTAGACAAATATATTTTTGATCCTAACAATTATGCACAAAGGTTATACGAAACCAGTGAAGCAACAACTCATATTATCATTAAATCAATATATAAAATCATGGAATTATTTATTCAATTCAAAATGGTCTATTGCTATATAATCCAATCAATCAAAAATTGCCTAATACCCATGTAGTTTCAACCATAAAAACCCTAGTTACAAAATAATTAGCAAGCCATCGCTTTCTCAAAAGCCATATATAAATATATTAGATATTCACTAACTAATCGAAATGGAATTGGAAAAACGGAAGAACGCAAACCCTTCTCCGTCTCTCCTTCACGGCTCTGTAGCCGCCTCCCTTCTGTTCGTCTCCCAAAACCGGCCTCAGAACCCCCTTGTGTATCATCCCTTCTCTGTCTGGCTTTGGTGTCTCGAGTAACTTTGCTGGGATTTTTTTTTGTGGCAAGCACTGTTTTAGCTTCACATTTCGCCATTTATTCTTGGATGATTGGATTTACTTCTACTTTCTACAAAAGCATTAAAATAGTATTATGAGCAACAATATCGAGTCCTAGCTAATATAAATATGGGTACAAAATGTAGCACATACGTGCTTATCAAGCATTCCCAAACAACATCAATGACGCATATCACTGTTCTAGGATATTTTCGAATGATAATCTTGAATGAAGATTTAGATTATGGACAATAAATTGTTCTTAACTGAAATTCATCAAGTATGGACAAATGTTCATTAAGCTTAGTCATATATATTTCGAGAAAGAATTACCAAGATATACTTGACTCGAAATTCTTGATATGCTTGCAATAGTCTAATTAGTCATGCGATAACGTCTCATAGATAGAAGGATGAATATAACTTGAGAAATAGGTGGTTCAGTCTTCACTTACCTTTTGTTGAAGAAGTTTTCCAAAAGCATCGGTTGATCTTCACCTTCAAACGGTAGAACGTAATGATGTCCAATTCTCAACTACACACTTTTATCCTAATCCGAGACGTGTCTAATTGTAGACTAGAAATCAAGATATAGTTTTGACAACAAGCTTGATATAGCAACACTTGTGATTTCTACCGAGCAATGCTTCAACAAGAATAATTATTCTCAAGAGTGAACCTAGCAATTGAGAGTACATTATGCTTAATATGAGGATCATAAAAAATATTATTCAAAGTTAAAGAAGTATCACAACCATATGGAAGAAGTGAACTAAAACTATTTAAAGTAACTAGTAAAATCTTACCATCATCAACCATAACTTGCTCCTCACCAGCAAATTCTTCAGAATCAGTCATGAGAGCGGACTCATTAGTCGTTTGGCTGGTAGCTCCATAATCAAGAATCCAAATAGGGTCATGTTCATTTGCACTCCAGTGGCCAGTTGGTGCAGTAAAATTTCCTCCAGGACCAGAAGCATGTGAAATAAATTTAACATGTGTCCATGGATTAAAAACTGGAGAAGCAATCTCCATTCCTGGAAAATCCTATTGAACAGAAGGAGCACTATTCTTGTACGTATGCAACAGGTTTCTTGAATAGTACCAAGTAATGGTACCATAAAATATAGTATGTTTCTGAAAAGGATTGAATACTCCTTTCTTGAAAACAAAACCAAGAGAAGAACTAGTTGGTTTTTGAGCATAAGATGAGGAAGAATTAACAGGTTTCTTGAAGTTTGAATTATACTTTCTAATAAATAAACCTGGCTTGATCGGGATATACCCAGATTAATTGGGGTATACTCATTTTGTTCCCATCCAAAATCGTGTGCTAAGGGGTGTCTAAAAGATGCTAAAATACCAAATCACCCTTCCTATTGATACTCTGTCGACTGATCACCCAAATAATTTTCAAAATATCTCTTCAAAACTCTATCGGAATGTAATGAAATCAAAAATAAAAACGAAACTAAAAAACAAAAAAAAAATTGTGGCTACGGGATTTGAGATTGGGTATGATTTCGTACCCAATCTCAAATCATGTATGATTTCATATTCTTATCAACAGCCGGCATGGTGTTTATTTGTCGACCTTGCCAACTAGTATCAGTCGATAGGGTGTTTTTTTTTCGACCTTGCCGACTTTTCATCTCTGAAATTAGCATTTACAGGGTCGACACGATATTCATCCTTATACCTTGCCGACTTTTCATCTCTGAAATTAGCATTTACAGGGTCGGCACAGTAGTCATCCTTGTACCTTGCCGACTAATCATGCATTTGTAACACCTTTCTCTGTATGTCAAAGAGCCTATAGTCGACAGGGTATTTTTTGTCGACCTTGCCGACTATAAGTTAGCTGGCAAGGTAAGAAATCAATAAGCATGCCGGCCAAAGTTAGTCGGCATATTCTTCATTCGTCGACCCTGCCGACTTTTCATAATTTCAGAACTGAAAGTATTGATTAAATTCTTTAATTTTGAGTATGATTTTATATAACAACTTTGCAATCCCATTTTTAGAAGTGTTTGGGTAGTGTGCTTTCATTTCCGTTGCAAAAATATTCTCAAAACAAAAAAAATTCATCAAAAATCTTCCCACATAAGTTCAATCAAAAACAAAAATTTCATAACTTAAATTCATAAGTTTTAATATACTCAATTAATTAATCTAAACTCAATTAATTAACCTAATCAATTTTTTTAGTGTTAATTAAACAAGTGTATATTAGCCATTTATAAAAAAACATGGTTAAGGGGTGGCTTCTTTCACTTAAAAATGACCTAGATTTTGTCTCATTAGGTATACCCCAATTAATCTGGGTATACCCCAATCAAGCCAGGTAAATAAAGCTGAGTTTGTAGGATCAACAACTAGAGGAGAAAATGCTTCATTTTCATGTTCTTTAAGACATTGCTCATGATTGATATACAAGACGAGATCGTAATTCAGCAAAAGAAAGAGGTACTTCTCTAGCTATTTTGAATCGTAATAAAAAAAATGTTCACTGCCTAAACCAGAAAGCCTGTATATAACAAAATCATTATCTGGTACTGGTTCACCAATCTCAGCCAAAGAATCAGAAATCGACTTAATCTGATGAAGAGATTCAAAAATTAAAGAATTACCTCGTCTAATTGAGTGCAACTGACCTCTAAGTTGAGACTTACGAGAAAAAAGTTGTTCAGTGAACATCTTGGATAGATGATTCCACTTATCTCCTCCAGTAGTTTTCCCTAGTAATTCAGTCGCAAGAGAAGGTACAACAGTCGCATTGATGCAAGATCCAACGAAATAATCCATAGACCGCCACTCAAGATATAAAGGATTAATAAATGTTAAGATAAACAGAAGAGCCTTTGTCCGAGTCATATCACTTGGTTGAAAAGAGTTGATACCAAACGTATGTGTTGTTTCTTTACTGTTTGGAATACGAACCAAAGGAATTGTTCCAAGTACGTGACTTATTCATAAGTTGGAGGCGTGGGAATACAGGCGGAACTAGGTGAACTATAGGTTTAGTTTCTTGGTGTCAACTATACGAAGTTAGGTTTAATTTTTTGTAGCGGCTTAATCCTGAGAATATTCAATTCTGGACAAGGTCCCGAGGTTTTTCTGCATTTGCGGTTTCCTCGTTAACAAAATCTTGTTGTGTCATTTACTTTATATTTCCGCGTTATAATTGTTTTATTATTATTATTATTATTATTTTTTTTTGATAGGCTAAATCTGGACCCAGGCCCCTACCCAAATCCATCCAGTTGGACTAGCCCCACTGCTAGACCCAACCCCGCCAAACCCCTCTATACAACTAATTTAAATACAAACCTCTACTACGGTGGGGATCGAACCCCTGACTTCCTCCTTACTGGAGTTGATGGGATACCACTGAGCTATCCTCTTGGACCCAAATGTTAATTCCTATTTACTTGATAAGAAATCCTATTGTGTTTGGTTAAGTCTGAACCTTTTTATCAAGTAAACATACTTCGTTATTGTATTGTCTCGATCTCGTATCCATAGACGATCATACGAAGTGTGAACCGATTAGTTGCATTGTCTCGACTCAGTCCATAGACAATCACCACCATTACAACCTTATAACAACAATAATTCATTTGTTTTTCATTTTTCTTATCTTCCTTTGCAGAGCAAATCTAATTTTGTCTCTGCAAATCTTGATGGATCGAATTTTCTAGTTTGGAAAGATCAGATGTCTTTGATTTTGATCAGCACCAACTTGTTTGGCTTTGTTGATGAATCAATTGAACCTCAAGCTCAATTCCTTGTCTATAAATACTTGAAGTCTGCATTTCGAGCAAACTAATCCTTCGTGACAGCAAACTTCCTCGGTTGTGTTGTTACTGGTATAGCCGCCTATTCAGAGAGGAGAGTAACCTGATTAGGCGAAATCTATTACGGCCGCTCAGTTTAAAGACTTCTTTGGGATTGAGAAGCTCTAAGAGTACCGTTGGTGGGAAACTAGATAATTGCGGTTTATCTTGTGTTTTCAATTGATTTGATTGAATAACGGTGGGTGAACTTTGATTGCACCTAGTTTGTTTATGCTTGAGAATCTTCTCTTATGATATAAGATTCACTCAAACTAGATCAAAGTTTCGACGGGGATCTTTAGACTGTTGTTAGTGTTAAAGACGATCTTGTGATAATCCATTGTTAACAGACTCCGTTCTGTGCGTGATTGATCACAAGAGATTCAAGTTGTTGTGTGCAAGTGTTTATTGAAGATCTAAGAAGATTTGAAGACAAAGAAGAGATTGAAGATTTCTGATTTGGGTTTATGATCTTTTGTGTGCACAATACTTGTTTCGGTATAAGAGGATCCAATTATAATCGGTTTATCCTTGTGGTAGATTGGATTGATTAGTTGTATAGATCGGAATCAATACAATTCTTTGTGATTAAAAGTATTGATTGCAAAATCTTAACGATTACTTTGGTAATTGAACATAAGATAGATCTAAGAACCCGACGAAGGATTTAATGCTAAGATAAACAGAAGAGCCTTTGTCCGACTCACATCACTTGGTTGAATAAAGTTGATACCAAACATATTTGTTGTTCCTTTACTGTTTGGAATATGAACCAAAGGAATTGTTCCAAGTACGTGACTTATTTATAAGTTGGAGGCGTGGGAATACAGATGGAACTAGGTGAACTATAGATTTAGTTGCTTGGTCTCAACTATACGAAGTTGGTGTAATTTTGTGTAGCGGCTTAATCCTGAGAGTATTCAATTATGGACAAGGTCCCAGAGTTTTTCTGCATTTGCTGTTTCCTCGTTAACAAAATCTTGTTGTGTCATTTACTTTATATTTCCGCATTATAATTTTTTTATTATAATTAAAGTAAATTACACAAACGTTAATTCCTATTTACTTGATAAGCAATCCTATTGTGTTTGGTTAAGTCCGAACCTTTGTATCAAGTAAACATACTTCGTTGTTGTAATGTCTCGATCTCGTATCCATAGACGATCAACGAAGTGTGAACCGATTAGTTGTATTGTCTCGACTCAGTCTATAGACAATCACTTTCGGAGAAAGGACTTATAGGTAGGAAAAGTTTTAGCTTGAGGTATATTTGGGTACCCTCACCTTTTCAGCTACAATGTCCATCTATTGCAAGATGGGTCGAATTATGCTACCGACGGCATGCCAAGCTATATTATAATGACATCACATTATCCTCGTCACAAGGCGTACAACAGGGTGACCCCTTGGGGCCCCTACTCTTTGCACTCACACTTCATCCTATCGTGAAGAATATCGCTTCTCAGTGTAGGTTGGACTTACAAGTGTGGTATCTAGACGACAGAACTATCATCGAAGACACCATGCAGGTATCCAAAGATTTACGTATCATTCAAACTGAGGGTGCTGGCAGAGGTCTTCATCTCAACCTTACCAAAACTGAAATTTTTTTGGCCTAAGGAAGATGTCAGAAGCTTCGACCCAGATGTTTTTCCTAGCTGTATTGGTAAGCCTTCTTCTGGTGTTAAACTATTAGGGGGGCCTGTAAGCCTTGACCTACAATATTGCAAAAACATGGTGGCGCGAAGGGTGAGCAACACCATTCACCTTATGGACTGTCAAGAAGTTAAAGGATCCTCAAAGCGAATTGCTTTTACTACGCAACTGCGCTGGAGTCTCCAAATTATACTTTACAATGCATACTACATGTCCTGCTGCACTGGAAGAAGCTAAAGTCCAGTTTGACAATCACTTATATCATTATTTGAGGCATTTAGTTACAACCGATGGTGCAGGCTTTGGTCCGCTGCAATACAGACCCTATCCCTCAGAGATGGAGGTCTCTGAATTTACTCCATGACTGACACGATCAATTACTTCTACTTGGCATCTCCATTTCAGACGCGACAAGTCCAACAGACCATCTTACGCGACAACTTACCTGCAGATACAAGTCCAGCATGCCATCAATCCTTACTGACGTACAACCAGGCCTGTGAGCTCACCACTTCTTCATTAAACTTCAATGTTACATCCCCTTCATCCATGCAGTCCATGCATTCCTTGGCAGTGAACTATTTTGAAGTTGTGAAGAGGAAAATCCCCACCTGGTTCAATATGACGGTAAGGGACAGTGTGCTATGGTATAGTAATCAGCTGAAACACGCTCAAGACTACCTTCTTGCCATACCTATAGACGGGCTGAACCAAACTCTTGGCTCTAGACAGTTCCGAAGCGTGCTCTGCTATCGCCTAGGTATTCCGCTTTTTCCTGAGAATAGCCGTTGTACATGCTGCCACAGAGATGGACATCTCCGGAGACCATGCATCACATTATACCAGCGAAGTTGGGTTGAAATTCAGACATGATCTTGCACGCGATGTTTTCATGGACATTTGCTTCAAGGCGAATGTTTCGGCCAGAAAAGAGGTGGCTCTTGGACTCGGTCAGATGGGAACAATACTTTGCTGCCGACCGACTTACTTGTCTATAATTGGGAGAACGGGAAGGACACATGCTTCGATGTTACAGTAGTTTCCCCATTCACAATTGACAATCAAAATTTTATTCCCGGACAAGCGATAGCTAAAGCCGTTCTTCGCAAGCGAAACAAGTACTTGGATGTATGTGAGACACACTGTTATGATTTTGGAGTCCTTGCTTTCACAACCTTAGGTGAACTTGGGGAGGACACAGTTGCATTCGTGAAGAGACTAAAGAACCGCATTGCCAACAACGATGCAAATTGTGACACCGAATGTTTTTTATTTCATAGAATAGGTATGGATATTCAAAAAAGAGTTGGGGCTCATCTTGTAGCTAGATTACCATCCAACCTTATGTAATCACACCTATGTTTTTTTATAATAAATAATAATTAAATAACTATGTAAAATTAATAATGCTTATCTATGGTTAAGTTTTTATGTTTTGCGTTTAAACTAGATAGTTAATATAAAATACTTATTAGGCGTTAGATGTAAAAAAAGGGTGAGGATATAATGTATAAAATAAAAAGACTCAACTTGTTAATAATCTTGTATCGAAATTATTTTTAATTTAACAAATGATTCAGTAAATCGATAAAGTAAAACAAATACACATGAAGAGTAATAATAGCATTTGAATGCTTAGAACAATATTACACTTGAAAGAAAATAGATTTGTATATTAATAGAATACTTTATATTAATAGCAAAATCTAAAGACTATTAGGATACACTAAAATTTTATGTATACTCAAATTAAAATCAAGTTAAATTACCAAAGCCAATAATATATAAAATATAGTATACGGATTCAATAGGAATAAATAAAATCTTTATGTGAATGTAGAGTCAAATGGAAATTTAAAGATTAAGATTTAGTGTATCAACTGGTCAATCAACAAACCAATAACGATAGTAGTAAGAGTGATGAGAATAATAACTCAATTAGTAATAGTATTTTGAATAATTAAGTAGATTGCAAACCTAAAACAGATTATATTTAGAAAATATATATATGGTATAATAGTTAAGTTAAAATATCAGATACTATAAGCTGACGTGAAAACAAATTTAGAGTGGTTATAAACATCTACATCAAATTAATAAATTACTAAATCCAAAACTATAAATATAACTACAGAGAACTTAGACATACTTATTTGTTGGAAGATAGATTATGAGTATAGACAAACCAATAAATAGTGAGATTAGTGTATTTAATATATCCTAAATACATATAAAAAATTTATTATAAGGTACCTTCTTCTACTGTACTTAGAACCAGTAATTTAGTTGAGATAGAATATAGTCTTTTGAACCTAGAGCCGCAAATTTTAGTTATAGAAAACCATATAGGTTTGTGTTTTATTTCTTGTTGTTTTCGAACTCATTTTAAATGAGTTGAGTTTTCGCGTAGTTGTAAGCATGTGCAGTACTTACACTTAGACGGGAGATAGTACTTCTGAATAAGGTGGGGAGTTTTGAAGACTAGAAGGACGGTTCGATTTTCGAGGACGAAAATGAATAAGGTGGGGAGAATGTAAATACCCTCAAGCTCGTCAACGTTATTAGACCGGTCAAGAGTAGATCTAGAGATATCAAGAGACGATTTAGTCGTTAATGACTCGATTAGTTAATATAGATTTTAATTAATAGGAATTAATCTAACAACAATCTAGATACGAAACTAGTATCATTGTTTAGGTCTCGAAAAGTTATGCGAAATGGACTACTCGAACGTGTCATTCGGATATCGGACGAAGAAGATATCATCAGGTTTGTTTGAAGGGGAAAATAGTGATTTTACAGTTTAGCCGTCTTGGAAGCCCTTATCCAGAACGTGGGTGCCTTAGTAAAATCTAGTCAGCCTTATCTTCACCCACCGAGAAGATATATTCTTATTCTTCTTCATTCTATTCTTCTTATCTTCTTCTTCTTCTTCTTTTCTCTTTTCTCTTCTTCTCCCGTTCTTCCTTCTCTGGCGAATTCGAGAGATCAAATGGAAGATTTGTGATCGGTAAAAGGTGGAACAGATCATGGGTAGTTGTTAGTAATGGTTTTATGGTATGTTGATGATTCTGTTAGAGCGTAGCTCGGTTGAACCCACCAAGCGTTGGTATGTCAAGTTTGGTTGTCATAATTTAGTGAATCAAAACTCATTTAAATAGAGTCGCTTGATTATATACTAGAGTCAACTTCGTATAGGGTAGCTTGAAAGTGTTAGGATATGAGACTTACAAGTATTACATGAAGACTTGAAGAATGTGAAGAAGTATGAAGCTACAATGACAACATCATCCTTCCTCTTGAGGTCACTAATATTTGACTTGAACTGTTTCATTCCCTAACGTATCTTTCAAGTCGTGCACATTGAAAACATAACTGCGAAGCTGTGTATGATACTCTAGTTAGACATAGTATTAAGGAATACAATACGAGGTTTATTGCTTAACCATTAAACTTTGTACATAAGACATCGACATGATCATATAAATGCTATTGTGATTATGTATTGGTATGAGTGAATATTTCATCCTAGGAAACAATGTTTTACATTCTTTTAAAGGAAGTAAGTTCATAAACTTGTTTTGTGAATCGAAAGGGAAATCGCTAGGCTTATTGGTATTTTCATTCATTGCAAATCTATTTTGAATTACCAATATGTGTGTTTAGTATAACCATTGATAAACTTTTTTATGTATCTTGGTAAAACTATTCACAAGGCCTGACTTATGTATTGGTATGACTTTTATTAGTGAAACCTATCTTAAGTAATCACTCAAGATGGTATGATCGATGCCTTGTAAATAACAACTTTTATCTAGTCATTGGGGAACCGATCCTAGTAAGAGGTGCAACAAATTTACAAGAGGGAATCGATACTTGTAAGAGGTACAACACGTTTTTAGTAAATGGGGGAATCGATCCTATGAACATGTGCAACAAGTTTGTAGTTTTGGGGGAACCGATCCTATGGACATGTGCAACCAAATACAAGTAGTTACCATAAGTTGTGGGGAACCGATCCAAGTACCTAGTCAACCGAATTTTGGCAACTAGCGTGTCTATGCACAATACTCACATGGAGGTAGAACCGAACTTGTATTGGTAGAACCGTGAAACCCATAGTTGGTGATTTGATAGGATAATCAATCACATAGTTCTTGGAATTCAGAGGAACCAATTCTAAACTTGTTTGGAAGTGTGGCAAATCGTTTCCAAGATTGTAAGTATGAAAAAATACTTGCAAAGTAAAGATGTCGACATACTTTGAACATGTGCAGTAACTCTTATCATTAATTATTCAAAGATATTCCTTAATAACTAAAGGAGAATCCCATGATCGAAATAAATTGAGAATCTTTTAAATAAGGTTTCTTAGTTTTTATATGATATTTAATTTCCAGCAATTAAATGCATATCTTTAGAAAATAATAATTAGTAATGTGCATTTACTGATTATAGATTTTTCTATTGGGATTTCGGTCAATATTTGGACAGTGCATTTCCAAGAGTTATGAAAACGATTTTGTGTTTATTGCATATCTTTGAGAATATTCGGTTTTGGAAATTCCTTGGTTTCGAAACTTCCTTGTCTATAAATATTGAAGTTTGCATTTCTAGCAAACTAATCCTCAGAGCCAGCAAAATTACCTAGTTGTGTTGTTACTGGTGGAGCCGCCTATTCGGAGAGGAAAGTAACCTAATTAGGAGAAATCTCTTACGACCGCTCAGTTTAAAGAATTCTTTGGGATTGAGAAGCTCTATTAGTACCGTTGGTGGGAAACTAGATAATTACAGTTTATTATTAGTTTTCGATTGATTTGATTGACTAACGGTTGTTGAACTTTGATTGCACCTAGTTTGTTTATGCTTGAGAATCTTCTCTTCTGATATAAGATTCACTCAAACTAGATCGAAGTTTCGACGGGGATCTTTAGACTGTTTGTAGATCTAAAGACGTCTTATGATAATCCAACGTTAACAGACTATGTTCTGTGTGTGATTGATCACATGAGATTCAAGTTGATTGTCTGCAGGTGCTGATTGAAGATTAAAGAAGATTTGAAGACAAGAAGATTTTTTGGGTTCATAATCTTTGGTGTGCACAATACTTGTTTCGGCTGGAAAGGGATCCAACTATAATCGGTTTATCTTTGTGATAGATTGGATTGATTAGTTGAGTAGATCGGCATCAATACACTTCTTTGTGATTAATAGTATTGATTGCATAGTCTAACAATTACTTCGGTAGTTGTTGAGAGATTGATCTAACAACCCGACAAAGGAGTTTATTGGTTAAACGGAATAGCCTTTCTTAAACTCATATCAAGTTGTTTGAAAAGAGTTGTTACCGAACATATTTGTTGTTCCTTTACTGTTTGGAATACGAAGTGTTGGAGCATAGCTCGGTCGACCTCGCATGCGTTGCTATATCAAGCATGTTTATCAATGTTAGTGATCAAAACTATGAGTCTTGATTTCTAGTCTATTATATCTAAGTCTTGGACTAGGATAGAAAAGTGTAGTTGAGCTCAAGGACTTCATGGCGATTCATCATACAACGACGAAGATCTACTCAAGGAACCGTGGAACTTCATCAACAAAAATGTATGTGGAGTCTTGAACTTATTTATCACTCAAAAGTCTATCTATTCTATCTCCTACTTCTTGTGAGACAAAAAGTCATATGCTATATAGACTTAATCATACACATTTGACATTTCGAGCTGAGTATTCACTACTTATCTTTTTCTCGAAATTGTGTGTTGGTAAAGCGTTTCGCTTTGATCAAGCTTATCTTCACCTAGTGACGAAAGTCATGAAAAGTTTCAATTACTTGGAGAATTGCTCTGACGTGAAACGGTCTGTGAATAAAGGTTATATAATGTCCTCTGAGAATGTCTCAATGATTGGAATGAGAGTTTAGATTACATAACCATGTATTCCTTAATCCGAAGTTTTCGAACTTCGTTGATTGAAAGAAATCGGAGGAATTGGCTTTGCCAAGTCCGCGAACTCAGTTTGCGAACTCAGTCCACAAACTGACAGAAGTTCTCTTACCGAGAATTTCTGCTGAGATTTTCCAAAAACTCGTTTCCGAACCTAGTCCGCGAACTGACGGAAGTCTCTTTGCCGAGATTTTCTGCTGAGTTTGGAAAACTCTGCAGGTTGCCTTAAGTCCACGAACTTGTTTGTGAGCTTAAGTAGTTATGATCTAAAGATGTGCTCTGAACATGAAACTTAAATTACTAAGGAATGCTTTATGCAAACCGTGGCTATAAAGTTCATGAGCCGATTTAATCAAATCGAATCATCTTTGTTTCAATTGTGTCTTGTGTATTTACATAAGATCTCATAGAAATTGAACAACTCTCTAACTAGTTCACTTGAGTCAATTGAACTAGTTATGGTGAAGAAGAACTAGGTTAATATGAAATGCTCATATGGTTAACCTTTTGGGTTACTATGTTGAACCAACATACACGTACACGTTTGGGCATGGTTTTCACAAACCAAGTAAACTTCTACCCAAGTGTGTGTGACAAGCTAAGTTTTCGATATAACGGTTGAGAAATATTAGCTTGAATCTAAATCGGGTTTTCATCTAACGGTGAATATGGATTGCTTTGTAACTAAGGCAAAACCCTGATTTGAAGGCTATATAAAGGAGACATCTAACATTGTGCAAAACTAATCCCCACACGTCTGTGTGATACTAGTGCGCTCGCTAGAGTCGATTCTCCTTTAACTTTTGGTTTTCTTCTCTAAAACCTGGTTAACGACTTAAAGACTTCATTGGGATTGTGAAGCCAGACCGATACTACTTTTATCGTAGTTATGTGATCTGATCTTGCATATTCTACCGTACGAGTACAATCTTTGATTGCTTGAGATCGTGAGAGTTTTCCGATAGGCAAGATAAAGAGTCACAAACTCTTCGTCTCACTGTTTGTGATTCCTCGACAACCCTTGTGTAGTCAAGAAGGATGTTGAGAGGTGATTGATTAATCTAGGTGTTCTTCGGGAATATAAGACCGGATTATCAATTGATTCCTGTTCACCTTGATTTTATATCTTAGACGGAACAAAAACCTAGGTTTTTTTGTGGGAGACAGGTTTATCCTTTGATAGACTTTTCTGTGTGAGACATATTGTTTATTATCAAGTCTGCGGTTTTTGGGTTGCAGCAACTCTTAGTTGTGGGTGAGATCAGCTAAGGAATCAAGTGCGCAGTCTCCGCGGATCAGAGGCATAAGAGTACAACTGTACCTTGAATTAGTGGGAAACTGATTGGGGTTTCAACTATAGTCCAGTCCGCAGTTAGCTTGGAGTAGACTAGTTCTGTAGCGGCTTAATAAAGTGTGTATCAATCTGGACTAGTCCCGTGGTTTTTCTGCATTTGCGGTTTCCTCGTTAACAAAACTTCTGGTGTCTCTGTTATTTCTTTTACGTATTATATTTTTTATATAATTGAAATAATACAGGTTGTGCGTTAAAGATCATCAATTGGAAATCCAACCTTTGATTGTTGATTGATATTGATTGATCATTGGACATTGGTATTTGGTACCGTCCAAGTTATCTTTCTTTGATAAAGACTCGCAGATTTCCATTTGCTTGAGTAAAGATCAAATCGAGAGATTGAGATATAAACTCTTTGATATATCTTTTTATTGATTGAGTCTAACTGTCTAGTTGATTCTCATAAAAAGTATATTGGAGTTTGTCCATACAGATTGCTAATCGAATTATTGGGTGGTGTTGTTAGACCCCCGCTTTTTCAATTGGTATCAGAGCAGGCAAACACATTAAAGACCTTATAAGTATGTGTTTGTAGAGATATGATTATGGACAAGTCTATCTCTAATAACGTACCAGTTCAGAAATTACCCGATGATTCTAAAAGCTTGGATTCACCTGAGAGAACTGTCACATCTAAGTCAATATCTAAACATTCTCTTGATGTAAAAACTGTTGATTGAGAAACTCTCCTAGAAGAACAGTTGGATGAACTTTCTGATGAAGGTGATTCAGATATTGATAGAGATGTTGATGAGGAAGTCTCAGAGTATGTTAAGTTTTTGGATTCATGGAAAATGAAGAAGATTACAACTTCTCATGTCTCACCTCTTCTGATTCCCCAGTGTCGAGAAAATAAGAAATTGAGAAGATGTTAGCAGGTGTTTATTTTTCAAATCATTCTTGCGAATCGATCTGTAGGATCAGAATCTCGCAGCAATAATGCCTCAGCGAAATTATCAACAACAAAACACAACAGTGTCGCAGAACAATTTCAGAAATGACATGATAAACGACGTCAGCTAAAATCATGAGAAAAATGTGATGGTCCTGCGAAAATTAGAGAGTTTGCGAGATTAACATTTGTAAGGATGCGAGAATGTCGCAAGTCATATCCGAAAATCAAGGACAGATTAGCTGTCATCCACTATGTAATTCCCTATAAATAGCCGTTCAGTTGTAAAGGAAAGGAGAGATCTTTTCTGAGTGAAAGCAAGTAAATAGGAGAGAAAAATAGAGCAGTGGTTATTCTTGATTCCTTTATCTTTTCTTGTAAGATTGTTCAAAGATTCATCAATAAAATTAAGATTGTTAATCTAAAATGAGTTGAATGTTAATGAAATCTTGTGAGGGGTGTAGTGTAGGATTTCCTGCAACTACATAATGGCGCTAGAAACAGGGAGGCTGAAGATTGAAAGTTGAAGATTGTTGTTGAGATTGTTCAAATCAAGAAAGTGATTAAACAAATCAGTGAACCAGTTAAAAGAAAAATGATTAGAGTCAATGAAGATGACAAAAATTGGAGTGTAATATGATAACAAAAACAATGGTTAATGAATTCCATGAAAACATCAAAGGAAGGATACATAAACGAGATTTTGAAGGAAGGAAGGTTATGGCGGTAGAAAAACATCACCCTTGAAAGATTGGGAAAAGCAAAAAATCACATTCATGGCGGCAGAAATACCAAAAGAAAATTTGAACCACACATCTCCATTGGTTATTACAGTGCCTATTACGCGAAAAGAGAAGGGGACAACAACAAAATCCACGGAAGAATGGACATTGAACAGAACTTTAGTCGATACAGGAAGTTCAGTGGATATAATATTTTATCATGCGTTCAGGGGAATGGGATTTAAAGATGAAGAAATGTCCAGTTCAACATATCTTGTTCATGGCTTTGGAAAATCCACAACAAAACCTAAAGGAGAAATAGTGGTACGAATTCCACTAGGAGAGATCGAAACACACGTGACACTATGCGTGGTGGATATGGAATCGCCATATAATATGTTGTTAGGAATACCATGGATACATGCGATAAAAGTTGTAGTATCAACGTTGCATCAATGTATTAAATTCCCCACACCAAATGGAATAGGTGAAATCAAAGGAGATGTTAATGCGAAATTATGTCATCAAATTGAAGTAAAGCATTATGAAGGACGAGCAAAAAAAAACAATTTCACAGAAAGTTGGCAAAGGAGGCAAAGAAAGAAGAAGAATTTAGAGTGTACACGATAAGGGCAAAAGAAGGCAGGGGAATACCCAGCGAAATTTCGGAAGAAGGAAAAGGACCTGTGAAAACAATAAAAGAACCAACACCAATGGGAAAACCCAAGTCCAGTTACATTGCCGCAGAACCAACAAAAGAAGTAAACGTTGGGACTATAGAAGAACCTCTAATATTGAGAATTGGAACCAAGATGGATGTAGAAGAAGAAGAAAGAACTGTTAACCTTTTGCGAGAATATAAAGACATTTTCGCAGGGAGCATGGATGAGATACCGGGAATAGATCCATCAATTGCATGTCACAAGCTGGAGATTAACAAGAATGTGAGACCATTTAAACAAAGAATAAGAAAAATCGCAACAGCCTACCATTCCCAAATAGAAGAAGAACTACAGAAAATGCTTGATGCAGGAATTATAAGAGAAGCTAAATACCCAGAGTGGATAGCGAACATGGTCATTGTTCCAAAGAAAAACAAAGGAATAAGGATTTGCATAGATTTCACTGATTTAAACAAAGCCTGCCCTAAAGATAGCTTTCCGTTACCAGATATTCCTCAAATGGTGGAATCAGCAGCGGGAAATGATAGGGTATCGTCTTTAGATGGGTACAAAGGATATAACCAGATCCCTCTCGCTGAAGAAGATCAAGAGCATACTGCTTTTTTCGCCCCTAGAGGTTTATATTGTTACACGAAAATGCCATTTGGTTTGCGAAATGCGGGAGCAACATACCAAAGAATGGTAGAGAAGGTGTTCGCGAAATGGATACACAAAACATTAGAAGTATACGTGGACGACATGTTAGTAAAGAGTAAAGAAGCCAAAGACCATGTACAGGACCTGAGGGAGATTTTTGAACAAATGCGGCAGTATGACATTAAACTGAATCCTGAGAAGTGTACCATTGGAGTTGCATCGGGAAAATTTTTAGGCTACATTGTATCAAAGGAAGGAATACAGGTTGATCCAGAAAAAGTGCAAGCAGTTCGTGACATGCCAACACCAGCAACAATAAAAGATGTACAGAAGTTGAATGGACTTTTAGCTTCGCTAGGGAGATTCATTTCGCGATCATCAGACAAATGCAAGTATTTTTTCGATATACTCAAGAAGGGTGCGAAATTCAAATGGACTGATGAATGCGAAAAATTTTCAAGGGATCAAAGAACATCTTATGAATACATCTATTTTACAAAAAGCAGAATCAGGAGAAGAATTATTAATCTATCTTGACGCGACGTCGCATGCATTAAGTGTCGTGTTATTGCGAATAGACGCAGGAGTGGAGAAACCCATCTATTACATTAGCAAAACTTTTAATACTGCCGAGAAAATTACTCAAAGATTGAGAAGCTAATCTTAGCATTAGCTTATGCATCATTTAAGCTCCGCATATATTTTCAAGCGCACAAATAAAGGTATTAACAAAAGTACCAATTGAATCAGTGATGAAGAATTCAAAAAGATCAGGAAGAGTGGAGAGATGGAATGCACAAGTAGGCCACTTTGATATTAAATATGAAATTTTGTCTTCACCAAAATCACAAGTTGTTGCAGATTTCTTGGCAGAATTTCCTTTAGAAGAAGATGAAGCGGTAGAAGAAATGATGGATATAGAAGAAGAACACGGAGATCCAAAAGACTTATTAACAGAACCAAATAGATGGGAGATATTGGTAGATGGATCATCAAATGGAGAAGGCAATGGAGTTGGAATTGTTTTAATTTCGCCAGAAGGAGCGAAGATGGCTTTTTCATTCAGATTGGAATTCGCATCCACTAATAACGAAACGGAATATGAAGCTGTGATACATGCCTTAAAGTTCGCAATAGAAATGAAACTAGAAAATGCCAGGATCACTAGTGATTCCAGCTAGTTATTCGCCAAATAAAGGGAGAGTACACTACAAATGAACCATCCTTGAAGAAATACAAGAAGCTCGTTGAAGAATTGTCAGCGAAAATCCCAAAAATAAAATGGAGGCACATTTCAAGGAAGGATAACAGACTCGCAGACGCTTTTGCTTTCATCTCAAGCATGATGACAGATCCAACTGCGAGATGCATAAAAATACAGACACTTCTGTCACCATCAATCAATAAAGAAGAAGAAGAAGTGAACGTGATGATAATAGACGGTGAGAAGAAGAACAAACGAACAATATCGCAGATTGGAGAACAGAACTTCATGCATATTTGGCGAAAGGAGAAACACCAAGAAATAGATTGGAAGCACACAAGTTAAAAAGCCGCGCAACAAATTATGAATTAAGAGATGGGCTGCTATACCGAAAATCCTTTAATGGACCATCACTCAGATGTTTGACACGAGAAGAAGGAGAAAAGGTGCTAAAAATGTTACATAGTGGGGATGCTGGCAATCATAGCGGGGGAAGATCTTTGGCACATAGAGCAAAAATGCAAGGCTATTACTGGCCATACATGCACGAAGATGCAAAACAAATATCAAGACGTTGCGAAGATTGTCAGCGGCATGGAAAGAAAATACATGCACCTGGAGCACCATTGTCATCTTCAACCAGTGTGTGGCCTTTTGGAAAGTGGGGCTTAGATATTGTGGGGCCATTTTTACCAGGATCTGGACAAAGAAGATACTTAATAGTCGCAACAGATTATTTCACAAAATGGACAGAAGTGAAGGCAGTACAGCATATTCGCGACAAAGATATCTTTACATTCATATTCGAAAATATCATTTGCAGATTCGGAATTCCTGCGCAGTTGGTATCTGATAATGGGAAACAGTTTGAAGGACAGAACATAGAAATGTTACTTAATGCATTTAAGATAAAATGTGGAAAGTCTACTCCTTTGTATCCACAAGCTAATGGGCAGGTAGAGGCAACAAACAAAACAATTGCAGATATATTAAAGAAGAAATTAGAAGGACATCATAGAGCATGGTGCGAACAAGTACATAATGCAGTATGGGCTTATAATACAACTAGAAGAGAAGCTACTGGAATGTCACCTTTTTGTTTAACATACGGAGTTGAAGCGGTGTTACCAACAGAAGTTGTTATTCCGACAACAAAGAGAGAAGCTTGGGAGAAAAATCTTAGTGTGGGTTTGATCTTAAGCAAACTTGATGAATTAGAAGAAAAAAGAGAAAGAGCTTTACAACACATGGAGAATTATCAGCGAAGATTAGCCCGAGAATATAATAAACATGTCAAAGTGCGCGAATTCCAACCAGGAGATTTAGTTCTGTGAGAGACACCAATATATCAGCGAAAAAATGGGATGGACCTTACATCATTAAGGAGATAGTTGGAACAGGAGCTTATAAATTAATGGATCCAGAAGGTAGAGATGTTGGTCATATACTTGACATACCATGAAACAGATTGTACTTAAAAAGATATTATCCGTAAGAAGCTTTGAGAAGTTATGGATTCTGAAAGAATAGTTGCGAGATTATTCATATCAAAACGCGATCATGATGTGCGAAACTTTCGCGGAGATAACCATAGAACAATGACATAAAAGAAAGGGGCGAACCTTTATGGCGTACACCCTAGTTCGCGAATAAAATTTCGCAAGAGGCAAATGTAAGACCTAAAGTACGTCATATAAGGGGGTACCTGTTGCATGGCTCAGGGAAAGGCTACACCGCCACCGGAACCTGAGTCATGGAGATTTGGGGTCAATAAAGCCCATCCGGGAGAGGCACCTTGGATTCTCAGCTTAAGCATATGACTTAGGTTGGGCGACTAAGGTAATAAGGACTCTCCCAAGGAGTGCAGAATCTGATCAAGGCGCCGAGGTACACGGTTGAGTCAAGAGTGCCAGGGGCGTCTGGAGCGTACCTTGCCATTCTTGACAAGTCTTGGCTTATACTGCACTCGGCCCGAAGAAACCCCACTTAGGGTGCAGTCTCGTAACCATAAACCCTATAGGTAAAAGGGATAAGAGGCTGCGAAAACAACTGGTTGTTGTTAAGACTGGATGGGAGGAGCTAACCTTGTATGGTAGAAGTACGCCTCCTTGAAGGGGCAACCAGGGGGAGATAAGGGCGGCACCCTCCATTAGGGAGCTGATAAGTGTCTTAAGACGCAAATGTCATGAGGCTTTTTACTCGCAAGGGTATTAAGGCTTGTCATATTTGTGCAACAATCCTGAAGAGGCAATAATACTAGAGAAAAAGATAAGACGAGATCAATGGGTTTTCGCATGAAAGTGCGAAGACGTCCTGCGATTTCGTCGCAAGACGCAATGTAATGGGGCTTTATTTTCGCAAGAATATTTAGGCCTATCATATTGTCGCAACATTCCTGAAGAGGCAATAATACAAAAGAAAAAGTTAAGGCAAGATCAATGGGTTTTTGCATGAAAGTGCAAGGACGTCCTGCGATTTTGTCGCAATGACAAGAGGTGGCATAATAAGACCTTTAATTAGGAAGGAAAAATAAGACCACATGACAAAACAAAATATTTATAAGTATTCATAACAGATCATTTCTCGCAAAAAGATAATGAGAGGCAAGTATGGGAATCAGTAAACAAGAGGCATTATCTTTCTCGCCAGCAAAATACTAAAAGAAAATTAATTCCAAAGTTGGTTGAAGAATATTATTCGCAAGAATAATAAAGATGAAACAATTCAAGAAGATAGAACTAGATAAGAAGCTCATGCTTCAGTATTAATTCCAGTAGAAGGAGATAAGACGCTCTTCGCCAATGTTCTCATTATCGCCAACTCTTCTTCATTTCGATTCTGATCTTCACCAACAATAATTCCTTTGAGAGGGACTTTTTTCGCCGCCACCTTGATTATCGCCAGCAATTACTTCTTTAGAAGAGATTTCTTTTTCGTTTTCATCTTGATTAGCACCAGCAGTTGCTTCCTTAGAAGGGATCTCTTCTATCTTCCAAAAGACTATTCTCTCCACCACTTTCATAATCATAATCACTGTCAGCAGGACGAGGAATTTCATCATCATCTACTTCCAAAGGTTCGATTGATGTAGGAGGAAGAGATTTGGACAATAAAATATCATTTACAAGGACTTCAGCCGGAGATGAACTTGACGAAGAAGTGCTCTCTGATGATTCCTATCTTGAATATCCTTAAAGTAAGCAAGATAATCAAGTCTTCTTTCTGCTCGGTCGCGAGAACCAGTAAGGACAGAGACGAGTAGTGCATTTTCTTTGCGAATTTTGGCATATTTAGCCTCCAAAACAGAAATGGAGGAATGAAGATTTTTCTCAGACTCTGCGAAAAGTAGAATACAAAATTTCAGTAAGATGAAGAACTCAAAAAGATATGACAAAGAAAAGATAGTTAAGGCAGTCAAACTATTATGACTACCTTCCTTTTGCGAAATAAGGTGTTGAATCAAGGTCAGACAACTATTCTCCCAACGGTCCATCGCATCATCAAATTTATCTCCAACTAAACCTTTAAGTCGAGACTGAAGATTTTTCTCTTTAGAAATAAGAAAGGCATTTTTCTTCGCAAGAGAAGAATAAGATTCTTCTAATTTGGAATATTTTCTTTAAGTTGATTCGCCGCGAATTGGAGATAATGGTTTAACTTGCGAAGATGTCGCAGGAGATTTATAAGAGATAAGTAAGTGGAATAGAACAGAGGTTTCAACGGTTTTAAGGTGGCGAGATTTCTTGAGAGGTTTGTTGGCATCCTTATCACCCTGCGAATTACAATCCAGATAAGAAACAGAGGCAACAATATTGTTATTAGAAAAGAATAATGTTTCTTACTACCTTCTGATTCGCAGACTTTCTTTTGTGTACAACAATCTTATGCTGCGATTTGGGAATATTAGGGTTCTGAACCGTAAATTTGGTGTTAGAGGCGGTTTTGCTGAAATAACAACAGTATGGGAATCACATAAGCAGCATCATTAAATAAAGCAGTAAGCAAGATCAATTTCAGCAAAATCCATGAGAAAGAAAAAAGAAAACTAACCTCGATGAATCCATGGAAGACACCAGCAGGAAGATTAATTCGTAAAAATTAAAAAGGAATAAAGTTACGAACAGTGAAGATCTACAGAGGGAACAGTATGGAGGTGAAGAAGAAATTAAAAAGATTAAAAGAAGAAGAAAGAAGAAAAAGTTGCAATGGCAGAATTTATGGAAGAACAATAGAGTTGCAGAGATGAGAGAATAAAAAGAGAAGAGAAAGTAAAAAGAATATGGAAAGAAGAGTAAGAAGAATATATAGAGAAGATTTTTTTTACTCGAAGAAATAAACACCATTAATACGAAAATACATGAGCGGTTGAAAAGCAGCGGTTACAGAAGACGTGTCAAGAAATAGATGGAAGAAAGGATACATGTGATAAATGCAGAATATGAAGAGATGGACAGCTGCGGCATTTCTCACATCATTCTCTAATTCGCATAGAAGATATGAGAAGAGGCAAGATGTAGGATCAGAATCTCGCAGCAATAATTCCTCGGCGAAATTATCAACAACACAACAGTGT
This sequence comes from Papaver somniferum, assembly GCF_003573695.1. Classification (NCBI taxonomy): domain Eukaryota; kingdom Viridiplantae; phylum Streptophyta; class Magnoliopsida; order Ranunculales; family Papaveraceae; genus Papaver; species Papaver somniferum. The sequence goes on from NC_039367.1 coordinate 56,100,441, forward strand.
CGCAAAACAATTTCAGAAATGACATGATAAACGACGTCAGCTAAAATCATGAGAAAAATGTGATGGTCCTGCGAAAATTAGAGAGTTTGCGAGATTAACATTTGTAAGGATGTGAGAATGTCGCAAGTCATATCCGAAATAAAGGACAGATTAGCTGTCATCCACTATGTAATTCCCTATAAATAGTCGTTCCATTGTAAAGGAAAGGAGAGATATTTTTCTGAGGGAGAAGCAAGTAAATAAGAGAGAGAAAATCTAGACCAGTGGTTATTCTTGATTCCTTTATCTTTTCTTGTAAGATTGTTCAAAGATTCATCAATAAAATTAAGATTGTTAATCTAAAATGAGTTGAATGTTAATGAAATCTTATGAGGGGTGTAGTGTAGGATTTCCTACAACTACACGATCCTCAAGGATTCTGAGGAAAACCTACGTATGAAGTCACTTGAATGTGATAATCTTTATCAAAAGTACTTTTTGTTGGAAGAGAAACTTGCAGAATCTGAAGCAAGGTTTAACTCTCAACAAATTAGTTTTGATGACAGAGAAAGTGCTTGTCTCGCTCGAGAAAAACGCCTTGAGGATGATTTAGCTGCTGCTCTTGATAAAATCAAGATGTTGGAAGATGACTTGAAAAAGTTCAATACTAGTTCAAGCAAATTAACCACTATGCTAGGAGCAAGTAAAAATCATCGTGATACACGAGGATTGGGCTATAAGGGAATAGATGCTCCAAGTATTAGCAAAGAGGTAAAATTTGTCAAGGCTAATGATTCTTCTCAAAAAAAGGTTTCCACTAATGGAAAAAGTGAAATACCTTCACCTGCAGTTAAGGTTCAAAAGAGCAAAGTTTATCAACCTCCAAAGACAACACACATGGATCAAGGTAAGAACATTCCTTATGTTTGCCACTATTGCGGAAATAAAGGTCACATGGAAAGGAGATGTCGTTTTCATATAAGGAATGAGAAATTTCATGATGTTCTTGTTTTGGCATCACAAGAAGTTTTGAAACCAAGATCATACGTTAAGACTGATCCTCTTAACGTTACAGGTTGTAATTGTCCAACCTTTAGGCAAGGGAATCAGTGCTATGATAAACCTAGATTTGCCTATAAACGTCGTACGAATCCTTTTCACAATCGTAATGGTTATCAAAAGGATAACTTCGTAAAGACGAAGACAAGATCCGATGCTCCCAACTGGAGAAAGACTAACTTGCAAAAGAATAGTATACCCAATTCTCTTCCGAGAATTCTAGAAGAGAGTAGTGGGAAGAAGGTTCCAATTGTTCCTAAATGCACTCAGAAGTGGATACTAAAGAAAGTCGATGATGTTTTGAGTGTGAAAAGGAATGATCTCCCAGAAAATTCCATGACTATGGAGAAGGCAATATCCATGATGTTGGAACTTAACAAGTTTTTTGGGAAAATGGAATTGGATGTGAAAGGTTCTAAAAGTGATCTCTTTCATGATAATCCAAAGGTCACTTGTGGTGAGCAAGACTTTGTTCACCCCAATGCAACTTGATTGTGTTAGAAGTGCATCCTCACCAAGGAATTCCCTGCTTTGTATATGGTGAGGGAAGCAAAAGAATTAGGGCACACATATTATGTTCGGTAAGGCGGTAGAATTCGATTGGATTCATCTAAAAAGGTATGTCTATAAACTTGAGCAAGATTTGTACTTTTATTTGCTTAGAATACTTATAAAAATCTTGCTTATCGTTCATTTCTACCTAATTTGATCTGTGTTTAAGGTTCTTAAATATTTAGGTTTGAAAATAATAGTTCGGGATGTTTGGACTACATGGTACACATACCAAGTATGCATAACAGCATTCAAAATCAAAATCCAGGGGTTTAAGTTCGCAAACCCGTATGCATACTTGACGTCGATATTCGGTAAACTTGTTTTGGTCGTAACTTCTTCGTCCGAACTAGGATTTACCTCATTCTTTTTGCATTATCTTCCTTATTGAATTCCCTTCAAAATGGAGATGAGAATTGTTGAATTTGGATGAGTTAATATTGGTCTTTGTCATGTCTCTTGTTTTATAGTGTTTGCTTCGTTTCGTTGCACTTATCTATTCTCTTGAACTTGGGCACTGGGATTCTTGGAGAAATCCTATTCTAAGTTATTTTGTGGATGTTACAAGAGTGATGTTGGTGAATCACAAAGAAGGAAGTTCGAGAATGGGTAGTAGTTCACATTGGTATATATTCTTGAGTGTTCACAATCATCTCATGTGAACTATGGTGCATAGTCGTCAATGACATTGTATGTTCTTCTTTGTTAAGGAAATCTTTTTATACGCTTTTGGTAACCACTCTTGGTATAAATCCGTGCGAAAAAGATTGATTCTACCTTCTAAGGGCAAAGATTGTTATTGCAGTATTAATCTTTATGATTTTGTGATATTGCAATTGTTTATGGGATATGTATTGTTTGCGTCCGTGAACTTGAAGGTCCCATATGTTGTCAAAAGTAAAGTCGTTCATAAATTGGTATTCGTATTGATGAAAGGACGAATGGACTTTTGACAAATACAAAAGTTATGCCTGCAATCATTTATTTGACGAAAAATAGGGTAAAGTCTTTTGTGTGACAAGGATAAAGTCTATTATGTCGTTATGCAAATAGTGATGGAAAATAGAATAGATCCTTGTATGTTATCCACGGTATTGATCTTCATTGATCTATATTGTTATGTTTTACCGTGAAGGCTCCATTGTGTATCTTATGTTGAGCATCTTACAACTATGTCGATTAATATTGGCATTGTTGGTTGTTCTATGAGATGCTATATGTTGAGCATTATTGAACTAAATTAATCATATTGATTGGTTATTTAGTTATTTGCTCCGAAAGTCTTCTTTTGTCGAGCAAAATCTTTTGACAATTAAATTGATTGCTTCGGTGATTAGTTTGGTTGTGTATTCCAATTAGATTAATTATAGGTTCTCTTGTAATTAATCTAGTTGAGTTTTTCATATATTCCACAAGTTCTTGTGTTGAGTATATGAACGGCTATACTAATCATGTTCTATTGGTTGATGTAGTCGTATATTCCGTAAGGTTTTCCTTATGTTGAGTATTTGAACGATTAAGGTAGTCATCTCCGTGTGGTTATCTTAGTCGTAGCTCCGGAGTTTTCTTATGTTGAGCACAATCAATTAAATTGATCACTTTTGTGGTTTGATTTAGTTGCGTATTCCGATTAAATTAATCATGGGTTTACTTGTGATTAATTTGGTTGAGTTTTGGATATAAAAAATCATTTCCATGGTTTTGGTGTCCAATTAAAAAATCCTTCTTTTCTTTCGAAATTAAGGTCGCTCTTGTTGATCTTTCGGGAATGACATCAAATGGGGGAGAGTTCTTTTGAACTTGTGCTTAATGGTAATATCTTGCGGGGTGTGCGGCTGTGGAATTTTATAGGGGTTATCTTGTATCTTAAAACTCCTTGATAAATGCATTTAGCTTCGGCTTTATGATTGCATCTAAATTAAGTTGGTATGTATTTTTGTTTTAGTCTATGAAATGTCTCTTGTGGAAATTTCATTATGATCCCGTTCTTTTACCTTTGCCAATTTTATTTACAAAAAAGGGGAGAAATAATGTAGTTCACACTACAAATACATATGGTTTTCGGATCATTATGTAAGGGGGAGTGGTTTCCATGATCGAGATGGAGTATTGACTAAGGGGGAGTGATACATATTACCATAGTATTGTTGTAAAGTCGTGATGCAATTGGACTTCGATGTTACATAATGATACTATGACACTGTATAATAATGATCGAGAATCTCGATTTCTCTCATTGTTATAGCTACGGATCTTCAACAGCAGTGGTGCTAAACTTACAACCTTTGGGATCATTGGAGTACTTGGAAGGACGAAGATTTCAAGGAACGTTGAAGATTAGACAATGGAATAGGAGCCACTAAAGTTTATCTTTTTTGTATTCCATATGTATTAATAGTTATGTCACTAAAATTGACAAAGGGGGAGATTGTTAGAACATAGCTCGGTCGACCTCGCATGCGTTGCTATATCAAGCATGTTTGTCAATGTTAGTGATCAAAACTATGAGTCTTGATTTCTAGTCTATTATAGCTAAGTCTCAGACTAGGATAGAAAAATGTAGTTGAGCTCAAGGACTTCATGGCGATTCATCATTCAACGACGAAGATCTACTCAAGGGATCGTGGAACTTCATCAACAAAAATGTATGTGGAGACTTGAACTTATCTATCACTCAAAAGTTTATCTATTCTATCTCCTACTTCTTGTGAGACAAAAAGTCGTATGCTATATAGACTGGATCATACACATTTGACATTTCAAGATGAGTATTCACTACTTATCTTTTTCTCGAAATCGTGTGTTGTAAAGCGTTTCTCTTTGATCAAGTTTATCTTCACCTAGTGACGAAAAAGTCATGAAAAGTTTCAATTACTTGGAGAATTGCTCTGACGTGAAATGGTCTGTGAATAACGACTATATAACGTCCTATGAGAATGTCTCAATGATTGGAATGAGAGTTTAGATTACATAACCATGTATTCCTGAATCCGAAGTTTTCGAACTTTATTGATTGAGAGAAACCGGAGGAATTGGCTTTGCCAAGTCCGCGAACTCAGTCCGTGAACTGACGGAAGTTCTCTTACCGAGAATTTCTGCTGGGATTTTCCAAAAACACGTTTCCGTGTTTATTCCGCGAACCTAGTCCGCGAACTGGCGGAAGTCTCTTTGCCGAGATTTTCTGCTGAGTTTGGAAAACTCTGCAGGTTGCCTTAAGTCCGCGAACTTGTTTGTGAGATTAAGTGGTTATGATCTAAAGATGTGCTCTGAACATGAAACTTAAATTACTAAGGAATGCTTTATGCAAACCGTGTATATAAATTTCATGAGCCGATTTAATCGAATCGAATCATCTTTGTTTCAATTGTGTCTTGTGTAGTTACATAAGATCTCATAGCAATTGAACAACTCTCTAACTAGTTCATTTGAGTCAATTGAACTAGTTATGGTGAAGAAGAACTAGGTTAATATGAAATGCTCATATGGTTAACCTTTTGGGTTACTATGTTGAACCAACATACACGTACACGTTTGGGCATGGTTTTCACAAACCTAGTAAACGTCTACCCAAGTGTGTGTGACAAGCTAAGTTTTCGATATAACGGTTGAGAAATATTAGCTTGAATCTAAATCAGGTTTTCATCTAACGGTGAATATGGATTGCTTTGTAACTAAGGCAAAACCCTGATTTGAAGGCCATATAAAGGAGACATCTAACATTGTGCAAAACTAATCCCCACACGTCTGTGTGATACTAGTGCGCTCGCTAGAGTCGATTCTCCTTTAACCTTTGGTTTTTTTCTCTAAAACCAGGTTAACGACTTAAAGACTTCATTGGGATTGTGCAGCCAGACCGATACTACTTTTATCGTAGTTGTGTGATCTGATCTTGCATCTTCTATCGTACGAGTATAATCTTTGATTGGATTGAGATCGTGAGAGTTCTCCGATAGGAAAGATAAAGAAGTCACAAACATCTTCGTCTCACTGTTTGTGATTCCTCGACAAACCGCTTGTGTAGTCAAGAAGGATTATTGAGAAGTGATTGATTAATCCAGGCTGTTCTTCGGGAATATAAGACCGGATTATCAATTGATTCATGTTCACCTTGATTTTATATCTTAAAACGGAACAAAAACCTAGGGTTTTTCTGTGAGAGATAGATTTATCCTTGGATAGACTTTTCAGTGTGAGACAGATTTGTTTATTATCAAGTCTGCGGTTTTGGGTTGCAGCAACTCTTAGTTGTGGGTGAGATCAGCTAAGGGAATCAAGTGCGCAATATCCTGCTGGGATCAGAGGCGTAGGAGTACAACTGTACCTTGAATTAGTGGGAGACTGATTGGGGTTCAACTATAGTCCAGTCCGAAGTTAGCTTGGAGTAGGCTAGTGTCTGTAGCGGCTTAATAAAGTGTGTATTCAATCTGGATTAGGTCCCGGGGTTTTTCTGCATTTGCGGTTTCCTCGTTAACAAAACTTCTGGTGTGTGTGTTATTTCTTTTCCGCATTATATTTTTTATGTAATTGAAATAATACAGGTTGTGCGTTAAAGATCATCAATTGGAAATCCAACCTTTGGTTGTTGATTGATATTGATTGATCCTTGGACATTGGTCTTTGGTACCGTCCACGTTATCTCTCTTTGATAAAGACTCGCAGGTTTCCATTTGCTTGAGTAAAGATCAAATCGAGAGATTGAGATATAAACTCTTTGATATATATTTTTATTGACCGAGTCTAACTGTCTAGTTGATTCTCATAAAAAGTATATTGGAGTTTGTCCATACAGATTGCTAATCGAATTATTGGGTGGTGTTGTTAGACCCCCGCTTTTTCACGAACCAAAGGAATTGTTCCAAGTGCGTGACTTATTAACAAGTTGGAGGCGCAGGGATACTGAGGGAACTAGGTGAATATAGGTTTAGTTGCTTGGTCTCAACTATACGAAGTTGGTTTTATTTTGTATAGCGGCTTAATTCTGAGAGTATTCAATTCTGGACTAGGTCCCGGGGTTTTTTTGCATTTGCGGTTTTCTCGTTAACAAAATCTTACTGTGTCATTTACTTTTATTCTGCAATTATAATTGTGTTTATTATAATTTAAAGTAAATCGCACAAACGTTAATTCCTATTTTACTTGATAGACAATCCCTAGAGTTTGGTTAAGTCTGAACCTATTATCAAGTAAACATACTTCGTTGTTGTATTGTCTCGATCTTGTACCCATAGTCAATCACACAAGTTATCTTGTTGTCGTATTGTATCGATCTCGTATCCATAGAAGATCACATGAAGTGTGAACCGATTTGTTGTATTGTCTCGACTCAGTCTATAGACAATCACTTTCGGAGAAAGGACTTATAGGTAGAAAAGTTTCAGATTGAGGTATATTTGCGTACCCTCGTCTTTTCAATTGGTATCAGAGCAGGCAAAAACGAAAAGATTTAATAATATGTATTTGGTGTGATCCAACCTATAAGAAATTGAATCCATGTCTGATTCAGTTAACGTTATACAAGAGTATGAATACTCAAAAGTTGAAGATGTTAGCACTTCGTTAACTCATGATCCAGGAGTTACAAAAACATCTGTGTCGTTCTCTGATGAAAAAGAGGATGTTGATAAAGAGTTGTTAAAACTCTTAAAGCCTATAATCTCTATCTTCTAAAGTGCTGATATTAAAGACAGAGTCAAATCTTCTTAAGAATGAGATCAGAAATAAAGACATTCAACTGAATATTCTCGCCAAAGAGAATATGGATCTCACTGTCAAATTAGAAGCTCTTCGTAAATCTCTTACTCATGATAAAGAGACACGTCCTATGACTCTGACTAATGATGTTGTTTGTATTTCTTCTGATGCTGAGGAAACTAAAAGTCCTTGCTCGAATTTTACAGATTGTGATAAAACCTGTTTAGTCACATCTTAAACAGATCAAGATGATGGTAGTTTGCCTAACTACATCAAGTCAGAAGAGGATAAGAAACTATCTTCTATATCTACTGATGATCAAACGAAATCTTGTCCAAAGGAAACTTTTGAACCGGTTCCGTGAACGCGATCTTAAGGAACAAGACTTTCATTCACTTGACAGGAAACTTATACTTCTTCAACATACGGTGGTAAAAATATTGAAAGAAGTTTCTTGTCTTAAAAAACTGAAAAACCATTCCTCAGTAGAAATACATATTGTGCCACTACCGATAGGTGTCTAAATCACCTTGATATTTATCTATTGTTTATGCTTTATTCGCAAGTTTTCTTGTAAATTATGCATCTTATGTTTGATTTTGAATGTTATTAGGTGTTTTGGAGTAATATGGCGAAAAAAGAGGAGACATATGAGCTAAAGGCTTTACTTGGAGGCACAGGGTGTTGACGGAGGCAAAGCTAGCAAGCACACGGCTTCTTAAGGCATTGAAAGAAAGATTGTGCAGGAAATTAAACTGTCAGCTATCCAAGATTGACAACCAAATGGTCACTGGGTATCCCATATCAAATCATGGGGTGCCAATAACCATCTCAAGTTATAACCTCACTAGTGGAGAGAAATTAGTTTCTCGATTCCTTATCCTTCCCCAAATCTCTTCAAGCAGCGACCAAGTCCAACTCCGGCAGGTCATGGGTGCTAAGTCAGGGTTCGAGTGGTTCTGGTTATGGTTCGAGAAAGACAAAGAGTTTAGTGGTACGAATGAAGAGAAAACAGAGATGAGGAATTTGAAGAATGAAATTGAAACGACGAACTGGTTTGATTATGGAGGTTAGGGTTCCTGAAATTGTGAGAAATCAGAGAAGGAAGATCGATTGAAGGGTTTAGATTCGATAAGGAAAGATGGGTTTGAGCTGAATTTGTTTTTGGCAGAAAGATTATTCGAATTGGAGTTGTTTCTGTGGGTTGTGCTCATAGGGTTAACAATTTGAGATGGAGAAGGTATTGGTTGTTGTTTTGAGTGCGAGAGAGGTTGAGATTGATTGAAGAACTGAAGGGGGAGATTGAATTGCTGTTGGTTCAGCTGGTGAATGATGAAGGCCAAGAAATTGCAGTGCAGCTGCAGCAAGATCTAGGTGGTAGCTCTGATGGCTTTGAGATGGGTTCAAGAGAATGGATGTAAAACTGATGCTGCTGTAGCTGGGAGAGCAAATGCTGCATATGGGAATGATTGTTGTGCAGTGGATTTGGTTGATCCTGGTGTATTGGCTAAACAAAGAAGAACTGAGGGTTGAATGCTTGTCGAGAGTAGTTGCAGGTGCAAGACGAGCATAAGTCAATTGTAGTGATGGATTGTGTGGGTTGAATATGTGTAGAATTGCAGGGGGAAATGAGCTGGAGTCTTAGTCTTGAGATATTGCTGTCATTCAAAGATGATTGCAGGTTGAGGTTTATGTGTTGTTGCCAGAGATGCAGTGCAGCTCTGTGATGCTGCATTTCATGACTAAGAAGATGAAGATGCTAATGGTTTATGTGAGAATGGATATTGTGGATTTCTGAAGCAGATGGAGAATTCGAGATTGTAGGTGGACTTGTTGGTGATTGCAACACCTGAATGGAGTCGAAATTGCAGGTGCAGTTCAAGGAGGAGAAAGTACTGATGGTGAACAAGAAGCTGTTACTGGTTAGGCTCAAGTGGTTTGAATAACAGGGAAGTACAAGAACATAAAGGAACTGCGCTGAGCTGGTGAATGAGTGAATATAGATGTATGTTAGGTTGCAGTTGCAAGTGTGTTGGAATGGATGGATGTTGTGAGTTTAGTTTGAATTCAAGGAGCTGGTGGTACTGAGATCGGAATGACATTGCAGCTGAAGTTGGAAGTGGTTTTGTGGAGCTGTAAGGTTTGATCGGTGTCTATTGAAGGTCATGGTGTTGTCAAGGATGAACTCAGTCTTGTAGATGGTGGATTTTCGATAAAGGCTAAAATTGTAAACTCATAATTATACGAAGCTCTAATTCAGCAATCAGACGCGAGTATTGAGACACGACTCTCTCATCGAATTCTCAACAGAGAGTACTTTCTCTCAGAGTACATGTGGATACGTAGTCTCACGACCGGACAAAGGCATATCTCAGGAATACTGAATACTTTCAGTGATTATTTCTATATAACATCACGTGATGGACGGCTCCTAGACAGCTTGCTATGCTAGTATAGAGTGATAATGTCTTCAGGAACAAACAACGAGGTTACCCTGACTATATAAAAGATATGACTTACCGACAAGCTCATATCGGGATGATTAATGCTCCTAGAAATCTTGCTCTGCTAGTATAGAGACACAAAGTTAATTATTCCTAATTACAATCGCTCTTATTCCATGGTCGAATCCACGACTGGTCCCATGGAATGACAATAACAATTGTTCTGATTCTATGATCGAATCCACAGCTTGATCTCATAGAATAGCAATAACTATATTATCTCATTACTCCGATTTCATGATCGAATCCACAACTGGTCTCATAAATGGTAATAGATAAACCTTAGTTACTCCGATTCTATGGTCGAATCTACGATCCCATGGAATGGTAATGCTCACTTTATTATTCTGAATTCGTAGTCGAATCCTTAGCTGATCCTATGAATTAATAATAAACATCTTATTACTCAGTTTTGTGAATTTTTCTCCATTGAATTCCACAATTAGTAATAAATAATAAACAACCGGGCGTCTGAGCTACCTCTAAGTAAGCCCCGATTCAAATGGTGAAGGTGTATTCAACGATGATACACTAGCAGTCACCGCACGAACGAGTATTTCAAAAATACAATGAAACGATGAACCTATGCAAAATAAAGAAGAAAATAATAAATAATTAAAATATTGACCAGGGTGCTGGGAGCACAGACACACGACCGACCGACCGTGTCGTGGTCAATCCCACGCCAGTTTTATATTTTAATGCATTTTTATTATTTTCCATGATTTGATGAAAATTCTCTCATTTTATCAAATCTCCTTCGTCTTGAGGAAACTCCTCGGTTTCATGGTACTTCCATAAACCCATAAAAAATAATATAAAATTAAGGAAAGGAGTGTGGGACGTGACCATTGGCCAACCGGCCATGTCTTGGTCCCAACCGGCCCCACACCCACGGTTCCTTATTATTTTATAATTATTATTATTATTTCTCTAATTTCATGAAAAAACTCCTTGATTTCGTGGTATTTTTACACAAATCATCAAATAATAATAAAATAAATTATGAAAACTTGTGGGACCTAGCCTTGGCCGGCCGGTCCCACACGCCCCTTTGTTTTATTATTTTATTATTAGTTTTCCTTGATTTCATGGTATTTCTCTCAAATTAGGAAAAATTCCCTCAAATCATCAAAAATACCTAAAAAATATTAAAAAATTATGAAAACTCTTGGGACCGGACCCAAGCCGGCCGGTCATGCCTCCACGGTCCCGCACGCCCTTGTTTTTATTATTTTAATATTTTTTGCTTCCATGAACTCATGAAAACTCCTTCAGTTCATGGAAACTCCCTAAATTCATCAAATTTCTCAAAATTCATGAATTTTTCATAAAATCATTATAAAATTAGGGAAACTTGTGGGACCGGGCCTGGCCGGCCGGTCATGCCTTCCACGGTCCCACACTCCCTTGTTTTATTATTTTAATATCTTTTGCTTCCTTGAACTCATGAAAACTCCTTCAATTCATGAAAACTCCCAAAATTCATCAAATTTCTCAAAATTCATGAATTTTTCATAATATCATCAAAATATTATAAAATTAAGGAAAAGGCACCACGGGACCGTGGTCACGACCGGACGACCATGCCTTGACCACAGCGGTCCCACGCCTCCTCATTCCTTATTTTATAATTATTTTTCATCATCTCATGGTGTTTTCCTCAGTTTCGTCGAAACCCTAATTTTGACATATTTTCTTGAATGGATGCTCAATTGCACGCCAGAAAATATCAAAATTCTCAGGACCGAGACGCGGACGCCTTGGGGACACGAGCACGATACCTGCACCGACCAAGATTGGCTCTTTGGCTCACGGAAGCCGGTCCCATCAATTTTCACAGTTTTGACCTAATTTGCACAATTGCTCGTATTAGGTCCAAAACTTTCCCAAACACTTTGGATTTTCCTGAAGTGATCGTCAGGCGGGACAACCTAGGGTCGGTTTCATGACTCCATGGTCGGTCCCTCGCCTCGTCATAATTAATTAGGTTTTCTCACCTAAGGCTCAGACGAGCATTTTTTGAATAAATGATTAAACCAGCATTTAATCATTCTTCCACCAACAAATCGTCAACTCTTCAGGAGTTCTTCGTATTTTCTCACGTGAGCATATGGACACTACATGGTTGATCCACGGTCCCATGTAGTCGCTCCCTCCTTCGTCCCATGGTTGAAATTTTGACAATCATCAATTGATCATCAATTGATCAAATTAGGGTTTCTGAATCCAAGGATCATCATTCCAGATTCCAACCTTAATAATTTTACGACGGCCTCATGGTCATTAATTTTATTAATTATGCTCGGTTCAACGACCAGTATTCTAATTAATATTTTTGGTACGCTGCCAATAATCCATCAGATGAGCAACACATGCTCAGACGATCAAATATTCAACAATTCATCACGTGAGCAGCACTTGCTCAGATGAGGAATATTTGCTCAATATTGGTTCAACAATCAATATTCAACGATCCATCGAATGAGCAATACTTACTCACTTCATCGTAAGAACTATACCTCTGTCTTATGACATGTTCAAGTCATGAGTTTCCGAACATCATGTTCAACTCAACGACTACATGGACTCATCGTCCCATCAAACCACGAAGTCATCAATTAACTAACAAACCACCAGACGTCAATCGTGTCACTTGGGGGGATATCACTTAGGGTTTTGGTCTGGCGGTCTACGACACCTGTGTTCAAACACACGATGGAATGTGAGCAAGTCGTGCAATCAGTTGAAGGAATTCACGAGGTATTGGTTGAAAATCGACCAAGTCTCCACACGTTGAGCAACTGGTTTCAAACACGATCTCCACTTCCCCACTCCTTGGTTCCATCAACTGTCACACTTCATGGAATCATGGTGTCTACAATTCCAGCAATATAAATAAGTCTATGAATCATGATTGAATCATCATCAATATCATCAATCTCACGTCTCATCGATAACACGAGATCATAAACTTATCAATTGAGCAACTACTCTCAATTGAGAAACTTCAATCATTCATAGCTTATCATATTAAGAATTCACACACCCACAATCTTTGATTACCATTGATTCTACACATTTCTCAACTTCCCTCCTACAGATCAACCCATCCTCTCTTGTGACCGAATTTACTTTGGAACGGTCATTTTCTTGATTTAGGCCGGAGTACTACAGATTGATCTCTCGAATCTAAAGCACCCCCTTTGCAGCGGTGCATCTGTGTGGGTTTAACATTTCGCTCGGTTCAAGGAGTCTCCTCCGTACGGTCGTCTCTTCAATTCCTTAAAAACCAGCAAATCGTTTTCCCCCATCTACAGATTGGCGACCACAGTGGGAGATTAATCTCTCGGTTGCAATCTCACAATTTCACAAGATGGTTGTTCTCAGGTCAGGTTCAGTTACAAATCCTAATACAAACCGTGCTAGCACTAGCAACAACAATAATCAGAATATCCCGGAGACAATTCCGACCTCCAACACTGATGGTGGTGACGTTACTCCTCCTCACGTCGAAGGACATCCACTGTCCGGACGACACCCTGAAGAAGTCAGAGGAGATCCACCACCTACCATTGCCGATCTTATCAAAGCGCGGGAGACTCTTGCAAAGAATCAGACTGACATGGCTGCTACACAGAAGGAGCTGTGCAATTATCTCAAAACTCTTACTGACAAGATTTGAGAGAAGACTCAAGAGAAGGAAAAGGAGAAGGAGAAATCCTCGGACGACGGTTCTGAAATAATTCCAATCCATACCGTAGAAGACGACGAAGTCCACAAAATTGCTGCCGACAACTCATCAGCGAATGGACCACTGAATTTCATCACTCGCGAGGATCTGGAGAACCTCTTAGAGAACCATGGAAAAGGCAAGATATCGCATGACCATCGTCATCAACCTCCTTATCCTACCGCTACGCAGAGGATTCCACTCCCCAAAGGTTACGTTTCTCCAACTTTCACCTTGTATGATGGAACTGGCAATGCTCGGGAACATGTCTCTCGTTTTCTCGAAGCCTTGGGAGAACATGAACATAATCATGTCGTCCGTCTCAAGGAATTCTCAAAATATCTGAAAGGCAGGGCATACACCTGGTATAACAGCATCACACAAGGGACCATCAACAATTGGGGAGAAATGGTTAACGAATTTTACAGGAAATACTTCTTCGTGTCAGAACAAGTCCAAATGAAAATCCAAATGATTATGTGAAAAGTTTCAGAGTCCAAGCCCTGGATTGTCATGACCCAAACGTCACGGAACAACAACTGGTGGACTTGTGCATCAATGGCATGCTCTCGGTCTACTGGGCCTTTCTAGAAAACCTTCGATTCCAGACTTTCTCAGAGCTTCACGAAGCTGCGAAGAGGTCGGAAACCACTGCACCCGCTCTTTTGGAAAGAGCAAAGTCTACAAAGACTGAAGATTCAAAAGACACTCGAGGAAGCAGGCGTCTGATCAACAAGCCGTATAACATGGAACCTTCAACAAATGCTGTCGCGGAAGGGAGTAAGCGAAAAGCATAACCACAACACAAGCATACTTCCTCCACCCCTTCAAAGACACACAAGAAGGAGAATTCGAAAATCCCTCCTCAGCATACGGAAGATCCAGAAGCACCTGATTTTCCCTGTTCAATAGAAGAAGTTAATGAACTACTCGATGCCTGGATTCAAGACGGCGCAATAAAATTGCCTTATGTCAAGAAGGAACCAACTGAAGAGGCCATGGAAAGTCCTCGGTATTGTCGCTTCCATAGATACGCCAGCCATCCCACGAGTGATTGCAAGATTTTGAAGCGCATATTCAAAGAAAAGGTCGAATCAGGAGAGATCAACCTGGGGACTGAGGGGTGCACAAAAAACCCCTCCCAGTCAGGACTTTTACCATCTCTGAACCTCCTGTCAAGGAAACGGTCCAATCTCTGATCGAACATGTCTGCGAGCTGTTGTATCTTTCGAAAGCTCAAAGGAAAGACATGTTTGCTGCATTGAACCACATCGTTTCCGGAAGACGTCCGCTGATCCAAGATACTACCACCGGACCTTCAGCCACCAACACAGAAATGTATGACTGGGGACTGCTCACCACAGTGCACATTAAAGGAAATGAGTTCAAGAGGGCGTTCATCGATGTTGGTACCGCCGTCAACATCATCCATTTGAAAACTCTCAGAGCTTCTGGTATTACTCGACGGGAAGCCACCCACGCTCCCATAGCAATCAGGGACCACGAAGGAATCTCCAGAAACGCATACGGCTTCATCACTCTCAAAGTTACGGAAAGATTGATCTGCACTAAGGCCAAGTTTTTCATAATCCGGGAAGACCCTGGATACGACATGATCCTTGGGAGAACTTGGATTCATGCTGAAAAGACAACGATGCCTTCAACACATCCTGTCATCGACAAGGATTCCGAGACGGAAGACGAACCAGAGGACGCACCACCGTTTGAGCATCTGGAAGAAGTAACAGCTCTGATAGGGCTTACGCAAAAACTCGGAGAAAATCCGCACTCCTTTGTCAGAAGGTTTCGATCTCAGGCAAGTCTTATTCCTCCTCTTGCTCCAATATTACCAATGTTCAAATACACTACTATGGTCCAGGGACTTCTCCCCATGAATAATTTAGCAGTCATCAAAATCTACGAGTGGGTAACTTCACCTCAGCAATATTACACTCAATGGTTGGGTTCAGAACTTCTTCAAATCTGTCACTCCATCGATAGGTTTATTGCTGAAGACTTGGCTAAGCATGATCAACACTATGTTGGATACTCTCTTCCGCGCGAGTGTCCATACATGCCACAATCGTGGAATTCCATCAAACAGTGGAATTACGAATCAGCGGAAGATATTCAAGGCGCGATCGACCAAGCCCAACAAGTTTCATGAAGGGGACCTGGTTCTCAAAGCAGTTCAGCGCGGTCTTCATTCTACAAGGAACTCCAATTGGGAAGGACCATTCATGGTCGCTGAGTCTGTGGCCGGAGGATACTACAAATTGACCAACACAGATGGCAGAACCCTACCAGTAATTCACGAAAATTGGCTCAAGGCGTTTATCTGAAATTATTGGATATTTAAGGTATTGGGCGTTTGAAGCACTCATGGCGTTGGGATTTAACATTAGGATTTTCTTTCATTTGTATTTTAATTCCTCCAAAACATTTGCAATACTTGCAATCAGTATTTGAATTCAGCAATTTATCAAAATTCAGTTCATATTTTGTAAAAGAAAATCTCTATCAAATCTACAAGAAAATTCTTAACCATCAGTCAATCCAAAACCATCTAAATATCAAAACCCAAGTATAAACCTCACATCTCTCAGAAGTTCAGAAGTTCAAGAGATCAGCAAGAAAATGTTTTTGCTCATTAGCATCCTTCAAGATTTGCAAAGCCGCCCTCTCCTTGTTCAACTCCTCGGTCAGCTTGGCAATCCTGTCCTCCTTCTCCTTCACAGCATCGTTTGGAAAGGGTATGTTCTTCTCACATGAATCCTTGATAACGTTTATTTGCTTACGAATCCATTTCACGTTGAGGCCAAGTCTTTCTGAATTATCCAAGTTAAACTCCCAATCAAAGAGTATATCTGGAGTCACGGTATTCCTGGGTCTCGTATGCATATCACTCACGACACGCAAGATAACGCCTACTTGCATGGTTAAAGCATAAGCAAGCCCACGGTTCCTGTCAACGATCATGTGGCCGAACTTCTTCCATATCGTCTCGTACAAGCGTGCATATCCAATGGGAACGCTGAATCCACCGACCAGTTCATGATACGGGAGTGAAGTGTTAAAGGGAGGATCGAAAGCACCCCATGCAGTTGGATATTCATACACTATCATACGGTTCTCAATCACTGGAGCGGCTTCCACGACCAAAGCAACAGTTCCTTCAGTATTCTCCGCTACTATCTGGGTTTCTTCTATCACTGAGGCAACAACCATCTGGTTTTCCATAATATCAGCAGCGACCTTCTCATGGCTTTGAAGTGCAGGGATAGCCGTCTCTTCATCAATAACTTCGGAAGGGTTAGAGTTATCATCATTAGCTCCAGTATCCTCAACTTCGGTATTTAGCACCTAATACGAAGATTACATGAGGTTAGAGTCACGAAGCCAAAGGAGATTACGAAACACGGTATACTCGCAAGGCAAAATCATCAAATTTCATCATACTACATTCAAGATACGAGCAAATAGTATGAAAGTCATGAAAACACGTTTTACGATGAGTCCGTGTGAAGAAACTGAACTCTGCCCTGTACTAAGAGACGGACTGGGAGCAATCTACAAGGAATCTGAGGATGGATCATATGCCATTCTCTTCGTATGGATGTCCTATATGACGTGTCAAAATTTCATGACAATCCGATGAACGAGCGGGTAGATGTGGCCAAAATATCAAGTGATGCGCAATCTGAAAAAGTTCTGGAAGTCTCCTGGAAGTTTACTATTTCGCCTTTTTCAAGCTCTGGACGTGCTCAAAACTTAAAAAGCTTCTTTGATAAATCTTGGAAATTTTCCGGGCTTGAATTTTCACATGCAGATCATCAAAATCCGACTCCGGACGAAGATTCTACATCGTTTTTACAAAAAGCTGGGTTCTGAATTTTCCGACGACGAAGTTCGACTAAGTTTTCATATATTCACATGGGTTCTCATTCATTCATTCACAAGTAAGCACTTTTATACTTCTATGAAGAATGTACAGGATATATACTTACTTGAGGAGTCTCCAAAGTGTCTAAGGGGTTGGAATTGTCCACATCAACGACAAGAGGAACATCACTTCCATCCGGTTCCGAATCTTGGGAATTACCTCCATTCCCCTTCCCAGAGGATGATTGAGATCCATAATTCTCCGTCTCCATGACAACATCCTCCTATACACGTCCTTTACAATCAATATTTTCATCCATGAAGCACCACATTTGAACATGTGAAGAAATACTTACAGTTTCCTCGTCACTCAAATCAGCAATTGCCTGTTCAGTAGCAGAAAATTGAAGACCTTCAAGACTCGATGGAGTAAAATTCTGCAACAGAATTAACAACATTGGCTTCATGATTCTAATGTTAATAGCAATGAAAGTCACGGTGAAAATATTGGGAACTCACCAAAGCACCAACTGGGGACTTTACGGTATTGGGTAACAACTTATAACCTTTATGCCTGCCTTCTCCGCCATGAATAACCGCCTCAGTCTCTGAGAAATCTACACCGATTCGAGGTCGTATATTACGACCGTCCTTTGGTGGAATCCAGTAATATGATCAGAATACAGTTCTTATAATTTCGGGAAGATTATATATAAAAAAAAAATACTTGAGAGCATCCTGGAGACGACTTTCGTTTATTACCAGAAAGATACTTCAATCTTGGTCGACTGGAAATCATCTCAGCCGAAGGAAGATCCTTGAATGGAGATCTGGGAAATCTTACAAAGCCACGCAAACGCCCAAGTTGCTGATACCAAAACTCTACATAACCTGGGGTCATATAGGCGAATCTATCAGAACCAGAAAACCAGTAGCTACTCCCATCCACGTGGGTATGATCCAAATGAGTCCTGAGTTGCTCAACTGATGGCTTCATTCTCCTTATGGTTGGAACACACTGATCCATACCCATTTGTCGAGCTGCTCTATCAATGTTATACTCCTCCACTAAAAGCTCTCCAAACGTGGCTGATAGCAAATGACCAGGGGTGCAACTCAACATGAAAGATCTTTCGCCATCACTCAGATGCACACCAGACGTCAAACTCGTGCTTTCTACAGTATTGAAAGTCATCGGCTGAGAAACATAATCAATGACTGACACCCACGGGCGAAAATTGAACTCGGATTCTTCATCTAATACATCAATAAAGCGTATTTTAGAACGAGGCTGCTTTGTGGACCAACGCATGATCCTAGCATTATCTTTCTCAGGGAAAGTATGGCGTGCATCAGTATTTGGTCCTTGCAGAACATTACGTGGAGTAGGTGCATAATTATTAAAATGCTCCCACATCAAAGCTTGAAGAAACATCATGTTAGCATAAAACTCAATCTTCATAGAGCCGTTCGACACACTGGAGTCTATAATCAAGGATTCCAGGTTGTAATACAACGAGCCTAAGAATAAAATACGTATGGGAAGTTGCTCACCTTGAGCCATCTTAATAGCAAAGGGAATCACAAAAGGCTTCAACAAGTTTCCACTATCTTCAAAAGCGTCTCTGGACAACCATAAACATAAGTAAGCATCAATGGGTAACATACCGTCGATGGGTTTATCAGAAACCTCGTCTTTAGGCCACCAGTGTGTCAACCAGGAAGCATAGCATCCTTTACTACCAGCCTTATTCGCTTTCTCCATTGCAGCTGTCAAGACATGAGAAACGGCGGTCTCCTCATCTCAAAGATCCCAAGGAAGATTTCCCGTGATCGGGAGATGCATCAGAGCCGCCATGTCTTCCAAGGTAACGGTAAACTCTCCCCATCTACATATGAAAGTGTGAGTGGGAATGCACCAACGAGCAAACAGAGCCACAATACCACTTGCGTCATGATAAATGAACAACTCTCCAGAAGCTTGAATAGCTCTCTTCACCTGCGCCTGGTCGAGCATAGTCCTCACATGGGGAAAACCCAACATATGCCTCGCCCAGCCGGCAAATTTCTCCAAAGGTCGTCGAGAAAGCTTAAACTCTATGATTGATGAGGCGAAGACCCCTCGTTCAAGAAAAAATCGAATCACTATCTTAGGAGTCACCAATTTCTTCTGAGTAACAGTTCTGGGATTTATCAAAAGACGATACACTAGGGATTTCAAATGTTGCTCAGCTCCTAGAATATCTTTTCCAAAGAATGCATCATCTATGTTCAGGACATTCTTAATCCCAGGGATTTCTCCTTCGTCTCCCCCAACGGAAGTTTCATCCATGCATGTCTCATCTCTGGAGATACCATCATCAACGCACATCTCTTCCCTCGAGGCGTCGTCATCTTGAGAATTGGACATCTTTGCTAAGTAGGTGAAAAGGTTCACACTACATTCTACTTCAGTATGCCGTCCAGATATAAATCAAGGAAATACAACCAAAAATGGTAACTCTTAACTCTTACCTTTTATACTTCCACTAACAATAGTGATAGTAATGCTAGATTTAACACCTCAAAATCGTTCGTCTCTTCGAAAACTGCAGAAACGAACGAAACTTTATTTAATTTCCGAAACTGATTTTCATGAAATCACGGACACAATTTTCATAATATGAACATTCACACAACTGACCTATGAAGTTTACAACAATAAAATATTTCATCATAAATATATTGTCTATCTTAGAAAGGTTCCTCAAAACACACGCTTTGATTTTTCAAAAAAAAAAAGCAGCAATCAATGCAACTTGCATACATAAACTCTCAAGGATTTTATTTAATGAAAACAAACTCATGAAAATAAAATATATCATCATAGTTTGCACAATATATGTCACGACTGCATATATATATATAAAAAAAATATTATTTTTCCTTCGTATCGTCGTTATTTGTCTTTAAAACGAAGGTTTATTTCAAAAAATATTTTGAAAGCTCACATCTCATACATATGATAAAGTTTTGTATATACATGAAAGCTCATAAGCAAAATTTTATCACTGGACACAAGTTCATCATACATATTTTCCTTCGTGTCATCATTATTTGTCTTTAAAACGAAGGATTTTTCCAATTTCATGAAAATTCACTTCTTTTATGATGAAACCTTGGTATACATGAGATCTCATACACTAAGTTTTATCACTGGACCTAGGTTCATATTTTAAAAAAAAATCTCTCCTAAATCAGGGATTATAGTTAGTTTTCAAAAACGAACATACGTTTTCAAAAAACGAGGGTTTTTCATAAAACTCACACTAATATACACACATGTATATAACTTCATCATGATCAAAACATGAAAAAATCATGAGGATCATAAACATCAGCCACAAAAAAAAACGAACTGGTCGGTCAGAATTTGGCCGGCGGCGGCGCTGATCCCGGCGGTCTTCTCCTGCTGCTGGCGCGAAGGTGCTGAGGCGGTGGAGAACTAGTTGTGGAAAAAAAAAAATTAATCCCTTTTATATCAATTTTATTTCTAAAACCTAATTTTCTAAGGATTTCCTTATTGGGCCCGACCCGCGAATCCTAACCGACCACGGACTCGTCGTCCAAACCAGCGGTTCAACACCAATTTATGCTCATCAAACGACGCTCCAATCATGACATTGAAGCTTTCATCAAGTCTTGGTTTTCTCATGCTTTCTAAATCCGCTAACGTCTTAACTTATGACTAAGTTCAATCACCGGTACTATTATTTATGGCTGGAAAATCACCATTTAATGCTGACTGAGGAACACAGCTTTCCTCAGTAAGCATGGGACTTAATGTAGATGGTGGATTTTTGACAAAGGATAAAATTGTAAACTCATAATTATACGAAGCTCTGATTCAGCAATCAGACGCGAGTATTGAGACACGTCCCTCTCATCGAATTCTCAACGGAGAGTACTTTCTCTAAGAGTACATGTGGATATGTAGTCTCACGACCGGACAACGGCATATCTCAGGAATACTGAATACTTTCAGTGATTATTTCTATATAGCATCACGTGATGGACGTCTCCTAGACAGCTTGCTCTGCTAGTATAGAGCGATAACGTCTTCAGGAACAAACAACGAGTTTACCCTGACTATATAAAAGATATGAATTACCGACAAGCTCATATCGGAATGATTAATGCTCCTAGACAGCTTGCTCTGCTAGTATAGAGCCACAAAGTTAATTATTCCTAATTACAATCTCTCATATTCCATGGTCGAATCCACGACTAGTCCCATGGAATGACAATAACAATTGTTCTGATTCTATGATCGAATCCACAGCTTGATCTCATAGAATAGCAATAACTATATTATCTCATTACTCCGATTTCATGATCGAATCCACAACTGGTCTCATAAATGGTAATAGATAAACCTTAGTTACTCCGATTCTATGGTCGAATCTATGATCCCATGGAATGGTAATGCTCACTTTATTATTCTGAATTCGTAGTCGAATCCTCAGCTGATCCTATGAATTAATAATAAACATCTTATTACTCAGTTTTTTGAATTATTCTCCATTGAATTCCACAATTAGTAATAAATAATCAACAACCGGGCGTCTGAGATACCTCTAAATAAGCCCCGATTCAAATGGTAAAGGTGTATTCAATGATGATACACTAGCAGTCACCGCACGAACGAGTATTTCAAAAATACAACGAAATGATGAACCTATGCAAAATAAAGAAGAAAATAATAAATAATTAAAATATTGACCAGGGTGCTGGGAGCACGGACACGCGACCAACCGACCGTGTCGTGGTCAATCCCACGCCAGTTTTATATTTTAATGCATTTTTATTATTTTCCATGATTTGATGAAAATTCTCTCATTTTATCAAATCTCGTTCGTCTTGAGGAAACTCCTCGGTTTCATGGTACTTCCATAAACCCATAAAAAATAATATAAAATTAAGGAAAGGAGTGTGGGGCGTGACCATTGGCCAACCGGCCATGCCTTGGTCCCAACCGGCCCCACACCCACGGTTCCTTATTATTTTATTATTATTACTATTATTTCTCTAATTTCATGAAAAAACTCCTTGATTTCATGGTATTTTTGCACAAATCATCAAATAATAATAAAATAAAATAAATTATGAAAACTTGTGGGACCGGGACTTGGTCGGTCGGCCGGCCATGCCCTAGCCGGTCCCACTCGCCCCTTTGTTTTATTATTTTATTATTAGTTTTCTTTGAATTCATCAAATTCCTTGATTTCATGGTATTTATCTCAAATTAGGAAAAATTCCCTCAAATCATCAAAAATTCCTTAATATTTTTTGCTTCCCTGAACTCATGAAAAATCCTTCAGTTCATGGAAACTCCCTAAATTCATCAAATTTCTCAAAATTCATGAATTTTTCATAAAATCATTATAAAATTAGGGAAACTTGTGGGACCGGGCCTGGCCGGCCGGTCATGCCTTCCACGGTCCCACACTCCCTTGTTTTATTATTTTAATATCTTTTGCTTCCTTGAACTCATGAAAACTCCTTCAATTCATGAAAACTCCCAAAATTCATCAAATTTCTCAAAATTCATGAATTTTTCATAATATCATCAAAATATTATAAAATTAAGGAAAAGGCACCACGGGACCGTGGTCACGACCGGACGACCATGCCTTGACCACAGCGGTCCCACGCCTCCTCATTCCTTGTTTTATAATTATTTTTCATCATCTCATGGTGTTTTCCTCAGTTTCGTCGAAACCCTAATTTTGGCATATTTTCTTGAATGGATGCTCAATTGCACGCCAGAAAATATCAAAATTCTCAGGACCGAGACGCGGACGCCTTGGGGACACGAGCACGATACCTGCACCGACCAAGATTGGCTCTTTGGCTCACGGAAGCCGGTCCCATCAATTTTCACAGTTTTGACCTAATTTGCACAATTGCTCGTATTAGGTCCAAAACTTTCCCAAACACTTTGGATTTTCCTGAAGTGATCGTCAGGCGGGACAACCCAGGGCCGGTTTCATGACTCCATGGTCGGTCCCTCGCCTCGTCATAATTAATTAGGTTTTCTCACCTAAGGCTCAGACGAGCATTTTTTGAATAAATGATTAAACCAGCATTTAATCATTCTTCCACCAACAAATCGTCAACTCTTCAGGAGTTCTTCGTATTTGCTCACGTGAGAATATGGACACTACATGGTTGATCCACGGTCCCATGTAGTCTCTCCCTCCTTCGTCCCATGGTTGAAATTCTGACAATCATCAATTGATCATCAATTGATCAAATTAGGGTTTCTGAATCCAAGGATCATCATTCCAGATTCCAACCTTAATAATTTTACGACGGCCTCATGGTCATTAATTTTATTAATTATGCTCGGTTCAATGACCAGTATTCTAATTAATATTTTTGGTACGCTGCCAATAATCCATCAGATGAGCAACACATGCTCAGACGATCAAATATTCAACAATTCATCACGTGAGCAGCACTTGCTCAGATGAGGAATATTTGCTCCATATTGGTTCAACAATCAATATTCAACGATCCATCGAATGAGAAATACTTGCTCACTTCATCATAAGAACAATACCTCTGTCTCCTGACATGTTCAATTCATGAGTTTCCGAACATCATGTTCAACTCAACGACTACATGGACTCATCGTCCCATCAAACCACGAAGTCATCAATTGACTAACAAACCACCTGACGTCAATCGTGTCACTTGGGGAGATATCACTTAGGGTTTTGGTCTGGCGGTCTACGACACCTGTGTTCAAACACACGATGGAATGTGAGCAAGTCGTGCAATCAGTTGAAGGAATTCACGAGGTAGTGGGTGGAAAATCGACCAAGTCTCCACATGTTGAGCAACTGGTTTCAAACACGATCTCCATTTCCCCACTCCTTGGTTCCATCAACTGTCACACTTCATGGAATCATGGTGTCTACAATTCCAGCAATATTAATAAGTCTCTGAATCATGATTGAATCATCATCAGTATCATCAATCTCACGTCTCATCGACAACACGAGATCATCAACTCATAAATTGAGTAACTACTCTCAATTGAGATACTTCAATCATTCAGAGCTTATCATATTCAGAATTCACACACCCACAATCTTTGATTACCATTGATTCTACCCATTTCTCAGCTTCCCTCCTACAGATCAACCCATCCTCTCTTGTGACAGAATTTACTCTGGAACAGTCATTGTCTTGATTTAGGCCGGAGTACTACAGATTGATCTCTCGAATCTAAAGCACCCCCTTTGCAGCAGTGCATCTGTGTGAGGTTTAACATTTCGCTCGGTTCGAGTAGTCTACTACGTACGGTCGTCTCCTTAATTCCTTAAAAACCAGCAAATCGTTTTTCCCCATCTACAAGTCTGTAATGGTTTTGAATGGTGGATGTGCACACGAGTCTGGCACTGGTATGTTGCAGTTGTGAGCTTGAGAAAGTGTTTGAAGTCGCTGGAGAGATTGTAGTCAATGCAATGAGTGGTAGTGTTGAGTTCAAGAGAATAAATGGTGCTGCTGGTGGTATTTGATGTTGTAGTTGGTCGTATACCAGAGGAGTGGTGGTTGTTGCAGGTTATGCTAGGAGTGTACAAGTTGCATTCGCTGATGGAATTGAATCAGATTGAACTGAAACTGCAATGGATTGGTGGTCCTAGGGAAGTGGCGAGTGTTATGGAGTTTTGGGTTATGGTGCTATTTTGTTGATGTATTGGTATTGCAGCTTCTGGTGGACTGTAGAGAAAGCTCAAAGATACTGTGCAGCTGTTATCTAGCCATGATTTGTGACAGGTGCAGGGTCGAGGCTGTGTTGTTGTTAGTTATTACAAGCAGTTGCTGCAGGGAAGGAAGTGCAGAATGAACAGGCAATTTGAGCAAAAATTAGGCTGTCAGTTCCATGAGACTGACAAGCTTAGTAGTTAGGCTTAACATCTTGTGGGATGGTTGGAGGCGGATAGTTTTGGCAGAGTTGGTCAGGGTTTGGCCGGGATATGGTAACCGTGAGAGTTTGGTCGAGATTTGAGATTGAAAATTCTCAGGATATAAAAGCCTATTCACATAACAACAAAATGGGATCTAATCTAATCTTTATCTTCTACTTTTGTTCTAGGGTTTTAGACATGGAAACTCTTATTTTTCTTCTTGTTATGAACCCCATTAACATGAATAGTTAATTTTATCATTGGTTATGGAATAATTGGATTTCACATAATATGCTTTTTGATATGATAAATTAGTTTTGTCTCCATATTATCGTTTATGATTCACTATTGATATTGTCTTATGATTTGAACACTTGTTTGATTGAGTCGCGAATCGGTTGAGTTTGTGTTCATCTCCATTGCTAGATTAAGATTTATTATACACAAAAGTGATAGATTCCTGATTACAAGTAGCATAATTGTGATTATTGTTGTAGTGATACATCCTAGTAGTCACATGTGAGTCATAACCTTTGCTAAATCGGATTAATGCTTTTACACGTTCGATTGCTTTGATTGGCTTGATTTCGTAGAACTTAATGCATCTAGGGAATTAAACTTGATTAGTGCTTTTACACATTAGGTTGTTCTCTTATGTAGAATTCATATTCGCATCTTTTAATGTGTTTGTTGATGACAAGAGGAGATTTGTGGGATATTCTTGTGATCAAGGTATCATAGGGCCTTTGATAAAAGTTGAGATTAAAATATCAATTATAGTTATTGTGTCGAAAACATGTTTGTGATTGAAGACGAAATCCTTAACCAATATCTTCACATATTTGCGTGTTGCTTTGCTTTGTTTGCTTTTAGTTTAATTTCCTTTACATAAAAATCAGAAATTCCCCCCTTTGTTTATATAAGAAATCGAAACAAACGGCAACCTAGATCTCTCTGTGGGAACGATCCTTTCTTACCCTTGCTATATTTTATATTTTGAGTAGGGAGAAAGTGTAATTTATTTTTGACGCATACGACAGCGATCAACTACCCGATAAGATAAACTCAAAAGAATCAGAGGAAAGAGTTGATAATCGCTTCTGGAAGAAAGTCCCTCCTCACCCATATCGAAACAATTCTTGTTTTGATGAAGAACGATCCAGAAGAAAGGGAAAGAGAGAGTCTCTGCCAAAGGAAACAATCAGGAATTTCCCATAATTGTTTCAGATAGTCATGCTAATGTGCACCATAAGGAAATCCTTAGAATGAGAAAATCTTATGAAAATCTCATTGATAGAATTAAGAGAGATTTATCTATGTCTGAAAATTTTCACATCAGTATATCTTCTCCACATGAGCATGTCTCTAGAGTTAGAAAAGATCATTATTCTGGGAGAAAATATTTTGGGCAGAAATTCCCAAGGAGAAACATGAACTATGTTTATGATGCTCGCCGTAAGCTAGAAAAAGTTTTCCCCGATACAACTAAGTTGTATCAATACTGTGCACTCTCATCCTCTTCCGTGCTCATATTTATTGGATGGGAAAAGCACATAAAATCAAGGGCGCGGGTGCATGGTAGCTTCTATTTTCAGTAATAAGATTTATTTAGAGAATATCTCCCTTTCAATAAAAAGAGAAGTTCGAAAATATGTCGTGAAGTTTCGGAAACCCTGTTTTTCTAAAAAACTAGATATACATATATTCTTATCAATATAAGAAAATCTTCTCTTGGGTATACTACCTTTCAGTAGTAAAAACTTTTTGAAAGGATGTTTCCTATAACTCGCAGTGTTACAAGGAGTAATAAAAGGGAAGCATGAAAGGTGAGAAATTGTCAAGGTTTTGTCTCAAAACGAAGGATCGGGAAGATTGTCTCAAGAATCAGTTCTGATCCTAACTCTGATCAATCTCAAGAAGAGTCATGTATTTTTGCTCTCAATGATTCAAATCTTACCAAGTGGTTTCCCACAGATGGTATGCGTGAAGTTATGTATGGGTTTGAAGAACTCGTAGGAAATCTCTTTACTTTGGTTCAAGATCGGTGTGAACTAAAAGATAAAATAAAAGAGATGAAAGGTGAACTTGGAGATTTGAAGCTTCAAATTAAAGATCTCGAAAACCAGAAAGTGGTTGCAGACAAGTTTCTTGAGACATGCTTCAAAAGTTTGAACACTGAAGAAACCTCAGTGAACAACAAGAGCACCACTAGAGATTAAGTTATATGTTGAAATTCTTAATCCAGGAAAATAGACATCAGTTTTTGATCTTTTCAATAATTGTATTAGGTCTGTTATAAATAAAACTATCTTATTATGGATAAAATTATTTGATTTATAATTTTCTTGTGATAGTTTATGTTTACATAGCATGTGCTTGAATGTTTTATTTTATTGCTATATATGTTTATGGGATGTTTGATTTCGGTTTTATTACCTTGATATTCGATTTCATGGGTGAGCTTTGTTATCAATGTGGATACGTGAGAGTTCTACTTTAAAGAAGTTCTTGGTGAGTGTATTGACTTTTGATGCAGTAAATGTGAAAACAAAGTGGATATGCCCATGACAGTATATGGCCTTCACTGTCGAAAGAAGCTGTATACCACTTTCATCGGTCCATTCTATTTTTGTGTATCCATGGTGTTCGCAACCATCAACGATAAACCCAGAATTAATCAGAAAATTGAAATTACATAGCGGCAAATTAATAAAACTTAACACAAAAAGTGATTAATTTTTTATTTTGGGTACGAATACTGATTTCTCGGGGAAGGCACTACATGAGTACATTCGGAGATTATGGTACAGTGTACACAGGAAAACAATACTAAATGAGATACAGTACATCTGATAAAAATTTCCACAAATTATCCGGTGAGATAGCCAGTGTCGTTTCTCAAGCAATGACTAAGAAGTAAAACTATTACAAACACCCCAGCTCAAGACTGTGTGAAATAGCCCGTGCCGGTACGACACGGGTGATTCCCTAGTTACCAATATGTGTGTTTAGTATAACCGCTCATAAACTTATTTATGTATCTTAGTAAAACTATTCACAAGGACTGACTTATGTATTGGTATGACTTTTATTAGTGAAACCGATTTTAAGTAATCACTCAAGATGGTATGATCGGTGCCTTGTAAATAGAAACTTGTATCTAGTCATTGGGGAACCGATCCTATGAACATGTGCAACAAGTTTGTAGTTTTGGGGGAACCGATCTTATGGACATGTGCAACCGAATACAAGTAGTTACCATAAGTTGTGGGGAACCGATCCTAGTACCTAGTCAACCGAATTTTGGCAACTAGCGTGTCTATGCACATTACTTACATGGAGGTAGAACCGAACTTGTTTTGGTAGAACCGTGAAACCCATAATTAGTGATTTGATAGGATAATCAATCACATAGTTCTTGGAATTCAGAAGAACCAATTCTAAACTTGTTTGGAAGTGTGGAAAATCGTTTCCAAGATTGTAAGTATGAAAAAGGACTTGCAAAGTAAATATGTCGACATACTTTGAATATGTGCAGTAACTCTTATCATTAATTGTTCAAAGATATTCCTTAATAGCTAAAGGAGAATCCCAGGATCGAAATAAATTGAGAATCTTTTAAATAAGGTTTCTTAGTTTTTGTATGTTATTTATTTTCCAGCAATTAAATGCATATCTAGAAAATAATAATTACTAATGTGCTTTTACGGATTATAGATTTTTCTATTGGGATTTCGGTCAATATTTGGACAGTGCATTTCCAGGAGTTATGAAAACCGATTTTATGTTCATTGCATATCTTTGAGAATATTCGGTTTTAATTCCTTGGTGTCCAAACTTCCTTTTCTATAAATATTGAGGTTTGCATTTCTAGCAACTAATCCTCAGGGCCAGAAGAACTACCTAGTTGTGTTGTTACTGGTGGAGCCGCCTATTCGGAGAGGAAAGTAACCTAATTAGGCGAAATCTCTTACGGCCGCTCAGTTTAAAGACTTCTTTGGGACTAAGAAGCTCTATTAATACCGTTGGTGGGAAACTAGATAATTGCAGTTTAGATTGATTTGATTGACTAACGGTTGTTGAACTTTGATTGCACTTAGTTTGTTTATGCTTGAGAATCTTCTCTTCTGATATAAGATTCAATCAAACTAGATCAAAGTTTCGACGGGGATCTTTAGACTGTTTGTAGATATAAAGACATCTTGTGATAATCCAACGTTAACAGACTTCGTTATGTGTGTGATTAATCACAAGAGATTCAAGTTGATTGTGTGCAGGTGCTGATTGAAGATTAAAGAATATTTGAAGACAAGAAGACTTTTTGGGTTCATAATCTTTGGTGTGCACGATACTTGTTTCGGCTGGAAAGGGATCCAACTATAATCGGTTTATCTTTGTGATATATTGGATTGATTAGTTGAGTATATCGGCATCAATACACTTCTTTGTGATTAATACTATTGATTGCATAGTCTAACAATTACTTAGGTAGTTTTTGAGAGATTGATCTAAGGACCCGACAAAGGAGTTTATTGGATAAACGGAAGAGCCTTTGTCAAACTCATATCACGTTGTTTGAAAAGAGTTGTTACCGAACAGATTTGTTGCTCCTTTACTATTTGGAATACGAACCAAAGGAATTGTTCCAAGTGCGTGACTTATTAACAAGTTGGAGGCGCAGGGATACTGAGGGAACTAGGTGAACTATAGGTTTAGTTACTTGGTCTCAACTATACGAAGTTGATTTGATTTTGTATAGTGGCTTAATTCTGGGAGTATTCAATTCTGGACTAGGTCCCGAAGTTTTTCTTCATTTGCGGTTTCCTCGTTAAAAAAATCTTGCTGCGTCATTTACTTTTATTTTCCGAAATTATCATTGTGTTTATTATAATTTAAAGTAAATCGCACAAACGTTGATTCCTATTTTACTTGATAGACAATCCCTAGAGTTTGGTTAAGTCCGAACCTATTATCAAGTAAACATACTTCGTCATTGTATTGTCTCGATCTTGTATCCATAGTCAATCACACAAGTTATCTTGTTGTCGTATTGTCTCGATCTCATATCCATAGACGATCACACGAAGTGTGAACTGATTAGTTGTATTATCTCGACACAGTCTATAGACAATCACTTTCGGAGAAAGGACTTATAGGTGGAAAAGTTTTAGATTGATGTATATTTGGGTACCCTCGTCTTTTCAGATTCAGATTTGAAGGAGGAAGTGAATTAGAATTTAGGGTTTTTAAGGTTAGGGTTCGTGTAGAATTGATGATGCTAAAGTGTTGTTAAACGATAAATAACAATTGGGTTGTTGTTTAATTGGAGTTGTAGTGTTGCTTTGAAGATTAATTCGAGATTAAAGGAGAAATTATAAGATGGGTTTGCTTGGGTTGAGGATTTGTCTTGTAAATCAAAGATGGTGAAGAAGATTGATGGGTTGCTGAAGTGAGAAGCAGAATCTTATTCAATTTCTTGAGTAGAAATAAACTGAGGTAATGGTTCTTTCTTAGTTAACTAGGTAAAGTTATTATGTTCAATTCTTAGTTTATTTGATTGTCAGTGGAGATGTGGTTGTAGTTTAGGCTTGTGATTGAGATACAAGGTATGAGTAAGTGTTAAGATGATTCAATAATTACTCTCAGAACTGGATGGAGGTGAGTTACATAGAAGATGAGGAGATGGTAATATTTTTAAGTCTCTAACGGACAGAATTAGATGTATGTTTAGGAGTTTCAACTACAGATGATGTGTAACTACATCTGTAGTAATTGTAAATGCCGAAGGAGTAATCTGGCAATGGGGTGGGTGATAGAAATGAAATGAGTAATTCCCTGTGAAGGTGTATCTTATGGTGGATAGTTGCAATTGTGGATTTTAGATTGTTGGATTGGAATTGGATTCAAGTTATTATGTTACTGCTTAATTGGTTGTATTGAGATTTGAATTAGGTTGTACTGAGTTTGGTATGTACAGGTTGATCTGAGATTGTAGTTCATGCGAATAGTATTACTGAATTTATAGTTGTACAAATAGGAACTGCAATGGGTTGGTTGTGGTTGTAGAAATTAATTGAATGTGCAGAGAGTTGAGAATGGATGTGTATGAGTTCTGTAGATGTCATGCAGTTAGTGGATTGAACTATAAGGTTTCTGATTCAGCAAAAGAAGATTATGTGATTGAGGTTTTGGAATGAGGGTTAGATGAGTGTGTGGAGTTGAATCTCTCTTATAGGGGCCTAGAGCTGCAATTGCAAGTAATCTTAGTTTGTATTTATTAGATTTATAGAGTATTGTAAATGAAGTTTGAAGTTTATTTAGGATGAATAAATGAATTGTTATTTAAATGATTAAAGTTGAACTGGGGTTAGAATTTTGATGTGTAATGAAGTTGTAGTATAGTTTTGGTTT
Source organism: Papaver somniferum (assembly GCF_003573695.1). Lineage (NCBI taxonomy): Eukaryota > Viridiplantae > Streptophyta > Magnoliopsida > Ranunculales > Papaveraceae > Papaver > Papaver somniferum. The sequence goes on from NC_039367.1 coordinate 56,132,210, forward strand.
ATGTTAAGTGTTGTTACTGCACCTTAATGGCGCAACAGAGTCTTTTGGCAGGTGCAGCAGCCTAGGATGAATTCCAGTCAGCTTAGCTGATATAACTAAGGCTGCACATGCTCCGGTACGGTCCGGTTCTCTTATGGAACCGGTCCCTGTACTTGGTGTTGGCCGGTACCTCATTTTGAGGACCGATACCTGTACCTGGAGTTGTACATGTACCTCCAGTACCGGTACCGGGTTTTTACCTATAAACTGAACAGAAAATTTCAGGCCATTTCTTTGTCTTCTGCCCTGTAATTTAATACATCCATTCACCGAGGCATACATCTAAAATTAACAGCTCTTTTATTTCCTTGTTTCTCTATAACACCAATCCCATCTTTATCTTCAATTTCAGTCGCCAGATCTGTAATATTGCAGCACCACCATATCATCTTGATCTTCAAAATCACCACCTACAAACTCGTCTTATCTATTCTGCCTCACCCGTTGTCACAACAACAACAACATAATCTCATGAGGTGTATTTACGAGCTACTGAGACCCATCAAACCTAGGTACAGATCCATATTCTCCTTTCTCAGCTTTTCAAATGACATCATCATCATCACCATCCATGTTTCTTCCATCTCCAAGAACACCAACACAAACCCATTCAATTTCAGTTCTTCATATATATCTGTGAATCTGCTTCTCTAAATTTAAATTCAAACCCAACACCAATTCGTTCTCAATCATCCACGGTTGTACCTCAGTTCATCCTCGAATTCAATCAAAACCCTCAATCCCATGAAAATCATCAGCACCATCTCTTCTTGTGGCAGAAGACCCAAATCAAATGGAATGAAGCAAACCCAAATCAAAAAAAAGAGAGATTGATTACCTATTGTTATTTTTTAATCAAACATGCAAAATAAGAACCCTAAACAAATTAATCTTCTTCCTCCAGAAGCTACAACAAATTCAATTTCTTCTGCCCAAAATCAGATTGAGATGCATTAGTAAGTAGTAACCGAAGAAGAAGAAAAATTGAAGAAGATGGTGGTGGTGGTGTAATAGAATGCTGCTGGTGGTGTGATATATATGGTAATACACTAATAGTGATAGAGAGAAGAACGGAGAAGAGAAGAGGGTTGCCGCTGCTCTTCACTCTTCAGAGAGAAAAAAAGAAGAAGAAAAATGAGAGTGAATTCATTCTATCTCGATAGTCTATACCTAGTATGGACGGGTATGATTAAAAACATATCAAGATCTTACGGCTTATATTCACCGGTACTTATGGTCTGGTTCCAGTCCGGTCCCCCCCCCCCCAAAAAAAAAAAAAACTGGTCCCTGAACCTAGTCTATCCCTGTTCTCAAATTCAATACCGATCCCTGTACCAGCTACACCGGTTTCGGTCCCGGTCTCGGTCCGATTTTTCCGGTTCCAGTCCGGTACAGGTCTTCCTGACCGGTTCTTGTGCAGCCTTAGACTTAACCTTCTGACTGAGTCATTCCTGAGTTGACTCACTGATTCCCTATTGGACTTAGTGGACCATTGACCGAGTTAACCTTTGACTTTTGACTTGGACTTTGACCACATTTGACCATGGATTTGACTTGACCTTGACTGTTGACTTACGTTGACCGTTAGTTGACATGTGACAGTTAGGCTGCCCGTTAGTGACCGTTATTTGATTCAGTTGGACCAGGCCTTGAGTTAATGGGCCGGATTGGTGGACTTAGGTTTAGAGTTAGTATTCCTACCTTAATGAATTGGACCACTTATGGTCCGAATTAGCTTTCGATTCCTTCTACAAAGTTGTACATATTCATAAGACTTATCTAACGGACTATAGAACCAATCCAATTCAATTAGTAAACCTTAGCTATGCTAAAGATAGAAAATGAAAAGGAGTTAAGTCATAAATGGGCTTAGAACCATTAGATAGACTTGTATGATTCTTGTGTGAACCATTTGTAGATGGGGAAAAACGAGTTGCTGGTTTTTACGGAATTGAGGAGACGACCGTACGGAGGAAACTCCTTGAACCGAGCGAACTGTTAAACCTCAAACAGATGCACTGCAAGAAGGGAGTGCTTTGAATTCGAGAGATCAATCTGTAGTACTCCGGCCTAAACCAAGACAATGGTCGTTCCAGAGTAAATTCGGTCACAAGAGAGGATGGTCGATCTGTAGGAGGGAAGCTGAAAAATGCGTGAGATCAATGGTAATCGAAAATTGTAGGTGTGTTGTGTATTCTGCGTAAAGAAATAAGATAAGCTCTGATTGATTGAATTTGCTCTGTTGAGAGTAATTGCTCAGACGTTGAGTTGTTAATCTCGTGTTTTCTGTTTGACGAAAGATTGTCTTGTTTTCAATCATCATTCAGAGACTTATTTATATTACTAGAATTATAAACACCATGATCCCACGAAGTGTGACAGTTGATGGAATCAAAGAGTGGAGAAACGGAAATCGTGTTAAAACCAGTTGCTCAACGTGCAGAGACTTGGTCGATTTTTCATCCACTACTTTGTTAACTCCTTCAACTGATTGCACGACTTGCTCACATTTTCATCGTGTGTATGAACACACGTGTCGTAGACCACCAGAACAAAACCCTAGTTAATATCCCCCATGTGACACGATTGATGTCTCGTGATTAGTTAGTCAGTTGCTGACTTCATGGGACGATGAGTCCTTGTATTGTTGAGTCGAACATGATTTGAAAATGTTCTGAGACTCATGAATTGAACATGTCTGTTGAGACAGAGGTATAATGCATGAACAAACATTAATAGTTAGCTTGAGCAAATATTGCTCATTAGATGAATTGTTGAATATTGATAGTTGAACCAATATTCCTTGATTTGAGCAAATATTGCTCATCTGAGCGAATGTTGCTCATTTGATGAATTATTGGTAGCATGTCCAAATAAAATATTAATTTAAATTCTGGCAACTGAACCAAGTACAATTAATAAAATGTTGACCATGAGATCATCGTAAAATTATTAGCGTTTGAATATGGAATTATGAACCTTGGACTCAAAACCCTAATTCGATCAATTGATGGTTTATTGAAAATTAACCACGAAGCGAAGGAAGGACCGGCTACATAGGGTCATGGGTCGACCATGTAGCGCCCATATGCTCAAGTGAGCAAATACCAAGGTCTCTTGAAGACTTGTTGATTTGTTGATGAAAGGATGATTAAATGCTGGTTTAATCATTTATTATAATGCTCATTTGAGCCTTAGGTGATAAAACCTAATTAATTGTGAAGAGATGAGGGACCGACCACGGGATCAACTGGCGATCGTTTCATGGAATTCCAAGTTGTTTGGAAGAGTTTGAACCTAATATGAACAAATTAGGTTAAATGATGAAAATACATGGGACCGGCCTCTTGCAAGCCAAAGAGACAACCTTGGTCGGTCAAGGTAGTATGCTCGCGTCACCAAAGTGTTAGTGTCTCAGTCCTGAGAATTTTGATATTTTCTTATGTGCGTTTGAGCAATCATTTGGGAAAATATGAAGAAATCAGGGATTTTTGCTGAAACTGAGGAAACTTCATGAGATGAAGGAAAATAATAATAAAAATGAAGGAATCATGAAGTGTGGGACCGCCCAATAAGCCCGGTCCCATATCATTTTTCATGATTTTATTATATTTTTCATGATTTTACGAAAATACCATGAAATCAAAGAGTTTTTTGAAACTAAGGAGTTCTGTTGAAATCAAGGAGTTTCCTTGAAGTGAAGGAGTTTCCATGAGATGAGGGAAACAAATAATAATAAAATAAGGGTGTGGGACCGGCTTGGGCATGGTCGGCCGGCTAGGACTCGGTCCCGTGAGTTTTCCCTAATTTTATGTATTATTTCCATGATTTGAAGGAATTTTCATAATTTGAAGGAAATATCATGAAATCAAGGAATTCCATGGGATCAAGGAAACATAAAAATAATAATAATAAAATAAGAGGCGTGTGGGACCGGCTAGGGCATGACCATTCGGCTGGGGCCCGGTCCCACGAGTTTCCCTAATTTTTATTATTTTTCATGGTTTAAAGGAAATACCATGAAATTAAGGAGTTTTCATGAGATTAGGAAAATAATAATAAAATAATGAGGAATCATGAGGTCTGGGACCGTCCATGATCAAGGACCGGTTGGCTAGTAAACACGGTCCCATGATATTTTTTCCCAATTTTATATTATTTCCTTGATGCGAAGAAAACACCATGAAACTGAGGAATTTCCTTAAAACGAAGGATATTTGTTCAAATGAAAGGATTTTCATAAGATCAAGGAGAATAACAAAAATATGATAAAATATAAAACTGGGCGTGGGACTGGTCACGGCACGACTGGTCGGCCGGTGGGCCCAGTCCCCAGCGCCTTGGTTAATATTTTATTATTTATTATTTTCTTTCCCATTTTGCATAGGTTCATCGTCTCGTTGTATTTTGAAATACTCATTCGTGTGTTCAGGTGCTCATTATTGTTGAATACACTTGCACCATTTTGGTCGGGCCTTATTCGATAGTGCTCAGATGCCCGTGTGTTGAATATTCATTACTATTCCATGGAGTTCTGCTGAGAAGAACCATAAATTGAAGTAACGAAATATTATGAAAACATTGAATATTTTCCAGGGATTCGGTTAACGAATCTAATTATTTAAGAATAATTAATTGATGGCTCTATACTAGTACGATCGTCTAGGAACATTAATTATTTAGGAACTGAATGATATGAGCTTGTTGAAGCGTCATATATCTTTTATATAGTCTGGGAAAACATTGTTACATCCTGAAGACGTTATTGCTCTATACTAGCAGGCAAGTTGTCTAGGAGCCGTCTAATCTTGCAATTCTATATAAAAGTGATTACTGAAATTGCTCAGTATTCATGAGATATGTTGTTGCCTTAATTGAGAGACTACACATCTACATATACTCTGAGAGACAGTATTCTCAGTCAGAGATTCTCGTGGCGTGAGCTTTCACACTTTCGATAAGAGACATGAGCCTCAATACTCGTCTGATTGCTGAATCAGGAGCATATACAGTTATGGGTTTACGATTTTATCCCTTGTCAAAAATCCACCATCTACATTAAGTCCCCTGCTTAGTAAGGGACAATCATGTTCCTCAGTCAGCACTGGATGGTGATTTTCCAGTTATGGACGAAATAAGTAATTGAACTTAGTCGTAAGATAAGATGTTACCGTATTTTCGATTGCGCGAGCGAACCACGGTTTGAAAGAAGATCCCAGTGGCATGATAGAGCACCGTCTAATGAGCATAAATTGGTATAGAACCGCTGATGTGATGATGGAACCTTGGTCGATTTAGGATTCACGGGTCGGGCCCATGAAAAGAAATATTTGTTTTAGGAATAGACGCTCGTTCGTTCGTTAGTTTAAGGAATAAACAAAATAGACCTGAGTCTAATGATATAAAATTTTGTCTATGAGCTTTCACGAAAACCGAAATTTTATTTTTTAAATATGTGAGAAATCACAAAGTGGGATAAACTCTCGTTTCAAAGGTGGATGCTCGTAGAGAAAAGTTTTTTTTTTTTGAATAGATGTGCGCATGTTAGTAATAAAAATTTTATGAGATTTCATGAAATTTTTTATCTTCGATCTTTCAGAAATCTTTGAAAATATACTCTCGCTTCAAAGACAGATGCTCGTGCGAGGGAGCAAAAATATATAGATATATTTTTCAAATTTACGTGAGTTTCACGTTAAATATTTATATATTTTGTAAAATCATGTTTTGATTTTGAACAACTGTTGAAAGTAAACAATTATACATGGTTAAATAATGTCTGTATGTGAGTTTTCACAATTGTAGAATGGACGTCTGTCCAATTTTTGAAAAAACAGTGGATGTTAAAATTCACTTGGGTTGTTCACGGTTTTGTGAAAATCAAGTCATGATTTTGAATAATGAATTTTGATCGTCTTTGCAGGTTTGAAGGAACGAGCAAGTTTTCGAAATTCTGGTGTTATAATCACTACAGCTAGTGAAATTGTAAATAGGTAAGAGTTGGATTGTTACCATTTTTGTTGCGTGTTTGTTATTGGTATATCCATGACTCCATGTATTTCGCCTCAGATAGTGGTGACTTCTGGTTAAAACCACCCTTCTGGCTCTTCCGGCGAACGCTCCAGAAATATCAAGTCAAAGATGAAGACTTCTGCAAATGTTCATGCCGAGGTGAATCAACCTTTCAGAGACGCTGGAAAGCTGGTACTTTGTATGTCTCTCGATCATCTGGGAGTCGTCCCTTATCAGTAGAAGCACCGCCGACTTCAGCAAATGAGACTATCGGCTGAAGATGAAGTCAGGCTTTGCGTTGATGGTGTAGATCCTGATTCAGATGTGGATGGACGAAGAATTTCGTCATAATTCGTCATCAGAAAATTCAGAAGTCGGTCTTTCAGTAAAAACGCTGTAGAATCTTCGTTTGATGTCGGATTTTCGCGGTCTACCCATGTTTTTCATCCTCATAAGATTTCCAATCTTTCACGAAGAATCTTTTCGAGTTTTGAGCATGTTTAGGGGACGAAATAGGCGAAACATTAAACTTCCAGGAGATCTCCAAAAAAAATCAGCTGGTATGTAGTCTAATGTTTTGGACACATCTCTTTGCTCGTTTCTCCAATTGCTGTGAATTTTGGACATGTTGTAGAGGACATCCATACGAAGAGAATGGTATATGACCCATACCTATATTATTCACCAATATCTCCCAGCTCGCTTCTTTGTGAGCGACAGTGTAAAATCATCTCAGACGAGCTTGTTGTAAAACACTCTTGTTGTGTCTTTGGACCATTCGCTTGTGTCTTGAATGGTTGGTGAAGGATTCCAATGTCATTGATTCATTTGATATCAGGACCCCTTGATTGATACATGAGCATGGTGCTTGCATCCATCTTGTTTTTGTCAGTTGTAGAAACATCACTTCTGAAAACCCTGGTCACGGGACCATGACTGAGTTTGCTCTCATGAGGGGGTGGTGTAATGACCATTGTTTCATGTCCCGGTGGTTGCATTAATTTTATGATGAATGATTAGCACATGAGATTCTGGTGCCACGGGTCTTGGACTGTGAAACTGATCGTCATGATCAGTGGACCGTCAGTCCCAAGTATTTTGTTAAATCTCTCATTTTCGTTTTCTCTTCTTCTAGCAAGACTTGGATAGAGGACTCAGGTATAAAAATTTATGTAAATACCTAAGTGGTCGAAATTGGAGGTACCTTGACAAAGTACTTAGTGGAAAGACCTGGTGGACACCGATCGACTGTGGAAGTTATGAATCCCGTCTAAGAATTATTGCTTGCATGTTGTATGCTCTGGAAGCTGTAGGGACCTCATACGACGTCGAAATTAGATGCTTGACCCCAACTTTTGAATCTAAGAGACTGAGTTATCATATGAGAAAAGAATCGCTCAATTTGGAGTTGTAGAGATCAACCAACGAAGCGTGCACATTTGTAATTTGTAATCCCGTACAAATTTTTCAGATTTCGTAGACCTGACGGTAAAGGCCATATCTTTCAGTTTGTATGTCCGATTGATGCGCCCTTTATGTTTTAGAAGAGATATAGACGAACATATTTTGTTGAGGAAGTATTGCCCCATTCCTCACTTATTGTTACGTTTTTGTAAACTCATGGGCTGAAGTATGTTGTATCTCATTTGTAGAGGCGATGATAACATCTTGTAGAAGACTTGAGATTGTGCCCGCCTGTTGTGCAAGCTTCAGAAATACTTTCATGTGAACACATTTCATGTCTACACACCTTAATATGAATCATTAGTGCTTGGAGAAATCTGATCCATCGAGTAACACTTCAGAGAACGGATAGTTGATGAAGCTGCCTGAGACCGTCGTTGATGCTAGATCACGATAGAATTTTCTCCAGAAATGCTTGTTGATGCCGATACCATGGTCGGAGTTGCTTCAGTGACCAAAAAGGATAGATCCATGATTATCGACATAGTCTTTACTCCCTCATCCAGTAATCCTTTACTGTGAAGTGCCTTGTCAGGGAATCGATGTTGTTGCGGTAGATAGCAGCGGAAGTTTCCATTTTGGATGTGATCGGTGAAGAGAGGAAGTTCCTCAGTCGTGCAGGGGCTTGTGATGTAGAGAAACCCGTTGATGAAGTTTCATGGAATCACATCAGGTTGCAATAACTTGTTATGTGGATAACATTTATTGAAATAAAATTGATTTCTCCAATAAGATCAAGTCCCCGGTGTATGTTGAAGGAGTTTGTGCCATCCATGGATGAATGATGTTGCATCTGCTTCAGAAGTCTTATCATGGGATAAATTCTGTTACTCTTTGACCGTACTGGTGTTGAATCAGTGTGCCATCGTCGAGATATTTGTGCTGAAGCTAGAGGCGCCATTATAGAAGGTGTACTCTTTGATTGGGAGTACAATTTGAAGGATTCTTAGATGCTTGAGCGTTGAAGCGTCATATCCCTTGAGATCTTATGTTTGATCATCTCACCCTGAATATCTTCTGTTGATTCAACACTCCTTTCGTTGCAGTAATGGGATTCAACACTTGTGCAGACATCAGAGCTTTTCTGATTTTGTGGCACACATGAACACTCCTGCAAGGATACGTCCAAAGTGTTTTTTGCCAGGCTTGGAAATCATCTTAGTAATGAATGTCTCAGTGTTCGATTCGGAGAAATGTCAGATTCAACCACTTGGTAAAATACTAATGCGGTAAGCTACCATTCGTCTTGCAATAGCAGAGTTGCTAGCATATTAAGTCCCCATGCTAGGATAGCATGTGAGGAAATAAATGATATATACATGGAAGGAATGACACTTGCCTGAGTGCGGAACCTCTTGATGAATGTCTATGCATCTTTTGCAGGTTCTTGCTTAACCTCGTCAAAGTTCAAAATTCCCGAAGTGCTTTGATGATGGAATGTCCGCCAAATCTTCTGGATCAGAACTTTCTTTGTTGGAGAGATGTGCAACCAAAGACGCTTTGTCAGTACCCATATTTTCAGCGTGGATCCACGCTCTTCTGAAGAACATGTCATATCCTGGATCTTCCTGAAACTTGGTTTATGTCCAGGTTGAACTTATGTTCACTTTGAGAGTGATGTAGCCATAAGTATTTCTGAGCTTCATTCAAGGTCTCTGATTGAGATGGGATCACGAATAGATTTTTGTCGAGTGATTCCTGCGGCTCTAGGGTTTTCAGTGGAATGATGTTGATGGCGGTGTCAGTATCGATCGTTCTTCCAAATTCATTTCCTCTGAGATGAAATGTGGTAAGCAGTCCCCAGTCGTGCATCTCTGGCCGAAGGTTCATGGAATATTTCCGATATGGACAGACGTTTGACATGCTGTGATTCAGTGTTGTGAACATGTCTTTCCTTTGTGCTTTAGACAGATAGAGCAATTCACGTATATGTTCGACCAAGGATTGAACTACTTCGTTGAATGATTGCTCGGAGAGATTGAAGTTATGATTGAGAGAGGATCTTTGTGCGCTCCTTCAGTCCCTAGTTGAAGCTCTCCTGGATCGACCTTCTCTTTGAAGATGCACTTCAAAATATTGTAGTCACTTGTTGGATGATTGAAGAACCCATGTAGGCGACAATATCTGGGATTCTCCATTTCTTCTTCAGTTGGCTCTCTCCTGATGAACGACAATTTGATTGCACCATCTTGAACCCAGACTTCCAGTAACTCGATCGCTCCTTCATGAGAAGACGGAAGTTTGAGTCTGTATGATCATTTCCCTGGTCGTTGATGTCGGGTCGAGGTTTGTGCATTTCAGGATTGGTTATATTTTCTTTGCGCCTTCAGAGGATCCTGGGATGTTGGAGAAGCGCTTTGATGTTGTGTCTCGGCTTTCCTTTCATTCCTTTCAGCAACAACGTTTTTTGAAGGCTGGAGATTGTACTGATTGTTGACTAGGTGTCGGATGCTTCGAGGTTCCTCGATCTTGCATACTTTGCTCTTTCCAGTAAAGTACGTGCAGTAGTTGCAGATCTCTTAGCCGCTTCATGAAGTTCTGAGAAAGTCTGGAACCTGAGATTTTCCAATAAAGCTCTGTAGACCGGGATTATTCCATTGATGCACAAGTCCACGAGTTGTTGTTCTGTGACATTTGGATCATGACAGTCCAGAACTTGAACTCTGAACCTTTTCATATAATCATTAGGATGTTCATTTCTCCTTTGAAACATCCTTCCGAGATCAGAGAGGGTGATTTGCTCGAAGAAATATTTTCTGTAGAAAGCATTAATCATTTCTCCCCAACTAGTAATACTTCCTGTTATGATGTTATTGTACCAGGTATATGCCCTGCCTTTCAGAGATTTTGAAAATTCCTTCAGACGAACAACATGATTGTGCTCATGTTCGCCCAATGCCTCCAGAAACCGGGAAACATGTTCTCGTGCATTGCATGTTCCATCGTAAAGTGTGAATGTTGGAGAAGTATAACCTTTTGGTAGAGGAATATTTTGTGTAGCAGCACGGTATGGAGGTTGGTGACGATGGACAGATGAAGTTTTATCTTTTCCACAGTCCTCCAAGAAGCGCTCCAAGTCTTCATGGGTGATGAAACTGGACTGTTCCTTCGGTAACGGATTGGGGTGACTTTAGGATCAGCGCCGGAAGATGTTTCCTTAGCTTTTCCTTTCTCTTGAGTTTTCTTTGACATCTTGTCTGTAAGAGTCTTGAGATAATTGCATAATTCTTTCTGAGTAGCAGCCATGTCAGTCTGATTTTTGGCAAGAGTCTCTTGCACCTTCATGAGATCACCAATGGTAGGTGGATTTTCTCTGATTTCGTCGGAAGACCGACCAAAGAGTGGATTGTTGATGGCGCTAGTGCCGTCACTTGCATGGGTGATCACCGGAGCACTTGGAGGAGTAGTGGTGGCAGGTTGTGCCGGAGGAGTAGTAGTAGCAGGTTGCGCCGGAGGAGTGGTAGTGGCAGGTTGCGCCGGAGGAGTGGTGTTGGCAGTACCACTAGAGCTTGCAATATTGTGGTCGGGTGTTGAACCCGATTGGTAAATGAACCATACCTAAGACCGACCATCTTTTTGAGAATTGTGATTGCAGCCGAGAGAATGATCTCCCACTGTGGTCGCCAATCTGTAGATGGGGCAAAACAAGTTGCTGGTTTTTACGGAATTGAGAAGACGATCGTATGGAGGATACTCCTTGAACCGAGCGAAATGTTCAACCTCACACAGATGCAAGGGAGTGCTTTAAGTTCGAGAGATCAATCTGTAGGACTCCGGCCTAAACCAAGACAATGGCCGTTCCAGAGTCAATTCGGTCACAAGAGAGGATGGGTCGATCTGTAGGAGGGAAGCTGAAAAATGCGTGAGATCAATGGTAATCGAAGATTGTAGGTGCGTTGTGTATTCTGCGTAAAGAAATAATATAAGCTCTGATTGATTGAATTTGCTCTGTTGAGAGTAATTGCTCAGACGTTGAGTTGTTAATCTCGTGTTGTCTGTTTGACGAAAGATTATCTTGTTTTCAATCATCATTCAGAGACTTATTTATATTGCTAGAATTATAAACACCATGATCCCATGAAGTGTGACAGTTGATGGAATCAAAGAGTGGAGAAACGGAAATCGTGTTAAAACCAGTTGCTCAACGTGCGGAGACTTGGTCGATTTTTCATCCACTACTTTGTTAACTCCTTCAACTGATTGCACGACTTGCTCACATTCTCTTCGTGTGTATGAACACACATGCCGTAGACCGCCATACCAAAAACCTAGTTAATATACCCCATGTGACACGATTGATGTCTCGTGATTAGTTAGTCAGTTGCTGACTTCATGGGACGATGAGTCCTTGTATTGTTGAGTCGAACATGATTTGAAAATTTTCTGAGAATCATGAATTGAACATGTCTGTTGAGACAGAGGTATAATGTATGAATAAACGTTAATAGTTAGCATGAGCAAATATTTCTCATTCGATGAATTGTTGAATATTGATAGTTGAACCAATATTCCTTGGTTTGAGCAAATATTGCTCATCTGAGCGAATGTTGCTCATTTGATGAATTATTGGTAGCATGATCAAATAAAATATTAATTTAAATTTTGGCAGCTGAACCAAGTATAATTAATAAAATGTTGACCATGAGATTATCGTAAAATTATTAGCGTTTGAATCTGGAATTATGAACCTTGGACTCAAAACCCTAATTCGATCAATTGGTGGTTTATTGAAAATTAACCACGAAGTGAAGGAAGGACCGGCTACATGGGGTCATGGGTCGACCATATAGCGCCCAGATGCTCAAGTGAGCAAATACCAAGCTCTCTTGAAGACTTGTTGATTTGTTGATGAAAGGATGATTAAATGCTGGTTTAATCATTTATTATAATGCTCGTCTGAGCCTTAGGTGATAAAACCTAATTAATTATGAAGAGATGAGGGACCGACCAAGGGGTCATGAAACCGGCCCTAGGTGGTCATGGGATCAACTGACGATCGTTTCATAGAATTCCAAGTTGTTTGGAAGAGTTTGAACCTAAAATGAACAAATTAGGTTAAATGATGAAAATACATGGGACCGGCCTCTTGCAAGCCAAAAAGCCAACATTGCTCGGTCAAGGTAGTATGCTCACGTCACCAAAGTGTTCGTGCCTTAGTCCTGAGAATTTTGATATTTTCTGATGTGTGTTTGAGCAATCATTTGGAAAAATATGAAGAAATCAGGGATTTTTGTTGAAACTGAGGAAACTTCATGAGATGAAGGAAAATAATAATAAAAATGAAGGAATCATGAAGTGTGGGACCGGCTATGGCCAAGACATGGCCGGCCAGCCAATAAGCCCGGTCCCATAGCATTTTTCATGATTTTATTATATTTTTCATGATTTTATGAAAATACCATGAAATCAAAGAGTTTGTTGAAACTAAGGAGTTTTATTGAAATCAAGGAGTTCCCTTGAAGTGAAGGAGTTTCCATGATATGAGGAAAACAAATAATAATAAAATAAGGATATGGGGCCGGCTTGGGCATGGTCGGCCGGCTAGGGCTCGGTCCCCTGAGTTTTCCCTAATTTTATGTATTATTTCCATGATTTGAAGGAATTTTCATAATTTGAAGGAAATATCATGAAATCAAGGAATTCCATGGGATCAAGGAAACATAAAAATAATAATAATAAAATAAGGGACGTGTGGGACCGGCTAGGGCATGACCGTCCGGCTGGGGCCCGGTCCCACGAGTTTTCCTAATTTTTATTATTTTTCATGGTTTGAAGGAAATACCATGAAATTAAGGAGTTTTCATGAGATTAGGGAAATAATAATAAAATAATGAGAAATCATGAGGTCTGGGACCGGCCATGATCAAGGCATAGCCGGTTGGCTAGTAACGGTCCCATGCTATTTTTTCCCAATTTTATATTATTTCCTTGATGCGAAGAAAACACCATGAAACTGAGAAATTTCCTTAAAACGAAGGATATTTGTTCAAATGAAAGGATTTTCATAAGATCAAGGAGAATAACAAAAATATGATAAAATATAAAACTGGGCGTGGGACTGGTCACGGCACACGACCGGCCGGCCGGTGGGCCTAGTCCCCAGCGCCTTGGTTAATATTTTATTATTTATTATTTTCTTTCCCATTTTGCATAGTTTCATCGTCTCGTCGTATTTTGAAATACTCATTCGTGTGTTCAGGTGCTCATTATTGTTAAACACACTTGCACCATTTTGGTCGGGGCTTATTCGATAGTGCTCAGATGCTCGTGTGCTGAATATTTATTACTAACCCATGGAGTTCTACTGAGAAGAACCATAAATTGAAGTAACGAAATATTATGAAAACATTGAATATTTTCCAGGGATTCAGTTAACGAATCTAATGATTTAAGAATAATTAATTGATGGCTCTATACTAGTGCGATCGTCTAGGAGCATTAATTATTCAGGAATAGAGTGATATGAGCTTGTTGAAGCGTCATATATCTTTTATATAGTCTAGGAAAACATTGTTACATCCCGAAGACGTTATTGCTCTATACTAGCAGGCAAGTTGTCTAGGAGCCGTCTAATCTTGCAATTCTATATAAAAGATAGTAGGGCGGTACGCCATCCGTCGGCAATAGTACTTAGTAGGGCGGTATGCCATCCGTATGGATATTATATATACTATTTTATTTGAGGGAAATCACTCGTGTGCATATTATGCTTGTTTGACAAACTTTCTGACCTTGATGGTAATATTCCGAATCATGGTTTGTATGGGCACTATGTTTGGACGATGTTATTATTATTGATTAGGGTTGCTTTCGCGTCGTCTTCTCTAATGAATTTGGCGAGGTTAGAGTGACACTTGCTTCATGATGATTAGTTTCTTCTTGTTTCTTTCAACTTATATTCCTTTAGAACTGTGAATTATGTTAGTGATTACTTGAGAGTTACATGATTCTATTGAGCACCCTTTTGGGATGATGTGCTCACTCGTTCCCACTTCAGTTTTCAGTTATCATAAGAAAGGGTGAAGTGAAGATATATGTTTTTCGTAGTTTAAAGCGTTTCCGAACTAAGTTATATTCATGTATCTTTTATATATATGTTTTTCTTTATTTATTGTAAAACAACACACAAATATATTTATATCATCTGAGAGTTATTTATCTTTTGATATCAGAGTGTTTGGGTTTAACAGTTGGGGTTTGGTTTTAGTTAATATTATGTAATTATGATTCTTAAAATCGTTGATCTGGAATTGGTGCTTCAATTAGGTTGTAAACCTATTAGCTAAGCAGGTTTAGTAAATGGGGCGTCACATTTTGGTACTCCGACGTTTTCAATTCTTTTGAATTATTTTTTTATGGGGGTATGAAATCAAGTCACTTCTCGATAACCAAGTGCTTGCAAGGGGAATTATGCATCAAAATCTCTATCAAGTTCAGTCACTTTCACTGACAGGGGTGTACTCCCTCAATATAATTCAGTGATGCCTACTTCAAATAGTGTCGCTTTTACTTATTTAGTAGATTCTTCAGCTCTCTGGAATTATAGACTTGGTCATCCAAGTTCCAAAATTATGACAAAGCTTCATACTGCAGGTGTCATTCAGCTATCAAAAAAATACTTTGAGTGATTTTGTACTTTTTCAACTTGGCAAGGGTCGTAGTTTTCCTTTTTTAGTCTCTCCATCTCAGTCCTATAAGTCTCTGGCTCCTGTGCATTATGACATTTGGGGTCCAACACCTATTTTGTCTCATTTAGGATTTAGGTATTTCATCTTATTTGTTGATGACTATAGAAGGTTCAGTTGGATTTTTCCTATGAAGTGTAGATCAGAGAACTTAAGTTGTTTCATGTTATTTAAATATTTAATGAAAAGAGTTTCAATATAATGGTGCTTGTGAATTGGTTAAGGGGCCTTTCAGAAAATTTCTTAACACTAATGGCATTTCCTTGAGAATATCTTGACCTATTATTCATCAATAAAATGGGGTTGTCGAGTGGAAAATTAAGAAAATCACTGGAATAGGAAACACTATCTCTTTTAATGATTTTATGCCCAAAATATTTTAGTTTGATACTTTTATGAATGTCACTTATATTGTCAATAGAATTCCAACTAAGTTACTGAAGTATAATTGTTCTTTTCAGGTTCTTTTTGACAAAAGTCCAAATTATAAGTTTCTAAAGGTTTTTGGTTGTTTATGTTTTCTTCATCTTGCTTACTGCAGACAAGACAAGCTTAGTCTTAAGTCTGCTCCTTGTATTTTTATGGGTTATATTTTGTTTCATAAAGCATATATGTGTTACGATCCTACTTCTAGAAGAGTGTATACTTATATTTTACTTATTCTACTTCTACACTACTTTATATTTTATTTATACCTTCAACTACTCAGTCTATATTACCATCACCAGCTTTTAGTGAGTCAGCTTGTCCTCCAGCTGATCTGGATAATTCTACAGCTGCATTACCACAACTTGAGGTATCTTCAACTTCTACTACTATTTCTAAGTATACATACTAGATCAAAATCTGGTGTTAATAAGAAATTTTTTTTAGATCCAGACTTTGTAGCTTATTCTCATACAAAACACCACATTCCTTTTGTTTTAAGTGTTGTTTTTAAAAAGAATCCTCTAACTGCACCAAAGACTTTCAAAGAAGTTGTTAAAGATCCAAAATGGGTTTTATCTAGGCAAGATGAGTATGATTCTTTGTATTCAAACAATAATTTTGAGTATGTCCCACATAAACCTGATATGAATATCTTAGGTTGTAAATGATTATAAATGGGTATAAAGGACAAAATTGAAATCTGATAGTACACTGAAAAGATTTAAATCTAGATTAGTGGATAAGGGGTTTCATCAGGTAGATGGTGTTGATATTGAAGAAATTTTTATTCCTATGGTTAAAGCTACTACTATCAGATGTGTGTTGAGTCTTGCTTTGAGTAACAATTGGCTGACAAATCAACTGGATGTCTCCAATACATTCTTGTATGGGGATCTTCATGAAGATGTCTACATGGAACAACCACATGGTTTTGTTTCAGCTGAATTTTCTTCTCATGACTACAAGCTTCAAAAAAAATTATATGGACTCAAACAGGTTCCAAGGGCATGGTATGACAAGCTGAGAAGTAATCTGATTAACAATGGATTATTTAGGTCTAAAATGGATCATTCAATGTTCATTTATAGACAAGGTAATACTCAGATGATTCTTCTTATTTATATGGATGAGATTCTCTTAGTTGTCTCTTCAGATATTGATAAAGCGGGGGTCTAACAATCACAACCAATATTTCGTTCGGCAATCTGTATGGACTAACTTCAATATAATTCCAAGAGAATCAACTAGACAGTTGATAGACGCATTTATGTGTCTATTTTCATCTCTTTTGTGTATTTTGTTAGTACTCGTTTTCGTCCTTATTATGGTGTTTTGTGTGTTTATAGGTATTTTTTTGGAAATAAATAATTTTGGAAAAATCGGCTCGAAAAATTATGCGGAGCAACCCCGGAGGACATTTGTTATTCGGACTCTCTGCTTTGGATAAGGGGCACCCACTTGATAAGGGGTGACCACTTGCTATTCGCACCCCTGAACTAGATAGGGGGAGGTCATCTTCTTTGTTTGAATTTGGTTTTGGCGGGAATACTTAATGCAGACGCTGCAGATTTTGGAGTTGAATTCTCGGGCTGTTTTAACGAGATTCAATCGCTGTAAATGATTGGGCTGGACTTGTATTGATCAAACAAAGTTAGTTTGGGCAGTTTAACTAATCAAAATGGGCTGGATAATCTGTTGGAGGAAGACAGCGTCAACAGCAGGAGCGTGAACATATTTCGAAGATATGATGATTAATCAGCAGAAGATATCATAAGATTTGCTTCTATCCTATCTTAACAAAGTTTGAAAAGTTATTAAAAACCAAATATCTGTTATTAACGAGAAATCAGAGTCCATAGGGAAAGAAATAACGGACGAGGTCGTGAAGAATAATAGAAGATATTCACTGGATTAAACCAAGGGATTTTTGGGCCTGTCGAGTATAAAAAGTCCTGTGGGAGTTCAGAGAATCTTTATCAAGAGTTTGGGGAAGGTTTTTCAGCCATGTGGTTATTTAAATAATTCTTAATTCACTTTTTGCACCGATTTTAATTGATTTATGATTTCAATTAATTACTTATGATTTTGTTTGATGGAACATGCTTAGTCCTAGGGATTCTTGATGTGTCATGCTTATAATATACAAGTAATATTTTCTGGAATCTAATTTGGTAAAGATAGAGTTAATATTTGTTTTATTTTGAGCTATAATCGCCTAGGATTATTTTCTTAGCCACTTGAATATGAAACACATTGGAATCCTGAGTCCTGGTTTCTCTTGATCTTGTGACATATTTTCTGTATATATCTTTATTTTTAAATCTTTACAAGTCCGAGCAACGAACTCTTATTTACCGCATTAAAACTACTAAAACAACAGTCAGACTCAATTAAGGATAAATATCCAAGAGTTATATTTATTTCTCAAATCAACCAGCAAATCAACGGGAACGAAATAATCCGTGAATTGATTGGTATGACAATAACTTGAACGGTACCAAAGACCAATGTTCAAGTGTCAATCAAGAACCAAAGGTTGTATTTACTAATTGATTGAACTACGCACAACTTGTGATATTTCAATTATATAAACAAATATAATGCGGAAAAAAAATAACACAGACACCAGAAATTTTGTTAACGAGGAAACAACAAATGCTGAAAAACCCCGGGACCTAGTCCAGTTTTGAACACCACACTGTATTAATCCGCTACAGACACTAGCCTACTATAAATTAACTTCGGACTGGAATGTAGTTGAGCCCTAACCAATCTGACACTGATCAAGGTACAGTCGCATTCCTTACGCCTTTGAATCCCAGCAGGACTCTACGCACTTGGTTCCCTTAGCTGATCTCACCCACAACTAAGAGTTTATACGACCCAAAGTCGAAGACTTATAAACAAATTTATCTCTCACAGAAATGTCTATTCTGATAAATAAATCTATCTACCACAGAATACCTATGAAGTTTTGTTCCGTCTTATGATAAATCAAGGTGCACAGGAACCAATTGATAATCAGGTCTTATATTCCCGAAGAACATCCTAGAAATATCAATCACCTCACAATAACTTAACTATATGGTAGTAGAACAAGTTATTGTGGAATCACAAAGATTGAGACGAAGAGATTTGTAATTACTTTTTATATCTTAGCTATCAGAGATAATTCTCGAGAAAATCTTGGAGAAGATAGTACTCAACATGGTAAAAAAAAGTACGATCAGAATACGTAACTACAGAGAAAATAGTTGGATTTGGCTTCAGAATCCCAATGAAGTCTTTAAGTAGTTAACCTATAATGGTTTTAAAAAAAACCTAGGTTAAAGGAGAATCGACTCTAGTCGCAACTAGTAGCACACAGGATGTGTGGGGATTATGTTTCCCAGTTGCTAGAGTTCTCCTTTATATAGCCTTTCAAATCAGGGTTTGCTAAGTTAGCTTAGAAACAAAGCATTCCATATTCGCCGTTAGATGAAAATCTGATTTTAGATACAATCTAAGTTTGCTTGAAACCAAATCAATATCTCTCCACCGTTAGATGGTCTTACCTTGTCACATACAAATGAAATATACTTTTATTTAGATATTGGTAATCGTACCTAAACGTGTATATTGAGTTGGCTCAATAATAGTTAATAAAAGTTAGCCATATGAACACTTTTGTCTTAACCACATTCATCTAACACATCTAGATCAACTGTGATGATCAATCAATCATGGAAGATAATCAAATGAAACTAATTGTGTTTCATAGAGTTGTTCAATTTTTGACAATCACATAGAAGTATATATGATCCAATTGAAGCAAAATCGGATTAATTTGTAATGTACAAAGTACAAGAATCAGTTCATGAACATTAAGCCATGGTTTGCAAGGATTGCATTCCTTATTTCATAAATGTATTTGTTCATGAGTATGTAAACATACTAAACCGATTTTAGAACTTTGACCACTAAGTTTGCAAATGGGTACGCAAACTTTAGTTCCGGACTTTGGTCTTGTCCAACAGTTTGCAAACGGGTACGCGAAATTGTCGTTCCGGACCTAACTCAGGTAGAACTGTTCGCATACTGGTATGCAAAATTTGGTTTACGGACCTGAATCATACCAACACAGTTTGTACACTAAGTACGCATACTATGATGTTTTCCAGACATGGGTTTTAGTTCTAAACTCTCATTTCAATCATTGAAACATTCTTAGAAGACGACAATGGCTGTCTCACACAAACCATTAGCTTATAAGCAATTTTCAAGTGATTGAATGATCAATACGAAACTTTCCAAGTCGACATCAAGTGACTGTCTCACACAAATCATGTAAGATGTTTCAAGGAAATTTCCACATGATCATCTTTTGACTTATTATTTAGTTTCCAAAAAATTGTTTCCAACTAAACTCGTCAAGAATAATGATGAATGTATCTATAGAAAAAAGCTACCAACACATATTTCGATAAATAGATAAGCGAGTTATACTCAACTCGAAATAACAAATGTGTATGATATGAAATTCTATATCGTTATATGACTTTTGTCTCAATAAGAGATAAAATAGAATATAATAGACTTCTGAGTGATAGATAAGTTTTAGTATCCACATACCTTTTGTTGATGAAGTTCCTCCGAGTTCTTCAGTAGATCTTCGTCTTCGATTTTAAGCGTCGTGAAGTCTAAAGCTCAACTACACAATCTATCCTAGTCTGAAACTCTTATAAGTAGACTAGAAATCAAGACTATTGTTTTGATCAACTAAACTTGACAAACAAACTTGAGATAGCAATACTTGCGAGTTCGACCGAGCAGTTCTCTAACATATATTTTTATATCTTCTATGAAGAATGCCTTTGCAAAGAGGGACTTAGATACTTTGAACTATTCCCTTGGGATTGAGGTTGTTTTAACTCCTAGCACTAATAATATGTTATTCACTCAAACTAAGTATTCCTTAGAATTGCTTATAAAGTTTGACATGTTGGATTCCTAACCTTATGAAACTCCATTTGCTTAAGGCAATAAAGCTTCACTATTTGATGGCCCACTTCTTGATGATCTTGCTTATTATGAAAAAAAAAATATGGGTAGCCTTAAATATATGACTTTGATAAGGACATGCATCAATTTTGGTGTCAATTATATCTCTCAGTTCATGCACCAACCTACTGATATTCATCTTAAATTAGAAAAAATATTCTCAAGTATATCAAGGGATATCTTGGCTCTGACATTACTCTTACTGGTGGAAATTGTACCTCAATCACTGCATATTATAATAGTGATTGGGCAGGATGCCTTAACACTAGAAAATCTACAGCAAGTTATTGTGGATTTTTGGGTACAAATCTGGTTGCTTGGTCTTGAAAGAAACAACTTATTATGTCAAATTCTTCAACTGAAGCAGAATACATTATGTGGGTCTCTTATCTTCTTCATGAATTACAAGTTCATTGTCAGTACCCTTGCACTATTTACTATGACTATGTTGGTGCAACTCATCTAGCTGACAGTCCAATTCAACATGTCGAGGTTTGCTATCACACTTTTAGGAGTTTAGTAGCTACTGACTTTATGGTAGTCAAGTACATTCCTTCTCTCCTTTAGATTGCAGATATGTTCACCAAGGGGCTTCCTAAAATTTGTTATTCAAACTTCAATCCATTTTTGAAGCAGCATTCTAGTCCTCAATTTGAGGGGGACTGTTAGCACACGCTACTCTTATGTCTGTATGTAGTAATTATGTGTGTGCTTAGTAGTTCTAATTATAGTCCTACACGCGTGTCTCATCTATCATGTATAACGGTAACTCTCTTTACAGGGTGTTTTGTGTAACAGAAACCGTCATTGTTAGACAGTCTGTCTTCTCCTTCTTCTTATCGATGTGATGATAACTTGATATTGTTTCTACACAAAGCTCATTTTACACACGCATAACTTGTAAGCAAAAGAAAAAATAAAACATCTTGAGCAGATTTACATGAGTAGTATTGACATAATTATAAGAGTGGATCCTGAGTAGTATTGAGATAATCATAATAGGAGCACCCGTTGACATGGTAATTCTCAAATTAGTTCATAATTTGACACTAACTTTTTTATAATACTTAAATGACAATTAATTTGAAGTTATTTTTTTGATAAATATTTTTCTAGCAAAATTCAATAGTCCAATCGAAAATTAGTGCGTTTCTTCAAAAAAAAAACAGTACATTAAGAAATACTAAACCTCGTTATCTACCGGTTTAGTTTCAACTGTTAATTCTATATAATTCATTTTCAGAATGGTAGATGATAGTGTTATACATTCAGAATCGTAGATGATAGTGTTACACATTTCTATTGTGCTTAATTTCATTTTAATAAAGTTGCAGAACTTCTCCAAAAAAAATTTATTATCATATAGGTTTTGTACGAAAATTGATACTAAAATTGTTGCAATGTGTAAAAAAAATACATATTAACGGAGTTTCCGTTAATATAATACAGGGAAGTGATACACTTGCCGACATTATCTCCGGTAAAAAATCCCGATAGGGAAATCAACGGAAATAACTCAACATTTGGATTTATAAATGGCATATATGGGTCCATTTATTATTAAACGTGGGATAAAAATTCGGAGGTTTATTCAGTCAGCATATCATTTCCGTGGAATACAGCAATTCCCCTTTGTTTTATTGTTACACCAAAAATATACTATTATTTTTATTGAAAAGAAGAAAGTATATGAAAGGCTCAAATTACGCCTACACACCTGGGTTTACTTTTTAAAACATAAGATCCGAACATTTTTGCCTTTGCTAATAAAGTTGCAGATGTATCCATCACACACTGATATGTCATGATCCAATCCCAATTAAAAAAGGCTTTCACTCGAAAGGTCAATCTCTCAAGTGTAACCAAAGTAAATTAATTAAGTAAACAGATAACTAAGCGTAAACTAGCTATTGAAACTAGATTAGTGGACGGGTGATAAACTAATACTGTACCAAATTAATTAGTGGTCGGTACAAATAATGATATTTTAAAACAACCAGATCCAAAGAAGAGAAAAAACAATGAGATCACAGCTACATCTCGCCAAAAGTCAATGCCAATATGAGCTATAAATAGAAAGATAACTAGTGTTAGTGATAACAGGATTATTATCAAATATCAACCATGGTTAAAGTTTTTGCTTTCTATAGTTTCTCTGGTTTCTTTTGTGTTTTATTTGTTCTATCCATCTCCCGTAAGTATTACATTTTTCCACTAGCACTGTTCTGAAAAACATTAATCTTATTAGAGTGATCAAAATCTATTAAGTCTTTCTATATTATCATACATACATTGCATAAATAGATCGACTAATATTGGTTTTCTGTACCGTATAGAGACGTCAAGAGCAATGAGCAGTGAAGATTGCCCCGGCTTGACGGCTTATGTTGGTGAATGTGATTCTCGTTGTGCTGATAGATGTGTGGCACAACATAAGCAAGACTATCTAGGATCTTGGTGTTGGACCAACTTATATGGAACATCATACTGCATGTGCTGCATCGTAGCTCCCCCAGATGATGATGGTATGTGACACTAGACTATAGAAAAAGATATTGTAAATGGTAAAATAAATGTGCTTTAGCTAGTGAGACTACAAATTTTTGAGCATCTCCCCTTTTGGAAAGTCTTCTATAATACTCTACTCTGTTTCAAAAATAGTAGTCTGATGTGCTGCATCGTAGCTCCCCCAGATGATGATGGTATGTGACACTAGATTATAGAAAAAAGATATGGTAAATGGTAAAAAAAAGTGCTTTAGCTAGTGAGACTACAAAATTTTGAGCATCTCCACCTTTGGAAAGTCTTCTATAATACTATGTTTCAAAATAGTAGTCTGGTTTCATGTATATTTTGAAACGCACTATTATTTTGAAACAGAAAAAATATATACAGAGAAGGAAACTTATCAAATTATCGGTTTTTGGCACGATGTATTATAGGTTATTATTGGCCGCCAACAACCATGTCTCTCGTGCCTGCAAAATCTCCACAAGCTCCTCAAGGTGTTGAACCTGTGGCTTCACAAGCTCCTCTCGTCTCAGGTGTTGAACCTGCGGCGCCTCCACAATCTCCTCCCACTTCCTCGGGTACTGAACCTGCAATGGTGTCACATACTCCTCCTTCATGCTCTCCCAATGTTGAATATGTGGCTCCACAAGCGCATTTGATTCCTCCCCGTGCTGAACCTATAGCACCTACTCCACGAACTCCCCATTCCACCGGTGTTAAACCTGCTGAAACTCCACAAACTCCTCGTCATTCCAGAAAAGGGGAAAAGCATAGGCACCACCACTCAAAAGTAATCCACCATTGATGTGTCATGCATTTATAGCCGATGCTATGTTATAATTGGGGACTGTGTACCACTGAAATGAATTTGTTACATGCTTATATATTTCTCGCGGTTTATAAATTAACTTCGCACACGCTTTGTTTTTATGGATGACATATAATTTATATTTTTACGTATTTTGATAAACCAAAAATTTATTGATTAAGGAATAACGTTTTGATTTCTAGCTAACAAATTGCAAACTAGAGAGGAAAAGTAACCATAACTCTTAATGTTGCTTGTAGTTTTTCAAACAATTTTAGAAACTGCAGCTGCAATTTGATTGTCTTCACGATTAATGGAAGTCATTTGACAATCAAAAAAACCTAACATGAGATGTTTAATTTCCTTGATCATGTTTTTGTTTTCCGAATGAGTTATATGAACATGTATGTTATCGACCGAATAACTAGTTTTACGTCAGCTTCAACATGAATCTCGGTAATCTGCATTGATTTAACCGTATTTAATGTGAAAAAGAGGAGGGTACCAATTACACTGCCAACTTTTAGATATTGAACCTATAGACTATTCCTTATGCGAACCTTTAATAAAAATTGAGGCAGACTAGAAATATCCTTGGATAATCTCAAGTTAAGATTCTTAAATCACAAGGATGATTAAAGTACAACCTGCTTCTACTTTTAATTATAATGATAAATCAATATAATGCGAAAAATAAAAGTAAATCATTTTAAAACTCATAGCTAGTAGAGTTAAAACTCTGCTGAATAGAATTATCACTTCTTATCAAACCTCTTTCTTTTTAGGTAAACTTGTAACTGGTAACATAGAGATAGCTCATGAGATGGTAGATACTACGAAGAAAGTTAAAGCTATGAAATATTGGATGGTTGTCAAACTTGACATATTTAAAGCCTTTGATAGGATAAGGTGGTCATTCCTGATTTTCACTCTTAATAAACTTGAATTTTGTGATGAGTGGTGCCATATGATTGAACAATGCCTGACAACTGTCTCCACCTCTATCATGTTAAATGGTTCACTTGGTGAATCTTTTAAAACTCAAAGAGGTTGAGACAAGGAGATCCATTGTCTCTTTACCTATTTATTTTATGCATGAACTCTTTTTCTAGAGTTCTTCTACATGTTTGACATTGTGTTAATATTCTTGGACTTAAAATTTCCACTACAAGCCCTGTTGTGTCTCACTTTTTTTCTGCAGATGATTGTCATTTTTACTAAGGCATAACCTAGAGAAGCTAGACATTTTAACAAAATTATTGAGAAATTCAGCCTCTACTCTGGTTAATCTGTAAACTTTGATAAGTTTAGTATGGCATTCAGTCTTAAGGTGCCCAATGTTATAAAGAATGAAATTGCTAATATTCTACAAATAAAGAAAATAACACTTAGTAATAAGTATTTGGGAGTACCTTTACTTATCCAGAATATTAAGATGCGGACTTGGAGGGCTTCCTAAGAGTTTCGATATGATAAGCTTCACACTTGGAAAGTTCCTAAGGCATCCAAAAAGAATTATACTCACACAAACAGTCATAGGTTTCGTTGCTTCCCATCATCTAGTTGTGTTTCCTATGCCAAAAAAACCTTATGAAACAAATGCATACAATACAAAGAAGGTTTTGGTGGAATAGTAAGAAAAATGCTCTAGGTGATTACAGTAAAATATGGGATAGTATAGCCTAACCAAAATTCCAAGGAGGAATGGGCATAAAGATAACTGATATGTCATAAATCTTTGCTAATTAAGTTAGCCTAAAAGATGTCCACATCTTCCAATGATCTCTAGGTGAAAATTCTAAAAAAATATATACTTCCATGAAGCTAATCCTCTTCATGGAACAACTGCTGCTAATAGATCTTGGATATGGAGAGGCATTTCTGAAGGTCTCAAGCATGTCAAGCAATATAGCTGCTGGGAAGTTGCTAATTGTGAAGATATCACAATATGGAAGGATAAGTGTTTGCCAAGTATGGATGCGTGTTTAGATAGCATCTTCAGGGGACAGACTTGGTAGATTCCTTACAAATGGAAACCTCAATTGTCACTTCTTTGACAATAAGATAGAAATTATGCACCGTCTCTTTTTTTAATATGATTTTTCAAAGAAAATATGGACACTGTTGAAGATGCGTATTTTTCAATTTAGGAATCCTAACAAACACGCAAGATTATGATCAGATTATTTGTTAAGTTCGATCTCCTGACTTGATTCAGTCATTTATTTCTCTCTGTCGATTACTTGGTTCTTGTCCAATTGTGATTTACCAATTGCCGTTTAGGTGGATTAATAGAATTAGATCTAAAGGAATTAAGAGAGATAACATAGAAAATTATAATTCTTATTGATCAAATTAGACTGTATACAATATCTGAGGTTACAAGATTAGTTTCTTGGGATTATATATTGTTACATGCGGATGAATCACACTAAATGTATGTATAATATGGGACCACTCGTTTCTATGTGGAGACGACGCCATGATCTATCTTTACTTTACTTTGATGTTAAGTTATCTTCTCGACCTGGACTTTGTATTACTTATCGATCTCCGGATCTTGACTTCTGATATCCTTTGGTCTTATTTTTGTTTCCTGCTCTATAAATCATGTATTTACATATGTCACGATATTACATGTCTCGTTCTTGGTTATTGAAAATGCGGGGGTCTAACAACCACACCCAATATTTCGTTTGACAATCTGTATGGACTAACTCCAATATAAATTCTAAGAGAATCAACTAGACAATCGGACTCAATCAAGGAAATACATCCAAGAGTTATATCTCAATTTCTTAATACAATCTGCAATCGAACAGAAACAGATAGAGATCTGTGAGCCTGATTGAACCGTACCAAAGACCAATGTCCAAGTATTAATCAATTTCAATCGACAACCAAAGGTTGGATTTACCAATTAATTGAACTATGCACAACCTGTGATATTTCAATTATAGAAACAAATATAATGCGGAAAAAAAATAACACAGACACCAGAAGTTTTGTTAACGAGGAAACCGCAAATGCTGAAAAACCTCGGGACCTAGTCCAGATTTGAACACCACACTATATTAAGACGCTACATACTCTAGCCTACTACAAGTTAACTTCGGACTGGAATGTAGTTGAGGCCTAACCAAGTCTCACATATATTAGGGTACAATCGCGTTCCTTACGCCTCTGAATCCAACCAGGACTCAACGCACTTGATTCCCTTAGCTGATCTCACCCATAACTAAGAGTTGCTACGACCCAAAGTCGAAGACTTTATAAACAAATCTGTCTCCCACAAAAAAGTCTATTCTGATAGATAAATCTGTCTCCCACAGAAATACCTACGAAGTTTTTGTTCCGTATTTTGATAAATCAAGGTGAATAGGAACCAATTGATAATCCGGTCTTATATTCCCAAAGAACAAACTAGAAATATTAATCACCTCACAATAACTTAACTATATGGTAGTAGAACAATTTATTGTGGAATCACAAAGAATGAAACCAAGAGCTTTGTGATTACTTTTTATATATTACCTATCGGAGATAAATCTCGAGCCAATCTTAGAGAAGATAGTGCTCAGTACGATAGAACAAGTAAGATCAGCCCACAAAAAATAGTTGGTTTTGGCTTCAGAATCCCAATGAATTGTCTTCAAGTCGTTAACCTATAATTTTAGGAAAAACCTAGGTTAAAGGAGAATCGACTCTAGTACGCAACTAGTATCACACAGAAGGTATGGGGATTAGGTTTTCCAGTTGCTAGAGTTCTCCCTTATATAGTCTTTCAAATCAGGGTTTGAAAGCTTAGAAACAAAGCAATCAATATTCACCATTAGAGGAAACCCTGATTTAATATTCAAGATAAGTTTGCTTTAAACCAAAGAATATCTCTCCACCATTATATGGTCTTAGCTTGTTACACACAAATGAAATATACCTTCATTTAGATATCGGTAACCGTACCTAAACGTGTATATTGAGTTGGCTCAACTACAGTTAACCAAAGTTAGCCATATGAACACTTTTGTATTAACCACATTCATCCAACACTTCTAGATCAAATGATAATCAAATAGTCTAATTGTGTTATTCATAGAGTTGTTCAGTTGTTTATATTCTCATAGAAGTATACAAGACACAATTGAAACAAAATCGGATTGATTCAAAAGAATCAATTCACGAACATTTTAGCCACGGTTTAGAAAGATTGCATTCCTTAATATATAAATGTATTTGTTCATGAGTATGAAATCATATTTAACCGATTTTAGAACTTTAACCAACTTAGTTTGCAAACGGGTACGCAAACTTAAGTTTTGGACTTTGGTCATGTACGACAGTTCGCAAACGGGTATGCATACTGTCGTTTCGGACCGAACTCATGTGAAACCGTTCGCATACTGGTATGCAAACTTGGTTCCCGAAATTTAACAGTTAAAACCGTTCACATACTGGTATGCAAACTTACTTCCCGGACATGAACCATACCTCAACAGTTTGCATATTGGTATGCATACTATTCTATATCCAGACAATGGTTAATTGTTCTAAACTCCCATTTCAATCATTGAAATATCCTTAGAAGACAACAATAGTTGTCTCATACAAACTATTATCTTATAAGTAATTTTCAAGTGATTGAATGATCAATACGAAACATTCTGAGTCGACATCAAATGATTGTCTCACACAAATCATGTAAGATGTTTCAAGGCAATTTTCACATGATCATCTTTTGACTTATTATTTAGTTTACAACAAATAAATTGTTTCCAACTAAACTCTTCAAGAATAATGATGAACGTAGCTAAAGCAAAAAGCTTTCCAACACATATTTCGAGAAATAGATAAGCGAGTTAAACTCAACTCCAAATATCAAATGTATAACATAAAAGTCTATATAGATATATGAGATAGAATTGAATAGACTTCTGAGTCATAAATAACCTTTTATTGATGAAGTTATTCCAATCTCTCCTTAGTAGATCTTCGTCTTCGATCGATGAACACTATGAAGTCTAAATCTCAACTACACATTCTATCATAATCCGAGACATAACTATAAGTAGACTAGAAATCAAGACTTATAGTTTTGATCACCTAAAGACAAACAAGCTTGAGATAGAAACGCTTGCGAGTTCGGCCGCAGCGCTCTAACGGTTATATTGTTATTTTCAAGCCATACTCGAGCTGAAGACTTGTCATCTTTATCTCGGCCTAAACTCTATCTCGGTGC
Source organism: Papaver somniferum (assembly GCF_003573695.1). Lineage (NCBI taxonomy): Eukaryota > Viridiplantae > Streptophyta > Magnoliopsida > Ranunculales > Papaveraceae > Papaver > Papaver somniferum. The sequence continues at coordinate 56,161,434 of NC_039367.1, forward strand.
TGAGCTCCAAGACCTTACAACTGTCAGTTTTTTGGTAGATGCTATATTATGTCATCTACATATTCCCCCAGTTTATTTAAAATATAGTCTTTCGAGTGTATTTTATTTAAACATGGTTTAGTATTTTATACTTTAACAGCTCAGCTCAAAGATATGCTTTAACAGCTGATCAAGATGCCTAGATATTAGATTTTAAGTTTTTTTTTCTGATCGAGTATACCTCTATCTTTCTCCCCAAAAAAGAAGTATCTTTTGATAAAGATGTTGGATTATCAGCTAGCGATCTAGGCGATTCCTTCTCCACCTTTTCTGATATCCCCCCTTAGATGAACTTTGAATCTAAGAATAGTTCTATATTTATCTCTAAATGGATTCGAAACATTCTTGAATAACATCAATGACTCATATCACAGTTCCAGGATATTTTCGAATGATAATCTTGAATCATGATTTTGATTGTGAACAATGAATTGTTCTTAACCGAAATTCATCAAGTATGAATGTTAATTAAGCTTACTCATATTTTGAGGACTAATTACAAGATGAATCTTGACTCTAAATTCTTGTTATGATTACGATAGTCTAATTAGTTACACGACAACGTCTCAAAGATACAAAGGTGAATATAACTTTAGAAATAGGTGGTTCAGTCTTCACTTACCTTTTGTTGAGGAAGTTCTCCAAAAGTTTCGGTTGATCTTCGCCTTCAAACGGTAGAACGCAATGATGACTGCCGTGATGTCCGTTTCTCAACTACATCTTTTATCCTAATCCGAGACTCAACTAATTATGGACTAGAAATCAAGACATAGTTTTGACAACTAACAACAATCTTGAGATAGCAACACTTGTGGGTTCGACCTAGCAATGTTCTAACAAACATGTTCAGGCATTTGCTTCTAGGAATGTCAGTTCTGCTTGGTCCACGAATATTCGAACAAGTCAAAAAGGTAGTATGCAAAATCGGTTAAAGAAGAACTCAGAAAATCCGTCACAAATATGGGTTCATAAGGATACTCATACGTCTCTTGAAAAAATTGGTGCATTCATCAATGAAACGATCGAACAAGCTAACATGAATTTGATCATTACATGATATAAAGATCTTATTGACAAATTGTCATCTTGTTCCACACAATCAGGTAAGGATTCCAATCTTGTCTCCTTCCATGTTGACAGTAAATTTTATGATTACTTTTCATGTCCAAAAAGAATATTCTCAGCGAAAGGAAGAGGTAAAAACAAGGGTAAATGTCAGTATAATCCTCCCGGTGAGAGTTCGGCTCACCCTTGTGCAAGTTAGTCACAAGTCTTGGAACCTTATCCATAAAAATCGTGCTGGATAAGGAATTGCTTTGTAATAGGTGTACTATTAGTCTTAAATAGTATTTTGAGTGATGAGCTATAATCTTTTTCATAATGCAACCTTTACGTATTTCTATGATTATCACAATCAGACTTGGTCCATCGGTAAGCATTTTCTGAACGAAAGCGAAATATTGGAAATGTCAACTTCCGATTTCGATCAGCAATGCTTTTTTTAGTCACAATTAGCATGGGAATTGAACCCGCAACCTATAGGTTGGGCGAAAAAGATAAATTGACTGAAACTTTCTCCCGAATCACACACCATGTGAGATAAAGCAAGGAGCCCACTTCTGCCCATTCATGATCCAAATGCTGAGAGTGTTGTGATCGTCCGTTGATTCCCCTCTCGAAATATTTCTTGGTGTAGAATCTCTCTAGGTTGGGAGTCCAGTTGGTTAACCAGGAATGTTGTGAAGCTTACATTGACGTCCGCAGACAGGTTTTAGCTGAGATCCTTTTCATGCTTGAATCAGACAAAATAAGCATTGACGTCCTGGACAAATTAAGCACTGACGTCTGGGAAGTACGGACACTGACACGAGACACGAACACAACACGGACACAGGGACCGGCAAAAATCCAAAATCATCAGGACACGGACACGTTTATATATACATTAATAAAATGGTTTTTCTATATATTAAGATCATACTGATATAATATATCAAATACATTAATCATGCAAATACATGAAAAAACTCAATTTTATGCCGTTAGGTTAGCTCACATATAGAAAAATTAACTATTATACTGATTTCCTTGACACACTAGGTTACCAAACTACGAAAATGGAGTATAGATTTCTACACATGTGTCGTGTCGGTGTCCCACGCGCGTCGTGTATCCGCCGTGCGTCTAACACGGACACGGTATCAATACTGGTGTGTCGATGCTCCACTGAGTGACGTCCTATATGAGCACAACACGGTCCCACGCAGCATTCTGGTTCAAAACTTTGATTATCCTTGGTTGAGCCTACTAAACCGCCCCACGAAAACGCGTGCTCACTGGATTTAAGGACTTTGCCTGCCCAGAATTTAAAGTTTAGACCGTGAGCAGTGGACTCGAACTGAAAAGTCTAATGCAATTGTTGAAAACAAAATTTGTGGGTCAGTTCGAACATAACTTCTAAAACTAAAACTGTAGATGGAATTCAAAATTGGAGGTCGGAATTTTTAATTTGCAGTGGGGAGAAATATAATGACTAATACAATATATTTCAGGCCTGATTCGGAGGAAGATTCTGAAAATGATGATCCTTCACCGGAACCTGAAACTACTAGAGTAAACTGTTTTGGCTATTCAGTTCCATCATCGTCAACAAAAACAGCAATCAAGGAGGAAAAGGATCAAGCGGAAGAAATCGAGTGCAAAAAATGTAAAAGGATTTTAGATGTTATTGAAAATGGAAATCGATATCAGAACCAGAAAAGAATAGATGATAATCAAGATTATCTATTGGGAATGCCACGAAGAAGAACAAACTCTAGGGTGAGTAAAAATGTAACTAACGGTTTGCATGGAGAACAGGTTGCTGCTGGTTGGCCTATTTGGCTTGTTTCTATTGCTTCTGAGGCTATATATGGCTGGACTCCTCGTGCAGCTCACACCTTTGAAAAGCTTCATCAGGTAACCCGGCCTCTAAATTTGATTAAATGTCTAGTAAAAAGTACTAAAAAATACCCTCAAACTCTGAATTAGCTGAATGCAACTCGTTTGATTTTTGTCCTGCAAAAATTTATAGGAAAAGGTAGTAAAATATTTGAGTCAAGCATTTCAAACTCTTTAGCTGACTCAAACCAAGATCTTGCCTAAGTTGCACATTCGGACAGAGAGGAATTGCTTTGTTGCACATAAGGCAATTTTAGAACCCCACGAATAAATGCATACCACCTAAGGAATCACTGGAGGGTTTCTTATCCGAATTTAGAAAATGAATGCCCTGACATCTATACAACGAAGAAACATAAGTGCCCTTGCCATATAACAATTATAATGCTTGTGTATGTTGTTCAATGAGCCATCTCCTCCTTATGTAGATTTCTCGGGGAGCCAGAAGCACCGAGTATAAAGCTAAAGACAATTTGACCAGTAAAATTGTGGCATTAAAGAAGGTGCAAATCGATAGATCGGATTCTGTGAGTTTAAGATCAATGGCTAGACAACTTATAATCATGCGCCGGCTGGACCACCATCCTAATGTAATAAAATTAGAAGGTCTGGTAGTATCTTCGAAGAATAAGAAGTGTTATGAATTACACCTTGTGTTTGAGCATATGGAACATGATTTATCTGAACTCGCTACTGGTGGTGGAACTAAGCTTACAGAGACTCAGGTATGTAAATGCCAAAGAAGTTGTTCCTCGGTATTTTCATGTGCAAACTTCTCTACTTTGTTTTGAGTGCTAGTAAGGTTTTTTCTACATTGGCAGGTGAAGTCTTCTATGCTTCAATTGTTATCTGGACTTGAGCACTGTCACAGCCTGGGAGTCTTACATCGTAATCTTAATGGATCAAATCTCTTACTTGACAACAAAGGAATACTCAAGATTGCTGGTTTTGGATCAGCTTCGTTCTTTGATCCTAACAATAAGAAACCGATGAGTAATCGGGTAGCCAATTTATGGTATAGAGCTCCAGAGCTTATTTTGGGCGCTACAGACTACGGTGTAGGTATTGACCTATGGAGTACTGGTTGCGTTCTTGGTGAATTATTGACTGGGGAGCCAATCATGACCGGGAGTACACAAGTAAGTCCTATTTGTGCTGTTTTTCATTTTTGGCTATCTCTGCTCTTGCTTAGTTTTGCTTGAATAATTCATGCTGAAATCCAAGAATTTAGAAACTCTTATCATGAAATCTACTCATATGCAGTTCTCATGTTTTTTCCTTCAACGCTGGTTATTTAGGTGGAGCAATTGCACCAGATTTTCAAGCTCTGTGGATCCCCGTCAGAAGCATACTGGAGAACCGCAAACCTTCTGCACAAAAGCTTATTCATGCCCCAATATCCATATAAACGATGCATAGTCGAGACTTTCAAAACTTGCCCACCAGCATCATTGCAATTGATGGAAATACTTCTGGCAATCGATCCATTTGAGCGTCAAACCGCCACTGCTTTATTGAAGATTGAGGTAACCTTACATGAAGCTTTTAAAAAATAACTACTTCAGTGAAAAACAATAAGATCTTCAACTCTCTCATTTCTGTTTTGTAGTTTTTATCAGACAGGCCAAGCTTGATGCATTCAGAAGCCTAACGTATGCATCGTTCAAAAGAAGTTACACGTATTCTAGAGAGCAAAATGATTAAATCTGTTCGGGATTTCTATCCCATGTTGTATGCAAATAAAACGAGTGCAAGCTTATATATATTTCTTGCATTTTGTGTATCTATAGACCTCATTCTTTTAAAACTAGTACGGTCATTCTTTTCCGTGTAGAAATATGAGCATCATAAAATCCTACTTTAGCTATTCACCATTTTGTACATTGCATACCAAATCTTGAGAAACATGGAATTTTTTTCTGAAATGGCAGTCAGCCGAAACATTGATGCAGGCTATGCATGTAGTAATATTATAACTATGACGACTTTTAAAGACATGTGAGAGAGAGAGAGAGAGAGAGAGAGAGATTTACCAAAAAAATTATTCGAAACAGCATTCGTTCAGGGTTTACAGATTACCACAAAGCATGGAAGTAGAGCTTTTGGGTTAAGTAAATAGAGTTCTTCAATATTTGAATAAGGACCCATTTTTCCGGCTAAGGAGTCGAACCCTGTCTGCCCAGCAAGTCTCTCTTGGAAGTTCTCCAGTGGCCTATGAACTCTCCCAGCAATCACTCTACAAACTATCAAAGCCTTCTTCAAAGATGAGTTTTCTTCTTCAGAAAGCTCAACAGATTCAAAAGCTCTTCCACTGGTAGAAGTTGTGAAAACACCAATACCACCCTTAACCTCCTTTTTAACGGAGAATCCGTGTCTAATTATCCTACATACATTGCATTTTTCTGATACACAGAGGTTGGATGAACCATTCATACCGAGAGAACAAGCCAATGTTGTGCCATAGAATCTTAACAGTTCATTTCCATCAGCTTGACATCTAGGATGTTTTTTTGGGAGCTTGCTGGCCTTAACTTTCACCATTTCCCTGTATTCTTCGAACCGAGCTAGTGTCTTTTGCATATTATGGACCTTCAAAACCCTCTCAATTCTTGTCAAATTATTCTCGGTTTTGAATGAGTTTATTTGGCAAATTATTTCTACTATCTTGCGAGACGAATCTCCTTCCACTAGTTCAGTAACTGCAAGAGATTACAAGAGACTCTTTAGCGAACCGAAACCAAAAGTAAGAAAGACAAATTTCAATTCATACTCAAGAAACTCAGATAGAAACTGCAGATACTATACTAGTGACTAAAGAACAATAGACCTTGCAATTCATACAAATTGAGACCCAAGATGAGCTAATATCAATTAGTAGTTGACAGTGTGAGCTGATTAAAACCGAAAGCGTAAGATAGAACCCAACCTCCTTAATATGGTGTTGAATGATCTAGTGACTACCTTACACAAATTGATTCTGGTTTCATGGTAATGAAGGCTTAAATTTGGATTACATCAACTATGCATACACATAACAAATAGAGGAAGCTAGAGCTTAAACTAACCAGCAGAGAGTTGAACCAAAATTATGCTAACACAAAATATGGTTCAAGATTAAAAACCCAAGACCCATTAGAATCTATGTCAAGACTAACAGTGGGACTAACTAAGAAATCAAAATATCAACAGAGGAAAAAATAATGGAAGGATTATGGGGGGAAGTTATATACCTGCATGTTTGGAGAGATGATGTGCTTCTAAACCTTCCCATTTCCCAAATTTCTCTCCACATTTATGGCAAGTAACAGAAGAAGACCCATTAGAATCTATGTCAAGAGAAGTTCTGGATTTTGGAGCAGAACCTCCAAACCCTTCTTTATCAGAGTAAAAAGTAGAAGATTTTCTTGTTGGGGTTTTAAATGAATAAGTTCCTCCAGGACCTGGTGTACCAGGTGTTAGAGTACCCACAAAACCAGAACCACCACCACCATTTCCTTCATGTAATCCTCCATTATAACCAGTAATCTTCAATTCACACTTAGAATCACTAAGAATTACTTCATGTGCTAATGGATTTATCAATTCATTACTCCCAATAGATCTTGGACTACAAATTGGTTTCTCCAAATGTCTTTTACTTCCATGAATAACATCTTTGAGATTTGCAATAGATCTTGAACAACCAGACCTACTTGTCCTCTTTGTCAAGATTGAAGCCAACCCACCATTCTGATTGTTATCAAAATTACCATTCCTAGCTGTTTTCGGATCAAAAACATCTGCTGGGTCAGATTTACATTGTAAAGATTTCTTCAAAGAAAACCAAACAGTTGGGGATTTCTTCTTCTTTTCTTCTTCAACCACTACTTCCTTCTGTGTTTTCCCAAAACTTTTCATAGTTCAGCAGTAGTAGAAATCTCTAACTTTTGCTGATTTTAAGATAGCCCCATTTCTCCCATTGCTCTGAAAAGGAACTTCTTCTTCTTAACTTTCTATATATTCTCCATTAGAATGGGAAAGTTACAGCTTTTTTACAAACTTTCTTACCATATGTACCAGACTAGTATGACTTGTAGTTTCTTTTCTTAGTGTACCCTTTGTCACTTACAAACTTAACAAATAAACAAAATCTAACTCTAAAAGATATGAGCAGAAAAAGCTTCAAACCACTGATAACAATGGTTGCTTAGACTTAAAAATCCAACTAAAGTTGTGAAAAAAGGCCTTAAAAACTTGAAGTTGAAGACTTTTCCTGAATGGGTTTTATAAAAACTAGAGAGAGAGATGAAGTTCCAAAAAAACAAGAATGTGACGGGGGATTTTAACATGAAAATGATAAAAAATCTAAAAAAAATATCCTTGTTTCACTGACATTTTTATCAACACTAAAAACATAGTAGAGGTGGTAATGACAGTACTTATTCAAATTTTGAATTGAAAAAAACTTAACTTATTTGTAAACCCGGATGGGTCGGATTTGCATTTAATTTTTGGATATTCGTCTCTCTCACTCTATTGACAGAAGAAATTTATTGATATCTTCCTGGTGATCGGTACAATTTGCAGTTGACACGAATTAACTTTACTGCTTTCATTTCAGACAAGAGATTTACCATCCATAGATTTTCCATCATTCGTACTGTCAATATTGCGTGGTCTTGTACAACCAGAAGCAGAGCTAGCTGTAAGACCAAGCAAGGTTTTAAAAACAGTTCCTTTAGGCCATGAGCCGTGGCCCGTGACGGGAAAAAAAAATGGTGTTTTCAATAGATAAATATAAATTCTTTGAGAGCATCCTGAGAAATTGAAAATACCGTGAGTACAGGATCTTACCTCAATTACTGTGCTAAATTATATTTTTTGTTGAAGCAATTACTGTGCTAAATTGCTAGTTACGTACATCAGCAGGGTAGGGAAGAAAGAAAACTATCAGTAGTTTTGTCACAGACTCACAGTCACAGGTGATAATAACAGCTGATAGGCTGTCAAATGTCAACTGTCAAGAATAAAATTTTCGAGACCATTGCCTTTAAATTTAAAAGAGTCAAAAATGAACTACTGCTAGGGTAGGAACTAGGAAGTTCTTCTTCCTCCCTCTCGGAGCAACTGCATTGGTAGGATCAAAACCAAAGACTAAAGAGCAAAAAAAAAGACCAAATTTTGGGTTTAGTCCGTGTTGTAACGCTACGGTGGTGGACTATATATGATCGAGCGAACATACAATGTGAGCCCATATGTGAAGCGGACATATAATGTATGCCTGATGGATAGCCAGGCGAAGATATAATGTGAGCCATACACAACAACTCATGGAACGGAGACTATACAACCGCCCCACATGAAACGTACATTATACGTTCGCACGTTAACAAGCATACATTTTAAGTTCGCTCGACTATATTTGGGTTTGGTCTTGGTCCCAAACCAAATATAGTCTAAGATTTGGTTATAGTCAGGCTTTTGCTCTTTAGTCCGTCCCACTGCTCTCGTTGTCAGATCATATTTATGGGTTTGATCGCCCATTGTGGTTGCTCTCACAACCCAAAAACTCCCGCCATTGAAAAACACTTTCTATTTTCTGGATGGGAGGGGGGGGGGGAATCCAAAAAAATCACCATATATCGCGCCAAGGTGCATCAATAATGAATAACGAGAGAGTAAATTGTAGTTGCAAATGATGAAGTTCAAACTTCCAAACCAGACAGAACTACTAGATATTATGATAAAAGAGAATTGTATTATTGAACGAGATGATTTATATTGAGAACCCATAAGGTATATATAGTGACACCATAACTTGGTATGCAAGACTAATACTTGTAAATCAATTCATACTAAATATATCAAACGCTAAATATAACTCTAAATACTAAAACTTTCCATATAATATTTGTATACTCTAACACCGTCCCTCAATCTCATGGGGATTGGAAAAACCGTATGAGATTGGCCATGAAAGTTGTTGATGAAGTGCGGTGCCAATAAACGCCCGAGAATTATAAGAACAAACGCGTCACCATTAAAAAGAAAACCGATTCGGAGAACCATAACTTGCGCGTCACCATAACTTGTTTAGCACGACAAAACTAAGTGAGAAAATGACAACGATGAAGAGAAGGAGTTGTTGCGACTATGGAGTTCGGTGATTGTGACGTTGTTGGCTGATCATCAGTGACCAAGACTGGCCGTGATGGAGAAATTAGGCTGAGAATAGATGAAAGGATCAAGACAGTGATTGGTGGAACGAGAATGGAATGATCCCTGCTGCCAATGATGGTGGTGACTGGAACAGATGATGATCATAAAGAATGGGCCATAATGCAGAGAAGGGGAAATAGACAGACGTGTATGCTAGGCTTGGACTAATGGCCATAGGAATGACTTACGTTTTGGGAACTGGTGGGCTTGGGTTAATGGATGGGCTTAGAGGATTTGGTGGGCTTGGTTCGGTAGTTGGAAACAAAGAACAGTAAGACGTTTATGGTGGTGGAAGAGAGAACAGATGGGATTAATTAAAGAAGTTGGGTATTGTAGAGGAAACAGAAGGAGTGCAGTGGTGGCAGAATAAAGAGCTGCGGTCGATTGATGGGAGTTGAACTGTGACTGATGGATAAAAGAATGTAGTTTTGTTTTTTTTTTTTTGCTGCTATGCTCGAGTAGGCTACTGCCAACATGATGAATTGTCGATGAGCAGAGTTCGAGAGAAGAAAGGAGAAGGTTGTTGTTTTGGCCATCGGCAGTGAAGATACAAAGTGATGGCGCTGCTGTTGGTGTGGTGATCATGGTGATCAGGAGAAGCTCGTGATGCTGTTGTTGATAGAACGGAGAAGAAACACATATGGAACTCGAGCAGATGGAGGACAATGGGTTGTGGGAGTTGATAACAGACTCGGGGTATGTTCGAATGGTGACTGGTGGTGTTTTAGTACACGAGCAAACTGTTGTCGTTGATCGGTGATAAGGAAGTCCAGCTGTGTTAGGAAACAAAGATGAGAATAGATGGGTATGTTTAGACGAGAAAACATTAGCCAAAGGAGACGGATTTAGGTTGCATTGCGACGACAGAGATGAACTTGGAAACTAAAGAGAACAGGGAAGGAGTTTGGATGGAAGAAGAAGAAAGTTTGCTGTGATTTCCACTGCTCGCACGGAGGAGCTCATGGTGATGCTTACAAGCAAGAGCAGGAGATGAACAACGAGGATATGGCTATTGAGAAGAGCTGGGAAGAACAAGAGAAAGGGTTGGACTTGGTGGCCTAAATTTATGCCTGGAAAGGAAACAACGAGAGGAAAGAAAGAGTTGTGTTGTCTCGTTTGGAATGTAAACTGAAGTACAAGGAAACAGGAGTTGTAGTTGTAATTAGATGAGAATGGAAGTAAAACGGAGATGATGGTGGTCTGTGAGGAGAACTTTGAGAGAACACAAGAAAGAAAGGTTTTGTAGATAATAAACCTAAAAAATAAAAGCCTAATAAGAAAAACTAATCATATTTCAGCGGAGGGAAGATCCGGCGGACGGTAGCATTGGAGACCACCGCCGCCGGTTGGAAAAGAAAACGAGGTGGACAACAGGTCCGGATCGAACCTTCTGATACCAAGACAGAACTACTATATATTATGATAAAAGAGAATTGTATTATTGAATGAGATGATTTATATTGAGAACCCATAAGGTATATATAGCGACACCATAACTTGGTATGCAAGACTAATACTTATAAATCAATTCATACTAAATATATCAAACGCTAAATATAACTCTAAATACTAAAACTTTCCATATAATATTTGTATACTCTAACAAAACCAAAAGAAGTGAACGCGGGGTAGAGTAATGAATAAGAACTCATAATTTGGTTTGAACACAAATACCAAAGGAGGGTTAATTAGTACCAGTAGCAAAGATTATCAGACTATAAAAAGAAAAAGATAATTAGCTTTGGAATGGACCAAGAAAGTAGCATGTGGTGAAAGAGATATTGGGATTGCTTAAGAAACAAAATAATCTTGTTTTATGATTATGAATTGCTATTACAAGTGCCCTCTAGTTCTACTAATGCCACCAAACATACGGAAAATTGGTCATTTGTCCAAAATCCATAAAGTGCGGAAATAATGGATTTGTAAAATATAGGTGTGGGTGAAAAAGACACAAAAAAAACTTAGCCATATATACCCTTTAGTTTAAACTTTATTCTTTATCATATCCTTTTCTCTCTCCTATTTATTTAAATCTAGGGGATATTTAACCAAAAAACTACCAAACATAATCCACAAAAGAAGTGTCAAGTAATTAGATTCAGTGTTCCACAAAACTCATTATCAATTGCTTCAAAAAGAAAAAAAAACAAATTATCAAAGTTTTTTTTTACTACTAGTATGTTTCATTTTAACGAAGAAAAGCACGCAACTACTTTTTTTTTTTTTGGAGTGTGGACTATACGTCCAGACAATCTGCATCAAGTGATGTTGGATTTTGTTAAAGTGTAGTTTTTACAACTTGATCAAATGGCTCTCTCCTCTCTCTCCCCTTCACCTGAGCTTTCTCTCCTCTGGGTAACGGCTACTTCCTACCGTTTCTTTTCTGTCTCATTCTTCCAACGTCTCTTTAACGGCTCTCTCTAGCCGCCGATCCCAATATTTTTTGCCAGAAACCTCCAATCTTTCTCTGCAAATGATACTTCTCATCTAATCTCAAGCACAATCCATGAACACTACTCACGAGTCTCACATTTGCAACTGCAATTGCATCAATTGCACAACACAAATCACAAATTCCACTCAAATCACAAAAAACTCAAAAATCACTTGCAACACACAAATCACTGAATTCATAACTTACAATCCGAAGAATCACACAGGAATGAATGCCCAAACCATCAAAGGCCATTCTGGCATATCTCATGATTATTATGGAACAAAAGCTTTTCTGGGTTCTTTTACAAGAAGTCATACCCAATCTAGCCTAACTCAGCATCTTTCAGTCTTATTGGAAAATTCTTATCAAAAACAACTTGTCACTAAACTCCCATTGCCTAGATTTAAATTACCCTGTTCAAGCTCTCAAAGCCAGATTTTTATCCTAGAACAGGAAGGAGTTTTTTTGAGACAGAAATCTCAACCAGTTAGTCTGAGGTTCTCTAGTTTTAAAGCTCATTGGGGAATCAGCTGGATTTCTACACCTCCTTCCCATGGTATGTATCAGTGTACTATCTTGGCTATTTTGGCTAAACTTCCTGGAGGTGAGTACTTGACTCTCTTTCTGTTTGTTTCTCTACCCACTACTCCTAATTTGATCTTTCTACAATTTACCAAAAGCATATGCTCTCTATTGCCTGCTAGTCCTACAAATTCCCTTAAAGCTGACTATTTCTTGAACCTTGTTAGCACTCATGATCTTATCTATTGGGAAAATTGCTTCTTTCTTAACATGCTTTTAACTAGGAATCAGCTACATTGCACTACTTTTTCTTTAAATAGAAATAAAAACTTAAACATAGTACTACAAATTACCAAAGTATGCATAAAACATTTTCATAAACAGGATAGCATCATTTTTTTTTCGGCATCAAACTAAAAGAAAAGATTTCAGAATGTCTGGTACTACTAAATTCAGCATGTGCAGCTTGTCAAATCCTACCTGTTTAGTCTGCTTTTGGCCCCCCAGACTCAAGTGCAACATCTCTCACTGCTCTGGACATCACTGCCTTATACACCCTCTCTACTGCCCTTGCATCTGCTTCAGGAGGCAAAGTGTCATCAGCCGGCAACACAGGAAGCTGGGGATCCTCACCTCGCATAGCACTAGCCTTTGCAGATCTGTAGATTTGACCCACAATCCTAGAATCAACTCCATGAGTTACATGCTCATCTCGAGGAACTTCAAGCGGATGTGTGACTTCTCCAGCACCAGTCTGAGACACCTCGGCCACATCCTGAGCCATTTGCCTGAGAGTGGGAGCAAGAATGAACAAATTGGGAAATGTGATCTAACCTGGTTCAGGTGGCATTGTAGCTTTGATCCGAATCTGATCCTTGGCAGGGTCGGGTATATGAGCAGAAAAGAAGCCCTGCTGAGTCCCCCCACAGACAATCCGCTCATCATCTACCAATACAATGCCTTCCTTTATCACCCGGCGGCCCTTTGTGGGGTGCAGATCAAAAACAACCTACCCATCTTTTACACCCACAAGTTCTCCATTCTGAATTCGTCCTTGCTCGACCTGTTGCGGTGGTCTCCCTCGCCTGGCAGTTGCATACACAGCCCTTTACCCATTGCCTGCTCTCCCACCTCTAAAACCAGACACCCTACCACCAGAACCTACTCTCCCATACATTGCATCAGAAGTATAATGCAATTCATGCATGTTATAACCAGAAAAACCTTCACTTATCCTTGCAGTTTCAACCTACAAAATTCAATTATCAGGCCGCAAATAGCACTCAAATTGATTAAATGCATGGAAGTTAAAACCTCACCCAAGAACTGCTTGATTTATAAAGAATTTTACCTGCTTTATCTGAGGGATTACAACAGTCTGCTCTATCTGAGGCTCGACTTCGACAACTCTCTGCTTCTCATGCTCATCTCTATGGGGTCGCATATTTGCATCCATCTTCCCTTTGCCTGGATATTTCAACCGGAGATTACTCTAGAAATGTTGTTCAACAGAAGGATTACACAGGAACACTTTTTTTCTCTCAGCGAAAACTGATCAAGAAACTGATTGAAATTATCATCTCAACGGTTTTAATCAACTTAAGAAGAGCAATACCCTCTCAATCACAACCGTCAAAAATCCTCGGGAGTTACCAGACTTGCAGCATTAACTTCCGGTCTTGCAACTTGAGGCGCATGATCAAGCCTACTGGTATCATTATTTGGCCTACTACAAGCAAAGAACCACCATTGGCTCATGCAAAGCGGCAACAGACACCTGGCAAGAATTCTCTTTCCACGTCAAAGGGTAAGATTTTGAGTAAATGGATATGAAACATTCCCACCCGACAAGCCCAGATACAAAAACTACCTCAAACTTTCGAAATGACTCAGCCACTTTTAACCACTCAAATACAAGATTTTGAAATGACTCAGACACTTTTAACCACTCAAATCCTTCCAGCCGCAAGTACAAGGACCACTTCAACTGCAATACCAAGGACCAATTCAAAGACAACCTCTTCATCAAAGACAAAGAACAAATCCAACTTGCGAGAACATTTCAAAATTCATCTACACATGTCGTTCTCAGTCATTATGAAGACTACACAATTACCATCTACTACCCCCAATGGGAAGGACAAGGTAAGACTCTAAACATTTTAAATAACAATTTTATTGTCCTTGTATGCAGGTACATGAGCCAGAACCCATTAGTCACGAGAGCCAGCAACAGCTATCACCAACTGAACTACAAAGTGATGTCCACACCAACAGATCAGTACTTATCAAAACCAGTTTGGACTAACTTGAGTACAACCCACATCTATATTCCAAAGACCAACATTACTGACATTTGCAAGAATCATTTTCAAATTAAAGCTTGGGTGGATGCCCCATACTACCACAGCTGGCCCTGCCTTGTTAGAATACACTTTGGTAAATATACCTACTGGTTCTTATTCGTTTACTACCCACAAATGGCTTCCTCATCAAATCCCTCCAAACCAACCATTGAAATTCTTATTGATCAGATGAACAAAACCCTCAATATGCCTGAAGTAGATCTTTATCCTAAGGTTTTCTGAAACCCTGACAACATTAGAGCCAGGCAACCTTTAGATTGGAAATAGTATTTTATTGGAAAACTTTGCAGCAATATTTGTTATGAAACATCCAGAATCAGTACATTCATCAACAACAACAACTGGGAATTTAATTGTAGAGTTGAACTAGATATTTGGAATAGAAGAAGGAATTTTTTTCATCCTCAGACTCACTCATGAAGATGATTACTCAACACTGAGGAATGGAGGCACCAGAGGAGTTTTTGACAAGCTTATGGTTCTTGTTGGTATCCCCCTTTGAGGCCCAGACTTAATTCATGAAGAACAATTTACTAAGGTAATGGTTTGGCTCCTCATCAAAAGAATCACATCACACATCATACCAGATATCCAAAATATTCTACAACATGTTGGAGTTTTTCAAACTGCCAAGAAACCTTATGGAAGAGACAGATTTGAAAAAAAATTAGAAGTTAAACTTACCATTGATGTTACCAAACCATTGAAGTTTGGTATTGAAGCTTTTGAAACCCCAATTATCTCTCATTGGCTGGAGTTTGCTTATGCTCTCAATGGAATCAAATTCTGCAAAATTTGTAGAATATTAGATCATCCATCCCAACCCTGCCCCATCCCACCCACACATTCAAAATCCCACTACTCAAATCACAAAAGCCTGCAAACACCTCAATCTCTCCCACCACCCCAAACTGCCTACCAAAAATCCGTCAAGAAGGAAGAAATGCCATTCATATAGGATACTCTGATGCTGATGCTGCTCAAGTCTTTGAAATCAAGATGAGGAATGCAAAACAGAAAGAATTGGAAAAAATTTTTGCTAAATTTGCTCCCTCATCTTCAAAACACCTCACTTTTGGAGCCTCTGCTAGAGCTGATCCCAACTCCCCACATCCAGATGTCATTGCCAGCCAAATAAGGCACAGAAAACTTGAGCTTTCAAAGAAAATCTCCACCAACTACAGGAATCACCAAGCTAAAACAAAGACCAAGGAAGCAGCTAGAGCTAAAAATCCTATAAACACTAATGCCAACCAAACTCTGGACACCACTGGTATCTTTTCAATCATCCCTTCCCAAACCATCATAACTCTAGCTCAAATCAAGGAAAGAATGGATGCTGAAACTGTCCAGTTCAAAAAGAAGGCTTGGAAAGCTAGAAAGACAATTCACGTCTTCACTGAAGAAGATTCACCCTCTGATAATGACAGTATTAAGGATTTGGACAAGCAGAAAGTCATGCCAAAAAGGAAGCAATCAACTCAGGGTGCAGAGCCTATGGAAACCAATGAAACTGACAACAACAAAAGATTCAAGGACTACCCAGAAAACTATGTTGAACCTCTGGACTCAAGCATTCCCCTTATGACTAATGGTGCTTCTGGCTCATCAACACCAACCCCTGAGGTAATTTCCTTCTCTATCTTCTATCTTGGATTAAACTGCAACTAACATTTTCTTTCCTCATACTGTTACATCATGAGCTACTATGATCTTATAGCTAGGAGACCAACCTCTAAATACCCCCCTATATCCTATTTTTGGCAATTCTTTACTTCTATAGCCTGGAACTGCCAAGGTCTAGGGCAAAAATATACTAAGAAATATCTTAATGATATGCTGACCAAATTTAATCATGATATCTGCTTCATATCTGAAACCAAACAGAAACATGGTAAACTTTTAAATTCTATGAAACAGCTTAATATCCAAAAATTTTGGCATGTTAATCCTGGAGGGGCTAGTGGTACAGCTGGTGGATTAGTAATGATATGGAAGAACAATCTTGATGTTGAAATTCTAGACAGTTCATTTAACCATATCAATGCTAAAATACAGCCTACTAGTGGCCCTCCCTGGCTCTTCACTGGTTACTATGGTAATTCTAATAATACTCAGTGTAAACTAAATTCTTGGAAAGTTTTGGAGTATACTGCTTCCAAGAACTCCCTCCCTTGGTTGGTTATTGGTGATTTCAACTTTATCTTACATGATTTTGAAAAATACAGTACCCAACCACTGGACAATGCTGAAGCTAATATTTTTAGTAACAAGATTATTGATCTGGATCTAAATGATTTAGGCAGCACTGGCTGCCCTTTCACTTGGAAAAATAAGAGAAGTGGGCCTTCTCTCACTGAGCAGAGATTGGATAGAGGATTATCCACTGAGTCCTGGCTCCTCCTATATCCAAACTCTACTATCACTAATTTTTTAGCTATTGGATCTGATCACCATCCCATTTTGCTTAACACTAATCCTCACTGGAGTACTGGTAAAATCCCTTTCAAGTTCTTTGGTCCTTGGCTAGACCATAAAGATTGTATGGATATCATTTTTGAATGTTGGTAGAGGAACTTATCTGGTTCTAACGCTTTTCTAATTGCTAGAAAACTCAAAAAGGTCAAGCTGAAACTCAAAATCTGGAACAAAGAAGTTTATGGCAACATAAAGACAAACATTGAAGAATGTAAGCAACATCTGCATTGGCTACAAGAAAACTACTTCAATCAGGACAGAAGTAAAGCCTTACAAACTACAATGAAAGTGCTCAGAGAATGGCAAGAAATTGAAGAAAAATTTTGGAAAATCAAAAGCAGAGACCAATATATCAAATTGGGAGATAAGAATACAAGTTATTTCCATAGAACTACAAAAAGCAGATTAAGAAGGAACAAGATAGATACCATCCAAGATAGTTTTGGAAACTGGATTGAAAACTACCAAGACATAAATCAATGCTTCACCAACCACTTCTCAAAAATGGCTACTTCAGAATCCCCTTCTATGAATACTGAAATCCTTAACCTCATTCATACAGTCATAACCACTGAAGATAACAAAAATCTCAATAGAATTCCTGAAGATAGTGAGGTCAAAGCTATTCTCTTCAGCATGGCCAAAGATAAAGCTCCAGGACCAGATGGCTTCCCACCTAACTTCTTCCAAGCGAATTGGGACATTATAGGAGAGGACCTAGTTAAAATGGTCCAACATTTCTTCAAGTCAGGATACCTTCTCAAAGAAATGAACTCAACCTTCATATCCTTGATACCCAAAATTGATAACCCTACTAGTCCCAGCCATTTCAAACCCATTAGCCTCTGCAACACCACTTACAAAATCATATCCAAACTACTAGCCTAAAGAATGAAACTATATCTCAACAAAATCATATCTCCCTACCAATCTGCCTTCATACCAGGAAGACAAATAGCTGATAATATAGCCATTGCCCATGAAATTATTCACCACATGAGAACCAGAAGAGGTCTTAAAGGCAACAAAGGAAGTATGGGGATCAAGATTGATATGGCTAAAGCCTTTGACAGAGTGGACTGGAAGTTTCTTCATACAATTATGGTCAAAATTGGCTTCAACTCTGAATGGAGCAACAAG
Organism: Papaver somniferum; assembly: GCF_003573695.1. NCBI lineage: Eukaryota > Viridiplantae > Streptophyta > Magnoliopsida > Ranunculales > Papaveraceae > Papaver > Papaver somniferum. The sequence goes on from NC_039367.1 coordinate 56,179,557, forward strand.
ATTATGCAATGCATATCCACTACTTCTACTGCTGTCCTTCTAAATGGCTCCCCTGACAAATTTTTTAACCCTACTAGAAGGACAGCAGTAGAAGTAGTGGATATGCATTGAGACCCCATGTTTCTTTTCTGCATGGAGGCACTATCCAGAACCTTATCTCATTGATAATAATTTTTGAATGATGTTGTAGTAATGAGGTTCAAACTCTCGGACTTGTGAAGATTAAATTTAAAGATTTAATAAAATTATATACAAAAATATTAACAAAGTGGGAGAGAGGTATTAGAAAACAACCAAGACACTGATTCCACTATTACACATGAATTAATGATGGTAAACAATCCAAAACTCGAATTTCTTCTTCTCTGGCTCTCCTCAGCCCCCCAGACTCTTGACCCCCTCTCTAGGACTCCCAGGGAATCTATTTAAAGAAAAAACACGCGTTGAATCTCCTCCATTAATCCCAAATAATCTTCTTTTACTCGGGATATTTTCTTTCTTTTTTTATCAATGATTTTGATTTTTACGCATCTGCAGCTGGATTAAATTCCTTATAAATCTTCTTTACGTTCCAAAGTGTTGATTAAGGCTTCCAAACACGTGCAGTACACGTTTAGATTCACCACAACTCGTGTAAGCTCATGTTTTTCCTCCAACTCCCTGTTTGGATTAAACCAAGTTATCCTGACAAATTTGATCAAAACAAACACCCATAATAGCTTTGTTAGGACGTATCACAACTACCCATGAAGTTTCAGCGATTGAATCACACAAAAACTCCTCCAAAATCCGATCGAAAACTCTGCCATTGTTGCTGCCATTTTTCCCGCCTTTTTTCATTTTTGAATTTTGGGAAGAAGATGTCCTCCCCTTAATCCTGTACGGGTGTCCCTTTAGCACTTTCCCTGGGGTGCAAATAGTATTTGTGGGCGTAAATAGTAATTTTTCTGGGATTCCTCCAGCGCATTTCTGGGGTGCCTTTAACACATTTCGGGGGTATAAAACACCACTTTTCGAGCCAATTTTGCCGCAAGAGCTTATTTTTCCAAAAACATCTACAAAAACATAAAACACCATAATAAGTACGAAATCGAGTACTAACAATACAGAACATTGAGGACAAATTAGACACAAAAATATGTCTATCAAATACCCCCAAACTTATTATTTGCTGGTCCTCGAGCAAAACTAATAAAAAAATAAAACCGAGTTAATCTCGGGAGGGTTTACCAGAGGTGTACTCACAAAACCATTACTTCTAATTGGTCACAAGTATCCAAAGAGCTATGAGGACATACATATTCTCAACCTATCTCCAAGTAACTAGAATGCCAGAGAAATTAAAGGTGTCAGCTCTAAAGATGACTGAAGAAAAGGGGAGACACATCCGCAACACTGCTAGATAAAGAGATATCCGTTACATAGCTAGATAAACATTGTAAGATACGTCCGCTGCTTTACAGATGGATAAGATTAGGAGAGAGCTAAAGATGAGAGGGACATCTGCTACACAGCTGGACTAATTACGTGTGATGAGTTAAACCAGTGCTAGAAAGATCTTGTGCCAGATTGAAAGCGTACTAACAAAGCTACCAAATGTATCTTTCTTCGACTCTCTCATAGTGCTCAGTAGAAACAACGTCTTCTTCGGTCTTCAACTATTGATGATAAACTATCGAACCTTATAGAACCTTGACAATTAACTCTTCTCTTCGATTTCTTCCTTGACTTATAAATTTCTACTTCCCTTTGGCCTTATTGAACAAAACGTAACGATGATTTTTTTCATTTTTCATTTTTTTCATTTTTTTTTCATTTTTTTTTCATTTTTTTTTGGAAACAAAAATTACAAGATAACAATTTACATGGCCATGAGAGAAGGACTTTCAAAACTTGGATCTTCGCAACTTGTGATGTCTTGGTATCATGGATTCTAACAACTTATATCATTTGCTCTTATAACTTCAACTTTGATTTTTGAATTATTCTTTTCTATTGTTGCTTCTAAACCTAAAACGTCTTCAACTTTCTTCATAGATTTTGATGTCGCTCCGCTTGTTGATGATGGTAAGTTTCTACTGAGAGAGAGTCGCAATCCAGTAACTAAGACTACATTGTGAGGTTGCTTTGTCTTTCTGGCATTTCCTGACCTACTTGCCTTTCCATCATGTATGGTTAGGTCCATCACGGTTACCCTCTAAAAGGAAAAAGTTCTCTCCTGAATTTCAAGGATATCAATGTCTTTTTCTCTAATGTCTCAAAAGGTTGTTATCCCTAGCATTCCAATTTCTATCTTTTCGGTGAGAAACTTAGCTAACCGGATACCATGTGACGCTAGAAGTTTCAAAAGTGCAACTAAAAAGTTCTTCCCCACCCCCAAACTTAAATTTAACATTGTCCTCGATGTTCTACAGTTAAAATTAAAAGCATGAACAAGGAGAAACTGTTACCACTTGAAGAAAAAGAGTTAAGAAAAGATATTACCATGTTGCATGAGCATGGGTTACCTCCCAAGAAGTACTAAGTTTAAAGTCTTCAGTCAGACTTAGGAAAGGATTAGTCAACTCGAACCGTATAACAGTAGCCGGAATAACTGTGGATCTTCAAAACCAAATAGAGTTGACCAAAGGAAACTGCAGTAAACTAAGAAAATGAACAAGACTAGCATGCCCTTACCTAGTTTCCTAACTAAGACAACTACATCTAATTGTGGTTCAGGTTCAGGTTCTATAAAAGGGTCTAAATATATTTCTTTAGGCTGCAACTCCTCAAAAGTGAGATCCGAATTATTAGGTCCTAGAGTCTGTTAAAACTCAAATAAAAATTTAGAAGCACATAACAACAACCTGAATAATTGGGGATCCTCTAAGTCAATTAGATTTTACTCACAAAGTTGACCATAATAATGGTCATTCTTAAGAAAATGTGTCGACCCTAATATCCTAAAGTAATTAGGTTTAGTCTCAAAACTTAAATAACGACACATCTGAAAATCATATGTTCCCACAATTAGAAGAAAAGTTTTTGGTGGGAAAACAAAGTCAATCTTGTATCATAGCTTGGGTTAACAACATCAACCAGAGGATGGGTCTCTAACAACTGAGCTTCTTTCTGGACATCATTAGGTTCGGTAAAACATGTATGAAGATAATCTTGTAAGATGGTTGAGGCATAAATGTCAAGTCCTACACGAGGGAACTTTTTAAGAGTTAAAGAACACGGAGAATGATAATCACCCCCAAACTTAGAGTTTTCTGTGTCTCTATAAAGACTAGTCACAACTTCCCTAATTTCTAGGTCATCAGATTCCTGGAAATGGTCAATTGATTCTTCTAAGTTGGGTTCATCCTCACTCATTTCTACGAGTTTATCATCTTCTAAGACTAGTATTTCTAAATCGCTAGATTCTAAAACAGTATTCTCAGGGTAAACTCTTTCCTCTAAATCACTATCGGCTTTGTAAACAGGAAATACTACATCGTCTAAAACGAGGGTATCTCTAGTCAAATCCTCGTCCTTTTGAACAGGTGAATAATTATTAAAATTATTTGGATTTGAACTAGAAATAATATTATCATTAAATAGCTCATTGGGAGTAACAGATTCCTCATCACTATGCCTATATATTTCAGATTCTTCATCAATACTATCCTCATCACAGTCCTCATTATAATAACATGAAAATGGTCGAACCTCATCAAAACAAGTAGTGTTACCAATTCTAACCTCGTCATCTTAATTATGTGAATAAAAACTATCCTTATTTTCAAGGGTGGTATTGGGAAAACTACACTGGAAATTAAGACTATCCTGAGCAAGTTTTTCCACAATCCTATTTGTACTCTCAGTAAATTGCTTGAGGGTCTCTTCTAGAGATATCTTAGTTGACCTCTCTACGGACTCTTCTGGGAGAATATTATAAGTCTCTTTCATAAATAACTTCCGTGTTGACTCATTGAAACTCTTGAGAGACTCTTCTAGAGAAATAGAAGGATTGTTTTGCTCGTATGACCTGTGGGTATATGGATAGTAATTGGGCTCACAATGGTATGGACCATAACCTTCAAAAGTTTCGCATTCCCAATCACTATCCACACTATGGTCATAAAAAGGATAATGTCCAACCTGCTCAGTCGGATACTCATTGTATTGGCTATTATAATACCAGTTCGACATCCTAACCGCAAGGGAATTCTACACAATCACAAACAAGGCTGACTCGACCAAATCAAACTTATAAAATCTAGAAAACAACAAGCATGATGGCTCCACTTAGATTGTTTCTAGACCAACTTCTCATCTTTCGAAAAGGAATTCGTTACAATCTGAGCAAACCTCTCTGGAATCAATCCGAGTTTAAGGAAGTTGAATTGAGACGAGGGAAGCTGCGAGGAGCTTTGATACCCAAGGTCTCACCGGTATTATAAGGCGGTGCAGTCACGCATTCAACTCGCAGAAACCATCATGAACTGCAAAGTATGCTCAAAAGAGTAACCAATATTTTCCGAATAACTTTCCTATTAAGCTCGTTACCCTATAAGTCTCGTTCTAGTCAAAATTTTAAGCTTAGGTTCGCGTTTGGTTTCGTTTTCCTAAGGCAGGCAAGAAGGAAACGGTGATGAAATCCGAGTCCTTATCTTAATTTGGCCAGGCCTTGCCCTTTACTAGGAAATTAAAACAACCGTATTCAAATCCTCAGTATATATTCACATTAAGGCATACAATAAACCCGCTGACAGGGGATTCAAGGGTGTTTCGAAAGCTTACCTCCCGTACCAGACGGGCGCAGAACCGCTGAAGTCGACTCGGGCCACGACTCTTATGTCATGTGCGAACCCGAGGGGCCGAGACGATATTGTAATCGTCGTTCTTCCCTGCAAACAGTTTTATATTTAGTGTACCCTTCCTTAGGGTTTAAAAAAAATAATTGTCCAAGTCCAAAGTCCAAATAAAGTGCAAAAGAAAAGAAATAAAAAAAAATTACAAAAAATGGAAGGTCTCTAAAAAAAAAAAAAAATTCTCTCCCTTTTAAAAATTTTTCTTTCGCTCTTTTTTTTTTTTGCTTTGTCTTTTTCCTTCTCTTTTGGCTTTATGCTTTGATTCCAAGTCTTTAGTATCCAACTTCTAATATGTAATACAAAGACACACCCAAAGAAACGTAAAAAAAAAAAAAAAAAAAAAAAAAAAAAAAAAAAACAAACAAACCTAAAAATTCTACCTAAGCACAAATTCGCGTCGGCGGCGCCAAAATGATAATAATTTTTGAATGATGTTGTAGTAATGAGGTTCAAACTCTCGGACTTGTGAAGATTAAATTTAAAGATTTAATAAAATTATATACAAAAATATTAACAAAGTGGGAGAGAGGTATTAGAAAACAACCAAGACACTGATTCCACTATTACACATAAATTAATGATGGTAAACAATCCAAAACTCTAATTATCTTTTAAGTCCTTTATATCTTAACTCACAAATAATCTGGAAAATTCTCAAAAATTAATTGTATCCCTAAGCATAGATTATCTAAACAAAGCATAACCTATCTAATTGAATCAAACTAATGAAGAAATTTTTTGCAAACAATTAAAAGCTCTGCAAAAGCAGTGATTGAGTGAATTATAAATTATAAATTAGAGGAAATAAATGATTACCAATTATTCATGCGTAAATAGCTTCCTCACTGCCTTGGTTGTGGGAGAAATTAGCCTCTCATCATGTTGGAAACACGCTCAATAGTTGATTTCATTTATGCTCAAAGATGGGTTTACAAATGATGAAAAGGGAGAAATAATTCAAAAACGGGTTTGTAACAATTATATTTGTTACAAACCAGAGAACTATGACCCTCGGCAAATAAGACTGTCCTGCGACAGTAACAAATAAGACTGTCACTGTAACAAATAAGACTGTCGAACGACAGTCGCTGAAACTGTAGCAAAATAAGACTGCTCAGTGTGGGTCTTATGTTCTTCGTGTTCTTGGTGCATCAACAACAACAGCAGAAACCGAGTTTGGCAAAACTCGAATTTCTTCTTCTCTGGATCTCCTCAGCCCCCCAGACTCTCGACCCCCTCTCTAGGACTCCCAGGGAATCTATTTAAAGAAAACACACGCGTTGAATCTCCTTCATTAATCCCAAATAATCTTATTTTACTCGGGATATTTTCTTTCTTTTTTATCAATGATTTTGATTTTTACGCATCTGCAGCTGGATTAAATTTCTTATAAATCTTCTTCACGTTCCAAAGTGTTGATTAAGGCTTCCAAACACGTGCAGTACACGTTTAGATTCACAACAACTCGTGTAAGCTCATGTTTTTCCTCCAACTCCCTGTTTGGATTAAACCAAGTTATCTAGACAAATTTGATCGAAACAAACACCCATAATAGCTTTGTTAGGACATATCACAACTACCCATGAAGTTTCAGCGATTGAATCACACAAAAACTCCTCCAAAATCCGATCGAAAACTCTGCCATTGTTGCTGCCATTTTTCCAGCATTTTTTCATTTTTGAATTTTGGGAAGAAGATGTCCTCCCCTTAATCCTGTACGGGTGTCCCTTTAGCACTTTCCTTGGGGTGCAAATAGTATTTTTGGGCGTAAATAGTAATTTTTCTGGGATCCTCCAGCGCATTTCTGGGGTGCCTTTAACACATTTCGGGGGTGTAAAACACCACTTTTCGAGCCAATTGTGCTGCAAGAGCTTATTTTTCCAAAAACATCTACAAAAACATAAAACACCATAATAAGTACGAAATCGAGTACTAACAATACAGAACATTGAGGACAAATTAGACACAAAAATGTGTCTATCACTCATGCTGAAGATTTGGGTCTCATCTCTGGAGTAAAAATTTGTAGAAATGCCCCATCCATAAATTATCTCCTCTTTGCTGATGATTGTATGGTTTTCTGTAAGGCAAACACTATTGAAGCACAGAATCTCAAGGATATCCTCAACATTTTTGGAGATACTTCTGGCCAACTCATCAACTTCAGCAAATCAGGAGTCTTCTTCAGCAAGGACACTGATCCAGCTCTTATGCCTATTATCTGCAAGCTGCTTGGAGTTCAAATTCTTCCTACAAATGAAAAGTATCTAGGCTCTCCTTTATTTACCCATAGAAGAAAGATCTAATCTTTCAAACCAGGAGTGGATAAGATGAAGAGAAACATGTCTAGCTGGAAGAATTCCCCACTGAACCCAGCTGGAAGAGAAGTTATAATAAAATCTGTCACCTCTACAGCGAGCATCTATAAAATGAATTGTTTTAGAATCCCAAAGCAAACCTGTCAAGATATGAACAAACTACAAAGAGATTTATTCTGGGGAAAGAACCTGGAAAACCCCACAGGCTACTACCCAAAAGCCTGGACAGCCATTTGCAAACCTAAGGAGCTTGGTGGATTAGGTTTTATGAATATGGAGCTTTTCAACAGTGCCATGATAACAAAAATATGATGGAGATTGGAGCAGGACAAGGATTCTCTTTGGTACCAACTGATGGATGCCAAATATTTACTGGGAAGAAATGTTCTCAGCATGAACACCAAAGCTAAAGATGGAGACTCCTGGACATGGAAAGGGGTTTTAGAAGGTATTCAGAACATTCAGCAACACTGTGAATGGAGAATAGGAAATGGCAACACAATAAAATTTGGGAGGACTTATGGATACCTACTTCAATTGACAAACTCATCAAATCTGCAAACTGCCCCACTGATATCCAACTGCTAGCTCACCTAATGACAGGTCAAAGGGAATGGAATATTCAGCTCATACAGCAAATCTTTAGCTCTGACATTGTTCAAGTCATCATTAATCTTGATATTCACCCCAGAGAAGAAGACAGTATTCACTGGAATCTCAACAGCACAGGAAAATTTTCTGTTAAAGCTCTATACAAATCCAAAATAGAGAATCTCTATAGAAATGATCAAACAACAAGAGACTGGAGAGCTATATGGAATTTGGAAGTGGCACCAGCTGTCAAAATTTTTCTCTGGAAATGTGCTCATAAAATTCTTCCAACAAATGCCAAAACTGCAAGCATTCTCCACTATATTGATCCCATATGCAAATTATGCAACTGTGGGGAGGAAACTATGACACACATGTTCCTCAACTGCCCTGCAGCCACTGAAGTCTGGCAGCAAATGTTAGGTGGAAATCATGGCTTATTTGATCACCATAATGTTTTCATGGACTGGTTTAATGTCTGGTTTCACAATGCAAACATCAGTCATAATGTCTGCATCTATGCAACCACTTGTTGGTTCACTTGGAAGGCTAGATGTGATATAATTTTCCAAAACATCTCTCCAAATGATAAGAATACTACTCTCAGCATTCAACAACATCTCTGTGATTATAACAGAATTCACAAGTTACATTGCCATGCCTTGAATACTCAGAGGCATATCATTGAGAATGAATCCCATATAGCTACTCCTGGAACTCATGTTGGGATCCAACAACACAAGCAGAGCTTTGGTTTCTTAATCAAAATCTGTACTATTCAGGATCCCAACACTTATCAGTTTTTATGTGCCCTAACTATTACTGATTTTGCAGGCAACTATGTTGATAGCAGAGGACACACAGGACAGTGGGGAGCAGAAGGAGCCACAGGAGGAGCAGACTTAGCCTTTCAATGGGCAGAGGAAAAGCAACACATGAACATAGAAATACATGCTGAAACAAGTGAAATCCTGGAGCACTTCAACACTCTCTACATCCAAGCAATCAAAGGAAGATTCAATAGAAACTACCACAAGGAAAAACAGACATCGAATGAAGAATCCTTATTACATATCAATCAAACCTGTAACTTTTGTTTTACTAGGTCTTAAACTGTTACATAGAACCCAAAATCTCCAAGCTTTGAATTTGGTTATAACTTGTAAGAACCTTAGCAGTGGGTCTAATGTTTGTCTAAACAATGACCACACTTGCATTATTAGCAATCCAAATTCTTAGGCTATGCCTAAGTTTTCTTTAAAAAAAAAAGTAGTTTTTACAACTTGAGGTATATTTGGGCCACATATCACATTTGAATAAGTAAGTAGGCTTGTATTTGTATATCACGTTGTAGATTATAGGGCAGTTCGGCTCACTCCGAGGTCACTGGCCATAATTTTGCACGATTTATAAAGGGATACCGGTATTACTTGGGAGTGATACCAATTCATATAGGACAAACAAATGTTAACAGATCCTGACCGTCAGATTGCTGAATTGGTATCACCCTCGCTAATAGTGGTATCCCCCTTATAAATCATGTAATTTTGGTCCTAGTTATGGAGTTTGAGTAACTAATAGCGCGTTTGGATGCACATTTAGAAGTTGTTTTTCGACTTCTGGAAGTCAAAAGTCAGTTTGGCAATAATATTTCAAAACAATTTCTAGAAGTAGAAAAGTCAACTTTTTGTGAAGTAAAATAGTTTTGCTTCTGACTTCCGACTTCTACGTAAAAAGCAAATTTGTTTCCAGACACGCTATAAGTCAGGTTGGGAGCAAATTCTGGGTCACCCAACTCTTTAGCTTCATTTTAGTATGAACACGACTGGATAACATTAGTATGAACCTGCTTCACAAATTTCTGAAAACAAAATTTAGTCTCGGGTAATATCACGCTTTTTGCAACCTCAGTGTGCTTACTGTGCAGCTACCTTCTAAAGGACACTCGAATGAATGTTGCAGACTAGGGAGAATGTGGGAAGTGTAAAAGCCCGCCAAAACTCATCTAGCAAATTCAAACCCTGAAATGTTTCTTTCAGTCAACACTCAACAGTGCCGACACCACCCCCTTCCCCATTGCCAAGGGAACTAGATTGAGATATCTTATCAATGCAAGCACAAGTACAAGTAATCATCTGGTCCATGACCAATTATTTTATCACCACCTTCAAGCTCGTTGTAACGCCCTGCAGAATCAATCATAAACTAACTCCTAACAGCATTCAATACACTTCCATGGACTATAAATCCATTATACAAATGTGATGTTATCGTAATTACAACAATGTTAGAGCAAGTCTTATGGTGGAAGAGTTCCATCTTCCATCTTCCACGCCACCTCAGCATTTGGAATCGTGGATGGAAGTGTAAGTGTAGTGGTGGAATAGTGAAAACGCTATTCTTAATAACGCTAAAAAAACGCTATTAAGAATAGCGTTTTTTTCTCATCCGTTAGATTTCAACAACTCATCCTAAATCTACGGACAAAAAAAACGTTATTCTTATTGGCGTTCAGATGGATTCCACGAACCCTTCTACGAAACGGTGGAACCTTGCTTGGATTTTCTGTGGAAAACCCCAACTTGGAAGCCATTAGACTTGACATTCCATGATTTTTCCACACTTGGAATAGGTTGGATTCCACCATTAGACTTACTCTTATAACTTGACCGGAAGTGCTACACATCCTGCGGATTCAATCCTGCAGGTTGTACTAGGTAAGTTTAGTGTGGATCCCACCCCTATATCACTCGGTATAACTCGCGGGATATAAAGAATTACCCCAAACATTCACACTACCGGTTGACGTCTGGCTATGCCGTCCCTCAATGGTGGGTCCATAAAAGGGACAAACATATCCAAGGTGTCTAATCGCAAACAAAAGGAATAAATGTACATGTTTTGCCTCTAAAACTCTTTAAACTGAAAAATTCCAGTCTGGCCTGAAATGAACAGCCAAAAACATTAGTTCTTATCCTACTTTGGCTTTGCTGTTATGAAGGGGAATTTTCATAAATTTTGTTAATAATTTGAATTCTCAATCACACAGACACCAGTACACCATCCATCACAATTCACAGAATATTAGGTCCAATTGTGCGTTAACTTCTGCATTCAAGAAGATCACGTGACCAGATTCTATAAATCAACAAAAGAATAGAGATGAAATAAATGCAAGTGAAGAGTCTACATCCCCGCATTCAATACAGATTCACCGAACCCTAATCCCAGATATCAAAGAGTTTTTCTCAGGCAGTACAAAACATTAGCCATTAAGAGAGATGAGACGCATCAATTCAAAAATGGCTAATGCATGGCAGTCCAGGAAATCCCAGAGAAATGAGATACGGGTTATTTTGGATCTGAGTAACAAGAATCCAAACTTAACCCCAAAGGAACTGTTTTCAGTTGTTGACATGTTGTTGTTGCTGCTGAACAGAGATATCAGCTGGGATTTGAACAATATTAACGCATTTTTGTCAGGTTGCAATTACGACAAATGCAATTTATTCAACATACATGATATGGATTTAATTTTCTTGCCCCATATCTTACGAATTGTTGTCTCGCTATCAACATCTGAGTTTTCCGTTGTGTCCATACTCTTCCATGTTACCTCGGTTCTTGATTACATTTATGCTGCAAGCTCCATAACCATGACTGTTGATATATGTGAAGTGTGAGTTAATTGTACACCAACTCTATAGATACCTTCTCTCAAATCCCAAGTGATTTCTGGATCTTCTACCACAGGGAGTTGGGGACTCGCAACCAGTTAAAATAAGAGATGCACGTAAATACCAGCACTAGATGATTTCCAATGAGGCCCATTGTCCTGCTGTTTGACTTCTGTGTCCATGTTGATTAAAATGTTGCTCCTGGAAAACCCTAGTCGTAAAATACATTTGCAACTTTCTGCATCATCTTGAAACAGACCATAATTAGGTAGAGTTAATGAAGAACTTAAGGTGTGTGGTGGAGGAAAGAACATGGCATCGACACAAAAACACCAGAGCAAACAACAGTACAAGAATTTAATTAGGAAAAGTACGTAGCGATAGTAAGCTTGGTCTACCAGTAAGAAATTTGATTAATACAGGTCAATTACACTAGCAATCTGTATCGATAGAACTCAATTCACAGGTTTGGGCCGTTTCCTTTTCGTTTTTCCTATACACCATAGTGCTGATCTTCTCACAATTTTAAAAGGAAGAGAAAGACGGTCTAGCTTAACGCACATGAAAAATGTTTCGCTCGTGAAACATTATTGAGACACCACCAGAAAAAAGACACTGATTACTACTGCACACACACGGAACTCAGAGATTAGACATAAGAATGGCGAAAACATCCACTGCATAGTAATAACAAGAACCTCTTTTCATTGACATAACAAGCACACATTACAAACAATGAAGGTACTGGAAAGACTACGGGGAATTTGAGTTCTCCTTTGAGGTCGTTAACACTATTGTTGTCACTTTAGAAAGTCCGGATAACAAAGAAAATACTAGTTAGTCAAAGACTATACCTCTATTAATGGTCATCTCACTTTAATCAGGGACTGGAGCCCAAATCTCACACTTTAATGTTGTGAATTTTAGTACTGTGAAGGTAACATATGAAACTCTGACATGCAGAACCTACCTACGGAATTTCAGACTCCCACCACACTTATCTTAATATTGCAGCAAGGAGATATTTTGCCACAAAATACTTTAACTACCTTGAGGAATATGTGACATTTTTTTTAACAAGTCTGGAGCTCATCTCAAAGTAAGGTTGCTTAGCTGCATCCATTGTTCAGTCTGAGAACAAAAGAGAGAGCAGTATTCTTGTCTGCAAGATATGCATCATACGGAACATGTCCATCGGTAAATTATCTCCTGATGAAAAAGAGAGGGACAGTGGCAGAACGCTATCAAAGAATGTGTTTTCTGTTCCTGTAATACAAGAAGCTTGGTTGACAGATGCTATTTACATGGTAACTAGGGGGATCCATTCAATCTGTTTAATCACAGGAAAGATGGAAATTTAATGCAAGAGTGACTGGATCAAGCTCTAGGTTCTCCTTGTTCGCCTGAGGCATACTTTAAGCTAATCTCTTTTATTTGATCCCTATGGGTTCACATCATATGACAATTCTACTGAGTACAGATCCTTCTGAATCCTCAAAAATGAAATCTTACCGATTCTATGAATGGTGACTAAGTGATCCTGCTGGTGCTGATATTATTTAACAAGCTTGGCAACTTCCAACTCAAAGATCTCCAGATTCACTGCTGCAAAAATTGTCTTGAAACTTTTCTTAAAACTGGAACAAAAGCATTTTCAGCAATATTAGAAGACAAATCACGTGAAGATGCATATACATCAGCAAACTACAAAGACAACTTAAACCAGATTCTCCAATTGTTACGAGGCTAAAATCTGAACTCCAATACAACATGTATGACTCTCACTGGAAACAAAACTCGAGTGATCATCAATTACATTGTGGGGACAGAAATACTCAGCACTTTCATGCATATGTAAAAACAGAAGAAGACAAATAAATTAGCAGTTCTCAAAAACCCTTTGTGGATTTGGCACAAAGATAAACAGGCTCGAACAGCTTTTCATCTCTCATTTCTAAAGGTGAACAACTTCTTCAACTCTAAGACCATACACCACAGCTGAAGACAATGCTGCCCATCTTCTCAAAAGTCGCAGATGAAGCTGAGATTAGACCAGTGGTTGCTCAAATGCCATTTTGGAAACCACCGGGTTCAGATGGATTTCAGGCAGGTCTCTATAAGAGATATCAATTTCACTTATCAAACAGTTGGGCAAAATTAGGCAAAAAACAGATTTTGACCTTCACTTTCTGGACACAGACCCATAGTACCTCATATAAAATCATTTCAAGACTTCTTCCTAACAGAATGTGGTCTATCCTAGATTAAATAGTTTCACCACATCAAGCAGCCTTTGAATAGGGCAGATGCATTCAACACTGTTGTTACTGCACATGAGTTTAATTCAATTTGCAGAAGAAACTGGAAAACAAAACTGCACATGAGTTTAATTCAATTTGCAGAAGAAACTGGAAACAAAGGTAACATTGCAACCAAATTATACACAACAAAGGCGAAACTACTGAAACGGAGTTTTACTGTTGGTGTCTTGAGACAGTTGAGATTTGCTGAGAATGGTTTTTGATGATCACCAATGCCTCAACACAACTACTATCCCATAGCTTCAAAATGGTGAAGCCTGTACCGCTTTTTCTCCTACTCGAAAATTACGAAAAGGAGTTCATTACACGCCTATATTTTTATATTACGTATAGAGGCTTTATCGAGGCTTCTTTCATATGCTGAACAGAACATCATAGCATCCATGGCGTTAAAACAGCTAGGTTAAGTCCTACTACCCATTTTTCTTTGCAGAAAATTGTCTGATTTTCCTAAAAGCAGACAACCCAAATACAACATTGTCGAGATATTCTCTTAAGCTTCGGTAATGTTTCAGCAAGAATGTGCTGAGATATCAATGTAATTCTATTTCCTATCTGCTGCAGATGCAGCAAATGAGTTTAAATGCTATATATTTGGGGGTGCCTCTGTTTTCAAGCCACAGATGGAAGGGGACGTAATTCCACAAGCTGGACGCGCTACCCAGATTGAATCAGTTCTGAATGCAATGTCATTATATCAAATGACTTGCTTCCCCATTCCTGGTAAAAATATTCAGAGTTTAGAAACTATTCAACGGAGGTATTAGTGGGGACATGGGGAAAATTCTAAGGGGGTTCCAGTACAAATGCTTGGTCCTTTATGTCGACTGAAGAGACGTGGGACTCGTGTTTAAGAACTTAAGAAAGTTCAATCATGCTATGCTTGCAAAAATTGCATGGAGAATGGTCTAGAACCCTAATGCTTTATGGATGCAAATCATAAAGTTCAAATATTTTCGTAGGAATAATCCTATATAAGATAACATAAGAAACCAGGGTACCTGGATATGGAATGGATTGGACAAGGCCTTATCACAGTTAACAAGTTTAGTGTTTGGGAGCTGCCAACAGGAGGTAAAATTCCTATCTCAAAGACTAAATGCTAAGCAACAACAATTTCTGCAGCAACTTAAAGAACTATTTGCAGGATTATAAGCAAGTTTGCCTGGGATGATCGAGCTTTAAAAGAATTCTTTACTACAGACCAACAACATCAAGCTAATAGTACCTTTGCCAGGTGCTAGTAGTACCTTGGCAAAAAATGGCAAAATTTTCGGACAGTTATACCTACAGCAAGCTAATAGAATCATCTTATAAATTAAATCCAGAAGAAGGCTTTGGCATCTTCAAGGCCCACAGAAATCGAAATTATTCTTATGGAAAGTCATCCAACTAGTATTGAAACAGTCAACGCTTTCTAAACAGGTTCTTTCAAGTTGATTTGCTAAGGTGTACTCTTTGTCAATCATCTGAAGAATATCTGGATTATCTTTTCATCTCATGTCCTTATGCATGGGTAATCTAGTATGGGTGAGCTCTGGATCTATTCTATCGCCTATCTAGATGTGTTAATCTCCGAATCTGGATTCTTATTGGTCTTCTTCACTTACCTATGAAATAGGAGCAGCAGCTGTACTTTGATTTGTTTGGAGTCAAGATGCCAAGCTCACTTTGAGAATAAAGCATAGAATCCTACTTCCACTATGTTACAGATAAGGCAATATCTCTTTGACATCAGCAATGCTCGTGCCATAATACAAACACATCAATAACTCATATCATACTAGCAACAGTGACATCCATGCATAACTCCTTCATATTGTTTTGCAGCTATTTACTGATGCTTATATATCTTACAACAATCTAATACAGCAGGTGGCGGGTCATCATCTACAACACAGATAGAGGCTTCTATGCAGTAAGGAACTGGTAGTTCTCTGTTAAAACAATAGGTAAACCTGAAGCAGTTCTGTGTAGTAGATAACCTAACTCTTGTCAAGTCTCTGGATGATATACATGACGGTTTCCAGTGGGACGACAAGAGTCTTATACCGGATTGTCAGTCCCTAGCTTTATCTTCTGTTTCTGTATATACAAGTACGTAAAAAGGATGTGTAATGGTGCAGCTGACACTAGCAAGCTTTACTATCTAGTGGGGCTAATATATGCACCCAACCCTAACTATGCTAGTTGGGAAACCTTGTCTTAATTAGCCTTTTCTTACAAAAAAAAGAAAAGAAAAGGGTTTGTGATTTTTACCCAGGCTACTTCCACGGAGGCGCTGTAGATCCATCACCTGAGAATGTCCACGAAGAGATCCACTCAAAAATTCGATCAAAACAGGAAAATCATACAACAGCAATAGGTAATAAAAGCAAAAGTTATCACAACATAAAAACTTGTTCCCTAGGTCCAAAACCTAAAAACACCAGCTATGCATTTTACTATGATTAAAAGAGCCTCAAAACAAAGTACTTCTTAAAATATGGAGCTAAACTTAAATCGAAAACCCGGTTGCACAGCAGAAATGTGTATGTATATCCATCAAGAACAAGGTCTTCTTCTTTTTTGGGTGAAGAAGAGAACAGGAGAAATCCCTTCCCCGAAAACATATATAGAAAAGAAAAAGAACAAATGCGAACGAAATAACTGCCTACTAAATACCTATAGAATGGCAAAAGTACTGATCTCCGAATCAACAAGCCATAATGGACCAAGTATAAAACCAAAGACCATTAACTGAAATATAGTGCAAATCAAACAAATCCGGCATTTAGTATCTTTTCCATCTGTAAGCTACAGCTAGGCATATAATCATCCAAAGATACCAGGATGCAGCGAAGATACCAGGTCTTGGACTCCCATCCATAAACATTTATATCGGTTCCAAGTGAAAACAGCATATACATGTTCAGCAATCAAAAAAATATAAAGCTCAAACTAAGAAGTAAAAATTGTATACACAGAAGAATGTTACAAGAACTACTTATGCCTGCTGATGCTATGCTTAAAATCGGATAAAATAGAACTGTGCCAGAGATAGAGATTAAAGAAAGTTTTGCAGCACAAGCCTGCCTTGCAGATTTTCCAAAGCACCATTTTTTCAGCATAAGCCTGCCGATAAGATAACTATAAATTGTGCAGATTGATTTTTAAACCTAATAGAATGCAGAGTTAATATAAGTCTTCAGCTCTTTAATATTCTTCGCAAATAAGAGCCTTCAATCATCAAAGTTCTGTAACTCTTTTAATGGCTAGCCTTTCATTTATACATTAACAAAAGAAGCCAGCAAGTGCCAAGTTTAATGACCAAGACACTCAAGTCTTGAATCACCATTTTCCCAAAATCACTTCACAGTTCACGGTAGCTCTTTAACATTACGCAATATGCAACTACAAATTACTGTGCAGAATCAAAGATTATAGGAACTTATATATGAAGAATACAATTCCATGTGTAAAAAATTACCGACTGCAAGCAAATCTTTCCGAATCTTGTGAGCACATGTAAGCGAATAACTAACTAGTGTTGACAAGGACAGACTGATTGCTGCCTAGCACACAAGGCTACAATTTTCCTCAATCAATTACATGTTCTCAACTGAAGTCATATAAAGGTCCGTAACTGATCGTTGTCTACAATTGTAACTATTACCTAGTAGAATCCTAACCAACTTCCAAAATCTAACCACTACGATATAAGCTACGCCAATTACGATAATAGCAAATCCCCTTTGCCCCAATTCCCTACTGGTATTTCTTTCCCTGAGTCAACAGAAACCATCGAATCCTTAAAGTGACTACAGTGGCGAAGGAACTAACCACATTATAGACAGAGATAAAAATATAATATGACAAATGAATGTAGATCGCTGAAAATGAGTATAAAATAAAAATACCTAGATCAATCAGAAAAGAGCAAAATAAAAATAATAATCAGAAGAACTTCCAGGGAAAGAGATATCTAAAGTTCAGAACTCAGCAAATCAAATCAAATCAAATCAAATCAAATTGGCCCTCATTCAAGATCTCAGAGGTACAACATTAAAATGAAAATTTTGGCAAAGTTGGTTGATGATACCAGTCATAATTGTTATAAAACCATGAGTAAACCGTTGTTGATAACCAAATACAAAACAGCTATAGGATTACTTAACAAACAAGAAGTAACTCGGAACTATCAATAAAAGAAGTGCAATAGTTTCAAGTTTCAAGAACTACCCAGAATCAACTGCTGCAGGATGGCATTGGAACGAACAACGCTCACTTAAAACTTCCTCCTCCTCTTGTTTCCTGAAGAATCACCTTTATTAAATCCACCAAAATCATTTGTAGAATCAGCAGTATTTTGTTTCTTCATCCCTTTCTTCCCTCCAAACCCAAACTTTGAATCCCTGCGCTCCTTGCTGCTTTTCTTTTTATTATCACCACCTTTCTTTCCCTTAAAGTTGCCTTTGTTTCCCAACCCACCTGACCTATCTCCTGGACGAACCCCAGGTCTCTTCTTTTTATTTCTGTCAAATGTTTTCCCATCTTCAAATGAAAGACCCATATCTTCATCATCGCCTCCCTTCTCAAATCCACTTTGCTGCCTCTGTTTTCGCCACTTTTTAACCGATTCAAAATCGTCCTTCTTTTGCTTGGCTCTCTCTTTAAGCTTTTCTGCCTGTACTTCTTTCGATATTTTCTTAGCATCTCTTGCTTTTCTTCTCTCATCAGCTTCCTCAATCCGTTTCTTCTCCTCCAAGAGCCGACCCTTCACCTTCACCATGTGGGAATCTGTTTTGACCATCTCTGCATAATAATCAGCAGGTCTGAGGAATGGAATATTTCTTTTTTGAAGCTTCTCAAAGGCTTCTCGTGTTCCCTCCAACGCCTGGTTATAGAAAGATAATTCACGTGCTAAATCATCATTAACATCCACCTCCTCATCTTGATCAATATCGATGGTGAGTTTGTGGATCCAGTCTACATTTTCCGGCCAGCTTATATCCTCAAGTTGCTCTTGCAAACCTTCTCTGTTGAATATAAACGTTTTTGAAGGTACAGCTAATTTTATAACTCCCTCCTCGTCTTCTGATTCAGATTCAGATTCTGGTTCAGATTGCTCAGGCTCAGATACTTCACACAAGTCATCGCTAAAGTCATCTTCCTCCACTATTTCCTTGTGTGACTTTGAATGTTTTCTTTTGAAAGTGCCCATTTCAATCGATTAACAAGTCTATCTGCAAAGAGTTTAGAACATTTTTCAACTGACAAGTAAATAGATAATTGAGGACACACGCTATATGTGGAATTCAAATTAGCAGATGTGCAAGTGAATTATAACTAGCAAGCTCTTTCTGAACACAGGGCCGGGCGAAATGATCATCAAAATACTATGACCAAAATTCAGGAGTTTTAAGTGCTTGATAACTAAAGACTACATGTATATCCACCCCCAAAACTGATACTTTTTATCTTGGAAAACATAAACCTAACATTTTCATGGCTATGCAATCACATAAATCAGTCAAACCCTAATTAAAACAGTACCAGAAGCTGAAAACTCGATTTGTTTTTTCTTTTTAATCTACGAGTTACAGGAGGAAACATTGAAAGAAGAAAGAAACGGTGGAGACAAGAGAAGAAATAAAACTATAGCAGTGCTCCTAGGAGAATAGCAGGGGCAACATTAGGTAATTTCGAAGTTTACCTTATGATGTGATGATTCGAGATGGGAGGTCTGCAAGATGAAAACAGGAAGCAAATTTAGGATTTTGCAATTTTTCGAGAAACCGCAGAAACGAGTGATGAAGGAGAGACGAACAAGAGAATTAGGGTTCAAGGATAGATTTTTTCGTAAATATGAGTAAATTATAAGGTTAATTATGTCTTTACACGTTAAAAGTGAAGGACTGGGCTTGGGTTCTTATTTTCTTAGTAATAACCGTAGGCCGTAGGCCCGTAGCCAGCAGTTGTTAGCCTAGTGACAGTATCATTCTGCTAAAACTTCAGCAGCGGCTGATGCAAAAAAGGATGGTCGCCTGCAGTATGCACAAGAGGTTGGAAGTCTGTCTCGGCATAAAGCCATCAACACCTCCTGCTTGAAAATGTCGTCTGGGAGCATTGCAACACAATTTTATCCTCAAAAGTTTTGGATATACTACTGATAACAAGAGAATTTCTTTCATGCCAAATATGTCGTCTAATAAATTACAAAAGATAACATCAGGTCAGCTTGTTTGACAATGTTCCATCATGATCATGTTGGCTCCTGTTTCCAAGCATCTCTCAGCCCTTCTGATTAACAAGTCCGTGTCCTCAACTATTTCTGCATAGAGAAGCAATAAATATTACAAACGTCTAATTGGTTAAGAAAGATGGAAAGTGATCAACGACAGGCTATAAAATCAGATTCCTCTTTCTATTCATTAAACACTGTGCCTCATCTCATTAGTCTGATCACTGCCTAATAGAGCAAATACATTAGCTGAACCCTTGATTGTGAATTCTTTATGCAGACCGTCCAATCAAAGATCTTCAAAGATCTTCTCTATTCCATTCGTGGTAGGAAACAGAAGTTCACTATTCCCTTTGATGTTCCAAATGAAGAGACCTCAAATGATTCCACAACAAATAGAAAATTAAGGAAGGAAAGCACACTCTACTTACTACTGGTGTCATGCTACGCTAGGCCAACTCTGGTATCAACTTATTACGGCTACATAAGAGGTAAAATGGATCTTTAGTGCTTGTATTTGGAAACCAAGTATGTGTAAGGCATCAACAAAACATCAGTATTAGTACTCAATTCCATTATTGACAGTTGGAACCTCAAACTTATATATTATACAGTTCTATCTCTCAGCAAGCCAGTAAGATCCATTTGCATTTAGGTATAGGCTTGAAACTTCTTTTACAGAGTGTAACCTAACCCAGACTGATTTGAAACAGAACAAAACAACAATAAAAAAACATGCCAAAATGAGGTAAGTTAATTTGACTAAAGGTACATATTGAACTCCACTACACAGATACCTCAAGCTCTTCTGAATCTAAGAAAGCTGATGTAATGTTCATTGTGCCCTTCTGCTTTAACAGCATCCTAAGCATTTGAATACTCCTATAGAACGAAATGCATGATACATTGGCAACTGCCAGCATGAGGAAAAGAAAAAACTAGTATTTTGCACTTGTGCATCAATTTTGTACCGGAAAATCACTAAATGTGCTTTTCATACCTGGCAAAGATGATTTCAGTGCAAATGCCTCCTGAGTTACTTGAACTCCTGTATAATCCATATTTAAAGAAAACCTAAGCTTCATTATATTCTTATAACTAAAATAACCCTTTCAAAAAATTCAGAATAGGTCTCATCAGTTGATACCTGCACATACTCCTTGAAAGCTGACAGTCTTTGACGAAGTAAATGTTTCAGTCCAATCAACTAGAAAACAATCACAGAATTTTTAACCATCCAAATGCCCTTTGTACTCAAAGATATCCTGCGAAATCCCCATATTTATATAAACCACTAGACAAAGAGTTACTAAACATAATCAAAGTTAATGATTAGTCATTCAACTTAGAGAACTGAAGCAATTTTGGTAACAAAACAAAGCAACCAACTAACTAGTCAGATTACAGAAAATTTGAATGATGCATCGTTCTCCGTTTAAACAATTTCAAGTAGTTTTCTCAATGAGTATGATCAAACAGTCTAAAAACTCAAGGAATAAAAAGGACCAACAGAAGTTCAGAAAACAATGACGAACTAGTGCACCTGAAAAGCATTTTAGGTCAAGAGGCTACAAATGAGGTTTCCCTGTTTTTACATCTTCATATTGTTCTTCAGGTCAGAAATGAATGAATAAATACAATTACATGAGTTATCTTCAAAATGTTTATCTGTTTTCCATACTCTCTGCAGGAAGGCTCAACCAATTTAACCAGAAATTTTACTGTAAATTGAAGATTGCATTGAATTAAGGGTTTCCAGATGCGGATTTGCAAACAGGAATTCATACATACATAATAGAATAAGAAATTGATAAGAGAAATTGAAGAAACAAACTTTTTTAATTCACATTAAAAGATAGATCCAGAAATCTACATCGAGTAAAAAGAACAGAAGATCAAACTAAAAGGCAAAAACGAAACCCTAAATCTGCAAACTGACTACAATAGGAAGATAAAAGAGTATAGAGGAGAAGATAGAACAAGGAACACCAAAAGAATTAACGAAACTAGTCTTCATCAGCGGCAACCGACTTAGAGGTACCAGTCTTCTTTGGCAACAACAGGTTGTGAATATTAGGCATAACTCCACCATTAGCGATTGTAACAGCACCAAGCAACTTGCTCAACTCTTCATCGTTTCTAACTGCTAATTGAATATGCCTTGGAACAATTCTTGTCTTCTTGTTATCTCTTGCAGCGTTTCCGGCCAATTCCAAAACCTAATTTCAAAACCAAAAACAAAAAAGTTACAAACAAAATCCAACCAAATCCCTAAAAAATCAATAACAAAAACCTAATAAAAAAACAAATCGAAACCCTAAAAAAATTCTTTACCTCAGCAGCAAGGTATTCAAGAACAGCGGCGAGATAAACAGGAGCACCGGCACCGACACGTTCAGCATACTTTCCGGCTTTCAAGAACCTAGCGATTCTTCCAACCGGGAATTGAAGACCGGCTTTACTACTTCGAGATGTTGCTTTCTTTGCTGCACCAGAACCAATTGATTTTCCTCTACCGGCCATCGCTAACAAATTTTACAGAAACTCTGAAAAAATAAAATTGAAGAGGGGAAAGTTTTTTCGAGAGAAGAAGGAGATTGCACTTCGATGAAATGATAAGTTCTGAAGCTATGATTTCCTTCGGTGTCTATTTATATGACTCTTGGATTTACCTAAGCCAATCAAAAAGAGTGATACGGATCGAGATCAACAACCGTAGAATATTATTTTTTATGAACGGTTAGATTTAATGTGTTTCTCGGATCGTGGAATTGTTTTGGCTTTGGACCTGAAGTTATGAATTTCAGTTCAAAATACGAAACTACCCACCAAATGTTTTCCCGCGCGTTATACTTATCCTAGCTGTAATCATGTGCAATTTTTCGAAATTGAACCTAAAATATACACTGTCATTGAGACCTGACAAGGACCCCAATTGGGAATAATTGAAGATTCTTTTTTTTCTATGTACCAATGTGATTTGAAATGTGAAATTTGTATCCACGAAGAAAAAATTGTTATTAAAGGAAGTAGATGTTGTAAAGTTGGTCATTGGCGATGTCATGCCTGCCTGATTGAACTTTTGTCTCCGCCTCCGGCCACCAATGTTGTGTCTTTTAACAAAAAATTACCACAGTAGAACGGATTCTCAAGGCCCAGCAAATAATATTATCGTTATGGGAACCGTCCTGGGTACTAAATAATATTTAATTTTTAAAATATAAAATCAATTTGTAAAACAATAACGAATACAAGAGAGTTCGTCATTGATTTCCACCTTAGTTGATGACAAGACATGTCTATCTCGCAATCCTTAATTGACTAATTCATCGTTTCTATTAATCACTCATTATTAACATTGTCAGTTAATCACACACAACACTCTAACAGCGCGTTCGGTTCGCGGAATTGAAGTCTCAATAATTCAATTCCAGCGGAATCAGCCCAATTCCGTGTACCGAACACGATTTTACAATCCATAATTGGATTCTTACGGAATTCAATTCCTGAAAAACGTCGTTTACGATTTCACCAGTCCACCGATGCAATGGAATCGGATTGCAGCGGAAAAGAGGGTAATTTCCACGAAATGTCTTTATTACCCTTCCTAACAAAACAACAGTCTCCATCTTCGTTCTTTTTTTTCTAACCTAGTTGTCATCGAAGAAAACCTAGAAAGAGAACTTGAAATATGGAAATCTGTCATGGCTAATCTGTTTCTCGATGTTAATTTCCTTGCATATCCCTATCTTTCTCTGCAAAATCTCATAAAGTGCTCTAGAAAATCTTAACCCCATCATTATCTAACTCTAAAACACCCCTGTTTCATCTTCTTTAATCCTAAAACCCCGAAATCACTGAGAAGTTTGTAGTGCTTGTGTGATAAATCTTGATTTTGAAATTTCAATAATACTTCTGATTGAGCTTTCATCCAACATATTAGAGGATGTTAGAAATAAAACTTCTAGATTATTAATGTCATTTGACAGAGTTAGTTCACACTGCAATCGGATTAACTGAACCGTACAATATATCTCAGACCAAAGAATTCTTTCCGTGGAATTGAATTCCTTTAATTGGATTAACCTGTAATGGAATTTCTGACCTTCCAATTATGTGAACCGAATAGGCAGTAAGAATAAAGCAAATTAGCTGATAGAATAGGTATAAAATAATAGCCTATACATCCACATTTGAAACTACTACTTTTATTTCCATTAATTGGTTAAAAATATATTGTGCACTAATCATTGCATAACTTATAACTTACGTATTATAATAAAATGAGTTCTGAGCGGCCGGAAAAATCTCTCAAAATTTTACAACTTCCGAGAAGGAACCGAAAGCTAACTCATATCATAAATGGTCCAAAAACACAAATTAAGCTTCTGGCTCTTTGACCGAGTCAACCAAGCATGATGGCGCATTTGACCAACTCAAAACTTAAAATCGAATACCTATTAACCAATCTATTATTCGACACGTCAACTCATTCAGCTATCACGTTTGGCTTATCTGATTGAAGTGAGTGAAAATCGAGCATAACAGCTAATCTACAACTTACAAGTTTACTCTAAAGTGAATTCCAATGATACGAGGGTGACAATCGAGCGTAAATATGTTTGGAAACAAGTCTGGTTTTATGTTTTTCGGATTTCATGTTCTTACCAAAACACAAATATCTTACTCAACGTTGATCCAAATTTAACAAACACTATCTCTAAAGAATAATTCAAAATAAAACTTAAAAGAAGAATCACTTCTTAATGTGACAGTAATTTGACTTTAAGTTAAGACTGTAAAACAATACTATGTAAAATCATAATCGTCGTAATATTAATTATATTATTGATTAACTCTAATATATTTTGGTATTTAACAATTACCCTCATTCACCATTAACTAACTATAATTGATTGTAAGGTTTACCTTGATTACTTAGACATCAATACCATGATCATCAACATCTTCATAATTATGATTATCAACGTTTTTACCAACTTCTTTTCCTCCACTGATTTCTATTGACTTCAAAACTCTATCTAGTTAGTCTCTTTTTAATACAAGAAAACTTTATTTTCCTACTCTTATTCAATTCTCACGTCTTTGCTACAACTATGACTCAACCTCTCTTTAATTTTAATCTTAAATCTAATTTCCTTTATTATCTCTCACACTCTTTCTCTCTTTCAATCTCATGCTCAGATCTCTTCTTTTTTACAAAAAAAAAACTCCAACCTACCTTAAGGTAAAAATTACTTCTGCAATTATTTACATGATCTTATTTCCAGTCATATTACTTTACCTTTGGTATTGATTCGTTATACAAGTCAAACAACTGGGACTTCTAATGGTTCCTTAGATGATCCATTTATTGGTCCATATGTCCTAATTGCTAGAATCTTATTCATTATATGTGTTAATTTAAAGATTATTTGCCATTTGTTGGTTGTTTTAATATTAGCACATACTTGTGTCTTAAAATTATTATACTACTATGACAATGAAATTTTTAAGTTATGTACATGACATGGATCTTACGGAAGTTATGAAACTAGTGGTGATGTGGGAAGTAATTAAGGGATAGTTGTTGCGACGCAACTCACACTATCCATATTAGTTAAGTTACTACTAAACTAGAGATAGTTACTGCGACGATAAGTAGTTCATACTATCTAATATAAGAGATGATTGTTACTTTAACAAAGTAGTTCATATCATTTAGATAGAGATAGTTACTACCGTTGTTAGTGATTCATACTATTTAAACCCAAAAGGACGAACTATGGTCGTGCTAGATCCATTTCGAGTTACGAAGGAGGGTACGTAGGAAGCCACGTTGCGATTCAACACATATGATGAAGGTTGTTCATTCTATTTGAAAAAGTTGCTTGTTGTTTGGCCAGTTTATACCAATTATTTAGAGATAATTATCGCATGTTGAAGCGATTCATATTATTTGAGAAGGATGGTTGGTGCCTATGGCGGCACTACATACTACTGGCAAAGAGATGATTTTTAACTCTTTGAGTAGTTCATATCATCTGAGAAAGAGAAACGGTTGAGCTTGACAAAGTACCGTGAGTTTTCGATGAAATCCGTCAGGGACGATGACTTGCATCCAACTGCACTGGCATTAGAGTTTGGTCCTCACTGACAGAGCACTGTGAGTTTGCCAGGAAATCCGTCAGGGACGGTGGCTTGCATGCAACTTCACTGGCATTAGAGTTTTGTCCTCACAGACAGAGCAATGTGAGTTTGCCAGGAAACCGTCAGGGACGGTGGATTGCATCAAACCGCATTGGCATTAGAGTTTGGTCCTCACAGTAAAATGATAGAACTTTCACGGATTTGATGACCATTGGTACGAGAATCATGCTTGTTTGCTTATAAATCAGTTTGGGAGAAATTGTAAGACGGTCACTCCGAATAAAAAGTAAACTTTTCAGCGGAAGTTGGTAACATTGGTTTCTCGAGTGGGCGTATCGGAATATCAGAGATTACCAGGAGGGTCGTAACCTGATCCATTGGAAGCAAAAAGTTTTCTAGTCCGTCATACACGTAGTGCCTTATCTTGCTTCCCCACACATAAACGACACACTTGGTGAGGATGCAATGCCCTTGGGTTGATTAAATTGGTACTCATGATCAAAGATCTTTATCTTTCCAACAAGTGTGCTGCAAGAAAGGGTTGAAAGATCATTTTCTTCTATGATTGCATGTTTCTTAAACTCGCATCTAGATGGTAACGATATGAGAATCTTGCATACAATATCTTTTTCAGAAATAGTCTTTTCAAGTGAGAAAGAACACGATTGAGATAAGTTCATATATATATTGACACTCTCTACCTGGGTCCGCGCGCGTTATGCGATAAAAGAAGGAAAGCTAACTGCATGGTCTTTCTCCCTGTCGACCTCAATCCGACCCCATGCTTTTAAGATGGTGTACACATCTAAAAGCTTAAGTAGTTTTGTGTTATGCCTTTGAGAGCGCTCTACTTTTCATCTATTTATCGGGCTCTAAGCTAAGCCTGCCGATAACGCTTTGCGGGTCGCATTCGTCTGATCCACCAGTTTCACACGGATTAACGTACAAGTACAATTACTTTAATTACAACTTAAACAAATTATAACGCGGAAAGTATAGTAAAAGTACACAACAAGATTTTATTAACGACGAAACCGCAAATGCAGAAAAACCCTAGGACCTAGTCCAGTTTTGGATACTCTCAGAATTAAACCGTATACAAAGACCACTACCAACTTCGTATAGTTGAGACCAATTAAACTACCCCTAGTTATCTAGTTTCCTCAGTATCCCTGCGCCAACAACCAATCTGTCCAATGCACATGAATCTTAAGATAGAGTCCACTATATTTAGTTGTTTTAGTCTCTTTAAAGACTTTAAGCACTCAACCATTTAGATCGTCTTCCAAACAGTAAATGACTAATATGTTTGGTAACCACTCTTTTTATCTCAAGAAGTTAATCAGAGATATATATGTTGAGTGTGACAAAGGCTTTTCTATTTAAAATCAACCAAACTATTATATCCGGTTTAGATCTTCCAAGATTTGGACTAACAAGTTAACCAGATCAAGTCAAACAGAACTACCAGATTCAGATACTGAAGAGTACCACCAAATCACAACTTGTCGGTCTAAATAAACTAGCAATAACAAGTCTATCAAAAGATAAACCAGATCTAGTCGAATCCCAGCCGATCAAGTTTCTGCACGAAGCAAATCACAAAGATACGAAACCAATAAGAAAATCTTATTGTATTCAGATCTTCAATGGTCTTTTGTACCTGTACAATAACAAACTTGGTTCCAACTTATGATCGATCACGCACAGAACGGAGTGTGTTGATCACAAGTCAATGTCAGATATAAAATCATATATGAACTACCATTAATATTTAGTTTGAGTGACCTTATGTCAGAAAAGAAGGCTCTTAAGAATAATCAAACTAGGTGCAATCAAGATTTAACAACCGTTAGTCGATCAAATCAATAATCGAAAACTAAAATAATAATGAAGTTAGTTTCCCACCGACGATACTAATAAACGCTTCTTGATCCCAAAGAAGTTATTAAACTAGCGGATGTAAGAGATTTCGCCTAATTAGGTTACTCTCTTGTTCAAGATAATATTACAAGTAGTACTATTATTCGGCTACAGCAGTGACTACGAAACGAAGTGCCTGCCTCAAGATAAGTTTGTAAGAATAAAAAACTTCATTATTGATAGACCAAGGTAGTTTGTGCACCAAGGAATTTCCATAACCTAAAATATTCTCAAGATATGCAATTAAGCACCTAAATTCGGTTTTGTCTAATTTCAACCAATATCCAACTGTATAACCAAAATCCCTCATGGATACAACTCAATATTAGCTAGCATACAAGATATTTAACTAATATATCTTCCAGAGATATGTTTTTCTTGCTGGTAGAAAAAAAAAAACATATACATTCGAAAATCTCAAAAGATTTTCAAACATTTCGGTTTGGGATCTCATCTTGAGTATCAAGGAATATATTTGAATAATAAAATATAATATTTCAGTACATGTTCAATTTACTCATTATGTTTATATCTTTAACTTTCCTAATTTGTAAACAAATTTCCCAATCACATAGACCCTACTTTGTATGTGCCTTAAGGAAATCGGTTTTGTCTATTGTGATCGATTATACCTTGACTCTCAATATAGGTAGGTATCGGTTCTACCTTGACTCCCAATATAGGTAAGGATCGGTTCTGCCTTGATTCCCAACATAGATTGGGATTGATCTACCTTGATTCCACGTATAGGTTAGGATCGGTCCAACCTTAGACCTTCAGTGAAAACCGGACCTTCATTCCTATTGATTTCTTTCAACTAAAAAACAAGTTCGTAAATCTACTTCCTTAGACTCATGTAATTAATCATAGTTTTCAACGCATGAAATCAAACCTATGTTCACTATACAATCTGGTAACAAGTTACAAAAATTATGTTGATGTCGCAATTATGAAGTTCAAAAGATAAGCATTATACTTCGTATTATAATATACCAATATAAAACATTTACACTATTGATATATTGTTCCTTAACACTTTGATCATAATAAGATGATCAAATCACTAATACTAGAATTTCATGAATATAACTTCACATGTGATGTTTTCAATCAGAAACGACTTGAAAGTTTACGATATATAAATGGAAACAAGACAAGTCATGTATTACTAACCTCAAGTGGAAGGATGATGTCTTTGTTGATGTCAATACGTCTTCGGATTCTCCAGGTCTTCAAAGTAATACTTATATGCCTCAACATTTCTAGACTTCCTAGTGTAACCTAACGAAGTTGACTCTGGTAATCTAATTAAGCGACTCGTGAGTTTTGATAATAAAATATGACAACCAACCTTGAGATACCAACACTTTGCGGGTACAACCGAGCAGTGCTCTAACAGTACGTTAACAGTCCTTGTGATTCAAGAATCTCTTTTACGAGATTATCTAAGGATATTTTTTTGTTGTTTTAATCTTGGATTGAAGTTCAAGCAAGAAAACTGTTTATAAGTTCCATAACAAAAATTAAGTAGTGTATTGGGTACCTTCCTCTTTTCACCTTTTTCTTCTACTTGATTATGCCACAATAGATACAAAAAGTTACCACCAACAAAAATCATTTTATAACAAATTTGAGTGTTGATATTATATTTTGGGAAAATAAAAGGAAAAAGAAATTCAAGAAGTTAGACACAAAGAGAATTAGAATATATTGAGCGTATCGCTTTCTGGTTTCTTGTTATTATATCGGTTTAATTGTGCCAACTGGTAATATTTGTGTAATTTTTGAAGGATATATATTGGAAATGAATAATTTTATGATTTAATTTTTGAATAGCATAATGCCTAGGGTTGAGAGTTATTCCATCTCGAACAAAAAATTCATTTCCTTTTAAGTATTTTCCATAATTTTTGAATGTCCATAAAGCAAGTAAATGGAAATTGTCATCTAGGAGACTCCTACTTACCATATATGAAACATTAAAAGACACTTTGTTTAACCAACCGATTTTCTGGTGGACATATACGTACCCTAAAAAAAATTGAAAATATTATAAACCGAACTAGGTGGAGATGGATTTTTTTTGATGGATATGATAATATTTTATTCTGTGACGATGTTTTATAGTAAAATAGGGAATTTTATTCTTTGATGACCTTTTATAATGAGATAATGTGATTTATATAATCAAGATACCAATTATTCAATAATCACTCTAGGTTCAATTTTTTTATTATTATTTTGTTTTTTACAAAATGAAATTCATTTTATAAAAATACAAGACTCGTCCAAGAATTATTATATATAAGACTCATTCATTAGTGTGCTAAACAGATGATTTAAGGTGAAATAGAATAGGAGGGTAGTCCAAGTCCCAGCAAGTACTACACCTATACCTGTTGGGGAAGTTCCAAAGATCCTTTACAAAGTACTATTCATTTTCCTTTTATAACCATCTCTCTTACCTCATACTGCCACGCCATTCTTCTCTTTAACAAGCCAGACTTAACCTAGAAGTCAAGTCTCCCTTCTTTGACCCTCTTTATATTCTTGGGCTCTGGACTAGGTCCAATAAGTCTTCCTTTCCTTAGAATAGACCTAGTCCCCAAGTCTCCATCCCTACACAAGGGTAGCCTTCAAAGTGGGGATAACCCTTCATCTAGGATAGCCCTTTTTCATGTACCAACAACAAATATATCAGAGGGAGGACTATAAAATTATAGTAATGTTACGATGAACCTATAGGTATAGTTAGTAAGCACTCAGATTACACATTTATATATGAAATTACGTTTATATTTTGGAATTTTAGAGTTGAAAAATTTATTTGTATTTCTCCTTGATATTAATGAAACACGAGCTTTACATTCCTGCAGTATATATATGATGAGTTAACCCTTTTACATCACTTTCCAAAATCATATGAGATAGTTTTAGCTCCAGCAACCCTTTCAGTAGAAATCCCAAGGAGCTATTTTTCATTTGCAGAAGAAATGTTAAGACTGATATTGCGGCAGAAAATCGGCTTTTGTTTAAATAGTTTCTATAGAGGTAGCCCACAGCGGCATCATGAGCACTTAAAATCCAATTACGACTAATGTTCATAATGATTTACCTTACAGGAATACAACTACATTAAAGTTTCAAGTAAGGAGAAAAGTTTATATTCAATCTCATGTCAGCAGTAATATTACTATAAGGGGACATGAAACTCATACCAACAAATCTATTGATAACATCTACATGGAACTATTTTTAAACAAAGGTGACTTGATTCTTGCGTTACCACATTATCAAGCAATAAAGAAATATATATTATTTATTTATTCGCTATCATCCTCGCACTCTTCAATTGTGACTCTATCTTTTTCTTGAGTAGTAGGCCGAGTCACATTACTCAATACTCTAAAAGTGTTGTCAGTACTTGGCAGAAGTATCACTGCTCATAGCATCATTGCTCTTATCAAAAGTAACTTTTTTATCCGGGGGTTTTATGCTTGGAGTTGTCTTCCACTTCCCATCATTGTTTCCTGTTGAATCTGAACTCTTTTCCAGGATCAATCTTCCTTCTGTCTGGTATGAAGGATGGATGACCCTCCACAAAAAAGGATTATACTTCCCCTTCACTTCTGCACCTCATATCTTTTGCGCTGCAGCTGACTCACATGCAATTTTTCAAACAAAGTTTTTTTTCCCTATAGCTGAAACTGAACCTATCACCTTTTCCATTATTACTTCATTACTCTTTTATAAAAATACCACTGGTTTGCTTCCCTGGTGACTTAGAAGAATGAAAAATTGAAGCTGCTAGCTTATTTGACCCTCCAACTGTAGCCTTTTATGGACTTCTTGTAAGATTAGCTTGTACACCCTTGCAACTTGTCCTATTTTCTGGTGAAGATAGAGAAACATCTGAAGTTAAGTTCTTCGTTACAGTAGAGTTTCAATCAGCACCATTCTTTGTTTTCTGCCATTGTTCTACAAAAGAACTCTTTATCATCAAAATTTCAGCTACCTCTAAATTTTTGTCTCCACTATTAGAAACCAAATTCTCAGACTCTGCTATTTCTCGTTCTTCCTCTGAATCTGCTCCCACCATCATTTTCTTAGGGATCCATCTTGTTTTCATATTTCTAGAGCAATTATTATTATAGTGTCAAAACCAAACATCTAGTGCATTTAGTTGGTTTTCATTGATACTCAACAAGTAAATCCATTGCAATCTTACCATCAACTATTAGTGGAATGCTAGAGAGGTAAGTAAAATCAACACCAATTTATACATAGATTCTGGCATAGGCTAATCTGTTATCTTGATTGTGCAGTTATCTGCTAGCAGGAGGTTATCTAAATAACTCGTAATTAAGCTTAGACCCTCTAAATCTCACATGTGAAGAGGAACACCATGAATCAATACCCAAATTGATACTGATTTAAGGGATTGCCCTATGAGCTAGGTCCAAGGTCTCAAATAAAGTAGTTTCTTTGAGATTTGTAGTGACCCAGTATCTAGCACTAACTTCCTACCATTATCATCTAAGAATTAAAAAACGAAAACACTATTTCCGTGTAATTTTATACTCACATCCTTCTTGAATTTCCAACGATTTCTTACAGCGACTTGAACAACTAAGAAGGATAATCGTTTTTCTACAAAAATACCTACTACCAGATCTCCGCATCTCTTAATTCCTCTTGATAAATTTTTCATTTGTGCATCTACTACCAATTTGCCATCAAACAGAGCCGGATGAGTATACTTCATATACAGATGAGGTGATATGACTATAGTAAAATCCAACAACCAATAACAACTCATTTTGATCCCTACACTAGGTGACTGCTGCAGCAGTGAGGGCCGACGAAGTAACGGACCTGCGTACACCATATTTTGGCATCAAAACAGTTTTGTACTATAAATTATAAAAAACACAAAAATACATATCTGAATATATTCAAAAAGAAGAATATACAAAGCAACAGAGACTACATTTTAATACATAGTGTTGCATTTGATAATTATCACAATTAATCCTCTTTCTAGCGTCTCTTGGAAGCCCTGACACTGATTAATTTTCGTTATTGTTTAGTTGAAACTGAACATACTATAAAATGAAAGGTATGTAAATTTATATCCGTGATAAATCACAAATGTCAAACCGAGACTCTCTCGGTCCTATATCCACCACAACCTAATTAAGTTTAATTTATTCTAGGGTTTTGCGATCCATGATTGTCCAATACGAGACGAGAAATAACTGAATCCGCTGGCATGTTACTTCCGAAATTAATAAGCGTATTTAGTTCTACCACATAATGAGTCCGCTGGCATCGGGATGACTATGTGCTATAGTGGATGCGCAAAAAGTAACTTAGCATTGAGATTTTTTTTTTTTTTTTTTTGTTAAAATCGAAACTATTTAACCTAGCAGCTAGCACATTAAGGACCCTTCAAGAAAAAATTAAGGTAAATTTAGTGACCTACTACAACTTGGATTGTTTGACTTATTGATGCGCATGCGCCACACATGGAGTTGAATCCTTTTTAATTCAACCTTTTATCTGCTTGAACTGTTTCTGTTTTCATCTCTTCTTCACACTGTCTCTCTACCCTATACTCTAACTCTTAATTGTTCTTCCACTATCAAGGATAGCCAGATCTCTTGATAGCAATTTTAATTTGATGGCATGAGTTGTGTGAAGCTAAATAAGTTGTTTTCTGGAAGGGATATTTAATCTCTCTCTTGTTTTCATGTTTAGTTTTTGATCTATCTCAATCAATCAATTAATTCGTCTTTCTTAAATATTTTTTTCCTTTTTTCCTCTCATTTTTTGAATTTTTGATTTCCAACTTTCATTTTTTTTATCAATGATTGTGTTTGTATATTAAACCTACTAAAATCTGAACCGTCTTATATTATTTCATTGATTTTATATGAAGAAGAAAAAAAATCTTGAGAATCATTTGACGAGAATTGTAAGCATCAGTAGAAGAGATCAGTTAACGGGTTCACCGAGTCAATTAAATTTGAGAATGGGGTGACTCAGTTGACTCACTGGAAACGGGTTGAAATGGCATATGGTACGCAAGGTTTGGGTGGAAATAACTTCTTCTTCCTTGTTGTTTATGTCTTCTTGTAGCCACTTCTCTGTATTTCACTCTTCTTCTCACTTGTTAAAAAATTTAAATTGATAAACGAAGTTATATGTGTAAATCTCTTGAATCACACAGAAACAAAGAAAGGATGTATCAGAGTTTCTCAAATTTTTGTTATTAACTCTTTCTTTCAATTCATATGGATATGCAAATATGAGAATGGAGTTTTGGGCCATTTTTGAACAAAAAGATACATAAATTGATCGATTTCGATTTGAAAAGACGAGGGTACCCAAATACACCACAATCTCTTAGTTTTCAACCTATAAGTCCTCTTACTGAAAGCGATCATCTATGGACAAAGTCGAGACAATACAACAAATCGGTATTCACACTTTGTGTGATTGTCACAACCAAAGTGTGATACTTGATAATAGGTTCGGACTTAACCAAACTCTATAGGATCACTATCAAGTATATCGGAGTTAACGTTTGTGTATTTTACTTTTAATTATAATTGCGCAAATAGAAAAGTAAAAGACACGACAAGATTTGATTAACGAGGAAAAATGCAAGTGCAGAAAGTTCCGGGACCTAGTCAAAATCTAAACCAACTTCGTATAGTTGAGACCAAGCAACTTCCTCTAGTTCACTTAGTTTCCTCAGCATCCCTACGCTTCCAACTTCGAAGGTCACGCACTGGTACAATTCCTTTGGATCGTTTTCCAAAGAGTAAAGGAACAACAAATCTGTTTGGTAACAACTCTATTGATTCTTTCAAGACAAAGATATCTCAAGTCATGCGCAAGGCTCTTCTATTTAATCCAATAAACTCCTTTGCCTGGTTAGATCAATCTATCCAATAACTACAAAAGTAGTTAAGTTTAGATTCTCACTCAATCAAAATAAATCTCAAAGAGATATATTGATATTGATAATGCCGATCTCACACAACTAATCAATCAAATAAATCTGATTCTAGTTGGATCCCGGACGATCAAGGTTTGTGCACACACAAAGATATGAAAACTAATAAGAAATCTTCTTCTTCTTCAAATCTTCTTTAATCTTCAATAAAAACCTGCACAACACCACTTGAATCTCTTGTGATCAATCACACACAGAACGGAGTCTGTTAACTATGGATTATCACAAAATGCCTTTAGATCTACAAACAGTTCTAAAGATCCCATCGATACTTCGATCTAGTTTGAGTGAATCTTATATCAAAAGAGAAGATTCTCAAGAATAAACAAACTAGGTGCAATCAAAGTTTCAACAACCGTTAGTCAATCAAATCAATTTAAAACTAATAACACTGCAATTATCTAGTTTCCCACCAACGGTACTGGTAGAGCTTCTTGATCCCACAAAAGTCTTTAAACGAGCGGTCATAAGAGATTTCACCTAATTAGGATACTTTCGTCTCTAAATAGACGGTTCCACCAGAAACAACAAGAATTGAAGTTTGCATGGATCTTAGGATAGTTTACTTGAAGTGCAAACTTAGGTATTTGTAGAACAATATTTTGGACACCAAGGGATTTCCAAAACCGAAAATATTCTCAAGATATGCAATGAATAGCAGAATTCGGTTTTCCTAATTCCAATAAATGCTTGTCCAAAATTTCTGAAATCTCTCAATAGAAGATCTCCAAATAGTAAATGCACATTACTAATTTTTATTCTCTAGATATATGCATTTAATTGCTGGTAATTAAAGCATATAAAACCAAAAACCTTAATTAAAAGATTCTCAATTTATTTTGGCACAGGATCTCCTTGAGTACTAAGAAATATCTTTGAACAATAAATGATAAGAGTTATTGTACGTGTTCAAAGTATGTTGACATCTTTTCACTGTAAATCCCTATTCATATTTACACGGATTTACATTCTTGGATTCGGTTATACCACACTTCCAAAGAAGTTTAGAATTGGTTTACCTGTATTCCAAGATAAATATGTGGTTGATCAAATATCAAATCACATACATGAGTTTGATCGGTTATACCAATCACTAGGATCGGTTATACCAATCACTAGGATCGGTTATACCTCAATATGGAAATATTTGTGATCAGTCACACAAGTTACTAAGACCGGTTACATCAGTTACCAGGACCGGTTACCATATTCCGATGGTATTGCTTGTGATCGGTCACATCAGTTACCAGGATCGGTTACACCAATTACCAATACCGGTTACCAATTACAGGGATCGATTACACAATACTATGTGATCGCTCACACCAATTACTAATATCGATCATACCATCTCATGGTGATTACTTGGGATCGGTTACACCAATTAATAAAAACTAGTCATACTAAATCATAAATCAGGCACTGTGATTAGTTATACCAAGATACATAACAAAGTTACGATTGGTTCGATCATCTCACACATATTAGTAATCCAAAGATTTGCAATGAATAGCCGTACCAATAAGCCTAATGATTTCCCTTTAGGTTCATAAAACAAGTTCATGAATGTACTTCCTTTAAACTAATGTAAAACATTGTTTCCTAGGGTGAAATCTTCACCATAATCCATTCACATAATCATAATAGTATATACAAGATTATGTTGATGTCATATCTACGAAGTTCAAAAGATAAGCGTTATACTTTGTAGTCTAATTCCCTAATACTATGACCATACAAATATGACCATGTCACATCACTAGAGTAATATACAATATGTACAGTATATACAACTTTGCAGTTATGTTTTCAATATAACACGACTTGAAAGATACGTTAGGAATGAAACAGTTCAAGTCAATAGTACTAACCTCAAGAGGAAGGATGATGTCGTCGTTGTAGTTCGCTTCTTCTTCACATTCTTCAGGTCTTCGGAGTAATACTTGTATGTCTTAACGTTCCTATACTTTCTAGTATAACATAAACGAAGTTGGCTCTAGTATACAATCAAGCGACTTTAGATGAGTTTTGACACACTAAAATATGACAACCAAACTTGACATACCAACGCTTGGTGAGTTCAGCCGAGCTATGCTCTAAAAATCTCCCCCTTTGTCAATTTTAGTCACAAAACTCTTATTACATATGGATAAACAAATTACATAAGAATTCATTTTACATACGCTTGATTCCAAGTTTCAACAGCACAATATCCTGCATATATTCAATGAATAGATGTCGTTGTTGACATTTGAATAACAAAAGCTTTTACTCCCCCTAAAAGTGAGCTAGGTAAATATTGAATCCGAACATCTTTGTTATTCCCCTTTTTGTAGTCAGAATATTACAACAACAATATGATACGTTTCTCCCCCTTAGTTAATGCTTTACTATTTCGTTAGATATAAAATTTAAGCACAATTATCCTTTCATTAGTGATTGAAAATCACTTGTTTACTACATATATTTCTCCCCCTTTTTTTAAAAAAATGACAAAGTTTCGAGCAAATAAAGGACAAACCGAAAGGATCTTACAAATCTAAAAGGCTTGTAAACAACCTATAAGAGTTCAGCATGAAGGTTTCACATACCACTTTATATAACCAATATTAAAACCGAAACTACAAGTAATTTAGTTTTAATATGTTATCAAGGAAACAATTTCCCGAAGCAATTTTCCCTAATAGTATAACAGTTCGACTAAGAAACTTAATTCCCTTGTTAAAACGATTGTGTATGTGTTGATGGTGGTTTTTAGCTTAGGGTTAAAATCATAAAACCTTGCATCTGATGTGACGTCACTCTGTAAGGAAACGGATCCATGAGTGTTAACCTCTCCACTAGCATATTTATTGAGCCGTTCAATATATTTACATGAAATTTATCCAGACTGGCGAATGTAGCAACCATCCCAGATGTTCTGTAAATTTCGGCGCCTTACCTATATTCACTTAATATAAGTTTCTTGAATGCTTTCTATGCTATGTTCCACGGTTGAACCCTTAATGTTGATATGGCATGACAATTTGTGTTCACTCGCAGCAGAGTAGCACGAATTTCCAAATATCAAGGATAAGGTCTTTGCATAAAGTATTCAATCAGAAAGCATGCTGCTCTCTGGAAATGAACTTAAAGAACTATGTGTCAACATATAAAATTCAATCAATTACTTTTGCGCCTTGCGCAATATACCAGACCTTGCCTGTCGAAAGTAAGCCTAGGAAAACTAGGAAATTAATCCGCCATGGATTAGTAGGTGCAAAACCTTGCCCGGAATCAGAAAACAGGGAGCCGCAGCAGCAAAGGGAGGCGTGACCATGCCTTAGGCCAGCTGGAGCCACTTGCCATTGGACACACCCCATCCTAAACCGGCCTTATTTTCCTTGACCAATCAGGTCGCTCTAAACTCGCCACACGCACATAAGTTATGGCTAGGCCCATACTTGCCGGCCCCATTTCCCATCGACCAATCAGTTTGCTCTAAAGCCGCCACACTCACACCAGAATTGTAGCCATGCCCATGCTTGGCCGACCCCTCTCTTTCCTACCGACCAATCAGGTCACTTTAAAATGTGTCACGAGCACTTGAGGTGTGTCCGCGCCTTATGTTTGGCCGGCCCCTTTTCTTGACCAATCAAGTCGCTCTAAACTCGTCACCATACATTAAAGTCCAAACGCACCCTGCCGCGCCACTATACTAATTGGCAAGCCAAACGCGCCCTGCCACAACAACATATTAATTGGTTTTCCAAAAGCCGCACCAACATGCCGAACGACCCATATTGCGCCAATAAGTTGAGCGGCACGCCAACATGCCACTCCGCCGCACCAGCATGCCAAACATGCCACTTCGTGGCAATATGCCATAAATAGCGCCCTACGTGCTAACCTACCTCCTGTTCGGGGCCAACACCATGATAAGCTCAAATTAGGATTTTCTAGTCAGAAGCATGACCCCACATTAACCAAAACCCTAATTTTCGCAACACGAATTATGCCACTTCGGCCCCACAACATGCCACGAGACGTGTAGGGCCCAGGGAGTCCTAGGAATGGCGTCATATCATAGCCACCCACGACAATCCTTACTCTTGTGGCCGTTTCCACACTACGGCCTTGCCATAGTTCCCTTGGCATAGCTATGGCACCGTTTGCACAAAAAGTGTCGTCATGCCGCGGCCGCATGCCACACGCACCAATTAGGGTTTCGACATGCCAAACTCTAATTTAGGCAAAGTTGTTACGCCAACAAAGCCAAGTAACGTTTCCCAGAGCGTTGGGATTGATGTGGCAACAGAGCCAATGTTGCCACGCCACATGTAGGTCCAACACCGAGGTGCCAAAGTCTAGCGTCCATGGCTATGCCAGATGCTACTTCGTGCCACTGACATGTGCTAACTATGCCAGCTACGCCGCCATGCCGCAGTCATGCTGCACGTACTAAATAGAGTTGCGATGCGCCAAACCCTAATTTGGATAAAAGTTTCCATGCCAAATGAGTCCAGTGACTCTCCTAAGGCCTCAAGATTAACTTAGCAACATGGACAATGTTTCCATAAGCCATATTTGGGTCTAACACCAATATGCCAAAAACAGCTTCCACGGCTACGCCACTGGCATGTCGCTATGCCATGGCTCCGCCAATGGCGCCACTTCGCTATACAAAAATATGCGGCCATAATCAATGGCTATCCTTCCTCATGAGATACAATCTCAGCCATCCAAGTTCGCCACCTAACTGACAGACTTATGCAAAGTTTCAGACGACCAGCTGCCTAAATCTAGTGGCCATGGCTACGCCAGGCGCCACTTGCATCACTGTGCCACTGACATGCACGAGCCATGCCACATTACCACTGGCGTACACCAAAACACCACCGCGCCATTATCAGGCGCCAACACGAGGTATCCATAATCAACGGATACCCTCCTTCATGAGATGCGATCTCAGCCATCGAAGTTCACTACCGAACTGACAAACCTGTGGCAAGTTTTAAGCGGCCAGCCAAAACGAGCCTAATAGCATTGCATGCTATTTTCCTGCGGTAAGTCCCTCGACTTTGACTTGCCACACGTATCAAAGTGCTACATGTTTTCCACGAAAACACTCGAGACATCAAACATGTCACCGACTGGGGGATGCTCATCATGGTATTGGTCCGGTGGTTTACAGCGTGCGACGTGCAATGCGCCTGTTACAAGAAAGTGTCATGAAGCAGGACAATTAGTGGTGGTAAAAAGTAACAGTATAAACGAATTCATTTCCTTCATCATGGAAGCATAATGACTGACGGTTACACGTTACTCTATTCTTCCACCACTCAATCGTGTCCACTTCCTACGAGACCAGGGTACGTTTCAATATGACTTGTATAAATAGGCTTCACCTATTTTCACCAAACAACAAGTTTTGGTCGGCAACAACATAGTATCTAGAAATCACCTGATAGCTTTCTATTATGCTAGCCAGTTATAATTTCAGATACAAGTCATAAACAACCACACCTTCAGAATCAACTATTCTAGTCTCAACACTCTCTTCGCTTCCCTCCCTAAGACCAACCCTTCTCCTTCACTTTGTGACTGAAGCAAGCCTGGAACGACCATTTCTTGGTTTAGGCCAGGATTATACAGATTGATCTCTCGAATCAAAAGTACTCCCGTGCAGTGCATTGTTTAGGGTTTAGATTCGTTTCTCATCCACACACCCGAAATTACCAAAATCAGCAGAAACGGTTTTCACCCACAAACAATTGGCTACCACAGTGGGAGATTAATCTCTCGGTTACAAATTCAACTCCCAATTCCATCATCCTACCAGTGAATGCAATGATTTGGAGCGCATCGTCCAAGGAAAGAAGGATTCAGGAGAATTATGTCTGGGGACTAGAGATTCTCTGCCTTACCGCGGATCGACATGAAAACATTCCACAGACAATGAAGAATGACTGGGGACTTATCGCGGCAACAAGGGCATCACATAAAGACTCGGATTTACTCGCTGAAGAATCAGTTTTGGTGAAAGACCCTAAAGCGAATTTTGACGTATCAATTGATCAAAGGGCCATTATTCCAAAATAATCCAAAAAACTCTTATAAGAAACAATCATCTATCAATCCAAAAACCAGAAAACCAAACCACAAACTAGGCGTTTCTTTTGCCTTTCAAAAAAAACACATAAGAAAAAGAAGTTCAGAAGACATAAGATGTTCAAGGGAAATCATTTAACAATGGCTGTTCTTCTTGGAGAAAGCATCCTTCGCGCTTTGAAGAGCCGCCTGTTTGAGCTTCAACTCCTGAGACAATCTTTCGATTTCTGCTTCCTGTTGATTACATTCGCGGAGGGACCTTCAATCGCTTCAGCCTGCAACTTTTGGATCTCAGAAAAACCATTACAAAACCAGGAGACGTTAAACTTAAAGTCTACACACACATCCCGGTGAAACTGCCAGCTTGAAATTACATCTCCCAAAATAGTGTGGCCGGTCACGTTGCACATGTCATGAATTGAGGATAAGGCTTCTTCTACACGCTTAACCAACGCAAATCGGCTGGTGATCTTTTTAGTTGTTGCGATATGTCCATACCTTTCCCATATTTTGGTATACAACTCTGCATATTTTATTGGCACACTAAATCCTCCAATCAACACGTGACCCTCAAAAGGAGCCTCGAACGGAGGATCGAAAACAACACCTGCTGCTGGATGTGCAACTAGCAAAGATTCTTTGGGAACAATCACGCCCGTCGTCACAACAGCGTTTTCCGCCATTAGGGACACAACAACATCTTCACGACGATCAATCTCCATCTACAGACTACCAGCGGGTACGGTTTCCATGATTGGAGACACAATTATATCTTCGTTGCCAGTGAATCTCCATCTCAGGGTTATTTTCAGAAGCGGCTTCTTCTTGTGATATCACCAATTGAATATTCGCTCCATATAAATAAATAAGTCCAAAAGGAAAAAACGTGTGAAAACTCACCGACTCATTTGTGGGCCCACTGGAACTAGAAGAAGACCCGTTGCTGCGCTCTGAAGTGTTTTACCCGTCATCACTGGATTTCAAATCTTCTTCTTCTTCACTTTCCTCCTCATTGGCCGAAGGCTCAGTATTACCAGACTTTTCTTTAGAAGCCATTTCCTGACCACGTGCAAGCTTGGTGAAGGTGTTTGAACTGTCGAGACCCTGAGTAAAAAGAAGAAAAGATTTTCAGTGGCAACAATCCAGAATATTCACGCAATTCAGGAAGAGCATCATACATACTTGCATGTTGGAAGAACTGAAGGTCACCGGGGCTGTCGAAGCCGATTGAAAACTGCCTGCACGACTTTTCGACCTTCGCTCCTTTTTCTGGGGACTGTCTTCACTTGAGTTAGAAGATCTCCGCTTACACGGAGAAGCAAATCTCAACAACCCGTGCTTCTCCAAAACTTTAGAGGAGGGATTACCGCGTGGATCTGCCACAACATTCTGCACGAATTTATGGATGGAAAGGAACTCTCCCCGCCAGAAAGCATTATATTTAGGGGTTGCTACCGATTTTCTCCCTGAAAGCAGAAAAGGAAGGCTCTTATGCTCTGTGTTAGAGCATTGATCGGTCGAACTCGCATGCGTTGCTATCTCATGCATGTTTTTCAATGTTAGTTATCAAAACTATAAGTCTTGATTTCTAGCTTAGATAGCTAAAGGTCTCGGACTATGATAGAAAGTGTAGTTGGGCTCAAGAACTCCATGGCAATCATCATACAAGACGAAGGACTACTCAAGGAACTGGTGGATCTTCATCGACTAAAAGGTATGTGGAGACTTGAACTTATCTGTCACTCGAAAGTCTATCTATTATATCTCCTAATCTTGAGACAAAAGTCATTTTGATATATAGACTTTCATTATGCACATTTGCTATTTCGAGTCGAGTTTATCTCGCCTATCTATTTCTCGAAATATGTGTTGGTAAGCTTTCACTTTAGCCGAATTCATCTTTACCTAGTGACGAAAGTCATGTTATGTTTCAATCACTTTGAAAATTGCTCTGACGAAAAATGGTTTGTGAATAACGGTTATATCCGTCCTCTGAGAATGTTTCAATGATTGAAATGAGAGTTTAGATTACATAACCATTGGTAGGATATAAGCATTGTTGTGGATACACATATATGTATAAGTCCTTATTCCTTGAACCAAAGTTTGCGAACTTTGTTGATCGAGAGAAATGGAAGTGGCGTGAGCCAAGTCCGCGAACTGGCGGAAGTTCTCGACCCGAGAATTTCTGCTGGAGTTTGTGAACTCGGTCC
This sequence comes from Papaver somniferum, assembly GCF_003573695.1. Classification (NCBI taxonomy): domain Eukaryota; kingdom Viridiplantae; phylum Streptophyta; class Magnoliopsida; order Ranunculales; family Papaveraceae; genus Papaver; species Papaver somniferum. Next base: position 56,222,925 of record NC_039367.1, read on the forward strand.
ATGAGCTTAAGTCCGCGAACCTAGTCTGCGAACTTGAGCAGGTTATATCTAAAACCGGTTGTTCTTGAACTCATGTTTATTTAAACTAAGGAGTGCTTTTGCAAACCGTGGGTATAAAGTTCATGAACCGATTCGAGTGAATCAAACCGTTTTTGCTTAGATTGTGTCTTGTGTAGTTACATAAGATCTAAGCAATTGAAAAACTCTCTAACTAGTTCATTTGAGACATTTGAACTAGTTATGGTGAAAAAGAATATGGTTGATATGAAAGTAATCATATGGCTAACCATTTGGTTAACTATTGTTGAACCAACAAATGTTAATGTTTGGGAACGTTTCGTAAACCCAAAATTGGACATTTCATTTGTATGTAACAAGCTAAGTTTTCGATCCAACGATTGAGAAATATTAGCTTGAATCTAATCAGGTTTTCATCTAACGGTGAATATTGAATGTTTTGTTACCAAGCTAACATTGATTGCAAACCCTGATTTGAAAAGTATATAAGGGAGAACTCTAGCAACTGGGAAACCAAATACCCACACCTTACGTGTGATACTAGTTGCATAGCTAGAGTCAATTCTCCTTTAACCTTTGTTTCTTCTTCTAAACCAGGTTAATGACTTAAAGACTTCATTGGGATTGTGAATCCAGACCGATACTACTTTTCTTGTAGTTGTGTGATCTGATCTTGCATCTTCTATCATTACGAGTAGGATTGTAATAATTGGCTCGAGATTTATATCTCCGATAGGCAAGATAGAAAAGTAATCACAAACACTTCGTCTCATCGTTTGTGATTCCACAATATCTTTTTTCGCCGCGTCGATTAAGATTATTGTGAGGTGATCAATAATACTAGTCTGTTCTTCGGGAATATAAGACCGGTTTATTGATTGGTTCCTGTTCACCTTGATTTATTAAAAGACGAAAAAACTCGTTGGTATATTCATGGGAGATGGATTTATCTATTACCGTAGACTTTTCTGTGTGATACAGATTTGTTTATTAAAGTCTTCGACTTTGGTTCGTAGCAACTCTTAGTTGTGGGTGAGATCAGCTAAGGGAATCAAGTACGTAGCATCCTATTGGGATCAGAGGCATAGGAGCATAACTGTACCTTGGATCAGTGTGATATTGATTGGGGTTCAACTACAGTCCAGACCGAAGTTAATTTGGAGTAGGCCAGTGTCTATAGCGGCTTAATACAGTGTGTGTTCAATCTGGACTAGGTCCCGGGGTTTTTCTGCATTTGCGGTTTCCTCGTTAACAAAATTCTGGTGTCTATGTTATTTCTTTTCCGCATTATATTTTGTTATATAATTGAAATATCACAGGTTGTGCGTTGTTCAATCAATTAGAATATCCGACCTTTTGGTTGTTGATTTAAATTGATTGACACTTGGATATTGGTCTTTGGTATCATCCAAGTTATCTCTCTAGTATTTGATAAAGACTCGCAGATTTCTATTTGCTTGAGTATATATCAAATCGAGAGATTGAGATATAAACTCTTTGATATACTTTTTTTATCTAGATTGAGTCTGACTGTCTAGTAGATTGCTAAGCGAAATATTGGGTGTGGTTGTTGTACCACCACTTTTTCACTCTGCCAGGGTGATAAGCACGAAAGTGCGACGTATTTTCACCCATAAATACATTAGATGAGACTCTTTTTATCACTAATAAACTTGTTTGTAGGTATTATTAAGAAATAAACGTTTTTGGAAGAATCGGCTAGAAAAACTGTTAAAGCCCCCCCCCCCCCCCCCGGAGGACATTTGCTAAGAGGAATCCAAGTTTAGATAAGGGGCACCCATGGCTATGTACAACCCAAATTCATTCTCAGCACCCATGGTTATGTACATCCCAAATTCATTCTCAGCACCCACCTGCTAAGGGCACCCCTACTCTGGATAGGGGACGCTCCCATCTTCTTCACAGTTTGAGAAGCTTTTTGACGGGAAAATGTGACAGTTTGCTGCGTAACTGCATGGACCAGATTTGGAGAATTATAGTCGGAAATATTGTCTTCGATTGGTTGGAAATATTATGTCGTATCATAACAGGATTGGTAACTGCATTGATTGCGATCAATAAGGAAGATTTCACGAGACATGGAAGAGAAAATAACTCGGGTATATTCTGTTTTGGATTGCTATTTTGGGAGTTACGTGGGAAGAAAATGGAAGGGATATATTCTGTTTTGATTTATTATTATCCTGAAGATAGTTCGACAGCTGCAGACACGCGCAAAAAGAGAAGAAAATAAAGGAATGAAATCTCATGTGATTTTCTCGGTGATTTGGCAGAGGGAATAAAGGGAATATTATTGCATTTTCTTGAGATATCCGGAGGTTTTTCTTAACTGAGACGAGCATGGAACGTTCCATTAACAGGAAAACACGAGAGAATCTGCTGGTTGACGCGTGAACAATTAAGAAGAAAATGTTTATTCACGTAATTGCAGAGAATAAAAGAAGAAGATTTGGAGAGTTATTACAGATTATTCTTGAGGCTTTCGAGTTTAAATAGGTTGTTGGGGTCGAGAAGAAGGATATCGAGAGTTGGGAGAAAAGTAGAGGGTTGCAGAGCAGATTTATCTGCTGCTGCAGAGAAGAAGAAGAAGAATATTGACGTCCATTGATTGTTGCACAGAACTGTTGATGATAAACTCTTGAATCTCGTAGAACCTTGACAATTTAACTTTTCTCCTTAATTTCTTGCTTGAAACTTCCTTATAGATTTCTACTTCCCTATGGCCTTATTGAACAAAAAACTAAGAACGTAATGATGATTTTTTTTTTTACACAAAAATAACAAGACAAAAATTTGAATGGCCATGAGAGAAGGACTTTAGAACTTGGATCTTCGCAACTTGTGATGTCTTGGTATCATGAACTTCAACAACTTATATCATTTGCTCTTATAACTTCTTGTAACTAAGTCTTCAACTTTGATTTTTGAATTATTCTTTTCTATTGTTGCTTCTAAACCTTAAACGTCTTCAACTTTCTTCATAGATTTTGATGTCGCTCCGCTTGTTGATGATGATAAGTTTCTACTGAGAGAGAGTCGTAATCCAGTAACTAAGACTACATTGTGAGGTTGGTTTGTCTTTCTGGCATTTCCTTCCGACCTACTTGCCTTTCTATCATGGATGGTTAGGTCCATCACGGTTACCCTCTAAAAGGAACAAGTTCTCTCCTGGATTTCAAAGATCTCAATGTCTTTTTCTCTAATGTCTCAGTAGAATGTTATCCTTAGCAATTCCAATTTCTATCTTTTCGGTGAGAAACAGTGTGTAAACTTAGCTAACCGGATACTATGTGATGCTAGAAATTTCTCCCTTACCCCAAAACTTAAATCTAACATTGTCCTCAATGTTCTAAAGATAAATTGAAAACATGAACAAGGAGAAACTATTACCACTTGAGGGAAAAGAAATAAGGAAGAATATTACCGTGTCGCATGAAAATGAGTTACCTCCCAAGAAGTGTTAAGTTTAAAGTCTTCATACAGACATTGGAAGAATTAGTCACCTCGTAGAATCATATAGCAGTAGCCGGAATAATTGTGGGTCATCTGGATCAAAAAGTATTACCCACAAGAAGAGGAAACTACAACATACCAAGAAGATACCGAACATACCCTTGCTTAAGACAACTACATCTAGTTGTGGTTCAGGTCCAGGCTCTATAAAAGGGTCTAAATAAAAAGCTTTCATTGGTTGGATTTCCTCAAAGCTAAGATCCGGTTCAGGTATTAGAGTCTGGAAAAACTCAACTATGAACTTAGAAGCAGATAACAACAACCTGAATAATTGGGGATCCTCTAAGTCAATCATATTTGACTCACAAAGTTGACCATCATTATGGTCATTCTTAAGAAAATGTGTCGACCCTAATATCCTAAAGTAATTAGGTTTAGTCTCAAAACTTAATAACCGACACATCTGAAAATCATATGTTCCCATAATTGGAAGAAAAGTTTTTGGTGGGAAAACAAAGTCAATCTTGGTATCATAGCCTGGGTTAACCACATCAACCAGAGGATGGGTTTCTAACAACTGAGCTTCTTTCTGGACATCATTAGGTTCGGTAAAATGTGTATGAAGATAATCTTGTAATATGGTTGAGGCACAAATGTCAAGTCCTACACGAGGGAACTTTATAATAGTTAAAGCACACGGAGAATGATAATCACCCCTAAACTTAGAGTTTTTTGTGTCTCTAGAAAGACTAGTCACAACTTCCCTAATTTCTAGGTCATCAGATTCCTGAAAATTGTCAATTGATTCTTCTAAGTCTGGTTCATCCTCACTCATCTCTACGAGTTTATGGTATTCTAAGATTAGTATTTCTAAATCGCTAGACTCTAAAACATTATTCTCAGGGTAAACTCTTTCCTCTAAACCATCATCACAATCATATAAAGGATTACCAGCGAAAGTTTCTAGTAAAGACTCATTAACTAGGGTGTTAATCATAGTTACTTCCTCCGATTCACTGATAGACACATCAAATAATGGATTATCCAACATACTGCAGGCTAAAGGATCATGAACTACATTGTCTAAAACGGTGGTATCTCTAGTCAAATCCTCATCCTTTTGAATAGGTGAATAATTATTAAAATTATTTGGATTTGTACTAGAAACAACACTATCATTATAAATCTCAATCGGAGTAACAAATTCCCGATCACTATGCCTACATATTTCATGTTCTTCATCAATACTATCCTCATCATAATCATCATTATAATAACATGATAATGATCGAACTTCATCTAAACAAGTAGTGTTACCAATTCTAACCTCGTCATCTTGATTATGTGAATAAAAACTATCCTTATTTTCAAAGGTGGTATTGGGAACACTATATTGGAAATTAAGACTATCCTGAGCAAGTTTTTCCACAATCCTATTTGCACTCTCAGTAAATTGCTTGAGGGACTCTTCTAGAGAAATCTTAGTTGACTGCTCTATGGACTCTTCTGGGAGAAGAATATTATATGTCTCTTTCATAAATAACTTCCGTGTTGACTCATTGAAACTCTTGAGAGACTCTTCTAGAGAAATAGAAGGATTGTTTTGCTCATATGACCTGTGGGTATGTGCATAGTAATTGGGCTCAAAATGGTATGGACCACAACCTTCAAAAGTTTCGCGTTCCCAATCACTATTCACACTATGGTCATAAAAAGGATAATGTCCAAGCTGCTCAGTCGGATACTCATTGTATTGGCTATTATAATACCAGTTCGACATCCTAACTGCAAGGGAATTCTAAACAAACACAAAGAAGGCTGAATCGACCACAACAAGCCTATTTTATCTAGCAAACAAAAAGCATGAAGGCTCCACTTAGATTGTTTCTAGACCAGCTTCTAATTCTTCGAAAGGGAATTCGTTACAATTTAAGTAAACCCCTCTGGAATCAATCCGAGTCAAAGTAAGTTGAATAGAGGCGAGGGAAGCTCAGTGGAGCTCTGATACCCAAGGCCTCACCGGTATTACAAGGCGGCGCAGTCACACATTCAACTCACAGAAACCATCATGAACTTCGAAGTGTGCTTAAAAGAGTAACCAATATTTTTCGAATGACTTTCCTATTAAGCTCGTTACCCTATCGGTCTCGTTCTAGTCAGTATTTTAAGCTTAGGTTCGCGTAGGTTACGTGTTCCTAAGACGGGCAAGAAGGAAATGGTGATGAAATTCGAGTCCTTATCTTGATTTGGACAGGCCTTGCCCTTTACTAGAAAACTAAATCCGATTTCAGGTCCTCAACATATATGCATACAAAATCATCCAGTAAACCCGCTGACAGGGGATTCGCGGGTGTTTAGAATTCTTACCTCCCGTTCCAGACGGGGGATGAACCGTTGAAGTCGACTCGAGCCACGACTCCTATGTCATGTACGAACCCGAGGGGCCGAGACGATATCATAATCGTCGTCCTTCTCTGCACACAGTTTATATTTAAAACTACCCTTCCGTAGGGTTTTTAAAAAAATAAAGTCCCAAAGTTCAATGTCCGAAAGAAGAGAAAAAATAAATGTCCAAAAATAAAATATTACAAAAATAAAAACCTTAATTACAGTTTCTAATAAAATAAAATAAAATAAAATAATATACAAAATCTTCTTCTTCACTCCTTTTGGATTCCTCTTTCTTTCCTTCTTTGGCTTCGCTTTTGTTTTCAGCACTTTCTCCCTTTTTCTTTAGCTCAACTCCAAATCTAAAAACAAATAAGAAATACCAAGAGGCGTAAAAAAACAAAAATAAAAATAAAACCTAAAAAAATAATATAAAAAATTGATAGGGTTATGACCAGCTGTGTAGCGGGTCTTTTCTTTTTCTTTCTTGCATGTTATGACCAGTTGTGTAGCGGGTCTAAAAAAAAAAAGACATCCATCCAGCTGTGTAGCGGATCTCTCTCTCTTATTATATGACCGTCTGTGTAGCGGGTCAATTTTCCGTTTTGCTCGAGGACTAGCAAAATGTAAGTGTGGGGGAATTTGATAAGCACGAAAGTGCGACGTATTTTCACCCATAAATACATTTTGCTAGTCTTCGAGCAAAACAGAAAATTGACCCACTACACAACTGGTCATATAATAAGAGAGAGAGACCCTCTGTGTAGCGGGTCTCTATCTCTCTTATTATATGACCAGCTGTGTAGCGGGTCAATTTTCTGTTTTGCTCGAGGACTAGCAAAATGTAAGTGTGGGGGAATTTGATAAGCACGAAAGTGAGACGTATTTTCACCCATAACATTAGCTGGGACTCTTTTTATCACTAATAAACTTGTTTGTAGGTATTATTAAAAAATAAACGTTTTTGGAAGAATCGGCTCGAAAAACTGCTAAACCCCCTAGAGGACATTTGCTAAGAGGAATCCAAGTTTGGATAAGGGGCACCCATGGCTATGTACAACCAAAATTCATTCTCAGCACCCATGGTTATGTACAACCCAAATTCATTCTCAACACCCACCTGCTAAGGGCACCCCTACTCTGGATAGGGGGCGCTCCCATCTTCTTCACAGTTTGAGAAGCTTTTTGGCGGGAAAATGTGACAGTTTGCCGCGTAACTGCATGGACCAGATTTGGAGAATTATAGTCGGAAATATTGTCTTGGATTGGCTGGAAATATTTTGTCGTATCATAACAGGATTGGTAACTGCATTGATTGCGATCAATAAGGAAGATTTCACGAGACATGGAAGAGAAAATAACTCGGGTATATTCTGTTTTGGATTGCTATTTTGGGAGTTACGTGGGAAGAAAATGGAAGGGATATATTCTGTTTTGATTTATTATTGTCCTAAAGATAGTTCGACAGCTGCAGACACGCGCAAGAAGAGAAGAAAATAAAGGAATGAAATCTCAAGTGATTTTCTCGGTGATTTGGCAGAGGGAATAAAGGGAATATTATTGCATTTTCTTGAGATATCCGGAGGTTTTTCTCAACTGAGACGAGCATGGAACGTGCCATTAACAGGAAAACACGAGAGAATTTGTTGGTTGACGCGTGAACAATTAAGGAGAAAATATTTATTCCCGTAATTGCAGAGAATAAAAGAAGAAGATTTGGAGAGTTATTACAGATTATTCTTGAGTCTGCCGAGTTTAAATAGGTTGTTGGGGTCGAGAAGAAGGATATCGAGAGTTGGGGAGAAAAGTAGAGGGTTGCATAGCATATTTCTCTGTTGTTGCAAAGAAGAAGAAGAGGAAGAAGAATATTGACGTCCATTGACTGTCGCAGAGAACTGTTGTTTATAAACAATACTCGTAACAGTCAGTTTGGCACGCTTAATTTAAATTTGCAACAACTCTTGTAACAGTGATTTCTGTAACGCCAATACAGCGTTGCAGATTCATTGTACTTTTTAGTTTTCTTCAATAAAAGCACCATTTGGGCTATGAATTATATTTTTGAGTGTGTTTTCATCATGAGAAGCTAAACCCCAACACTGGGTCGACGGAGGAAGCCGAACTTCATACATTGGTGAATTTATTTTATTCTTTTTATGACTTTTGCACTTATTTTAAATTGATTTATGACTTGAATTAATTAGTTATTATTTTATTAGATGTCATGCTTGCTTAAATGTTTGATGTCACATGCTTGCGATTTATAACTAATGTTTTGAGGATCTACGTTGGCAAAACAAGAGTGGATGTTTTATTTATTTATTGAGCGATAATTGTTGAGAATAAATAATTGAGCCCTATGATATGAATGCGGTGGAATCCTACACCCAGTAACTCTCTATTTTATTATTTTCATTAAACCTTTAAATTTAGTCTTCACAAGTATCAGAGTTCAAATCTTATTTACTACAACAACGATTAAAAATCTTATCATTTTTGGCGCCGCCGACGGGGATTTGTTTTTAGGTTTAGGTTTATTTTTATTTTTTTATTTTTAATTTTGTACAATATTTTCATTTTTTTTAGATTTTATTTTTTCCTTTTTATGCGTTTCTTTTTGTATTTCTTTTCAGGTACATTTTGAGGATGATGACTTCTTATGAGGAGACGTCACCTACGATGACACTGGCGGAATATAAGCGTAGAAAGTCAAATTATCAGGAAACCTCATCTGAGATGACGCTTGCTGAATATAAGCGTAGGCAATGGTATGGAGTTTCTGCTCCATATGAGGTAAGTGAAGAATCTCCTCTAGAGATATATGAGAAGTATTATAAACACACACCACCTAGTTTGGAACAAAGACTGAGAATATTGGAATGCCAAAAATTATTTAATGATGATGATGATCAGTCTTGTTGTGACTCTCCGTTCCAGACATAATTTGTAGATGACCCTGTGGATGATTGTGTAGATGATTTGCCTAATTCTATAGCTGAATCAATCTCACAAGATAATTCACCGAACTTAGAGGTTGTTTCTAGACCCGTAAACTTCCAAAAGTTACCTAATTTAGGGTTAGAATTGTGTGCTTCTAAAATTTTATTCGAGTACTTTGCATCTAAATACCCAGAGGACTTGCCTATTCCTGATACAGTGCATGAGCCGATTGATAATTCCCCAGTCTCAATAGAATCCTCATATTTTGTTCTTTACGCACTTCCTTGTGCAGTAAAAACTTGGATTAGGGGTACATCTTGGTTTTTGATAGTTTCAGCGTCTCCGCGTTTTCATGACATAAGTGTGAAGCTGTCGTTTGTAAATATTGTATTTTGGGTCGATCCCCAAGTTTTCAGGTTATTAATTTATGGGGATCCTTTTTGTACATTCCAGTAGGTGTATTTTTATTTTTTATTTTTATATTTTCGTTTACTTTTTTTTGCATCTTATGGATTTCCCATCGTAAGTTTTGCATTGGATGACTCAATTACATTGAGGACAATGTAATGTTTAAGTGTGGGGGAGTGGTTAACGTTTTATTTTTCGTTTTCAGGAATTTTCTCGCATATTATAACCAGATGTGTAGCGGGTCTTTTCTATTTTCCTGCATATTATGACCAGCTGTGTAGCGGGTTTAAAAAAAAAAAGACCAGCTGTGTAGCGGGTCTCTCTCTCTCTTATTATATGACCAGCTGTGTAGCGGGTCAATTTTCTGTTTTGCTCGAGGACTAGCAAAATGTAAGTGTGGGGGAATTTGATAAGTAGAAAAGTGCGACGTATTTTCACCCGTAAATACATTAGCTGAGACTCTTTTTATCACTAATAAACTTGTTTGTAGGTATTATTAAGAAATGAACGTTTTTCGAAGAATAGGCTCGAAAAAACGGCTAAAAGCCCCCCGAAGGACATTTGCTAAGAGGAATCCAAGTTTGGATAAGGGGCACCCATGGCTATGTACAACCCAAATTCATTCTCAACACCCATGGTTATGTACAACCCAAATTCATTCTCAACACCCACCTGCTAAGGGCACCCCTACTCTGGATAGGGGGCGCTCCCATCTTCTTCACAGTTTGAGAAGCTTTTTGGCGGGAAAATGTGACAGTTTGCTGCGTAACTGCATGGACCAGATTTGGAGAATTATAGTCGGAAATATTATCTTGGATTGGTTGGAAATATTCTGTCGTATCATAACAGGATTGGTAACTGCATTGATTGCGATCAATAAGGAAGATTTCACGAGACATGGAAGAGAAAATAACTCGGGTATATTCTGTTTTGGATTGCTATTTTGGGAGTTACGTGGGAAGAAAATGGAAGGGATATATTCTGTTTTGATTTATTATTATCCTGAAGATAGTTCGACAGCTGCAGACACGCGCAAGAAGAGAAGAAAATAAAGGAATGAAATCTCAAGTGATTTTCTCGGTGATTTGGCAGAGGGAATAAAGGGAATATTATTGCATTTTCTTGAGATATCCGGAGGTTTTTCTCAACTGAGACGAGCATGGAACGTGCCATTAACAGGAAAACACGAGAGAATTTGCTGGTTGACGCGTGAACAATTAAGGAGAAAATATTTATTCCCGTAATTGCAGAAAATAAAATAAGAAGATTTGGAGAGTTATTACAGATTATTCTTGTGGCTGTCGAGTTTAAATAGGTTGTTGGGGTCGAGAAGAAGGATATCGAGAGTTGGGGAGAAAAGTAGAGGGTTGCGGAGCAGATTTATCTGCTGCTGCAGAGAAGAAGAAGAAGAATATTGACGTCCGTTGACTGTCGCAGAGAACTGTTGTTTATAAACAGTACTCGTAACAATCAGTTTGGAACGCTTAATTTAAATTTACAACAACTCTTGTAACGGTGATTTCTGTAACGCCAATACAGCGTTGCAGATTCATTGTACTTTTTAGTTTTCTTCAATAAAAACACCATTTGAGCTATGAATTATATTTTTGAGTGTGTTTTCATCATGAGAAGCTAAAACCCAACACTGGGTCGGCGGAGGAAGCCGAACTTCATACATTGGTGAATTTATGTTATTCTTTTTATGACTTTTGCACTTATTTTAAATTGATTTATGATTTGAATTAATTAGTTATTATTTTATTAGATGGGTCATGCTTGCTTAAATGTTTGATGTCCCATGCTTACGATTTATAACTAATGTTATGAGGATCTACGTTGGCAAAACAAGAGTCGATGTTTTATTTATTTATTCAGCGATAATTGTTGAGAATAAATAATTGAGCCCTATGATATGAATGCGGTGGAATCCTAGACCCAGTAACTCTCTCTTTTATTATTTTCATTAAACCTTTAAATTTAGTCTTCACAAGTCTTAGAGTTCGAAACTTATTTACTACAACAACGATTAAAAATCTTATCACAGGGCACTGCTATCAAAAACAACTGGCAACAGTTTTTTCGGAGGCGTTGATGGACGGCAGAATGGAACCCCCTGATGAAAGCCCATATGACGAGCGGCCTTGTCAATATTATATGGGACCGCTTCCAAAAATTCCTTGAAAAAGGATGGTACGTATCCAGGTATCCATCCTCGCATTAATATGACTTCTCCAACGGTTATATCCACTCCATCAGAACGCAATGTTATGTCCGGGGCTGAAGCAAAAGTGTTCGGCTGAACTATGGACGCATGTACCGGAGCCCAGGGACGGATGTTTATTGCATTCACGTTGTCGAGAAGATCGACGAGTTTTGAGCTAGGTCTTGGACGCTTCTTCGACCAACGAAGTATCCTAGAGCCGCCATATGCGTCAGGAAGTGAAGTTATTGGATTAGGAGCGTAGTGGTTAAAATGCTCCCACAACCATGTTTGGAGAAAGGCGACATGGACATACGAGTCCACCCTCATGTACCCATTAGAAGCATACATGTCTGCTGCTAAGCAATCCAGATAGGTGTACAAGGAGCCCAGGAACAAGCTTCTTATAGGAAGAGTCACGCCTTTCGCCAATTTGATAGCAAAGTTGATGAGATTCTGTCTTATTTCTTTCCTTCCAGAGCCATTGATCGCAGTCGTATGCGTCAAAAATAATTTCATTTTCTCACTCAACTAGATATAAATATAGTACGTGATAAGAAAGAGTTCGTTCCCACAGAGAGACTTTTATTGTTATCAAATTTTCAGATTCTTAAGTAACCAAGGGGGGGGGGGGGGTTTATCTAAATAAACAAAGCAATAAAAGTAATCAAAAGTAATCAAATAATTTGAATAATCAATAAGGAGAATATATTGGTCACGGGATAGTATCATTCACAAACATGTATTTTCATCAATGACTAGAATTGATAATTTTAATCTCTCATTTACTAAAAGTCCTAGGATAACCACCAACACCTCCTTGTACAGTTCCAAAAGCATCTCATCTTCCTCATTCCTAGTTCAAACACCTGATCCTTTGCTTCAGCACGATGAATCAATGCACTTGCAATGTCCATTCTTTCATTCATAGCTTCTCATCTCTTCAGTTCTTATCTGAATCTCCCCATCAGAATCAAGTTCTTCCTGAGATTCAAAACTTGTTCTTAATCAAAACCTCAACTGATAAGAAATTAAACGCAAACCCTTAACAGCAGGATCTCGTCACCATGAGTTCTATCATCAATTCGAGCAAAACCCATCTTATTCTCCGTCAAATTAACCCATTCTGTCATTTTCATTCAGATTCAAATTCTCATTTAATCATCATCTTCTTCTGCCATTAAAATCAACAACAAATCCCCTTTCTTCGATTCTCGTCTTCAGATCCATCTTCAATTCATAAACCCATCTGAAATCCACCAGTTTCTGTTTCTCTCAGCATCAAACCCTAACTTGCCTGTAAACCTCCACTCCATACATATTCAAGGCCTAACTTGAGTTACCACCTATCCAAGCTTCACCAGCAGACGAATAATCAAAACCCATCTCAATTTCTCTTCATCAGCAACCTCATCAAACCGTAACTCGATTTTAAATCTCAAATCCAGAAATAAACCCATTTTCCCCTTGGTGTATATCTCCTCTCATCTATAATCTTCTTCATATGTTCTTCTCTTCATCAATTTTAGTTCGTCAACTTCGACTTCTTTATCAGTAGAATCACTCGATAATATCTGCTGGAACTGTCATCTCAGTTCTTCCTTTCTCTCACAATTTCAGGCAAAAATAATGATAAGAGAGGAAATTCATGTTTGATGTAATGATTAGGAAAGCTTCAGGCACCCAACAAAAGATTCGGGCCACCATACTGACAGTCACTTGAACAAAACTTAGCTGGCTTGGATTCCCTCACTTGCCTGCAAAATGACGAGTCTGCTTTTTATGCTCCAAATTGACAATTTCTTCTCTTTTTGCTCCGAATGACTCCAGAGTACCTAATAAACTAAAAACCAAATATAAGATACGTAATTCACACAAAAACTCGCAAAGAAAGTATAAACAATAGATAAATCTTAAGGCGTTTACACACCTATCAAATTCCCCCACACTTAGACTTTGCTAGTCCTCGAGCAAATAAAAAAAAACTTATTCTAAACGATACATACAACTCCATCTCATGAGGGTTTACTAGAGATATACCCACAAAACCTTCTTTTCCAACTTACTAGTTCTCCGTAAAGATAACATCCAACGCGCTAAGAAGACATAGATATTCTGCACACTAGTAATAAGAAGTTAGACACATAAATGAACACAATCTCATCCTTTTAAGTTGAGAGAGAAATAATTATCCTTTCTCGAAAGAAATTCGGGTTCGGAGTGATCGAAAGTCTCGACTCTGCCTCACAAGAAAGGGTTTTATGATATTGCTCTCAATAATAAATAACTTTTTATAGGTCACACATGTGTCGAGGTAGGAATGAAGAGAGAATCCTGCGACACGTTGAATGGTAAAAACCCTCCGAATTGTTTTTAAAACCCACATCTTTTATTCATTTTTTGAAAACCCTTTTTTCTGACGATCTCTAAGAAAGGAAATCAACCACTTAACGAATGTGGGAATATGCTTACTTACCTCGTTATCCGTTCGGCTTGCAGTTAGCACCACTCTCACAACATCCATAGAAACGTCTTCGGTCTTCAATCGGTGTCTTCATCTTCGTCTTCGGTCTTCAACTCTTGATGGTGAAATCTTGAACTTCGTAGAATCTTGACAATGTAGTTCTTTCCTCTAATTCCTTGCTGCTTGAAACTTCATTATGGATATTTCTTCAACTGGCTTTATTGAATGAATACAAAACCAAAAACGAACTAAACAAACCAAATATGATGCAATGATTTTTTTTTTTTGAGACAAGAGAAAATAATACAAATACAAAAGAAAGATAAAAATAAAAATAAAAGTACAAAGGCCATGGTGTAAGTACTTTACCGCTCGATAACTTGTATGTCTCGATATCACAAACTTCTTGAATTCTCATCTTAATAATCTTCATTCTTGTACAATAGTCTTCAACTTGTAAAAATTCTGCTCCTTGTCTTGTTGCTTTACTTGAATATCAAATCTGCTCATTTCTGTACTGTTGCTTGTAAACCTTAAATGTCTTCAACTTTCCTTCGAATTTGTGATGCTCCTCTTGTTGATGATGATAGTGTTTCTATGGACCTGTCGGTGTAGAGAGAGATAAAGTGGATGGTGTTAACTGCGAACAAGATTACAAGTGGTATGTGAGTTAGCAATTTGATGTCACCATTCATGATTGATAAAATAACACTCAAGAGATCAAAATAGTGCTTCTATTGGTGAGAGGTTGGGTAGCTCGCCATTCCACCCGGAGTTTACGTACGGTGACACACACTCTAAAAGCACATATTTAGACAGATACAAAAAATTGAAGGTTGGTGCCTCTCATGATGTAACCTGGGTAGTCTCCACTATAGGGGATCACAAATCTAATACCGAATTCAGTCTGCACCTCATTTGCCACTGGGATGGTTAAATCCAACTTTAACTCTCATACAAGTAAGAAACCCGATCATGTTCTCTGTCATCTCTAAGTTCAGTCACTCTTATGAGAATCTCGATGTAATCTTAGCGACATGTATACTATGTGACTCTAAACTAACTACAAGTTGGAGTTTTCTTATTCAGTATTTTACAAAAAAAAATGAAAAATTTGAAAATTTTACAATGCAAATGCTTAACCACTCCCCCACACTTAAACTTTACGTTGTCCTCAATGTAAATTGAGTCATCCAAAGTAAGTCAAGGTGGGAAATTCTAACATGATAATGACAAGAAATCAGAACAAATAAATGCAAAACAAGACGAGAAAAACTAAAAACAAGACAAGAAATACTCATCCTATGGGTTGCCTCCCATTTAGCGCTTGGTTTAAATTCGTCAGCCCGACTATCTCGTTGCTTGCTATGCCTCCTCCAGAGGGAGTGCATCCACAAAATTATCTCTTTTCACCACTTCGGAAGTGAAATTCTCATAATATGGTTTCAACCGGTGCCCATTAACTTTAAGTTCCTTGCCTATAGCTATGCTACGAATTTCCACTGCACCATGAGAAAACACATTAGTAACAACGAAAGGTCCGATCCAACGTGACCTTAATTTACCCGGAAATAAATGCAACCGAGAATTAAACAAAAGCACTTTCTGCCCAATGCAAAATTGTTTCCTATAAATCATGTTATCATGAAATGCTTTCGTCTTTTCCTTATAAATGCGCGAGATTTCAAATGCATCATTGCGGAGCTCCTCTAGCTCTTGGAGTTGTAACTTCCTTTGCTTTCCAGTCCCATCCATCTCCATATTGCATTGCTTAATATCCCTAAACGCCTTATGCTCAATTTCAACGGGTAAATGACAAGGTTTACCATACACAAGACTAAAGGGAGACATCCCGATAGGTGTCTTGTATGCGTTTCTATAAGCCCACAAAGCATCATTAAGTCGCATGCTCCAATCTTTCCTTGTTGGGTTCACCGTCTTCTCTAGAATGGATTTCACCTCCCGGTTGGAAACCTCAGCGTGTCCATTTGTTTGGGGATGATAAGGTGTTGCAATCTTGTACGACACATTGTACCTCTTCAACAAGGTTTGTAAGATCCTGTTTTTGAAGTGAGAACCCCCATCGCTAATTATGGCTCTTGGAATTCCAAACCTTGCAAAGATATTAGCTTGCAAAAATCTGAAACCACTTTAGAATCATTAGTCGGGGTGGCCTTAGCTTCCACCCATTTGGAGACATAATCAACAACACGTAAGATATAAAAATTCCCATGAGAGTTGACAAAATGACCCATAAAATCAATACCCCATACATCGAAAACTTCAATAAATTGAATAAAAGTTTGTGGCATTTGATTTCGGGCACCTAGATTGCATGTTCTTTGGCACCTATCACAAGTTGTAAAAAATATATATGCATCTTTAAACAAGGTTGGCCAATAGAAACTGCTTTCAAGTACCTTGTAAGCGGCTCTCTTACTCCTAAAATGTCCTCCACAAGCATAGGAGTGACAAAAAGGCAAGATAGAATTAAACTCGGATTCGGGAGCGCACCTTCGTAATACTTGGTCGCTACCTTGTTTCCATAAGTATGGATCATCCCATATGTATTGGTTCCCTAACCTCTTAAGTTTGTCCCTCTCAGCACGAGAAAAGTTCTTTGGGATTTGTTTAGACACCAAGTAATTGACAATATCGACATACCATGGTTCTCCAAAGGCAATTGAGAATAGTTGCTCATCCGGGAAACTTTCACGAAATGGGATAACTTCCTTGTCCACAGAAAGACGGCTCAAATGATCCGCAACAGTGTTCTCAATTCCTTTCTTGTCTTTGATTTCAATATCGAATCTTGCAAAAGTAGAATCCATCGTATGAGCCTCGATTTCGCCTCTTTTTTCATAAGCAAGTACCTAAGCGCTGCATGATCAGAAAAGACAAAAACTTTTGTACCAATTAGGTAAGAGCGAAACTTTTCCAAAGCAAAAACAATGGCTAACAAATATTTTTCAGTGGTTGTGTAGTTTTTTTGGGCCTCATTTAACGTTCTAGAAGCATAATAAATAGCATGAGGTATCTTCCCCACACGTTGCCCAAGCACCGCACCAACCGCATAATCACTTGCATCACACATGAGCTCAAAAGGCTTGCTCCAATCCGGTGGTTTAATGATAGGGGCCGAAATCAAAAGTTCTTTCAAACGATTGAATGCCGCCATACACTTTTCATCAAAGTTAAAAACCACATCTTTTTGCAATAAGTTGCAAAGTGGTGATGCTATCTTGGAAACATCATTGATAAATCTACGATAAAAACCTGCATGACCAAGAAAAGAGCGTATCTCCCTCACCGTAGTGGGAGGGGTTAAAGCACGAATAAGGTCTATTTTAGATTTATCGACTTCCAAGCCTTTAGAAGATATTATATGGCCTAAAACTATGCCATGAGTTACCATGAAATGGCACTTCTCCCAATTTAGCACAAAATTTATTTCAACACATCGTTCAAGGATTAATGACAAGTTGTGCAAGCAAAGGTCAAATGAATCACCAAAGACACTAAAGTCATCCATAAACACTTCGATTATGTTTTCAACATATTCTGAGAAGATACTTACCATACACCTTTGAAAGGTAGCTGATAGACACATTTTTGTGTCTACGTTGTCCTTAATTTCATGTATTTTTGGTACTCGATTTTTGTACTTATTATGGTATTTTATGTGTTTTTAGGTATTTTTGGAAATAAACATTCTTGGAAAAATCGGCTCGAAAAGTCGTCTAAAGCACCGGAAGGAACGTGTTATTCGGACTCTCACTTTTGGATAAGGGGCGCCCAAATGATAAGGGGTACCCAAAGGATATTTGCACCCAAGCAGCTAATCAGAGACACCCCTCATGGCATCTGCTATTCGCACCCCAGGACCGGATAGGGGGCACCCATCTTCTTCTTCACGGGAAGATATTTGGCGGGAAAAGAAATCTCAACTGTGTGAGATTCTGGTCATGATATTATGGGGATATTTGTGTCTTTAAGACATGATTATCTTCTTACCATGACAGTAAGATTTTGTCCGTGTCTTGAATGGAAGGAAATCGTATACTTTTGGATATTCTCGAAAACAGGGAAGGAATTATTTACGGAATTAATTGAAGATATTCTCTTCATTATTTGGCTCAATTAAATGAGAAGATTTGGATATACCATACAACTCAAAAGACGTGTGAAAATGGAGAGAAAATATTCCCGTGAAATACTTTCATTAACTGCAAAGATCTTTTGGAGTAATTGAGATGATTGTCGACCTAAGATTGGCTTCACATTATAAATAAGAGTGTCTTGGGTATCAGTGAGGGGATGGAGAGTTTGGGGATCGTTTAGAGCAAACCCGGTTTAATCATTATTTTCTCCCATTTCATCACTTGTAAACACTTTTGAGCAATGAAAAATTATTCTGAGTGTGTTTCCAATATGCAGAGTTAGACCCCAAT
Source organism: Papaver somniferum (assembly GCF_003573695.1). Classification (NCBI taxonomy): domain Eukaryota; kingdom Viridiplantae; phylum Streptophyta; class Magnoliopsida; order Ranunculales; family Papaveraceae; genus Papaver; species Papaver somniferum. Next base: position 56,241,268 of record NC_039367.1, read on the forward strand.
CCTTGGGGCTATGGAGGAAGCCGTTGTTTCAGTAAAAGTGATACATTTCTATTTTTAATTAATTATAACAACTCTATTATGATTTTTGCTTTGAATTAAAACTTGATTATATGATTTTAATTAGTTAGGTGTATTTTCTCTTGATAGAATATGCTTGCTTTAGGGTTTTGATATTCTATGCTTGGATTAACATCTATTCTTTTGAAAATCTACATGTCTAGGCAATACTATTAGAATCAATTTGAATGTTGAGTTGCATAATTATTGTTTTATTAAATCACTAATATCGACCAATGGTGGAATCCTATTCCCGGCCTCTCCATAATTTTTACAACACTTTTTAATTGAGTTTGTTATTTTTATTTATAAAAATTAAGTCTAAAAAAATCTTCCTTCATAAATCTCAACGAACCTTTTACTACAACATCATTGAAAATAACCATCAATTTTTGGCGCAGCCAACGCGGACTTGTCTTTAGGCTAGAGTTTTTAGATTTTTTTTTTCTTTTTTAGGTTTTTTTTTGTTTTATTTTATTTGTTCTTCTTTACGTTTTTGGGTTTTTGTCTTTTCCTTACAGAATTTGGAATTGGAGCGAAAAAATATTTTGCCAAAGCTTTTGGTGAATACTTAAAGACTTGGAGTAAAAGGCAAAGCGAAAGGAGCGAAAGAAGAAGATTTTTTTTATTTAATAAAAAAAGAGAGAAAAAAAAGAGACATTTTTATTTTTTTAGATATTATTTTTATTTTTTTAGACTTTTCTTTTTCTTTTGCACTTTATTTTTTTGGACTTTGGACTTGGACTTTGGACATTCTTTTTTTTTTTAAACCCTACGGAAGGGTAGTATTAAATATTAAACTGTTTGCAGAGAAGGACGACGATTGGGATATCGCCTCGGCCCCTCGGGTTCGTACATGACATAGGAGTCGTGGCCCGAGTCGACTTCAGCGGTTCATTCCCCCCCTGGAACGGGAGGTAAGTTTGTCGAAACACTCGCGAATCCCCTGTCAGGGAGTTACCGTCTTCCTTCGTGTGAATATATGTCGAGGAAATGAATACGACTGCTTTAATTTCCTAGTAAAGGGCAAGGACTGGCCATACAAGATAAGGGTTCGGATTTCATCACCGTTCTCTTCTTGCCCGCCTTAGGAAAACGATACCAAACGCGAACCTAAGCTTAAAATACTGACTAGAACGAGACCTATAGGGTAACGAGCTTACTAGGAAATTCTTTCGAAAAATATTGGTTACTCTTTTAAGCATATTTCTAAGTTCATGATGGTTTCTGTGAGTTGAATGCGTGACTGCGCCGCCTTGTAATGCGGTGAGGACTTGGGTATCAAAGCTCCACGCAGCTTTCCTCGCCTCTATTCAACTTACTTTGATTCGGATTGATTCCAGAGGGGTTTGCTTAAATTGTAACGAATTCCCTTTCGAAGGATTAGAAGCTGGTCTAGAAACAATCTAAGTGGAGCCATCATGCTTTTTGTTTGCTATAAATCAGTACGTTTGTTGTGGTGAAGTCAGCCTTGTTTGTGTTTGCATAGAATTTCCCTTCCTTTTAGAACTTTTCTTTTTCTTTTGTTTTTCTAGTGTATGCCCGAGGTTATTAGAGAACGAGCTTGGAAAAGAAACACTCTAGGTCGTTTGATTAGTGATAAACCTAGTAGTTCTTCTTGTGAAGGCGGGGAGCTCGAAGACTCTTCTTTTGAGAACCCTGTTTTTGGAAACTTCAGTTTTGAGAATCTGTCTCTCTGTGAAGAAAGTATCCCTAGTACTTCACATGTGCCAGCAACGAAAACTTTGAAAGATTACATGTTCCCAACTAGGACGAACCGAGCTTCGTGCATTAAATTGCCAGCCAATACGGATAATTTCGAGATAAAACCTCGTATTCTTCAGATGATCCCTATATTCTTAGGAAAAGATGATGAGAACCCTTATTTTCATATTAGGGACTTTGAGGAAATTTATGGGACAGTTAGAATAAAAGACCTTACTGATGAAGTTTTGAAACTTAAGATGTTCCCCTTTTCCTTGAGAGATAAAACCAAGACCTGGCTAAACAACCTACCATCTGAATCCATTGAAACATGGAAGGAACTTATTGCTGCTTTCTATATGAAATTGTACCCTAAGCATAAAACTGCAGCTGTTAGGCAGAAAATTAGTGCTAGTGTGCAACAAGAGGGAGAGTCTCTTTATAGGTTTTTAGAGAGATTCAATGATCTCTTATACCAGTGTCCTCACCATGGATTTGATAAGATGAAACTTGTAGAAATTGTTTATGAGGGTTTAGACTATTCAACCAAAGCCATGGTCGAGTCTATGTGCGCTGGTGAGTTCACTAGTAAAAATGTTGATGATGCTTTTACCTTCTTAGGAGTTGTCGTTGAAAAATCCCAACAGTGGGAGTATTGTGTTGAACCCCCTAAAAGAATCTTGGTTAATAGAAGTAGCACCAGTATGGTAGATACAAGTTTTGCGTCAGATGCTAAGTTTGCTACTTTGTCTAGATGGTTAGAAGCTTTGGAAATGGGTCAGTCTAAAAATAGGTCCCTTGTTGAACCTAATAGAGCCTCTCAAGTCTCTAGTTGTGGAATAGAGCCCGCTAACTCATTTTGGGAAGGTCAGGTTAGTGAAGAGTAAGCTCGTGCTGTCTATAACAATGTTAGGATTGAGAACCATCAGAAGTTTGACCCATACTCAGAGACCTACAACCCTGGTTAGAGAAACCATCCTAATTTTTCCTGGTCTAAGGGCCAAAATCAAGGTCAGTCTAGTAATTCTCAGCCTCCCCCAGGTTTTGGTTATACTCAGAACCCTTCAGGTCAAACCCAGTTGCAGAACACTTCTGAGAAAAAGATCTTTACCTTAGAAGAAGCTCTTACTATGTTAGTAAAGAACCATGATATGTTATCATCTAACCACCCTAGCTTTCAACAAGAAACCAGGCAGAACCATAAGGATAATTCCCAGACTCTTGCTAAATTAGAACTTCATGTCGGCCAAATAGCTAAGTATTTAAGTGAGAGAGAAGAAGGTAAGTTTCCTAGTCAAACTCAAGTCAATCCTAGGGGGGTCCATCAAATATCTTTAGTTGGTGAGGAATCATCAAACCATGTGAACTCGATAAAAACCGTCAGGAGCGGTAAAACAGTAGACAATAAGGTAGCCATTCCTAGTGAACATACTGTAGTTCCACCCTCTACTTCCCAAGAGGAACCCATAACTGAGGAAACTAAAAAAATTTCTAAGGAGTCCCAAGAAATTCCTGATAGGACAATCTTTGTGCCTAGAGCCCCATATCCTCAGTTGTTAACCCCAACAAAGAAGGAGTCAACTTTCAACGAGATAATGGAAATATTTAAGCAGGTGAACATCAACATTCCTTTATTAGAAGAAATTAGGCAGATGCCTGCTTATGCCAAGTTCCTTAAAGATCTTTGTACAAGAAAGCGTAAGCTTAATGTTCATAAGAAAGCCTTTTTAGCTGGTCAGGTAAGTTCAATTCTTCTAAACCGAACACCCTTAAGTATAAGGACCCTGGATGCCCTACCATATCTTGTGCAATTGGTAACCACACTGTCGATAAGGCATTACTTGACTTAGGAGCTAGTGTTAACTTACTCCCGTATCATGTATACACCCAGCTAGGTCTTGGTAAGTTGAAACCGACCAAAATGACACTACAATTAGCTGATAGGTCTGTCAAAGTCCGTCGTGGTGTCATAGAGGATGTTCTGATTGAGGTTGATAAGTTTATTTATCCAGTGGATTTTGTTGTTTTAGACACCCAGCCAGTTCAGGACCCAAGTGCTCAAATCCCGGTGATTTTAGGTCGCCCATTTTTAGCCACAGCTAACACTGTCATCAACTGTAGAACCGAACTTATGAACATATCCTTTGGTAATATGACCATCGAACTAAATGTCTTTAATGTTACTAGACAACCTTCTGAGAATGATGAATTAAAAGAAGTGAATATGATTAGCACTTTAGTTCAGGATTTAGTTCAGGATAATTGGCATGATACTCTATTGGGAGATTCTTTAGATGAATTTGAGGAAACCATTCTCTTAGACCAGATGTGTGATCAATCTTTAGAAGAAGCCCTTGAGTATTTTAAATAAAGACTCTACGGACCCTGAAATTCAGGCAATAGTGTTAGGTCTTTCTGAGAGTAATGATAACCATAAGATTGGGGGTGGAGAATTGGAAGAATCTCTTGAGTATTTTAAGGACTCTGAAGATCCGAAAATTCAAGCAATAGTTAGAGGTTTGTCTGTGAGTAGTGAAAACCCTAAGTTTGGGGGTAGTGATGGTTCTTATGATTATCACGTATCCCTAATTAGAGTCCCTAGCTTGGGACTCGAGCTTTGTGCATCTGAGATATCACTTGAGTCTATTCAGACTCCGCAACCCGATCCACCTGATACTGTCCAGGAGGTAACTCAGGTATTAGAGACCCGTTTTTCGGATGAATCTATTTATCAAGATACACATAAGAAGCTCAATTATGCTACCCAGATAAACCCAGTTGTCTTGACAAAAACCTTAGACGAGGATGTGCTCATTCTTTTCATTTTTCTGAACCAGTGTTGTTGTCTCATATTTGTGTTAGCTCTATTTGGTCTTGTGGACCCACAATTGTTTCGACTATTGGTATACGACTTTGGGAGGTGGAAATCCTTTTTGAGGTATTTGATGTCTAGCTAGAGACTTTAAATTTAGCATTTACTGGCAGGCACCCGCACTCATGCGGCACGGTAATATCCTTCCTTGTTTCTTTTCCTCAAGTGGTAACAATTTCTCCTTGTTCATGCTTTTAATTTCATTTTTAGAACATTGAGGACAATGTTAAATTTAAGTTTTGGGGTGGGGAAGAAACTTTTTGTTAGCTGTAATAAATAAACTCCAGAGCCTAGAAATTTATGTTTATTAAGGATGGCACTAACCAATCTAAGTGGATGGAAGCATTTTGGTTGTAGGAGTTGAGGAACCAATCTGATTAGATGGAAACATCTAGAAGAGTCTATTCATAAAAGCACAGAGCTCAAGTGTTAGAAAAAAAAAGAAAACATGGTAGTTTCACCATATCCTCGTGATGGAAACATCGAAAGAATCCTGATCAGTTTTTTTATTTTATTTTTACCATTGCTAGGGTGGAATAGAGTGACTGAGATAAAAAAAAAATAAAAAAAATAGAGACCAGACCACCAGACCAACCGGAATAAATACAATAAAGTCGACCACTGGTACCCTTGTATATGCCAGCTGAGTTGACCTAGAGTTAGGATTATCGACCACTGGTTCCCTTGTATATGTCGGTGTGTTGATATTAGTCCAGACCAGTATCTCAGTCCATTAGGATAGGTTCACCTTAGTTAACATCATCTACGTTTTTCTCTACATCCATCTTCTTAATCTATCCATGTGATTGGTTGACTCCGGTTTATGATGTCCAGAAACTATCTGAGTAGAGCTCTGTCACTTTATATGAATTTTAGTATGCTTGAGTGCAAACTCTTGTACAACAATTGGAATTTCGCATCAGGGTACTTCCTCCTATAGTCAATGATTGTATGCCAACCAAGGAGATTCTTTAATGCCTTCCAAGGTAATGCGTAGATAGCTAGGGTATGGAGTAAAGGTTTTGTGGGTACACCTCTGGTAAACCCTCTGGAGACAACACTCCGCCGCTAGGGCCTGGTGGCTCTCTAAAAGAGTCACAAACTGATACCTGCAAGTGCACAGGGTCTGTTGTAGTGAGTGTGCAAGGCAGGGTCGAACCACAGAGACTTGGGTGTGAATTGAAGTGATGAAGCAAGTGACAGTTAACAAGAAAAATCAGTGGTAGTGAATAAGAAACAGTGAAACAAAGACAAACAAACCAAGGATGTTAGCCAAGGACAGTGACAGAACTGAAAAACAGTAGCATGTAAAGCAAGTAAACAGGAACATGGTAGGGCTTTTGAATCCACATCTTGATCCTAAACTAAGGCAGATCCTAATCAAATCATGTTCTTGTTTCATCTCAGGGAAGATTATGGATGATTTAACTAATCTTACTAACTTACCCCTAGCATCAACTGTCTTCTCACAGTACAGCTGTTCACAGACTTGTTTGCTCAACCAGTTATCTAGCAGTCCGCATTAGTGGAAGGTTAATCCCCTAAGTTCTCTAGTTCACCCCTAGCATTGAGTGTCTTCTTACAACACACTCAATCACAGGTGCATTTGATCACTAAGTTTACTAACTTCCCTACTTCAATTAAGCACAGTCCTTCAAATGGACTGAATCCTTAGCTACTCTCACTCTTACACCCCTAGAATCAGCTGTCTTCTTACAACACAGCTGATCACAGGTGCATTCACTCAACTAGCCAATTATCAATCCTACTTAGTTTCAGCACTACAAGAACAGTGACATGAACAAGGACTATCCTAGCTTACAATTCAAGAGTATCATCTAACCCCTAGCAAATGGAGTTAGAACATAATGAAATTAAATGACAATGGAATTGAATTGTTTAAAACATTGAACTGAACTTGAACTGAAATTGAAACAACATTAACAATTGAGGTCCTGGCTATTCCAGGCCTCTTGGTGGTGCTCTGGCTAATCCAGGCATACCCCAATTACATCACCAACACATCTATTTATAGTTACAATCAATTCCCCCAAAACAGGACCAAAACAGTCCCCATTAGGGTTTGGTGAAAATCAAAATTAAATCACAATAATCCTACCTAATGTTGATAACAACCCTAATAGACTATCCCATACCTCAATTTAACATTCAATTGATTTCCCCCAAAAATTTCCCAAATCAGAAAAATTAGGGTTTTAGAAATTAAAATTAGAAATTTACCTAATCTCTGACTCCAATCAAACTTCGACCCATGCTTAGAATTAGTATTCTCTTGCTTCCCATACCTTCAATTTGCCTCTAGATCGACCTAATTTACCTATTTCACACTTTAGGGTTTCGGTTGAAAATGTGTGGAATAAGTAAAGTAGATGGACTAGGGAGAGGGGAACAATGATGGGTTATCATTGTTTGACGCTGTGGTAATTATGGTGGTGATGGCGGAGCAGTTGGGATAGCAGGTGGAGGAGATGGTGGCGGACATGGAGGTTGCAGAGGAGGTGAGGGGAGAAATAGAAGATGGAGTCGATGGAAAAGAGTGAGGGGGGTGTTTGGTTGGGTAGGAATAGGGTTAAGTACTAGGGTGTTGAGCGGATGTATCAGAATTCGATGTCCAGTGAGTTAAAGCGTTGGATCGACACATCTAGATCGAATCTATCGGTTGAGATGGCAATGCTTGCAGCGACCGTAGGATTGTGAGACACAACAAAACTGATGGCTCCATATGGAGTTAGGTGCTGTGGTGTTAGACAGGAGCTTCAGAGTTTGATGCACTGTGATGAAGCGACCGTTGGATGATGGAATGGATCCAATCTGACGGTTAAGAGGGGAAACAGGTTTGGGTATTGATTTTAGGCTTAGAAAATGGGTTTGGGTTTAGGAAATGTGTTTGGGCTTAAACAATCTTGAGCCCACTTCTTCTTTAAGAACAATTTCTTCCTTTGTGAGCCCATTTTCATCCTTCTGGTCTTGTGCACAACATTCTTCGCGGTTTCCTTGTGTAATTCCTCCCGGCTTTTCACCACTTTTCTGCTCTTTTCCGCTCCGCTATTCATCCAAACTTTATTTATTACCTAAAAATGCAAAATTAGTTAATAAAAATATTTATTCTTGAAAACAAAGAAAATACATAATATGGGATAAAATGTAGAATTAATGCACAAAAGATGAGTTAAATGTCAAGAAAAATATATAGAAATATGCACTTTTTAGGACTCATCAAATACCCCCAAACCTGAATTTTACTTGTCCTCAAGTAAAACAAAACTAAGGAAATCCTACCTATACCACTGTCGCTGGTCTCTCGAATGCATTTAGCATATGCACTAAGCCTTTTAAACCACTAAGTGTCCCTAGTGGACGAGTGAAGTCTCGTGAAGGTTTGCTTAGAACGTACCTACAAAGCTCTAGGACAAAATATAAGCTCATATTCCATCAAATGTGACATGTACAAGACAGTTTAAGCTCACAACAAAATGGAGATGTCAATCTAGCTATCAAAGGCACAATCCTAGCACTGATAACAAATAAAGACACGTGATAAGAGTGTAAAGTGTATCTACACATGTTTCTAGAATGACCTGAAGTTATGACTACTAATCACCAAGAGATAGTTTTTAGGCTAAGAACCGAATTCTTAACCAAGCTAGCTGTCCGGCTTTACGAGAATTGTGAATGTTCACCCATGAGTTGGTGATATTTCGTTTACCCGCGTTATACATCGATGGCGCACCCTCCTTGCTTATTACAAGACTATTTACAACAAAAAGATGACTCTTTACATGACTCTTATTTACATTGATTACTCTTTTATTTTTGGAACAAGAGAGAACTATTGTCTTTAACATGACAAACATGGAATAAATAGATACTTGATTTTTTTCTTTTTTTTTTTTCTGATATTTTTTTTTGATTTTTTCTGAATTTTTCTGATTTTTCTGATTTTTTTTTTGAAGAAGAAATAACTTTGATCTTTACAACATAGTGACACTTTTGATACATGAACAAAAAGAAAAACATAATTACATGACTCTTAGCAAGAGGTGGCCCTTATCGAATGCATCCGGTCAAATTCTATGGTTGCTTTTCTTAAAGTATCCTCCAACTTCTATCCCAGCCAACCAAAGAACAAGCTAGTCAAGTCTCATTCAGTATTCTAAAGTGATTGGCAATCTAACTTCCTATCAAACACCTGAAGATCGAGGCTATACATGATGGTAGATCGTCGCGTGCAAGTTTCTATCACATGTGAATTGTGCTAGAATCAGGGTGCCTAAATATCTAGACTAAGACTCCTAAAATTTACATAGTTGCACAAGAGTCAACATTTCAAGGTAAATGAGCTCATTTTTATGATTTTTTATTTTTTTTCAATTTTTTATTTTTTTCAAAAGAAGGAGTTCTTGTTTTCAATTATAACATGTGATCGTGGTATCTACTCTATACCCCCAAACTTAAACTAAACATTGTCCTCAATGTTTCAAAATATGAACAAAATTATAATACAACATGTGAAGAGGATCATGTTGAGTAGAGAAAAAGGAAAGAGAATACCCGATTTCGGCGAAGCAAGATTAGAACTCCGTTATTCAAGGCAAGAATCCAACATATGTCAGCCGAGATCATATTGGATTAGCAAAATATATACAAAAAGAACAAAAGGATTTTTAAAATTTTTTCTACTGGATTATATACAAGAAAATTTGGTTTTTAATGGGATTGGACTTTTTGGGAAAATTTGGTTTTGTCGGGAGACATTTGGTTTTTAATGGGTTTTGAAAAGAAAAATTTGGTTTTAAAATCGGGAGCAAGGCCTTTTGGTTTTAATGGGTTGCTGGAATAAAATTTGGTTTTTTAGGGAAAAAGAAAAATTTTGGTTTTTAATGGGATAAGGAGACCAAGCCCACTGTTGGGTTTTGCGAAGCCCAGCTACGTTTTTGAAAAAAAACAGGCCCACTGCTGGTGAGTAAAGCTCACTGTTGGTTTTTGGAATTTTGGCCCACTCGAAGTTTGGTTCAGGCCCACAGTTCAGAAACAAGCCCAGGTAACAATTTGAAATTTGGGCTCTTAAATAGCCAAAGGTCGAGGCCCAACTGGGCTTTGAAAACGTTTTCTGTTTTTGGGTCAAGCCCACAGTGCAAATGTTTAGTTTTCAAATGGATGTTAAGCCCACAGTCCCAGAAATTCAGTTGGGCTTTGGCTAGCTACTAACTAAAATATGAGGCCCAACTTCAAAAGTTCAGTTTTTTTTTTTAATTAAAACAACAGGCCCAAATCAATCTAAAACCACAAGCCCACAAGATATTAAACAAACAAGCACACAAGAAATTAATTACAAACCTAACAGAAAATATAAGCCCAAATGTTGGGTTTAATATTACAAGCCCACAAGAAAAATTGAAGCCCACAGTTTGGGTTCTTTTAATGGGTTTAGGCTTACCTGTGAAGCACATCCCAGCTGTTCAGTTTGGTTGCAAAAGCCCAGTTGGGCTTTTGATCATCCTAAGCTCTTGTTGAAGCCCAGTTGGGCTTTGGTCTTTCTTCTTTGGCTTGTATTACAGACCAGTTTGGCTTGGGTTCTAGCTGCAGCTTTGGTTCAACAAGTTTCATCCTTAGCAGCACAGCAACAGGTGCAGAAGGAAGCAGCAGTTAGCAGCAACAGGCAGCAACAGGGGAAAGTAACAGCCTCAGTTCCACCAGTTCACCAGCAACAGTAGAGGCAGTGCAAGCAGCAGCAGCACCAGGAGGGGCAACAGCTTCAGCAACATCAGGGGCACCAGTTCAGGTTCAAAATGGTGAAGCCCAAATATGACAAAGCAAGCAAGCAAGGGCTTTGCAACAACAGGTAGCAGCTTCACCATTAATCAAGGCTCAGCAGCTTCACCAGTTCAGGGCTTTGCACCAGCAGCAGGGGCTTTAAGGCAGCACCAGGGGCAGATTTATCTAGCTAGCTATCAAGCAAGGGCTATCCAGCAGCTATAATTCAGTGCAAGAGCCTGGTTCAAAGCAACAATTGCACAGCAGCAGCAAGCGCAGCAGAGCAGCAGCAACAACAACAAGTAGGAGAATGCAACAGTGCAGAGAAGAGCAAAAGAAATGCACTTAGTGCACAAGCAAGAAAGTTGGAGGAAAGAAGATGCAACAGCAAAGAGTGACGCAGCAAGCACAGGAGCACCAGCAGCAGCAGAGGCAGTGCAAGCAGCAGCAGCAGGAGGAAGAAGAAAGTAGCAGCACAGCTGCAGCAACAACAACAAGAGCACCAGAGGCTCAGCACCAGCACCAGCAAGTGGCAAGCCCAGCAGAAAGAGGCAGCAGCACCACAAGCTTGATCAGCAACACCTCATGTACCTGGTAGCTTAGCAAAGAAGTTTAGTTCTTGAAACAAAGGCAAGGAAGCACACAAGATGCAAAGAGAGATCAGAATGCAGTTACAAATGACAATGTATACACAGCTAAAAACATCCAAGTTATGCTAAATGGTTTATGCTACAGAACAGAATGGCTATGAACAATGAGAGCTACAGATGGAATGCTAAGTTATCAGGGTGCAGTTGTAGATTCAGGTGACAGTTGATTATGCAGAGAACAGATGATGCAGGTATGCAGATGCAGATGATGCGGTGCTTACACTAAGATGCAGATGCAGAGATGATGCAGATGCTTATGCTTACAGCTAAAGATGAACTAAGTTACACTACACTAAGTTACAGGTACAGATGCAGCAGCAGCACCAGAGGCTGGCTAAGTTACACTAATATGCAGCACCAGAGGCTGGCTAAGAGGCAAACTAAGATATGCAAGATGCAGATGCACTAAGTTACAATTAGACTAAGTTACAGCTAAACTAACTACATCTAAAGTTATACTCAGTTATACTAAAACACAGGTGGTACTAAGATAAAAAACTACAGCTACACTAATCTACACTAAGTTACAGGTGGTTGAAAACAGAAAAGCAATAGCAATTTTTTTTTCTTTTTTCTTTCAACTACACAACACCAGTCCCTGGCAACGGCGCCAAAACTTGGTGGCTCTCTAAAAGAGTCACAAACTGATACCTGCAAATGCACAGGGTCTGTTGTAGTGAGTGTGCAAGGCAGGGTCGAACCACAGAGACTTGGGTGTGAATTGAAGTGATGAAGCAAGTGACAGTTAACAAGAAAAATCAGTGGTAGTGAATAAGAAACAATGAAACAAAGACAAACAAACCAAGGCTGTTAGCCAAGGGCAGTGACAAAACTGAAAAAAGTAGCATGTAAAGCAAGTAAACAGGAACATGGTAGGGCTTTTGAATCCACATCTTGATCCTAAACTAAGGCAGATCCTAATCAAATCATGTTCTTGTTTCATCTCAGGGAAGATTATGGATGATTTAACTAATCTTACTAACTTACCCCTAGCATCAACTGTCTTCTCACAGTACAGCTGATCACAGGCTTGTTTGCTCAACCAGTTATCTAGCAATCCGCATTAGTGGAAGGTTAATCCCCTAAGTTCTCTAGTTCACCCCTAGCATTGAGTGTCTTCTTACAGCACACTCAATCACAGGTGCATTTGATCACTAAGTTTACTAACTTCCCTACTTCAATGAAGCACAGTCCTTCAAATGGACTGAATCCTTAGCTACTCTCACTCTTACACCCCTAGAATCAGCTGTCTTCTTACAGCACAGCTGATCACAGGTGCATTCACTCAACTAGCCAATTATCAATCCTACTTAGTTTCAGCACTACAAGAACAGTGACGTGAACAAGGACTATCCTAGCTTACAATTCAAGAGTATCATCTAACCCCTAGCAAATGGAGTTAGAACATAATGAAATTAAATGACAATGGAATTGAAATTGTTTAAAACATTGAACTGAACTTGAACTGAAATTGAAACAACATTAACAATTGAGGTTCTGGCTATTCCAGGCCTCTTGGTGGTGCTCTGGCTAATCCAGGCATACCCCAATTACATCACCAACACATCTATTTATAGTTACAATCAATTCCCCCAAACACAGGACCAAAACAGTCCCCATTAGGGTTTGGTGAAAATCAAATTAAATCACAATAATCCTACCTAATGTTGATAACAACCCTAATAGACTATCCCATACCTCAATTTAACATTCAATTGATTTCCCCCAAAAATTTCCCAAATCAGAAAAATTAGGGTTTTAGAAATTAAAATTAGAAATTTACCTAATCTCTGACTCCAATCAAACTTCGACCCATGCTTAGAATTAGTATTCTCTTGCTTCCCATACCTTCAATTTGCCTCTAGATCGACCTAATTTACCTATTTCACACTTTAGGGTTTCGGTTGAAAATGTGTGGAATAAGTAAAGTAGACGGACTAGGGAGAGGGGAACAATGATGGGTTATCATTGTTTGACGCTGTGGTAATTATGGTGGTGATGGCGGAGCAGTTGGGATAGCAGGTGGAGGAGATGGTGGCGGACATGGAGGTTGCAGAGGAGGTGAGGGGAGAAATAGAAGATGGAGTCGATGGAAAAGAGTGAGGGGGGTGTTTGGTTGGGTAGGAATAGGGTTAAGTACTAGGGTGTTGAGCGGATGTATCAGAATTCGATGTCCAGTGAGTTAAAGCGTTGGATCGACACATCTGGATCGAATCTATCGGTTGAGATGGCAATGCTTGCAGCGACCGTAGGATTGTGAGACACAACAAAACTGATGGCTCCATATGGAGTTAGGTGCTGTGGTGTTAGACAGGAGCTTCAGAGTTTGATGCACTGTGATGAAGCGACCGTTGGATGATGGATGGATCCAATCTGACGGTTAAGAGGGGAAACGGTTTGGGTATTGATTTTAGGCTTAGAAAATGGGTTTGGGTTTAGGAAATGTGTTTGGGCTTAAACAATCTTGAGCCCACTTCTTCTTTAAGAACAATTTCTTCCTTTGTGAGCCCATTTTCATCCTTCTGGTCTTGTGCACAACATTCTTCGCGGTTTCCTTGTGTAATTCCTCCCGGCTTTTCACCACTTTTCTGCTCTTTTCCGCTCCGCTATTCATCCAAACTTTATTTATTACCTAAAAATGCAAAATTAGTTAATAAAAATATTTATTCTTGAAAACAAAGAAAATACAGAATATGGGATAAAATGTAGAATTAATGCACAAAAGATGAGTTAAATGCCAAGAAAAATATATAGAAATATGCACTTTTTAGGACTCATCAAATACCCCCAAACCTGAATTTTACTTGTCCTCAAGTAAAACAAAACTAAGGAAATCCTACCTATACCACTGTCGCTGGTCTCTCGAATGCATTTAGCATATGCACTAAGCCTTTTAAACCACTAAGTGTCCCTAGTGGACGAGTGAAGTCTCGTGAAGGTTTGCTTAGAACGTACCTACAAAGTTCTAGGACAAAATATAAGCTCATATTCCATCAAATGTGACATGTGCAAGACAGTTTAAGCTCACAGCAAAATGGAGATGTCAATCTAGCTATCAAAGGCACAATCCTAGCACTGATAACAAATAAAGACACGTGATAAGAGTGTAAAGTGTATCTACACATGTTTCTAGAATGACCTGAAGTTATGACTACTAATCACCAAGAGATAGTTTTTAGGCTAAGAACCGAATTCTAAGCCAAGCTAGCTGTCCGGCTTTACGAGAATTGTGAATGTTCACCCAATGAGTTGGTGATATTTCAGTTTACCCGCGTTATACATCGATGGCTGCACCCTCCTTGCTTATTACAAGACTATTTACAACAAAAGATGACTCTTTACATGACTCTTATTTACATTGATTACTCTCTTTTATTTTTGGAACAAGAGAGAACTATTGTCTTTAACATGACAAAACATGGAATAAATAAACTTGATTTTTTTTTTTTTTTTTTTTTTTTTTCTGATATTTTTTTATTTTTTGAATTTTTCTGATTTTTCTGATTTTTTTTTTTGAAGAAATAACTTTGATCTTTACAACATAGTGACACTTTTGATACATGAACAAAAAAAAACATAATTACATGACTCTTAGCAAGAGGTGGCCCTTATCGAATGCATCCGGTCAAATTCTATGGTTGCTTTTCTTAACGTATCCTCCAACTTCTATCCCAGCCAACCAAAGAACAAGCTAGTCAAGTCTCATTCAGTATTCTAAAGTGATTGGCAATCTAACTTCCTATCAAACACCTTGAAGATCGAGGCTATACATGTATTGGTAGATCGTGCGCGTGCAAGTTTCTTATCACATGTGAATTGTGCTAGAATCAGGGTGCCTAAATATCTAGACTAAGACTCCTAAAATTTACATATTTGCACAAGAGTCAACATTTCAAGGTAAATGAGCTCCATTTTTATGATTTTTTATTTTTTTTTCAATTTTTTATTTTTTTCAAAAAGAAGGAGTTCTTGTTTTCAATTATAACATGTGATCGTGGTATCTACTCTATACCCCCAAACTTAAACTAAACATTGTCCTCAATGTTTCAAAATATGAACAAAATTATAATACAACATGTGAAGAGGATCATGTTGAGTAGAGAAAAAGGAAAGAGAATACCCGATTTCGGCGAAAGCAAGATTAGAACTCCGTTATTCAAGGCAAGAATCCAACATATGTCAGCCGAGATCATATTGGATTAGCAAAATATATACAAAAAGAACAAAAGGATTTTTAAAATTTTTATCTACTGGATTATATACAAGAAAATTTGGTTTTTAATGGGATTGGACTTTTTGGGAAAAATTTGGTTTTGTCGGGAGACATTTGGTTTTTAATGGGTTTTGAAAAGAAAAATTTGGTTTTAAAATCGGGAGCAAGGCCTTTTGGTTTTAATGGGTTGCTGGAATAAAATTTGGTTTTTTAGGGAAAAAGAAAAATTTTGGTTTTTAATGGGATAAGGAGACCAAGCCCACTGTTGGGTTTTGCGAAGCCCAGCTACGTTTTTGAAAAAAAACAGGCCCACTGCTGGTGAGTAAAGCTCACTGTTGGTTTTTGGAATTTTGGCCCACTCGAAGTTTGGTTCAGGCCCACAGTTCAGAAACAAGCCCAGGTAACAATTTGAAATTTGGGCTCTTAAATAGCCAAAGGTCGAGGCCCAACTGGGCTTTGAAAACGTTTTCTGTTTTTGGGTCAAGCCCACAGTGCAAATGTTTAGTTTTCAAATGGATGTTAAGCCCACAGTCCCAGAAATTCAGTTGGGCTTTGGCTAGCTACTAACTAAAATATGAGGCCCAACTTCAAAAGTTCAGTTTTTTTTTTAATTAAAACAACAGGCCCAAATCAATCTAAAACCACAAGCCCACAAGAAATTAAACAAACAAGCCCACAAGAAATTAATTACAAACCCAACAGAAAATATAAGCCCAAATGTTGGGTTTAATATTACAAGCCCACAAGAAAAATGGAAGCCCACAGTTTGGGTTCTTTTAATGGGTTTAGGCTTACCTGTGAAGCACAGCCCAGCTGTTCAGTTTGGTTGCAAAAGCCCAGTTGGGCTTTTGATCATCCTAAGCTCTTGTTGAAGCCCAGTTGGGCTTTGGTCTTTCTTCTTTGGCTTGTATTACAGACCAGTTTGGCTTGGGTTCTAGCTGCAGCTTTGGTTCAACAAGTTTCAGCCTTAGCAGCACAGCAACAGGTGCAGAAGGAAGCAGCAGTTAGCAGCAACAGGCAGCAACAGGGGAAAGTAACAGCCTCAGTTCCACCAGTTCACCAGCAACAGTAGAGGCAGTGCAAGCAGCAGCAGCACCAGGAGGGGAAACAGCTTCAGCAACATCAGGGGCACCAGTTCAGGTTCAAAATGGTGAAGCCCAAATATGACAAAGCAAGCAAGCAAGGGCTTTGCAACAACAGGTAGCAGCTTCACCATTAATCAAGGCTCAGCAGCTTCACCAGTTCAGGGCTTTGCACCAGCAGCAGGGGCTTTAAGGCAGCACCAGGGGCAGATTTAGCTAGCTAGCTAGCAAGCAAGGGCTATCCAGCAGCTATAATTCAGTGCAAGAGCCTGGTTCAAAGCAACAATTGCACAGCAGCAGCAAGCGCAGCAGAGCAGCAGCAACAACAACAAGTAGGAGAATGCAACAGTGCAGAGAAGAGCAAAAGAAATGCACTTAGTGCACAAGCAAGAAAGTTGGAGGAAAGAAGATGCAACAGCAAAGAGTGACGCAGCAAGCACAGGAGCACCAGCAGCAGCAGAGGCAGTACAAGCAGCAGCAGCAGGAGGAAGAAGAAAGTAGCAGCACAGCTGCAGCAACAACAACAAGAGCACCAGAGGCTCAGTACCAGCACCAGCAAGTGGCAAGCCCAGCAGAAAGAGGCAGCAGCACCACAAGCTTGATCAGCAACACCTCATGTACCTGGTAGCTTAGCAATTAAGTTTAGTTCTTGAAACAAAGGCAAGGAAGCACACAAGATGCAAAGAGAGATCAGTGAATGCAGTTACAGAGGACAATATATACACAGCTAAAAACAACCAAGTTATGCTAAATGGTTTATGCTACAGAACAGAATGGCTATGAACAATGAGAGCTACAGATGGAATGCTAAGTTATCAGGGTGCAGTTGTAGATTCAGGTGACAGTTGATTATGCAGAGAACAGATGATGCAGGTATGCAGATGCAGATGATGCAGTGCTTACACTAAGATGCAGATGCAGAGATGATGCAGATGATGCAGATGCTTATGCTTACAGCTAAAGATGAACTAAGTTACACTACACTAAGTTACAGGTACAGATGCAGCAGCAGCACCAGAGGCTGGCTAAGTTACACTAATATGCAGCACCAGAGGCTGGCTAAGAGGCAAACTAAGATATGCAAGATGCAGATGCACTAAGTTACAATTAGACTAAGTTACAGCTAAACTAACTACATCTAAAGTTATACTCAGTTATACTAAAACACAGGTGGTACTAAGATAAAAAACTACAGCTACACTAATCTACACTAAGTTACAGCAGGTTGAAAACAGAAAAGCAATAGCAATTTTTTTTTCTTTTTTCTTTCAACTACACAACACCAGTCCCCGGCAACGGCGCCAAAACTTGGTGGCTCTCTAAAAGAGTCACAAACTGATACCTGCAAATGCACAGGGTCTGTTGTAGTGAGTGTGCAAGGCAGGGTCGAACCACAGAGACTTGGGTGTGAATTGAAGTGATGAAGCAAGTGACAGTTAACAAGAAAAATCAGTGGTAGTGAATAAGAAACAGTGAAACAAAGACAAACAAACCAAGGCTGTTAGCCAAGGGCAGTGACAAAACTGAAAAACAGTAGCATGTAAAGCAAGTAAACAGGAACATGGTAGGGCTTTTGAATCCACATCTTGATCCTAAACTAAGGCAGATCCTAATCAAATCATGTTCTTGTTTCATCTCAGGGAAGATTATGGATGATTTAACTAATCTTACTAACTTACCCCTAGCATCAACTGTCTTCTCACAGTACAGCTGATCACAGGCTTGTTTGCTCAACCAGTTATCTAGCAATCCGCATTAGTGGAAGGTTAATCCCCTAAGTTCTCTAGTTCACCCCTAGCGTTGAGTGTCTTCTTACAGCACACTCAATCACAGGTGCATTTGATCACTAAGTTTACTAACTTCCCTACTTCAATTAAGCACATTCCTTCAAATGGACTGAATCCTTAGCTACTCTCACTCTTACACCCCTAGAATCAGCTGTCTTCTTACAGCACAGCTGATCACAGGTGCATTCACTCAACTAGCCAATTATCAATCCTACTTAGTTTCAGCACTACAAGAACAGTGACGTGAACAAGGACTATCCTAGCTTACAATTCAAGAGTATCATCTAACCCCTAGCAAATGGAGTTAGAACATAATGAAATTAAATGACAATGGAATTGAAATTGTTTAAAACATTGAACTGAACTTGAACTGAAATTGAAACAACATTAACAATTGAGGTTCTGGCTATTCCAGGCCTCTTGGTGGTGCTCTGGCTAATCCAGGCATACCCCAATTACATCACCAACACATCTATTTATAGTTACAATCAATTCCCCCAAACACAGGACCAAAACAGTCCCCATTAGGGTTTGGTCAAAATCAAAATTAAATCACAATAATCCTACCTAATGTTGATAACAATCCTAATAGACTATCCCATACCTCAATTTAACATTCAATTGATTTCCCCCAAAAATTTCCCAAATCAGAAAAATTAGGGTTTTAGAAATTAAAATTAGAAATTTACCTAATCTCTGACTCCAATCAAACTTCGACCCATGCTTAGAATTAGTATTCTCTTGCTTCCCATACCTTCAATTTGCCTCTAGATCGACCTAATTTACCTATTTCACACTTTAGGGTTTCGGTTGAAAATGTGTGGAATAAGTAAAGTAGACGGACTAGGGAGAGGGGAACAATGATGGGTTATCATTGTTTGACGCTGTGGTAATTATGGTGGTGATGGCGGAGCAGTTGGGATAGCAGGTGGAGGAGATGGTGGCGGACATGGAGGTTGCAGAGGAGGTGAGGGGAGAAATAGAAGATGGAGTCGATGGAAAAGAGTGAGGGGGGTGTTTGGTTGGGTAGGAATAGGGTTAAGTACTAGGGTGTTGAGCGGATGTATCAGAATTCGATGTCCAATGAGTTAAAGCGTTGGATCGACACATCTAGATCGAATCTATCGGTTGAGATGGCAATGCTTGCAGCGACCGTAGGATTGTGAGACACAACAAAACTGATGGCTCCATATGGAGTTAGGTGCTGTGGTGTTAGACAGGAGCTTCAGAGTTTGATGCACTGTGATGAAGCGACCGTTGGATGATGGAATGGATCCAATCTGACGGTTAAGAGGGGAAACAGGTTTGGGTATTGATTTTAGGCTTAGAAAATGGGTTTGGGTTTAGGAAATGTGTTTGGGCTTAAACAATCTTGAGCCCACTTCTTCTTTAAGAACAATTTCTTCCTTTGTGAGCCCATTTTCATCCTTCTGGTCTTGTGCACAACATTCTTCGCGGTTTCCTTGTGTAATTCCTCCCGGCTTTTCACCACTTTTCTGCTCTTTTCCGCTCCGCTATTCATCCAAACTTTATTTATTACCTAAAAATGCAAAATTAGTTAATAAAAATATTTATTCTTGAAAACAAAGAAAATACAGAATATGGGATAAAATGTAGAATTAATGCACAAAAGATGAGTTAAATGCCAACAAAAAGATATAGAAATATGCACTTTTTAGCACTCATCAAATACCCCCAAACCTGAATTTTACTTGTCCTCAAGTAAAACAAAACTAAGGAAATCCTACCTATACCACTGTCGTTGGTCTCTCGAATGCATTTAGCATATGCACTAAGCCTTTTAAACCACTAAGTGTCCCTAGTGGACGAGTGAAGTCTCGTGAAGGTTTGCTTAGAACGTACCTACAAAGTTCTAGGACAAAATATAAGCTCAGATTCCATCAAATGTGACATGTGCAAGACAGTAGAAGCTCACAACAAAATGGAGATGTCAATCTAGCTATCTAAGGCACAATCCTAGCACTGATAACAACTAAAGACACGTGATAAGAGTGTAAAGTGTATCTACACATGTTTCTAGAATGACCTGAAGTTATGACTACTAATCACCAAGAGATAGTTTTTAGGCTAAGAACCGAATTCTAAACCAAGCTAGCTGTCCGGCTTTACGAGAATTGTGAATGTTCACCCAATGAGTTGGTGATATTTCAGTTTACCCGCGTTATACATCGATGGCTGCACCCTCCTTGCTTATTACAAGACTATTTACAACAAAAAGATGACTCTTTACATGACTCTTATTTACATTGATTACTCTTTTATTTTTGGAACAAGAGAGAACTATTGTCTTTAACATGACAAAACATGGAATAAATAAATACTTGATTTTTTTTTTTTTTTTTTTTTTCTGATATTTTTTTGATTTTTCTGAATTTTCTGATTTTTCTGATTTTTTTTTTTTTGAAGAAATAACTTTGATCTTACAACATAGTGACACTTTTGATACATGAACAAAAGAAAAACATAATTACATGACTCTTAGCAAGAGGTGGCCCTTATCGAATGCATCCGGTCAAATTCTATGGTTGCTTTTCTTAACGTATCCTCCAACTTCTATCCCAGCCAACCAAAGAACAAGCTAGTCAAGTCTCATTCAGTATTCTAAAGTGATTAGCAATCTAACTTCCTATCAAACACCTTGAAGATCGAGGCTATACTGTATTGGTAGATCGTGCGCGTGCAAGTTTCTTATCACATGTGAATTGTGCTAGAATCAGGGTGCCTAAATATCTAGACTAAGACTCCTAAAATTTACATATTTGCACAAGAGTCAACATTTCAAGGTAAATGAGCTCCATTTTTATGATTTTTATTTTTTTTTTTCAATTTTTTAATTTTTTTCAAAAGAAGGAGTTCTTGTTTTCAATTATAACATGTGATCGTGGTATCTACTCTATACCCCCAAACTTAAACTAAACATTGTCCTCAATGTTTCAAAATATGAACAAATTATAATACAACATGTGAAGAGGATTGTTGAGTAGAGAAAAAGGAAAGAGAATACCCGATTTCGGCGAAAGCAAGATTAGAACTCCGTTATTCAAGGCAAGAATCCAACATATGTCAGCCGAGATCTATTGGATTAGCAAAATATATACAAAAAGAACAAAAGGATTTTTAAAATTTTTATCTACTGGATTATATACAAGAAAATTTGGTTTTTAATGGGATTGGACTTTTTGGGAAAAATTGGTTTTGTCGGGAGACATTTGGTTTTTAATGGGTTTTGAAAAGAAAAATTTGGTTTTAAAATCGGGAGCAAGGCCTTTTGGTTTTAATGGGTTGCTGGAATAAAATTTGGTTTTTTAGGGAAAAAAAAAATTTTGGTTTTTAATGGGATAAGGAGACCAAGCCCACTGTTGGGTTTTGCGAAGCCCAGCTACGTTTTTGAAAAAAAACAGGCCCACTGCTGGTGAGTAAAGCTCACTGTTGGTTTTTGGAATTTTGGCCCACTCGAAGTTTGGTTCAGGCCCACAGTTCAGAAACAAGCCCAGGTAACAATTTGAAATTTGGGCTCTTAAATAGCCAAAGGTCGAGGCCCAACTGGGCTTTGAAAACGTTTTCTGTTTTTGGGTCAAGCCCACAGTGCAAATGTTTAGTTTTCAAATGGATGTTAAGCCCACAGTCCCAGAAATTCAGTTGGGCTTTGGCTAGCTACTAACTAAAATATGAGGCCCAACTTCAAAAGTTCAGTTTTTTTTTTAATTAAAACAACAGGCCCAAATCAATCTAAAACCACAAGCCCACAAGATATTAAACAAACAAGCCCACAAGAAATTAATTACAAACCCAACAGAAAATATAAGCCCAAATGTTGGGTTTAATATTACAAGCCCACAAGAAAAATTGAAGCCCACAGTTTGGGTTCTTTTAATGGGTTTAGGCTTACCTGTGAAGCACATCCCAGCTGTTCAGTTTGGTTGCAAAAGCCCAGTTGAGCTTTTGATCATCCTAAGCTCTTGTTGAAGCCCAGTTGGGCTTTGGTCTTTCTTCTTTGGCTTGTATTACAGACCAGTTTGGCTTGGGTTCTAGCTGCAGCTTTGGTTCAACAAGTTTCAGCCTTAGCAGCACAGCAACAGGTGCAGAAGGAAGCAGCAGTTAGCAGCAACAGGCAGCAACAGGGGAAAGTAACAGCCTCAGTTCCACCAGTTCACCAGCAACAGTAGAGGCAGTGCAAGCAGCAGCAGCACCAGGAGGGGAAACAGCTTCAGCAACATCAGGGGCACCAGTTCAGGTTCAAAATGGTGAAGCCCAAATATGACAAAGCAAGCAAGCAAGGGCTTTGCAACAACAGGTAGCAGCTTCACCATTAATCAAGGCTCAGCAGCTTCACCAGTTCAGGGCTTTGCACCAGCAGCAGGGGCTTTAAGGCAGCACCAGGGGCAGATTTAGCTAGCTAGCTAGCAAGCAAGGGCTATCCAGCAGCTATAATTCAGTGCAAGAGCCTGGTTCAAAGCAACAATTGCACAGCAGCAGCAAGCGCAGCAGAGCAGCAGCAACAACAACAAGTAGGAGAATGCAACAGTGCAGAGAAGAGCAAAAGAAATGCACTTAGTGCACAAGCAAGAAAGTTGGAGGAAAGAAGATGCAACAGCAAAGAGTGACGCAGCAAGCACAGGAGCACCAGCAGCAGCAGAGGCAGTACAAGCAGCAGCAGCAGGAGGAAGAAGAAAGTAGCAGCACAGCTGCAGCAACAACAACAAGAGCACCAGAGGCTCAGCACCAGCACCAGCAAGTGGCAAGCCCAGCAGAAAGAGGCAGCAGCACCACAAGCTTGATCAGCAACACCTCATGTACCTGGTAGCTTAGCAAAGAAGTTTAGTTCTTGAAACAAAGGCAAGGAAGCACACAAGATGCAAAGAGAGATCACTGAATGCAGTTACAAATGACAATGTATACACAACTAAAAACATCCAAGTTATGCTAAATGGTTTATGATACAGAACAGAATGGCTATGAACAATGAGAGCTACAGATGGAATGCTAAGTTATCAGGGTGCAGTTGTAGATTCAGGTGACAGTTGATTATGCAGAGAACAGATGATGCAGGTATGCAGATGCAGATGATGCAGTGCTTACACTAAGATGCAGATGCAGAGATGATGCAGATGATGCAGATGCTTATGCTTACAGCTAAAGATGAACTAAGTTACACTACACTAAGTTACAGGTACAGATGCAGCAGCAACACCAGAGGCTGGCTAAGTTACACTAATATGCAGCACCAGAGGCTGGCTAAGAGGCAAACTAAGATATGCAAGATGCAGATGCACTAAGTTACAATTAGACTAAGTTACAGCTAAACTAACTACATCTAAAGTTATACTCAGTTATACTAAAACACAGGTGGTACTAAGATAAAAAACTACAGCTACACTAATCTACACTAAGTTACACTAAGTTACAGCAGGTTGAAAACAGAAAAGCAATAGCAATTTTTTTTTTCTTTTTTCTTTCAACTACACAGCACCAGTCCCTGGCAACGGCGCCAAAAACTTGGTGGCTCTCTAAAAGAGTCACAAACTGATACCTGCAAATGCACAGGGTCTGTTGTAGTGAGTGTGCAAGGCAGGGTCGAACCACAGAGACTTGGGTGTGAATTGAAGTGATGAAGCAAGTGACAGTTAACAAGAAAAATCAGTGGTAGTGAATAAGAAACAATGAAACAAAGACAAACAAACCAAGGCTGTTAGCCAAGGGCAGTGACAAAACTGAAAAAAAGTAGCATGTAAAGCAAGTAAACAGGAACATGGTAGGGCTTTTGAATCCACATCTTGATCCTAAACTAAGGCAGATCCTAATCAAATCATGTTCTTGTTTCATCTCAGGGAAGATTATGGATGATTTAACTAATCTTACTAACTTACCCCTAGCATCAACTGTCTTCTCACAGTACAGCTGATCACAGGCTTGTTTGCTCAACCAGTTATCTAGCAATCCGCATTAGTGGAAGGTTAATCCCCTAAGTTCTCTAGTTCACCCCTAGCATTGAGTGTCTTCTTACAGCACACTCAATCACAGGTGCATTTGATCACTAAGTTTACTAACTTCCCTACTTCAATGAAGCACAGTCCTTCAAATGGACTGAATCCTTAGCTACTCTCACTCTTACACCCCTAGAATCAGCTGTCTTCTTACAGCACAGCTGATCACAGGTGCATTCACTCAACTAGCCAATTATCAATCCTACTTAGTTTCAGCACTACAAGAACAGTGACGTGAACAAGGACTATCCTAGCTTACAATTCAAGAGTATCATCTAACCCCTAGCAAATGGAGTTAGAACATAATGAAATTAAATGACAATGGAATTGAAATTGTTTAAAACATTGAACTGAACTTGAACTGAAATTGAAACAACATTAACAATTGAGGTTCTGGCTATTCCAGGCCTCTTGGTGGTGCTCTGGCTAATCCAGGCATACCCCAATTACATCACCAACACATCTATTTATAGTTACAATCAATTCCCCCAAACACAGGACCAAAACAGTCCCCATTAGGGTTTGGTGAAAATCAAAATTAAATCACAATAATCCTACCTAATGTTGATAACAACCCTAATAGACTATCCCATACCTCAATTTAACATTCAATTGATTTCCCCCAAAAATTTCCCAAATCAGAAAAATTAGGGTTTTAGAAATTAAAATTAGAAATTTACCTAATCTCTGACTCCAATCAAACTTCGACCCATGCTTAGAATTAGTATTCTCTTGCTTCCCATACCTTCAATTTGCCTCTAGATCGACCTAATTTACCTATTTCACACTCTAGGGTTTCGGTTGAAAATGTGTGGAATAAGTAAAGTAGACGGACTAGGGAGAGGGGAACAATGATGGGTTATCATTGTTTGACGCTGTGGTAATTATGGTGGTGATGGCGGAGCAGTTGGGATAGCAGGTGGAGGAGATGGTGGCGGACATGGAGGTTGCAGAGGAGGTGAGGGGAGAAATAGAAGATGGAGTCGATGGAAAAGAGTGAGGGGGGTGTTTGGTTGGGTAGGAATAGGGTTAAGTACTAGGGTGTTGAGCGGATGTATCAGAATTCGATGTCCAGTGAGTTAAAGCGTTGGATCGACACATCTGGATCGAATCTATCGGTTGAGATGGCAATGATTGCAGCGACCGTAGGATTGTGAGACACAACAAAACTGATGGCTCCATATGGAGTTAGGTGCTGTGGTGTTAGACAGGAGCTTCAGAGTTTGATGCACTGTGATGAAGCGACCGTTGGATGATGGATGGATCCAATCTGACGGTTAAGAGGGGAAACGGGTTTGGGTATTGATTTTAGGCTTAAAAAATGGGTTTGGGTTTAGGAAATGTGTTTGGGCTTAAACAATCTTGAGCCCACTTCTCTAATAGACTATCCCATACCTCAATTTAACATTCAATTGATTTCCCCCAAAAATTTCCCAAATCAGAAAAATTAGGGTTTTAGAAATTAAAATTAGAAATTTACCTAATCTCTGACTCCAATCAAACTTCGACCCATGCTTAGAATTAGTATTCTCTTGCTTCCCATACCTTCAATTTGCCTCTAGATCGACCTAATTTACCTATTTCACACTTTAGGGTTTCGGTTGAAAATGTGTGGAATAAGTAAAGTAGACGGACTAGGGAGAGGGGAACAATGATGGGTTATCATTGTTTGACGCTGTGGTAATTATGGTGGTGATGGCGGAGCAGTTGGGATAGCAGGTGGAGGAGATGGTGGCGGACATGGAGGTTGCAGAGGAGGTGAGGGGAGAAATAGAAGATGGAGTCGATGGAAAAGAGTGAGGGGGGTGTTTGGTTGGGTAGGAATAGGGTTAAGTACTAGGGTGTTGAGCGGATGTATCAGAATTCGATGTCCAGTGAATTAAAGCGTTGGATCGACACATCTGGATCGAATCTATCGGTTGAGATGGCAATGCTTGCAGCGACCGTAGGATTGTGAGACACAACAAAACTGATGGCTCCATATGGAGTTAGGTGCTGTGGTGTTAGACAGGAGCTTCAGAGTTTGATGCACTGTGATGAAGCGACCGTTGGATGATGGATGGATCCAATCTGACGGTTAAGAGGGGAAACGGGTTTGGGTATTGATTTTAGGCTTAGAAAATGGGTTTGGGTTTAGGAAATGTGTTTGGGCTTAAACAATCTTGAGCCCACTTCTTCTTTAAGAACAATTTCTTCCTTTGTGAGCCCATTTTCATCCTTCTGGTCTTGTGCACAACATTCTTCGCGGTTTCCTTGTGTAATTCCTCCCGGCTTTTCACCACTTTTCTGCTCTTTTCCGCTCCGCTATTCATCCAAACTTTATTTATTACCTAAAAATGCAAAATTAGTTAATAAAAATATTTATTCTTGAAAACAAAGAAAATACAGAATATGGGATAAAATGTAGAATTAATGCATAAAAGATGAGTTAAATGCCAAGAAAATTATATAGAAATATGCACTTTTTAGGACTCATCAGGGCCACCTAGCGGTTTAATGGCTTGCTGCACGTGCTAAGTGTAGTCATTTTATTTTGTAAGATTAGTTTTGCTCGAGGACTAGCAAATAATAAGTTTGGGGGTATTTCATAGACACATTTTTGTGTCTACGTTGTCCTTAATTTCATGTATTGTTGGTACTCGATTTTTGTACTTATTATGGTATTTTATGTGTTTTTAGGTATTTTTGGAAATAAACATTCTTGGAAAAATCGGCTCGAAAAGTCGTCTAAAGCACCGGAAGGAACGTGTTATTCGGACTCTCACTTTTGGATAAGGGGCGCCCAAATGATAAGGGGTACCCAAAGGATATTTGCACCCAAGCAGCTAATCAGAGACACCCCTCATGGCATCTGCTATTCGCACCCCAGGACCGGATAGGGGGCACCCATCTTCTTCTTCACGGGAAAGATATTTGGCGGGAAAAGAAATCTCAACTGTGTAAGATTCTGGTCATGATACTATGGGGATATTTGTGTCTTTAAGACATGATTATCTTCTTACCATGACAGTGTCTTGAATGGAAGGAAATCGTATACTTTTGGATATTTTCGAAAACAGGGAAGGAATTATTCACGGAATTAATTGAAGATATTCTCTTCATTATTTGGCTCAATTAAATGAGAAGATTTGGATATACCATACAACTCAAAAGACGTGTGAAAATGGAGAGAAAATATTCCCGTGAAATACTTTCATTAACTGCAAAGATCTTTTGGAGTAATTGAGATGATTGTCGACCTAAGATTGGCTTCACATTATAAATAAGAGTGTCTTGGGTATCAGTGAGGGGATGGAGAGTAAAAGTGATACATTTCTATTTTTAATTAATTATAACAACTCTATTATGATTTTTGCTTTGAATTAAAACTTGATTATATGATTTTAATTAGTTAGGTTTATTTTCTCTTGATAGAATATGCTTGCTTTAGGGTTTTGATATCTATGCTTGGATTAACATCTATTCTTTTGAAAATCTACATGTCTAGGCAATACTATTAGAATCAATTTGAATGTTGAGTTGCATAATTATTATTTTATTAAATCACTAATATCGACCAATGGTGGAATCCTATCCCCGGTCTCTCCATAATTTTTACAACACTTTTTAATTGAGTTTGTTATTTTTATTTATAAAAATTAAGTCTAAAAAAAATCTTCCTTCACAAGTCTCAACGAACCTTTTACTACAACATCATTGAAAATAACTATCAGTAGCTGGAGCATTGCATAAGCCAAAAGGCATCCTTCTATAAGCAAAAGTACCGAAAGGACAAGTGAAAGTGGTTTTTTCTTGATCCTCCGGCGCTATCATAATCTGATTGTAACCTGAATAGCCATCAAGGAAGCAATAGTAAGAGTGTCCAGCTAACCGTTCAAGCATTTGATCAATAAAAGGTAATGGAAAATGATCCTTCCTAGTGGTGGCATTCAATTTCCTGTAATTAATACAAACCCTCCAACCGGTTTGCATACGAGTTGGGACAAGTTCGTTCTTATCATTCTCCACCACCGTCACACCTGATTTCTTTGGTAATACTTGTACCGGGCTCACCCACTTGCTATCGGATATGGGGTAGATAACACCCACGTCCAAAAGCTTTAGTATCTCCTTTTTCACAACTTCCATCATGGGAGGGTTCAAACGACGTTGCGCATCCCTTGTAGGCTTTGCATCGTCCTCCAAACGGATTTTGTGCATACATACGACATGGCTTATACCCTTGATATCGGCAATTGTCCATCCTATGGCCGTCTTGTACTTCCTTAGCACCCTTAGAAGTTTTTGCTCCTGTAATTCTCTAAGCTTGTTAGAAACAATCACATGTAAATCTTCCTTGTCACCCAAGTACAAGTACTTTAGGTGATCGTGAAGAGATTTCAATTCTAACTTTGGATATTTAACAATGGAAGGTACAAGCTTTTCATCGCTGCATGGTAAAGAAATAAAAGAGATATTATGAGTTTACGGGCATCCTTGTAGTGAATTAATATCACCAAGGACTTCCTTGACTTCATTACCACACTCTACACCATTATCCACGGATGTAGTTAAAACGGTTTCCAAAGCATCATCACCATTCAATTCAAATACTTGTTGTGCCAATGTATCCATAACATCAATGGAGAAACAATAGTGGACATCACTAGGATATCTCATCGTCTCGAAAATGTTGAAACGTATTGTTTCTCCATCAAACTCCATAGTTAGCGTTCCCTTGTCCACATCAATAATGGTTTTCGCCGTTTTCATGAAGGGACGCCCAAGTAACAATGGAAGAGACGAGTCCGGTGACCCTTTATTCATCTCTAACACGCAAAAGTCGGCTGGAAATACAAGTTGATTAACCTGTACAAGAACATCCTCAACAATACCCATTGGGTAGACATTAGAACGATCGGCTAATTGCAATACAATTCCAGCCTTTTTAAGAGGACCTAACTCAAGTGACTTGTACATAGATGCAGGCATAACATTTACGGATGCACCTAAATCCAACATAGCTTTGTTAAAAGTGGTGTTACCAATTGTGACTGGAATGTAAAAGCTACCGGGATCCTTACATTTCAGTGGGAGTTTGTGTTGTAAGATTGTCGAAGCATTCTCCCCCACACTTAGCACTTCATTACCTTTGAGCCTTTCCTTATTGGTACACAAGTCTTTCAACACTTTCGCATACTTGGGAACTTGCTTGATCGCATCAATGAGTGGTATGTTCACATAAATCTTCTTTAAAACGTCTAAAATATCCTTTTCTAGTTCCGCCTTCTTGGAACTTGCAAATATGCGAGGGAAAGGTAAAGGAGGAACATAAGTAGAAATCGGAGTTTTAGAGTTAGGAATGGGTACCTCAGAAGTTTGGGGAGAATCATCACTCTTCTCCTCCAAAACAGGTTCCTTTAGTGTTTCCACCTTGCCTGAATCAGTAACTTCGGGTTGCACAAGTTGTGTACCACTTCTCAACGTAATAGCATTGACACCCTCTTTTGGGTTAATAGGTTGAGAAGGGAGTTTCCCACTATTTTGTGCCTTCAATTTGTTTATATCAACCGCCATGGAGCCCATTTGTGTCTGCAACTCCTTGATAGCACTCTTAGTTTCTTGTTGACTTTCCTTAAACATGGTAGAAATGTCTTGCATAAAAGTTTGAAGCTTTGCATCGATATCGGAACCTTGATTTTGCATCGATTGTTGTGGTTGCTGAAATTGTTGTTGTTGTGGTTGAAATCCACCCGAACGGTTGAATGTAGGTTGTTGAACCGCGCCTTGCTTGTTTGCATAGCTAAAGTTGGGGTGATCTCTCCATCCCGGATTGTAAGTGTTGGAGTAGGGATCATACCGTCTCTGTTGTTTTGGAAAGACCGCACTAGCTTGCTCCAACTCTTCACCATATGAAGGTAAAATAACCGCAGCCATATTTTGCATCATTTGCTCCATGTTGTCCATCCTTTGATCACGATGTGATGATGACTCTGTAACTTCATGCACTCGCCTAACCATTGGTTCACCTCTTGTGTAGAATTGTTGCGAGTTCGCAGCCATGCTTTCAATCAACTCGGTAGCTTGGGCCACTGTCTTGTTCACTAGAGATCCACCACCCGCTGCATCAAGAAGATATCTATCACTTGGTTGGAGACCTTCGTAGAAGTATTGTATTATCGTAGCGTCAGTGAATTGGTGGTGTGGACAGCTTGCCATCAATCTCTTGTATCGCTCCCAACATTCATACAAAGATTCTCCTGCATGTTGCTTTATCCCACAAATTTCTTTGCGAATCTGAGTAGCCGGCAACGGCGCCAAAATTTGATCGCAGTCGTATGCGTCAAAAATAATATCACTTTCTCACTCAACTAGATATAAATATAGTACGTGATAAGAAAGAGTTCGTTACCACAGAGAGACTTTTGTTGTTATCAAATTTTCAGATTCTTAAGTAACCAAAGGGGGAGGGGGGTTGTTTTATCTAAATAAACAAAGCAATAAAAGTAATCGAAAGCAATAAAATAATTTGAATAATCAATAAGGAGAAGATATTGGTCACGGGATAGTGTCATTCACAAACATGTATTTTCATCAATGACTAGAATTGATAATTTTAATCTCTCATTTACTAAAAGTCCTAGGATAACCACCAACACCTCCTTGTACAGTTCCAAAAGCATCTCATCTTCCTCATTCCTAGTTCAAACACTTGATCCTTTGCTTCAGCACGATGAATCAATGCACCTGCAATGTCCATTCTTTCATTCCTAGCTTCTCATCTCTTCAGTTCTTATCTGAATCTCCCTATCAGAATTCAAGTTCTTCCTGAGATTCAAAACTTGTTCTTGTTCAAAACCTCAACTGATAAGCAATTGAGCGCAAACCCTTAACAGCAGGATCTCGTCACCATGAGTTCTATCATCAATTCGAGCAAAACCCATCTTATTCTCCGCCAAACTAACCCATTCTGTCATTTTCATTCAGATTCAAATCCTCATTTAATCATCATCTTCTTCTGCCATTAAAATCAACAACAAATCCCCTTTCTTCGATTCTCGTCTTCAGATCCATCTTCAATTCATAAACCCATCTGAAATCCACCAGTTTCTGTTTCTCTTAGCATCAAACCCTAACTTGCCTGTAAACCTCCACTTCATACAGATTCAAGACCTAACTTGAGTTACCACCTATCCAAGCTTCACCAGCAGACGAATAATCAAAACCCATCTCAATTTCTCTTCATCAGCAACCTCATCAAACCGTAACTCGATTTTAAATCTCAAATCCAGAAATAAACCCATTTTCCCCTTGGTGTATATCTCCTCTCATCTATAATCTTCTTCATATGTTCTTCTCTTCATCAATTTCAGTTCGTCAACTTCGACTTCTTTATCAGTAGAATCACTCGATAATATCTGCTGGAACCGTCATCTCAGTTCTTCCTTTCTCTCACAATTTCAGGCAAAAATAATGATAAGAGAGGAAATTCATGTTTGATGTAATGATTAGGAAAGCTTCAGGCACCCAACAAAAGATTCGGGCCACCATACTGACAGTCACTTGAACAAAACTCAGCTGGCTTGGATTCCCTCACTTGCCTGCTAAATGACGAGTCTGCTTTTTATGATCCAAATTGACAATTTCTTCTCTTTTTGCACCGAATGACTCCAGAGTACCTAATAAACTAAAAACCAAATATAAGATACGTAATTCACACAAAAACTCACAAAGAAAGTATAAACAATAGATAAATCTTAAGGCGTTTACAACACCTATCAACCATCATCAAAAATATCTCTGGATAACCACAAGGCTAAAAATGCAGCGACATGGAGCGTATCGTCCAACACCAAAGACGGCTTCGGCTCCTTGGGGAACCATTCAGACACCCACCAAGTATAAAAGCACTTCTCCTCATTGTCCTTCCGAACATATTATTCCGAATTCCTAACCAGAGTAGCGCGCATTTTCTCTTCCTCCTCGGACAAGACGACATCAAGATTCCCAATTATTGTAAGTCAATAGGAAGACTACGCTCGCCAAAGTGATAGTCATCTCAACCCATCTACATATGGCAGTATGAGTCTCCATACACCACTTAGAGATGAAAGTGATCAGACCTGAAATGTCTTTCCTAATCTGAAGTGCCGCAGACGCCATGGCATCATTCATGATTTGCGCCATAACCAGATTAGCCTTGACGTGGTCACGAATTATCAAGAATCTCATCCATCCTTCGTCTATAGAAAAAGCTGGATACTCTTTCCTCTGGAGGCAAAACCGTATCACACGCAATGATGAAATCGACTAAACCTCTCCTTCGTTCTCTGAGCCAGTCACAAAAGTTGCCACATGACTGGGATGCGTCCTTACAGCTGTGCAAGGTTCTGTGAAGAATTCATCATCCGTATTCGGCTTGTCCTTGGAATTGTTAGCATTTCTCGGCACGACGGCAGAACTGTATCCAGGTGACATCTTAATAAGAATCTCTTACGCTACTTTTCACTCTTGGAATAACTACAACGGAGCAAAAACAGGAAAAGGGTTACTACTATGAAGAAAAACCATGCGTGAGGATTTTGTCAGAAAAATTGGATACAATGATCAAAAACCAACCACAAGTTTTCTACAGGAAAATTTTTCATTGGTCACATGTTATGGCACTCACGGCCAAAGGGAATGGGGACTGACGCTTACTCAGCGCAAGAACATGTCTTGCCGCGGGGAAACATGTTTTTGGCCAAGACCGTGCCTTGCCGCTGGAATGATGCTCACGGCCAAACAAAAAAACAAACAAACCTAAAGCTAGGTTTTATGGAGGAAGGATCCAATGGCGGCCACTCTCCCATGCGTGCTCGCTTTGCATAAAATTTAGCTTCGTTGTTATTAATATTGTGGCTAGCGCTATTACATGCCACAATACTACTAGCAGAGAGGAATCATTCATATGGAAGTATTTCTACGAGTTCATGGAAGATATGCTTATGGCCAGGGTTTACACCAACATGAGAGCAAGCAAAAAAAAAAGAAGGGAAGAAACGTTGGAACACATACCTGGAGTGCGCTTGCCTGCTTTTATGCTTTGTTGCTAACGCGGAGACGTGGAAACAAATCCAGTGTTGCAAAAATAAAATAAAAGATAGGCGACGCCTTTTATATGCAAAGTACTTTTAGGGTTTGAGTAGGAGGAGGTTTCCTTTTTGGGTCATGCGTTGAAGAAGGAAGCTAGGCCCGCGGAGGCAACGCTCCATGGCGCCAACAATCCGCGGCCAAGACAGTGCCAACAGCCCGCGTCCAAGCCAGTGGCCACCTCTGTCGTTCCGCGTCCAAGCCAGCAACACCACGCCCGTGCCAAAGTCCGTGTACTAAGAAAGCCAGCGCCAACACTCCATGGCTCCATCATCACTCGCTCCACAGCTAAAGCGGCGCCGTCTTCACCAGCCAAGGAAGCGTCATCCATCGTTCAAAGCCAACAACGCCATCTACCTTTCCTAGCCAGCCAACGCCCGTTCCGCGGATCAAGTTGCAGTGCCATCTCTGCCGATCAGTAGCCAAAGTTGCAGCGCTGATGCCAACAACCCCATGGCCAAGTAGAATTTATGCAAAGCCACCAATGCAAGGATCACAGATTCTTCATGCCTCCTGGCAAAGGTTAGCCAAATCTTCCTGACAATCTCTTCATGAATTGCCGTCTCGATTTTATCCTTGTTTGTCACCATCTCATGCTTACCCCGCAACAATGCCACTGTTCCGAGCTAAGCAGGGGACTTAATGTTGATGATGGTTTTTAGCTTAGGGTTAAAATCGTAAAACCTTGCATCAGATGTGACGTCACTTTGTAAGAAAACGGAGCCATGAGTGTTAACCTCTCCACTAGCATATTTATTGAGCCGTTCAATATATTTACATGAAATTTATCCAGACTGGCGAATGTAGCAACCATCCCAGATGTTCTGTAAATTTCGGCGCCTTGCCTATATTCACTTAATATAAGTTTCTTGAATGCTTTCTATGCTATGTTCCCCGGCTGAACCCTTAATGTTGATATGGCATGAAAAGTTGTGTTCAGTCGCAGCAGAGTAGCACGAATTTCCAAATATCTAGGATAAGCTATTTGCATAAAGTATTCAATCAGAAAGCATGTTGCTCTCTGGCAATGAACTTAAAGAACTCTGTGTCAACACATAGAATTCAATCAATTACTTTTGTGCCTTGCACAATATACCAGACCTTGCCTGTCGAAAGTAAGCCTAGGCAAACTATGAAATTAATCCTCCATGGATTAGTAGGTGCAAAACCTTGCCCGGAATAAGAAAAAAGGGAGCCGCAGCAGCAAAGGGAGGCGTGTCCATGCCTTAGGCCAGCTGGCGCCACTTGCCATTGGCCACGCCCCATCCTAAACCGGCCATATTTCCCTCGACCAATCAGGTCGCTTTAAACTCTCCACATGCACATAAGTTATGGATGGGCCCATACTTGCCGGACCAATTTCCCATCGACCAATCAGGTTGCTCTAAAGCCGCCACACTCACACTAGAAGTGTATCCACACCCATGCTTGGCCGGCCCCTCTCTTTTCTACTGACCAATCAGGTCACTTTAAAATGCGCCACGAGCACTAGAGGTGTGGCCGCGCCTTATGTTTGGCCGACCCCTTTTCTTGACCAATCAAGTCGCTCTAAACTCGTCACCATACATTAAAGGCCAAACGCACCCTGTCACGCCACTATACTAATTGGCAAGCCAAACGCGCCCTGCCACAACAACATATTAATTGGCTTTCCAAAAGCCGCACCAACATGTCGAACGTGCCATGTTGCGCCAATAAGTTGATCGGCACGCCAACATGCCACTCCGCCGCACCAACATGCCAAACATGCCACTTCGTGGCAACATTCCATAAATAGCGCCCTACATGCTAACCTACCTCCTGTTCGGGGCCAACGCCATGATAAGCTCAAATTAGGGTTTTCTAGTCAGAAGCACGACCCTACATTAACCAAAACCCTAATTTTTGCAACACGAATTATGCCACTTCGTCCCCAAAACATGCCACGAGCCATGTGGGGCCCAGGGAGCCCTAAGAATGGCGCCATATCATAGCCACCCACGACAATCCTTACTCTTGTGGTCGTTTCCACACTACGGCCTTGCCATAGTTCCTTTGGCATAACTATGGCACCGTTTGCACAAAAAGTGTCACCATGCCGCGGCCGCATGCCACACGCACCAATTAGGGTTTCAACATGCCAAACCCTAATTTAGGCAAAGTTGTTACGCCAACCAAGCCAAGTAACGTTTCCCAGAGCGTTGGGATTGATGTGGCAACATGTCCAATGTTGCCACGCCACATGTAGGTCCAACACCGAGGTGCCAAAGTCTAGCGGCCATGGCTATGCCAGACGCTACTTCGTGCCACTGACATGTGCTAACTATGCCAGCCCCGCCGCCATACCACACGTACTAAATAGAGTTGCGATGCGCCAAACCCTAATTTGGCTAAAAGTTTCCATGCCAATTGAGTACAATGACTCTCATAAGGCCTCAAGATTAACTTAGCAACAAGGCCAATGTTGCCAGAAGCCATATTTGGGTCTAACACCAATATGCCAAAAAACAGCTGCCACGGCTACGCCACTATGTCAATGGCGCCACTTCGCTATACAACAAGATGGCTCATAATCAATGGCTATCCTTCCTCATGAGATCCAATCTCAGCCATCCAAGTTCTCCACCTAACTGACAGACTTATGGAAAGTTTCAGACGACCAACTGCCTAAATCTAGTGGCCATGGCTACGCCAGGCGCCACTTGCATCACTGTGCCACTGGCATGCACGAGCCATGCCAGCCATGCCACATTACTACTGACGTACTTCATAACACCACTGCGTCATTACCAGGCGCAAACAGAAGGTAGCCATAATCAACGTCTACCCTCCTTCATGAGATGCGATCTCAGCCGTCGAAGTTCACTACCGAACTGACAAACCTGTGGCAAGTTTTAGGCGGCCAGCCAAAACGAGCCTGATAGCATTGCATGCTATTTTCCTACGGTAAGTCCCTCGACTTTGACTTTCCACACGTAGCAAAGTGCCACATGTTTTCCACGAAAACACTCGAGACATCAAACATGTCACCGACTGGGGGATGCTCATCAGGGTATTGGTCTGGCGGTTTACAGCGTGCGACGTGCAATGCGCCCGTTACAAGAAATGTCATGAAGCAGGACAATTAGTGGTGGTAAAAAGTAACGGTGTAAACGATTTCATTTCCTTCATCATGGAAGCACAATGACTGACGGTTACACGTTACTTTATTCTTCCACCACTCAATCGTTTCCACTTCCTACGAGACCAGGGTACGTTTCAATATGACTTGTATAAATAGGCTTCACCTATTTTCACCAAATAACAAGTTTTGGTCGGCAACAACACAGTATCTAGAAATCATCTGGTAGCTTTCTATTCTGCTAGCCAGTTCTACTTTTATATACAAGTCATAAACAACCACACCTTCAGAATCAACTATTCTGGTCTCAACACTCTCTTCGCTTCCCTCCCTAAGACCAACCCTTCTCCTTCACTTTGTGACTGAAGCAAGCCTGGAACGACCATTTCTTGGTTTAGGCCAGGATTGAATATATTGATCTCTTGAATCAAAAGTACTCCCGTGCAGTGCATTGTTTAGGGTTTAGATTCGTTTCTCATCCACACACCCGAAATTATCAAAATCAGCAGAAACGGTTTTCACCCACAAACAGTATGCACAATCGCTTATTTCGATAAGACCAAAATAATGATCAGGATTAACTTTATTTCTCTCATCAGGCTCTAATTATTCAGAAAATAACTTAGACCTTTCTCTTTAGACAAGACAAACATTAGGTTAGTTAACTAGTTTTTCTTGTCAAGGCATTCGATTAGACTTGAATAACCGAATCCTTGAATTTGATAAGTCTAACTAAGATCAGAATTAACTTAGTTTCTCTTAACTGGAATCGATTTGGACTAAACAAATGATCTCGTATTTTGTTAATCCATAAACAATACATACAAACCAAAATAAATTGACTTGCACAATTATTTTCTTAATTGGAAGCAATTGAAACAAACATAGACATTAAGCAAAAACACTTGATACCTAACAATAAAGAAGATACCAAACAATAAGCCAAATAAATTGACACAATTTTTCTTAACCGGAAACAATTGAATCATATACACACATACGTCCATACACAATAATGGAACATATCAATTGTACCAAAATTTTGTGAAGCAAAAGCAAAATATATGCAATATAAATATGCTTTTCTTAAACAGGAAAACGATTAACTAACAAATTCGTTACCTCGGATTCCGCAGCCTCTTCTCCCCAGAAAGATATATCATTAACCGCAAGTTCAAATAAGAACTCTCCCCCAATATGTTGCAATTCTCTCGCAACAACAAAAGAACAACAACAAGAGCAACCTTTAGTAGAGAAAGCTTGAAACGGTTTTTAACTAATGCGTGCCAATAGCAAAAGTTGAAAACCCGAAACACATATTTTATGTTAATCACAACTCATGTAAACATAAATTGATTCAACATATTGTGAGTTTTCACATATGAGTTTCAATCGGAACACCTTATGATCCTTTGACAAAGCCTACCAATATGGACTAGAACTTAATCCCGCTAAATCAAAAAGCCACAGAAACCATAAGGGTTACATCATATGAGATCGACTATTAAGGTTAATGAAAACCGAAATCGGATATCCCATAAACCAAATACACACAACAAAACAGTCTATGTAATCAGTAACTATTACAAGAAAAATTATAAAAAAATAATTGTATTCATTAATAATGATAGTTTTATTCAAAAAGGCCTTTCACAAAGATTAGTACATTGAGTACCCTAATATTAAATAAGAATTTAATCTTATTTTTGCTTTGCATGCCTTTTCAGAGTGTTCATTTAGAAGGTTTTCAGCTTCTTTAGATTCCTTTTACAGTAGTCTAACCCTCTATTAAATTATGCATAATCTTCAGGCCATCTATAATTAGCAATAGATTGTTCATACCAAGAGATTCCTATTTTGGCAGCAACAATATCATCTTTGAGTAAATCTGTTCTCCCAATAAGTTCCAATGTTCCTTCGAATAGACTTGAAGCAAAGATTTTTGAGAGAGTTGTCTTGATGGGAAAAGAACAATATTCGGAGCAAAGTGCATGTTTCCCTTTCTCAAACTATGTGGAGCTTGACTCGAGAATTCGCTCAATTTTTTTCACACAAAATTCGCAGACAACATCACTACATTCTCTTTCCTTTACTAAGAAATAAATAATATGTAGTACTTTCGAGCGAGGTACAGAACTGCAAGAGTTAATTACATCCAAAATTTCTTTTGTTAGATCTTCCTCACTTTCTTCATAAGGAGAAAGCATTGTGCAATATCACTGGATGGTTTTTGTGAAAGCTTGATATTGTAAGAAGAAGGAACAGGCTCGAACCTATATAAATATATATTTCGAAAGAGGTTTAAGGAAACCTTTAAATTTCGGAAGTATTATACAAATAAGGAAAGTCTTCTTTTGATAACTAAGAATCAAAACCGATCTTATATATGCGATCATGAATTTATTTATTTATTTTTAAAAATCGCATATTAATAAGATTTGTATAATCAGAGATTCCTAATTGACTTCCTTTTTCCTTTTCGACTTTGCAGTAGATTGTTGAAAGTTGTAATGGTTCAGACAGGGACGGGCTTTTTTAATATTGCTCCCGTATGGACATGCCATTTCATATTGCCGAACTAAGGAACTCTCTACAGTTAGGGGTTAAAATAAACTTTGTAATGACCCGTAAGTCCTTCTGGTGTACATGACAACAAAAGAATATCAACCATTAGTCATAGCGGGAATATGAGCGATAAGTCATATGGGCAATACGGGAATATGGTGTGGAAGAACATGCAACCTTTACAAATTTTATTTCTTTGTTGGTTGAGGAAGTATTGATTCCCTGATATCCCAAGCCATGCATATTACCATGACTTCTTCCTGTTTCCAACAAGGAAGACAAGTTGGTTGTGCTATCATTGAGCCTTTTTAGTTTTGCAACTTATTCTTCCAATAGCTTAACTTTGTCAAGAGCGTTGAAAAGGTCGACCTTAAGAAGGCTTTCTTTGGAAGAAACATACTCCTCCTTTTCTCCACACATTAACTGTTGAGAATTAATCCTTGCTTCATTTTTAACAAGTTTCTTATTTAAAAGTTAATGTTTTCTGTAGAGATTCTCATAATCTAGAGTCTTTGAGTTTAGGCTTTCTATGAAATTCTTCAGAAGATATCGAGCATTTTGATATCCAGAATAAAATACAGAGAAGGTGTTTCTCAGTTTCCTATTTTCTCTGCAGAGAGGAGAAAGAAGTCCAACAACACCTGAGGTGGATAGCCTTTTTGTAGAGACATCACCTAATAATGAAGAAAATACAGAGATATCTTCTTCCGCATCTTGATCAATTTCTGAATCACTGTCTTCGAAAATTTAATTAAGTTGTTTTTCAAGGCAAGTTTGCCAGTCATCAGAATCTTCATTATACTGATCACTTTGTTCAGTAGATTCACAGAGGATGACTTTATTAAGTTTTGATACTTCATCTTGTTTTTCGTTAACTGAATCACTCACAGGTTCAACAGTAACCATTTTGATTCAAATCTTATAGGTTGGATCACACCAAACACAAATTGTTATATCTTTTCATGTTTGCCTGCTCTGATACAAATTGAAAACACGAGGGTACCCAAACACACCAATCTTTTACTTTTCAACCTATAAGTCCTCTTACCGAAAGTGATCGTCTATGAACAAAGTTGAGACAATACAACAAATCGATATTCACACTTTGTGTGATTGTCTATGGATACGAGATCGAGACAATACGACAACCAAAGTGTGATACTTGATAATAGGTTCAGACTTAACCAAACTCTATAGGATCACTATCAATTAAATCAGAGTTAACGTTTGTGTATTTTACATTTAATTATAATAAACAATCATAATTGCGGAAATAGAAAAGTAAAAGACACGACAATATTTTGTTAACGAGGAAAAATACAAGTGCAGAAAAATCCCGGGACCTAGTCCAGAACTGAATACTCTCAGAATTAAGCCGCTATTCAAAATCTAAACCAACTTCGTATAGTTGAGACCAAGCAACTACCCTAGTTCACTTAGTTTCCTCGGTATCCCTGCACTTCTGACTTCGAAGGTCACGCACTGGTACAATTTCTTTGGATCGTATTCCAAGCAGTAAAGGAACAACAAATATGTTTCGTAACAACTTTATTGATTTTTTAAAGATAAAGATATCTCAAGTCATATGCAAAGGCTCTTCCATTTAATCCAATAAACTCCTTTGCCCGGTTAGATCAATCTATCCAATAACAACAAAAGTAGTTAAGTTTGGATTCACACTCAATCAAAATAAATCGCAAAGAGATACATTAAGAATGCTGATCTCACGCAACTAATCAATCGAATAAATCCGATTATAGTTGGATCCCAGCCGATCAAGGTTTGTGCACACACAAAGATATGAGAACTAATAAGAAATCTTTTTCGTCTTCAAATAT
The DNA here is from genome assembly GCF_003573695.1 of Papaver somniferum. Taxonomy (NCBI): domain Eukaryota; kingdom Viridiplantae; phylum Streptophyta; class Magnoliopsida; order Ranunculales; family Papaveraceae; genus Papaver; species Papaver somniferum. Next base: position 56,282,027 of record NC_039367.1, read on the forward strand.
TCTTTAATCTTCAATAAAGACCTGCACAACACCACTTGAATCTCTTGTGATCAACCACACACAGAACAGAGTCTGTTAACAATAGATTATCACAATATGTCTTTAGATCTAGAAACAGTTCTAAAGATCCCGTCGATACTTCGATCTAGTTTGAGCGAATCTTATATCAGAAAAGAAAATTCTCAAGAATAAACAAACTAGGTGCAATCAAAGTTTCAAAAATTGTTTGTCAATCAAATCAATCCAAAACTAATAGCACTGCGACTATCTAGTTTCCCACCAATGGTACTCGTAGAGCTTCTTGATCCCACATAAGTCTTTAAATGAGGGGTCGTAAGAGATTTCACCTAATTAGGATACTTTCCTCTCCGAATAGACGACTCCACCAGAAACAACAAGAATTGAAGTTTGCCTGGCTCTTAGGATAGTTTGTTAGAAATGGAAACTTAGGTATTTATAGATCAAGGATGTTTGGACACCAAGGAATTTCCAAAACCGAAAATATTCTCAAGATATGTAATGAATAGTAAAATTCGGTTTTCCTAATTCTAATAAATGGTTGTCCAAAATTTCTGAAATCTCTCAATAGAAAATCTCCAATTAGTAAATGCACATTATTAGTTTTTATACTCTAGAGATATGCATTTAATTGCTGGTAACTAAAGCATATAAAACCAAAAACCTTAATTAAAAGATGCTCAATTTATTTCGGCACATGATCTCCTTGAGTACTACGGAATGTCTTTGAACAATAAATGATAAGGGTTGTTGTACGTGTTCAAAATATGTTGACATATTTTCACTGTAAGTTCTTATTCATATTTAAATTGATTTACATTCTTGGAATCGGTTATACCACACTTCCAAACAAGTTTAGAATTGGTTGACCCGTATTCCAAGATTACTATGTGGTTGATCAAATATGAAATCACATACATGGGTTCAATCGGTTCTACCAATCACTAGGATCGGTTATACCTCAATATGGAAATACTTGTGATTGGTTACACAAGTTACTAGGACCGGTTACATCAGTAACCAGGACCGGTTACCATATTCCCATGGTATTGCTTGTAATCGGTCACACCAGTTACCAGGATCGGTTACACCAATTACTAGGACCGGTTGCCGATTACAAGGATCGATTACACAATACTCTGTGATCGGTCACACCAATTACTAATGTTTGATCATACCATCTCATGGTCATTACTTAGGATCGGTTACACCAATTAATAAAAACTAGTCATACCAAATCATAAGTCGGGCATTGTGATTATTTATACCAAGATGCATAACAAAGTTAGGATCGGTTCTACCATCTTACACATATTGGTAATCCAAAGATTTCATGAATGTACTTCCTTTAAACGAATGAAAAACATTGTTCATGAATGTATTTCCTTTAAACGGATGTAAAACATTGTTTCCTAGGATGAAATCTTCACCATGACTCATTCACATAATCATAATAGTATACACAAGATTATGTCGATCTCATATCTACGAAGTTCAAAAAATAAGCGTTATACTTCGTAATCTAATTCCCTGATACTATGATCATACAAATATTACCATGTCACTCATTGGAGTAATATGAAATATGTACAATATATACAGCTTCGCCGTTATGTTTTCAATATAGCACGACTTGAAAGGTACGTTAGGAATGAAACTTTTCAAGTCAATATTACTAACCTCAAGAGGAAGGATGGTGTCGTCGTTGTAGTTCGCTTCTTATTCACATTCTTCAGGTCTTCGGAGTAATACTTGTATGTCTCAACATTCCTAGACTTTCTAGTCTAACCTAAACGAAGTTGACTCTAGTATACGATCAAGCGACTTTAGATGAGTTTTGACACACTAAATATGACAACCAAACTTGACATACCAACGCTTGGTGAGTTCAACCGAGTTATGCTCTAACACGATCAATATAATGGATATTTTAAATAAATTTAGACTGTGAAACTGTTCGTTTAATGGTGTTTGACAGATTTGTAATCAATTTGACATGGTTATCCCATATTTGAGCATAATTTTGTGAAATTGTGATTTATTGAAAACCAATTTCAGTTTTTCTGTACAAACATTGTGACAGTCAAATGCATTCTAAGTCACCATATAGAAGGCCTCCTTAAGTCGGCCGATAAGGAATCTATATTATCATTTATCAAATTAACCAATAACAACTCAGTGGTAAAATCCACTGACTCATAAAAAAGTAAAGAAAATTAATTATAAAGTACGACGAATCACACATGTATTGAAACCCAGGAACCATTAATTCGCAGATAATAGACACCATTATTCAAGTACAAGCAAATAAGAAATAACACCCTAAAATTCTACAAACTCAAAAAAATAAATAAAAAGAACTAAAAATCTCCAACCTATGAGGAATGGGGAGCTCAGATCTGAGCTCACATGAGAGAATTTGGTAAAAAAACTTATTATACTAAATTGCACTTTGAAATTGCAAAACAAAGAAAAACCACTTAACTTTTATGATTTATTTGTTCCTATGTGTGCCACTTCTCATTTCCTACCCCTGAACATATAGCCCTTGATTATATGATTAATTGTTCATCTTCGTCTTCCCCTGATATTTTCCATAGATCATCATCGAGATACATGTCATTGTTCCAGTAGTCCCCAACTGTACATCCTTCATCTTCCCCTTGATCAACATCAAAACTACAGTAGTAATCATCTGTGCTATTAACGTTTTTTGATGAGAACTGAGGAAGATAATCATCGACTGATAATAAATTATTATTTGTTAACTCATCGAGATTATTAAAATTTCCATTAGTCGGTGATGTACTAATTTTTGCAGCAATAGTGTTATTTTCCACCCCTATTGTTGGCGCGGATGTTGATGCTTTGTTTAGAGTCCATTGAGATTTCTTAGAGAAGGTTCGAGGTAGAGGTCTTAAAACTTTTTTCATCGGCATAGTTGTATCATTATTATCCATGATATTAATAGTCTGAGGAGGATGTCTATGCTTAGGGACTTGTCGATGATTTCCATTATTATGCTTGTATAATTTCTTTTGTTTTTCCACTGAATAAGTTTTCTTCAAATAAGTATTATAGAAATTTTTAATATCGTTCACTGTCCTTCCCTAAATTCTACCCGCAATTAAGGACCATCTGGAGAAAAAAAAAACAACAAGAAAACAACATTAAATAATGTCTGACATAGTTATTCAATAGAGTTGAGTTTTATAAACATTGTATTCAAAAATCTTAACTTTATAAGCGTATTTAAATGTTATTAGTACAAGGTAACATACTACACGAAGATACCCGTGACATATATAATTGTATCATCAATACATCCATTGTTTGCCAACACGCAAATAAGTGTATATAATTTGAATACATAATAATATTTGCTATATTACTTTGTATTATACTCTTTTTTTCATAAAGGAGGAAAAATCCTCAAGAAATACATTAACATAACCAATTTGGGTATCAGAAAACAATTTTAGAATATTTCAATTTTATTACACAATCATCGGATTCATAAAAACTCCCTCAATTCTTGATTAACCATCATGATTTCCCAGACTTAACCACCGTTTCAGAGTTCCAAAGAGACCAAATCATATCACAGGAGCAAAATTAGTTTTGAAACAAAACTAATTTGTTTGACTGCATAAAGCGTGGTTGGATCAAATCCAACCCCACGACCTCACGAACATGTACATTTAATTAACATGATTTAAAGTGTTTAAAATACCATCATCTACAAAATCTAAAGTAACAAGAATCACAGTAACAAGTCTTCTGAATAGGTCTTTAGGTGTCTGAATCGGAACGAATCGGCGTGAATCGGCGTAGGAGTCTTTGTAACAGTTGCTCTAATTGATGAACTTGTGAATGATCTTGATCTTGTCAGTGTTTTTGTTTCCTTTGTTGGAGCTGATGATGTTTTTGTAGCTACTGGGTTTTCATAGAAAGAGAGAAGAATTGAAAACAAGGGTTTAGTTCGATTTAGTTTGGGGATTTCGTCGATTTAAAGAATGACAAATATAAACCAGAAGATTTTTTTCTCTCAATTTCCTCTTCGAAGCTCCTCCATCGCCGTTCTCTATAATCCCAGGTAACGATGATTTTTCATTGTCGAATTATTGTCCAAGGTAAAAATGATTCCCTGGGTCAAGTACATACTTATCTAACCTAACTTTTCTTTATTTATCTTTCATATTGATCATTTTGGTTTAATTTTAATGGAAATCCATGTGCAGTGAGGTACCTCTCCATTTTGTTTTCTACGAATTGGGTTTGCAAAAATTTATGTGCATTTGAAATTTAGACGTTGATGTGCTATGTACGTGCACTCAACTTGTGCAGTGTAGTTAATACTTAATAATGTTTTGGTTCTACTTTCAGTTTTTGCTCTGATTCCCAAACTGACACCTAAAAAAATTATTAACTTAGTAAATAACTAGAGTTAAAAATAAACCAATAATGACGGGAAGAATGTACACCCTGGTTTAATTGTGGTGCACAAAGTTGCACTTATGTTTAAGGCCAAATCCGTTTCGCGCATCTAAAGACTTAAAGGCCTAGAAAAATAAATCTCCCACATTAAATGGTGAGGAAACCCTCGCTTTCTATTGGTCTAAATAGGTCTTTTTGAGTTTGTGAAACGAGCGTTTTGGTGAGGACACTTGTCAACATATCATTGGTTTAAAAAGAATAAAAAAAAAGATTAAAACAAGGAAACCAAATTAAATTTGGAATTCATGAAGTGACAATATTTAGGTGAGTACATTTGGCATCCATATGATTGGTTTAAAAATTACAAACCTAAAAGGAAAACATAACGTATAGAGCTGGAAAACGGGCGGGTCGGGTCTGGCTTGTTACGGGTTATACGGGTTCGGGTTATCACGGGTCAAAACCCGCGGGTTGGTATTCTTTACGGGTTGTCATTTCTTCAACCCGCACCTGTGACGGGTTAAACCTGCGGGTTCACGGGTTAACCCGTTTATGCAACACCCTTAATCCATTTACTTTGTTCAGTACCACTGTCTGCAGTTCAATATCAGTTCCAACACACATGCATCAAATCTCTTATGCAACACCAGAACAACTCTAACTCCATTCACTTTACAAGACCATTGCCACTATAATCTCCTTCCACTGTCATCAAATCCAACTCATTCAATATCCAGAAATGACACCATCTTCCCTTCTACAAGTACTTCACATCCATAATAACTCAATTCATTTATCATCTAAGCTTCCTAAAATTATCAACATCCACAGGACCATATATACTTCAATTATGAATTAAGACAACAATTACATAACCACCACAAATACACTCCATCACTTCAATTGGCAGCAGGATAGCCACAAATAGGAGGATACAGAGAGAGAACACGATTATGCATGTGAGTCATTCAGTGAGTAGACAGAATCTCGTTTATTTTAAGTGATAGACAAAGTAGATATAGGTACACCGCTACATCCATTAAAGCCAGTATACACTAGGTACCAATTTAGACAATGCATGCTTACTGTCAATATAAGTGTCGCATTAAAATTCAGAAATAATTTAGAAATGACACCATTTAGTCACAAAACTAGATAATAAAATTCAGAGTGCAATACCATTTTAGATGTTCAACCCCCGTGATGGCTAGAACTGAGTACTGCCAGTTAAAACATACTACAAAAATGTTGCAGAAGAATCTGTGCATTAGCTCCTTCAAATCACAAGGGATTTTGTTGAGACAATTTTTCAACCACCCTCCAAGCACGAACCTTGCCATTTTAGTCACCAACTCTTACTGCCATCAATAGCTCTCTATTTCTCTCCTTTTTCCAAACAAGAACAATCCCATTTAACCAAATCATCTTCCACTCTTTAAAGAAATAAAAACAGAGATGAAAATCAATTTCAATTAGAATATATACTTCAATTAGAATTATCATCAACAACTGCAATTACATCCACATGACCATATATACTTCAATTAGAATTATCAACAAACAAAGGCATACCTCATTCAACAATACTACTAATAATTCGATCATACCAGGCATATTACTAATACTAACTCACTTCAGTTCTGCGCTAATAACTGCAGTTCAACCTAACAACATGCACATCCAAGTATCAGTTCAACATATATACAATATCTTAAATACTCATCTCAAATCCTGGTTCATCAACAACCACATAGTCTCGACAACATACATAAATAACTTTACTAATTCGATTGAGAAGAATAATTACCTCAAACCAATCCAACTCAAGCAATTGAATTAGATTCTTCTTACTCTGACCTGACTCAGAATTCATCTCAATATCACCACCATCTACCAAAACCAACTCTACCCTTCTTCTGTCTCGATCTGAGTCTCATAATCAGCAACCCTCAGAAACTCTAATTCATAAATTGGGGAAGAACATGAGGAACCCTAAATCTGCAATTTCTTAATCAATTTTTCAGGATAACTCCACCATTTACATCAAATACCAATTAAAAACAAACTCATCTTCTAACTTCTCCTTATTCACCTTTAATTGAATTCTCGATCAATTACAGAAAACCCTAACTATTGATTCTTCAATGATTCGTCACTGAATCAACTTCAAGGCTTAAATTAAAAAACTACTCATGAATCTTCAACAACAATAACTTCATAATTTATCTTCTAAATCTTCATAACATCATCCAACTCTATAAACTCTAATTCATATCTTTACTGATTTAATATTTCCTCTTCTCTCCTTGTTCAGCCAAGAACAACACCACCTCCAGCAACAACCCATGACTCTTGTCTAATTATCCCAACCTCACCACCTCAGAGCCCTCACAAGAATTCACCAGAGGTGAAAAACAGAAAGAAGAGAAGAAGAAAGAAACGAGAAGAAGAAGAAAATATAAATGAGAGTTTATCCTCTCGGTCGATTAACCCAGGGAAGGAGAGGCGACACGTATGAAGTGCGGGTTAACGGGTTAACCCGTGGTTTCACGGTCCAGGCCGGGTTAACCCGTTTCTCGACGGGTCACCATTTCTCCAACCCGAACCCGGCTTGTTTAGAAACCAGCCAGTCCGGGTTCGGGTTTTCACGGTCCGGGCAAGGGTTAACCCGCGGGTTTCGGCTTGTTTTCCAGCTCTAATAACGTACCGTGTTTGGAATTTTATGGAAGTCCAAATTCAATTTGGGAATCGAATAATTTTTATGTTAGGACTATTTTTTTCTAATTAATATATAAAGGACAAAAAAATCCATATATTTTATGCGAAAATAAAAGGAAAAAATAAATAAAATTTACACATATCCTCCATCTATTTAATGTATTTGCCTCGTCACACCAAATCAAAAATACACCTACATAGGGCGGGGCAAAGCTCCGCACACACCAAATCGAAAATGCATTGCTGCGGGGCGAGGCGGAGCCCCGCGCACACCAAGTTGAAAGGAAAAAAATAAATAAATTTTGCATATATTTTCCACCTATTTAGTGTATTTTCTTCGACACACCAAATCAAAAATACGTCTCCACAGTGCGGGGCGAAGCCCCGCGCACACAAATAAAAAATGCATCGCTACGGGGCGGGAGAAGCCCCACGTATACCAAATCATACAACGTCGCCTCGCGCACATCAAATCAAAAATACATCGCCACGGGCGGGGCGAAGCTCCCGCACACCAAGCTAAAAAAAATATGTCCAGTGCATAGCACGGGCACAAATCTAGTCCTTCAAAAACGTGGTGCATATTTGGTCCCATACCATTGGTCAAATTTACTTCTTTAGTTTCCAGTTTTTGTTTTTACTAGGAGTGTGCAACGGACGGACGGTTGCGGATTAGGGGTCACCCGCAACCAAACCGTCCAAGTTGCGGATTTGAAAAATCAAACCGTGATCGGCCCAATCATCCGCGGATTGTACGGGCCGGTTGCAGATTAACCTCGGATTTGGTAAGAAAAAAAAACTGTCAAGCAAGAAAAGAAGAAAACTCAAATTCCCAACTCATCATCACATCTCTGCTCATTGAGCAGCGGAGTCTCGGCTCTTTGGTTCGATCCAGTTCCCATGTTGGGCCTGCTTGCTTAGTGACATCAAGCTAAAGAAGCAAATAAGCAATCCATTTTTGATATGGGCTTAGTGACATCACATTCAATTAGCTGGACTTAGTGGCTTATAGCTAATGGAGCAGAGTCAGATGCGGTGCGGGTGAATCCGCGGTTTTCAATATTCAACCGCATCCAAACCGCTAAAACGTGCGGGTTTGAGAATCCCTATCTTATCTATTCCTAACAACAAATATTTTTTATTTTATAAATGTTCTCCTTATCCTTCATATCAAATCTTCAAGGGGAAAAATGTGATTATCTTTTTGATTTTCGATAACCCAAGTTTCACTTTAGATAAAAGTAGCGATATCCTGCTTAATATGTGGCATTCCCGTATCACGAATTTTACCGTTTTATTCACGTACGTTTGCAACTCCGAACCCAAGACGCGTATTATGTGGCATTCCCGGATTATTCGCGAATCGTTCACGAACTTCACGTATCCCGAATGATACGTCCGCTTAATTCGCCAGAAATTCTTTAGCTTTTATGTTTTCAAAGGCCCTATTTTTTGGGCTTTACTGCCTCCCAAGCATACACGGCCCAATATTAGACGTTGTTGTAATTTTTATGAAACAAAAATGACAGAAGAGATTTGAAGGTGAAGGTGAGAGAGATCTAAACCACTATACCACGTCCTCTTTGATGACTAATGTTGTATATATTATTAATATCATCATATTAAGTTTATTTTTCTTTAAATAACTCACATGTATGCATAAAAATTAGTGTATGACCTTATAAATACTAATTATTTATTATATATAGATACCGAATTTTCAGATCCGAACTCACATTTATAAATCGAATTATACACGTACGTATGCCGTTCCGAATTACTGACGAATCACGTTCCGTTGATCGAATTTTCGACCGAATTTGGGTTTTACAAAACCGTATAATACTCGTACGTTTGCCGTTCCGTACGTTTGCCGAATCTCGAATTGCTAACTAGGGTTCCAATTACCTCTTCTTCTCTTCTAAATTCAATTTAGTTTCACTAGTACCCATTGCCTGCTCATTTGATTCTAAATTCAACATTCAAAATAAACCTTCAAATTCATAAAAAATGTCTTTATAATGATTACCCATTAAAACTCAGGTACATCAGGATCATAAATTTAAAACCATCAAATCCAAACAAAAAACGAACCATGTTCTTCTGATGCAAGAACATGAACTCAATCTTTACCATGTGCCCAACTAACATTGTCGTGGCATATGTATATATACATGATTGTAATGATTTGTGACGATTGGATTCAAAAGTAAGAATTGACGTGTTGCAGTTGTTGATCTATCCTGTCTATCATTGCTTTGACAAATTCAAAATAAAGAATTTATGTTGAAACCTATTTTTTGTTTGTTTAAATCAATAACTAAAACCAAATATTATTTTTTTGAAGCATGCGTTTTATTAAATTAAACTGAGATTACACGTGGGAATGTTATGCCCATAGAATCTGCTATTATAATAGAACTTATAGGTATGGGAATTAAATTATCCCACAATGTTGTTGCGAGCTTTCCTATAGAGCAATCATCTCCCGCTCGATTTGCCAGACCGTCCGCTGCTCGATTTCCTTCTCTGTAGACGGGTCTAATGGTATATTGTTGAATTTGGGTAAACCTATACTTGATTTCTGCGTCTAAATCTTGTTTTTGATCAACCATTAAACCCTATTTTTTTTTTCCTTTGTTTTGATTCTGTACCGACAACGACGATGGTTGGTGGAGGAGATGAGAACATATAAAGAGAGGAAAAAAGTGTAAATGGAGGAGATTTTACTCGTATTGTCCGACTTAAATGTAGTTAAAACAATAAATAGAAAATGAAATAAGAAACTAGATATGAGGTGGTTTCCGTAGAAAATGTACAGTGACTTGGACGAATAACCGTGGCTGAAATGTGCACCCCACTTTTAGAGGGTTGCACAATTCTAGACTCATATTTTCATGTTACATTGTTAAAAAGATGTATATATCATTCAAAATGACCATTTAAAAAAAATATATAATCCGTCTTGGTAAATCCAATTCTATCCATGAACTATATTAGAACAAAAATGAAAATAAAAATTATTTTTCCTTTATCTCTCTCCAAAAACGTGTAAATTGTGAGATTATTTTTTCTTTAACACAAAATTGGTTAAAAGACCAAAATCAATAATTTCTGGGTGAAAAACACATTTAGATTTTGATGCTGTTTAAATGGACAAAAATGTAAAAATAGCCAGGATGTAAACAGTTTCATCTTACCCATTTTCAAATATTTTTTCTTATTTTTAATTTACATCGGGATGCATCCAGTTTTATCCTTACCTTTTTTAAGTTTAAGTCAGGATGAATCCAATTTCATCCTTGTTGTGTTTTTGGTGTCCATTTCACTCATACAAATTTTTACTCGTCCATTTAAACCATGTTTTAAAAATATTTGGACAAATGACTCATTTTCCGTTCTTTTAAAGAGACACAAAAAAATATAATTATGATGGTCCATTTATAATGAGACGAATAGGTTTTGGTTAAGGAGCTGCTAGAATTACCAAGAAAGACCCCGAGCGAAGACCGCATGGCTAGAAGAGAAGCTTTTTTAGAATTGGGATGGTAAAAGGTAAAAAATGAATCCCACCATTGTGTTCATCGGGATTTCTTCTCTCTAAATTTTTCCTCCATAAACCTAACATTTTCTTTTGGTTTATCATTGGTGTGAAAAATGAAAAGAACGGGCATTTAACCGTACTCTAGTCGCTAATATTTTCTCGTGAATTCTCTAACAACAAAATATTGATAACTGCTAAATTGAAATAGGGCCATAAAACTTTTTTTCTTTTTTGATATGTGAAAACCAGATCTAGAGGCCTATCCAAAAGTAGCCAGTCAAACCAGCTCCACTTCTAAAACTTGCCGAACTCAACAGTACAACTACGCTAATACAATTTTTTACGGTGAAGATTGGATCCCTAACTTTCTACTTGCCCGAGTTGATGGGAAACTAATTTGCTGTAAGTTTGGACTTTAAACCCTCCATGAGACAATTTAATTGGGCCGATCGACCGGAGGGCCCGTAGGGAGGTAGTCTTTGGGACACTAAAAACCCGAATTACCCTTAAACTTAAAAATGAGTTCCTTCATTGTCCTCACTTTTATTTTTACTTCCACCGCTACACTGTCACCGACAGCATCACCTTTGCCGACACCACCAACACCCACAGTATTGCCGCCGCTACCATTCTTTCCTTCACCACCACCGTATTTAGCACTGCCATCACCACCACCGTTCATTTTTTCACAACCAACCCCATCACCAATTTAACCAGTACTCTTCGTTATCCTTTCTTAATCAGTTAATTCTGATTCTGTCGCCACCAACACCCTCCACCAGCACTACCATCACCGCCAGCAACAATTATCACTAATTCAGATATTAGTGATAATTATCAACAATCATCACTAGTACCAGCAAGACAACCACCACCATTACAGAAAATTTGGTAACATTAGAACAAATTCAATTCAATTTCAATTCATTCCAAATCAAATTTGTCCACACCACTTTCGACACCATCACTAACATCATTAGCAGCAGCAGCACCACCACCACCAGTAACCATCGACATCGCCTCCTCTGCAACCAGCCACCACCGTCATCAGCGACACCAGCATCCTACTCCGCCTCCAGCTACACCATCACCACCGTTACTGAATACTTCGTACCCGTACAATTCAATTCGATTTCAGCTCAATTATTTCGTACAAAATATTTTTTGAGGGGGAAAATTAAAGAGGTTAACGATCTTGATCTTAGTTCGTCGGTGTAATTATTGTATACATATTCAATAATTAGATCCAAGAACTTCTGAAACAGATTTACAACCCGGGTTCTGAGAGAAAATGGTTTGGACTAATCCTTAACTTTCGGCTAAGAGCGAAGTAAACAAGGGAAGAAGTTATCTCCCGACAGTCACGTGGCGTGCTTGATGATTATAATTCTGTGAACAAAATGACGTGCCTCCACTGGACCAAACTTCTTTAGATTAAGACACGTACGAGTGCTATGCTGTGTTTTGGATTGCACATAGCACATCTACCACCACTGGACACAGCCATTGGCCCACTTCCGCAGCTACGGCCGCTACAGAAATGCTTAACCATCATCACGATCACCGCCGTTACAAAATACCAATCAAAATTACAATGCTTAAAAGTTAAAAGCATGTTTTTGTATCTACTACAACTTATATATTATTGTAAAGAGAAAAGCAAATTGGTTGCATCTGCTTTGAGGGTCACAAATTTTTTTGGAGTCCCATTGCGGTGATGTATTCTCGGTCGGCCCTCTCAACCGTGGCAGCGGTGTTCTAGTCACTGTATTGCTCAAATCATCTTTCGGTAGTATCTAGCAGCAAATCTTAGCAATTAAATTGAAATTGGACCATGAACAATTGAATCATAAGCGCCAAAATTGAATCACCATGAACAATTGAATCATAAGCGCCAAAATTGAATCATAAGCGCCAAGCTATGGCCTAAATCTAGTACTAGTACTACTACCTATTTTGTCGAAAGCAATGTGCACTAAACGATGCAGCGACGAAAGAAGGGAACCCTACCGATGTTCCAACATTCAATTTGGGGAACGTCCCTAATTAAACACTCACAAAGCATCTTGACACGGCTAATTTTGGGCGAATCATAGAGATACTGATCTACGCTATTCAGCCGGGACCCATCGCGGACTTGACGATTCCCAGAATCCCAGAAGAATATTGAAGTTGTTATGGACGAGGATTATTGGTTGGCTCACCATTACTTATAGCAAATGTCTAAAAACCAACCTGCCAAGAGGCCCAAGACTGCTAGTTAGTAAAGGAGAACTAGTGAAGAAATTTGGGTGATGCTAAAGTGGATTTCCAGCATGCCAGGATAAGAACATGTTCGTTCCGGAAGTTCCAGAAGACATCACTTGTCACTGAGTTTATTATCAAAGGTACACTTTGGATAAATCTCCTCCAAGTGGTTCCACAAATAGATACTCATATACAGGACTTTTGCGATGCATTTAACTACATTATATGGTTGCCCAAAAACTGTGGTCCGACGATCCTATTTCTTCGGCTATAAAGCTTTCACATGATCGTGTACGTACATGAACAAAATAGATATACATGGGTTCAGTCCGTACATGAAAACTCGTTGTCTACATTTATTTTTGTCTCATCAGCCAATAGGAAGCATTTCACAAAAAAAAAAACGGAAAATGAGTCATTTGTCCAAATATATTTAAAACATGGTTCAAATGGACGAGTACAAATTTGTATGGGTGAAATGAACACAAAAAAAATAGCAAGAATGAAACTGAATTCATCCTGACTTAAACTTAAAAAATAACAAGGATGAAACTGGATGCATCCTGATATAAATTAAAAATAAGAAATTATTTGAAAATAGGTAGGATGAAACTGTTTACATTCTGGCTATTTTTAAATTTTTGTCCATTTAAACAGTATCAAAATCTAAATGTCTTTTTCACTCAGGAATTGTTGATTTTAGTCTTTTTAACCAATTTTGTGAAAAAAAGGCATCTCAATCAATAAATAAATAAATAAAACCGACAAAGAAATAGAAGATCGAGTTTGGAATTGGTAAACCAAAGAATCAAAAAAAAAAGTAACAAAGAGCCAAGCAAAATTAATAATCAAAATAACATACACCAATTGTCTCAAAGAAGTCGATAAAAATTCGAGTCCCATAAGCTTGGCATTTTAATATTTGATTTCACCCAAAATAAACTAGACACAAAATTGGTTAAAAAGATCAAAATCAACAATTCTTGGGTGAAAAAGACATTTAGATTTTGATACTGTTTAAATAGACAAAAATGTAAAAATAACAAGGATGTAAACAGTTTCATCCTACCCATTTTCAAATATTTTTTTTTATTTTTTATTTACAACATGATGCATCCAGTTTCATCCTTGCTATTTTTTAAGTTTAAGTCAGGATGAATCCAGTTTCATCCTTGCTATTTTTTGGTGTCCATTTCACCCATAATAATTTTTACTCGTCCATTTGAACCATGTTTTAAAAATATTTGGACAAATGACCCATTTTCCGCAAAACAAACTTGAATCTTAATTGGAGATTCGTGCGTACACTTATTTATTTATTTTTAGTGAGAGGGAGAAATTCACCTGGTAAAGATGTTAGTTTTGAAGGAGAAATATAGAGAAAGATAAAAGAGACACAAAGAGAAGGATTTTCCATTGAATAGAGTTAGTATAGTTACATGGATAAATACTTTATATACATGGAAAAGGGAAGACCAAAAGACTATCCTTTTGGACCGCACATCCATGGGCCGTAGGCCCTGTAACATTCCCCCTTGTGCGGTTCAATAACAAAACTTTATACATAGTGCTACTTCAAATGTCGTTCTCTCCTTGATGACTTGTGTCTAAGACAATTCTCCATTAAATCTTTAACAAGGAAAAACCCAGTGGGACAAAACCTTGGTATAGCTCTTCACATGTAGTACTTCACATGTTGTCTCGTATTTTACATGTAGTTCATCACATGTAATTCGATCTTTAAATACCACCGAGTCTAAATTAATTTCCTCGTTAAAACTTCGTCAGGAAAAACCCAGTGACACAAAACCTGAACTAAAGAAAAAGAGTACAATATTAATTAAACTTAGAACATAGTTAGATGCGTATACATTGCCTCATTAAAACCTTGACAAGAAAAACCCAGTGGGATAAAACCTTGACGAAGGGAAAAGAGTACAACGTGACAGATGCAAGTAAAAGTGATCCGTTGCATATGATCACTTGGCTCCGTCGAAGTTGACTAGTTGCTTCACAACTCCTAAGGGAGAAAATCCTTGTAGGAAAGACAATAGTCTTAGCTGGGAAATTACATTCCCGGTGTTTGTTGTTGTCTCATTAAAAACTTTGCCGAGTAACAAAACCCTGTGGGAAAAAAGTAACCTCGGTGAAGGAAAATAGTTCAACGCACCATTAGATGCCCTCCCTGATGTCAGACAATTTTCATTAGTCTAATGCAGTCAAAAGGAGTTTATCACACTGTACCTTGGTGACTTGAAAGCTTATAAGACCATGTTGTTGATTCTGGAAGTTATGTTGCTTAACAGACTATCGCGTTTCATTTCTTTGATTCAGATATTTTCAGTAATATCAACGGGATCTTTATGTCTTCAACGTTCAACATACTTGATTTTTTAGTGTTGTCTCGCTAAAAACCTTGTCGAGTAAGAAAACCATTTGGAAATAAATATTCTCGATCGAAGGGAAAAAGAGTACAACACAGCTTCAATTTCGAAGTAAAATATGTCGACATCATATCCTTGGATCCTCCCCCTGACGTCGGCATCTCCCCCTGATTACATTCAGAGTTGTACCATACAATTCCTTTAGTCATGTACTTTTCGAAACTGAATATCGTAAATGACTTAAAAAATAGTCTACCACATCTCCCCCTGATTACTTTCGTTGGAGAAGATATTATTGTTCCTTCATAATCAACAACCTTTTGGATTGCAGTTCCTTTAGCATTCCTTTTTATGTCTTTACAGGGATAAAACAAATTTATGTCAATGGTTACTTTTATGTACATGATTACGTTCGTTATACCATTCTAATGACGTTGCGTTGGCGCTGAGCTATATCTAGCTAACAAGTTCACTGAGGATGTAACATTTGGTCGAGTACATTATGCTAAGTACAATAATGCGTCTATTATACTTAGATAAGGAAAGTTCATCTCCCGACCCAACTTCGTCATCTTCCTTTAGACGAATTGGTCATTTATATACATTTGAAACTCGACTAATCATGGGAGTGCTAGCAGCATGTACGTCTTTGTTAAATTTCCTGACAATGAACATATGCAAACTGGTGGAATAATATACCACAAGCTCGGTCTTCTAGTTTAGAACATAGATAAGATCGAGATTTCCCAGGATTTTCATCTCAAATTCATATTTTAAATAGCTTGTAAGATCTCTTGTTCCATTAAGAGTACTTATCATGTCCATACCGTCGACATAGATAGCTATAATTCTGAATCAGGAACTTATTTAATACGCATGGCACGAAACCTTACTTGTTTATCCCTTCCCAATCAAATAGTCACTTAGACGGGTATACCACATCCGCCTAATTGCTTAAATCAATAAGTGGGTGTTCCAGTGTAACTGCAAACACACTCTGTGGTTTAGAGTCATTCGACTTGGGAAGCAAAAGGCCATCATGCACTTTTGCAAATATCTTCGAGTCTAAATCTCCAGAGATATAACCACATCTACTATGTTTCAAGTTCTTTTGAAACTACCAAGCAAACTAATTAACTGAACATTATGATGTTCAAAAGAGTAAGCGATCCAGGGGTTTGTGATAAACCTCACGCCACAAGGTGATTCTTTATACTTTAAGACCTCATTCTTCTCACTACACTTTGTGACAAATAACCACATATGTCCCACAGGATTTACACTAGGTTGGTTAGCACTACCACACCAAATACCTGTATATTTGTCAAAGAACTAAGTTCTACCTGGATTGCGTAGGCCAAATATGCTATTTATTTGAAATTTATCAAAATAAAGCATGGTTCGATCTCATTGTGCTCTACTTCTGGAGCAACTATTTATGGATTATATCATCATTGTGCACGCATGATCCTTCTATTGACTCATATGCATTCTCATAATCCGTCAGGATTTCATTGTTCTCTAGAATCATTTAAAACTTCAGAGCGTCCTCCAGTTTGATTCATGGACATATTCAGAGACAATCTTATGAGATGATTTCTGATGATATAAATAAGTTGTTCCTTACTCACCTACTTCCTTTCTAGGCGAGGATTGATCGAACCAAGTGGTCTCTCCATCTTCCTTTATGGAGCCACGGCCTCAACCACACTTCCACTGAGTGTAGTTGCAACACCTTAGTCTATGGTGTATATCCCGTATTGAGGATTTGTAACTTTGCAGGTAGGTTTGTAGCTGGTATGTGTGACCTCATCTTAGCAACAACAATACATTCTGAAAATCGAATATTCTTTATCACTTCACATTTACATTTGTGGAGTACAAGAATCAATATGAGACACAGTGGGAACACACCACGACAATTCCTGTCGTTCCCTTATAAAATACTTTTTCTTATCTCCTCCTAACGACGGGAAGACTGTCTCATTAAAGTGATAACCCGCAAATCTAGCGGTAAGAGATCTCCTGCCAAAATTTTTAAAATGCGGATAATTGTTAGGAACTCATTTCCAACATAACTACTTAACAGTTTTGAAGACCCATCATAGTACGATGTGGAGTCGTAATGGCACATATATAGTGCAACCAAAAAATACGTAAAAACACGAATGCCAGGCTTAAATCCAGTTACCAATTGGTACGCAGAAAAGATTGACTAATATTGGGTTCTAAAAACGCATTAAGTAAGATGTGTGTAATATTGCATATCCCCAAAGCAATACAAGATAGGTTGGTAAGTATAACTTATTCCTTAGGCACCATCTGTAACCTTTGATGGCAGCCTTTGCGAGACCTATTAAGCATGCAATATTCATCAAGTCCTTTTGATGTAAATTCTCTAGCATTAATAAGGGTGGTGAGCCTTTGCACCTTGTATTGTGTAATATGTGCTAGGAGTTTTTAAACGCAAATTTCTTGGGAACTATAACTAGTCCAAAATGTCAAAACATTCACCAGAGCCATAAGTCACTTTAATGGTCCGCATTCTGCATGAATATTTTTTCTAAATTTCACCTTGTTATCTTTGTAATATGGATTGTTTACCATTTGCATCTTAGGATGGTCTCGATCCTATTTTACTGAAGACTTTGTAAAATGAGTGGTATGCTCTCTTACTTAAAAGCATAATGGAAGGGAGGAGGGGGTTGTGCATCTGATACTTTAGAAAACACTTATTGAGAGATATGTCGTTACTTCGCATTCTGTCAAACTTTTTCCGGTTCTCTCTTCCACTCAAACACAGTGATGTACGTATGATTCCTTCCAAAACGAAACATCATGTTACAACCAAAGTGTCTTTATGGTTATGTCAAAGTCTGTAGGAGTCAATTCCCAATTTCATCGTCGGAATCAATATGGATTCAATAATCCAAATACTATAGTGATTTACATTTCACTAGATTGACTCATTAAATTTTCTAAAATATGTTTCCTTCCAAATACATTAGAGACTATAAAAGATGCGGTCGATTACATTCTCATCACTGTGAGTTTACCCATGATATCCACTTGCATGGGTTTCTTTGAAAATTTAACAAGGTGTTACTAGCCCTTAGTACATATAGAGCTTATGTGACTTTTAGTCTTTGTTCCATCTTGGCAATAAATTTATGAGCAGTACTTCGCTCGATAATCCAATCATCGTAGTTACGTTTTAAGGAATTAATCAACAACTAGTATATATTCCTTAAATTAGTGGAAGAAAAAAAACTATCAGTTAGACATTTGGGTCTTGAGAGTTTTAAAAAAAAATGTCGGATTCAATTCAATTACTTTAGATAGAATATATGTTACGCTTCACCCAATATATCTCAAATGCTTTAGAGAATTTATGTCTCGTGTTTTCATTCCATAAGTGCAGACATTTGATCTAGTTCAACTGAATAAGATATTCAATTGGCTAGGCAAAGTTCTTGTTGCCATTAAATTTGATGTGGAAATTGGCTGCTACTATGATACACACATTATATTATACCAACATCTATGACCAGGTGCATTTCCAACTCTGCCATTTATGATGGGAGCTAGAATTACATTTTAGCTGATCCCATGTTCAATTGATACCTGTACTTTGGTGTCATTACTACTGGGAAAAAAATAAATTTTTGTTTCATGATGTATATGTCCCTTTTTACATGTTTTATATGAGTCGGTACGTTTAACCCTCATATTACTTCGGGGTTCTTTCCATTTTCAAATTTTGCTACATTTAGCTTAATTTGAGAAATTCCTTTATCTCAACAGGCCAAGAGAATATGTCAACCACTTACTTCAGGTTGAATAGATTACTAAAAATAGTTCTCTTGTTGTTATACTTCAATATATATTGGTTCGTTAGTATCATGGTTGAAGTAGAGGAATGGAAATTTTATGACTCATATCACCTTTTGTGAGTTCTTCCACAAAAATTAGAATACATGAGATTTTATTTGCAATGTATCTTTTGAAATTACCGACTCTTTAATAGTCGAGCAAGTGGATTACATCCCACGAAACATTCAATTTGGGAAAAAAATATCATGTACACAATAATGGTCCAAATACTTCTAAATCCCAAATAAATACATTGGAATCGAGTTGGTGCAACCAATTAAACAAAGGACATCATTCAACTATAGCCAACTATGTGATGTGGACTTAACTTAAGACAAACAAAAAACAGAACTATACATGTTTTAAAAGCAAATAAATAAGCCACTAAGTATAAGTATTCACTTTTACATACCTCAAGCTCAGGTTCCCCTTTACATAGACTGAACCGGAACACAGTTGGCCATGCACAGCCGAGACAAAACACAGCTGGAACGGATCCGGACAGAACCGTGATGAGTTGAACTGTGCTGAGTTGACTGGGTTGGACCAGACTAGATCAGACCGGACCGGGCAGAAAAATTTCACATTCTCGTCGGACAGATTTGCTTTCTCCTTCCGCCAACAGAGAAGAAAAGTTTTCATCTCAGTTACCCCACCGACGGAAGAGGGAGGCATAAAAACATACAACAACAACCATAAAAAAATGAATTAGTATAATCGCAGTACGATCGGAATTGAATCTCCGATTGGGATTGGATCGATGTTGTATATACAAATACACAATTAAACATACAACAACAAAAACATTATTGTAAAATAAAAAAACGTATTAGTAATCACAGATCGGGATTGGATCTACGATAGGGATTGGATCAATCTAAATCTTCATACTAATCAGATAATTCAAAATGATGATTACAACAAAAATAGGCTAGGGCCTAAGAGAATATCGCATAAGATGAACGAGAAAATTAAATTAAAAAAAATCAACCAACCTCAACATATATAGCAATCATCAAAAGGTTTAATCATCGGTCAATAGTCTAACCTACCATCAGATGTAAAGTCATTCTAGTGGTAAAGACCAAACAAATCAAAACAGATACAATTCATAATCAATCATTAACGGATGATCACACGAAGCACAACTGGACAAATTATGCAATTGCATAGAAGAAAAAAAAAAAGAAAAAACAGATCAGACACAAACGGATCATATAATCATAGAACATTATTTATTTATTTATTTATTTTTATATATTTATTTTTTGATAAGCGATCATAAAACATCGAATTAACCAATCCACCTTTTTTTTGCAGCGTTTCTGATTGAAATAGTAAAAACAAAGTCGCATCACAGATCCATAAAACAGATTCACGAGATCGTACCTGAGTCATGATTATCATTAGAAAAAAAATGAAAAATTTCGGCGTTGAAGAGCTCGTGCATAATAACGTTTTGAAAGAGAAATATAGAGAAAGATAAAAGAGACACAAATAGAAGGATTTTCCATTAAATAGAGTTAGTATAGTTACATGGATAAATACTTTATATACATGGAAAAGGAAAGACCAAAAGACTATCCTTTTGGACCGCACATTCATGGGTCATAGGCCCTGTAACAATTGGTGAATTCTTTCTCATCACATTTACCCGTGTAATTATGATTGGAAGTTCGGCTATTTAGTGTATGGTTTATGAATGTCGTTAAAGTTATAGGCTGGACCTGCCATGACTCCCTAAACAAAAAAGTCCCCTTGCTTCATTGCTTTTTTTTTTCCTAAAGATACTCAACTATTTTATATTGAGAAATTGAGTCAATTGCCCAAATTTTTTTAGACTATGGTTCTAATGGACGAGTAAAAATCAGTATGGGTGAAATGGACATAAAAAAAACAACAAGAATGAATTTCGATTCATCCTGGCTTAAACTTAAAAAATAACGAGGGTGAAACTGGATGCATCCTGATGTAAATTAAGAATAAGAAAAAATATTTGAAAATGAGTAGAATGAAACTGTTTACATCCTGACTATTTTTTATATTCTCGTCCATTTAAACAGTGTCAAATTTTACATGTTTTTTTCACCCAGGAATTGTCGTTATTGGGTTAATTGACCAATTTTGTGTTTTATATTCTCATCATTAACCTTAATTTGCAAAAGCATATAGGAAATTTGCCTATTTTGGCCAACTGGAGCTTATCAAGTACATCATTAACATTTTCAATATGCATGTTTACGAAAAAAGAGAAGGGCTATTCACCATCGCCTGTTGGCTTCTTCTCAAAGAAATTTTCTATAATTCATGATCAGGTGGAAGGAAGTAGTTTATGAGCCGCCATGATTGCTATATACCTATATCCTTGTAAGATTCATTAGTCCCTAGTGTTTCCTAGCTATACTGTAGGTTCTTTAGAAAAAAAACATGATCAATGATGATTACTTAACTTAGATGCTAGCTAGTATACCACCAATCACAACGTAGTCCTAAATGGTCCGCAATGAGGCGCTTTATGATAGCAAAAGCAAAATGTATATGCCTAGTCGGACACTAATTATATATGTTCATGAAGACAAACTCAAAGTTAAGTATAGTTTTGGTTTTAACATATATATTTAATTTCTGTTAATGTGGACTTTTGGGTGATGAGATCCACTTCATCTGGCTCAAACACTCCTCTTTTGATATTTGGTTGCAGATAGTTCAACCACCTCAGCCTACAGCTTTTCCGACAGCGATTTAGGCCTGAAACATATCAACAAAAACTATGAAATATGCGTATTTTATAGATATATAGCTAAAATGATCCGAAATATGTCAGTTACATGCACATATACCTGCTCTAAGAGGAACTTGACGCCATTTTCCTGGACCATTCTTCTCAATAAATTTCCTTAGAAGTAGATCTTCTTCCTCAGACCAAGCTCCTTTCCTCAAACCTTTTGAGGATGATGAAATTGCTGAAGCACCCTCCATATTGTTGTGATTCATCAAGTAGTTCTGCGTTTTCATTTAATTTTCTATTTGACCGGGGTTAATTTTTGAACGGTGATTATATTTAGCTGAGAGAGTAATGCTACTAGTAGCGCACTTGTAAGTAATTGGAAACAACATATACAGAATTATGCATGCATGTTTAGCAAAAAAAAAAAAAAAAAGCATGGAGTCTGAGGGTGCATGATAATAAAGTAGAGCATGAGAGTCTATTTATAATGCATTTCTAGAAAAAAATTCATGGCTAATTTGGGTACTTCGTAGAAGGCAACTTACGTGCATATCTTTTAGCCACATTCACGCTTACTCCATTTTCATGGCTAATTTGGATTCTAATAAATAGCAGACAAACTTACGTGCATACCTTTTAGCCACAATCACATGTATTTTTGTTTTGTTTTATATGATAAAAATCTCTAATGGAGATTTCATTTCACTGAGTGTAATTAGTCGTTTGATATTTGAGTTTTGGTTAGGAATCGACGATCCAACTTTAGTACTCAGTTATTCATGAAGAAAACCCCTAGACCAAACTACTGATATTGTTCGAGCAACTTATTTAGTGGAATCTATAACATCAATTAATAGTACAATATGCTCATAACCTTAATCGGCCATCTCGTCTCCAAACGATAATAAAACTTGAAATGTATGTTTCCCATTTTCTTTTTGATCAGCAAAAGTGAAATTAATAAAAAGTACACAAGCCGTCTGAAGGCTATTACAGCTGAAGGTGGGCAAAAATTGCCCAAAGAACAAAGAAAGTACAAAGGAAAAGAAACTCCAAGATCTCTAGATATGTAAGTAGGTCAACAAGAGATAATCAACTTGACGTACCTGTGTGTACATATTTCACCATCAAACATCTGTATGTAGGAAGACACGTGGAGAGCATGCGGACCAAGTCATCAAAACATGATGACACATACTCACAGCCAAGAAGTCCATCCTGTGGACGTCGGATCTTTGCTCGAAGAAATCCAAGGGCAGAAGATAAGAGATGTATCAAAAACACGATGTACTGCGGAGCACCAAATAACTCCCGAAGAGTTACTTTATCTCATACCCAAAAGAAGCCAAGATCAACGGTGAAGAAAAGGTCGACTGACATGGACGTGACAGGGGAAGAAGACACTTGTCTGACACGAGCATGCGTCTCAACTACCCGCATTAAACACTCTGAGCAATATACGTGTCGATCAACCCGTGGAACGAACAAGGATTACTCTGCGTGATTAAGTAATGAACGAAGACCTCCGCGTGATGGACACAAAGCACAAGAAGATAAGGTTCCAACGGCCCTCAGAAACGGATCCCACAATCTAACCCTATAAATACCCCTTCTCCACCAAGAGTAAGCGGGATCGGAAAAAAGAGTGGAGAAAAGAGAGAGAAGAATTGTAAGTGTAAGTTTATCTTTTACAATTCACAAACCAATGTAGACTCCAAAGTCATTCGACTACCTCTGTAATCATCAATGCATAGTGAAAACAACAACCCCGTGGATGCAGGCCTTAGTGCTGAACCACGTAAATCCGAGTCTTATTTACATTTCAGTACTATACGTTCATTTGATACTCCACGGATTTCACTTTTGTACTACGTTTTCTTTATCTTCCTCTATGTGAACGCCTCTAGTGATGATATTAGATGAGGCTATGATAAACCCGAAGGTTTTGAGCCAAGGAATCAGTAGTCATTTCATCAGTTCGAGTGGGCACATAGAGTGCGAACATTGTTTGTGAACATATAGATGCCTTCGTGATTTACGTGTTCACAATTTGGCGCTAGAAACAGGGACTTCGTCCCGGTAAAAGATTTATCTTATCCTGTGATTTCATCTGAAACTAGCATATGATTGCTCTGCTTCATTAGCTCTAGCAGTATTTACCTTTTGTTAAACTTTACCATATTCAAAGCAATTTAAACTGGTTAAAAGATTTATTGCTTAGATCCATGGATTTACATTTTTTAGATCTCGTACGGACCTGTCTTTCCGGTGGGTTTTCGAAAATATTCAAAAAGATCTACGTGCATTTTCAAAGGGATCCTTTCACGTGGCCCTCAGGCAGTTTTTCCCTGTCTTGGAGTAAGGTATTTCGCAAACTAACCCGATCCGCACGGACATTTCTGTTTTTCGCTGTTTGAAATACCCTTGTGCAGAAAGAAAACGACAAAAGGACCCACGATGGAAAAGATGCAGGAAGCAGGAAAATCCAAAGCCTCGTCAAAGGAAGCACCAAGAACAACCCCGGTCATCACCCGGAGAAAGCAGAAAGGAGACAAAGCCAAAATGACTAGTCATAGGCAGGATACTGCGGAGATCACTTCGCCTTTGAACGCTAACTCCGTTGCAGCCGCGGCCCTCAGAGCAGCGGCAACAAAGTACAGTACGGCAGCGGCAGCCCCAAAGGCTGCGGAAGCCAGCAAAACTCTTGCTACAAATCAATTTCACCAACCAAAAGAAAGGGTGGATGAATCCGGAACACATCAACCCGCGCACCCGCCAACCTTCGGAATGCCAATCAACAAACGATCAGAATCAAACTGTGCCGGCGGCTTTAACACCGCAGATGGGCACTCGGCCCGATCTGGAAATGCCAACAATCGAAGCTGAACCTCTACCACCCTTAGTGCAAACCGTAGAAGAAGGTGGAACCATGGCCGTAGTAGCACACGCTGGGACTCTCAATCAGGGGTCAAACCAATCACATCGATTGATGGCCGAGCTTGAAGAATTGAAGAAGAGCCAGCAGGTTTACGCAGATGCAGTAGCTCTGTTGGCCAAAGAAAACCAAGATTTAAAAGACCGTATTTCCCAAAGCACGAAGACCAGACAACCACTTGATGAAGCAAATTCAAAGGCACCAGAACCAAATCGAGACCGAAGAGTCATCGTAGCAGCTAATGGAGACGCGGCTAGGGGAAGTAGCGCATCCGACCCGGATTATAATGACGGAGAGTCAGACTATTACGAGAAGAAGAGCGTAGGGAACCATCGCGCGATGGAAGAGCTGCGTGATGAGATGATGGCAGAGATCAGGCAATTAAAAAGTAGACAAGGCGGGGGAAGGTTAGAAGAGGTCATGAGAGAGGCTAACTCCACGCCCCTAACTCATCGCCTGGCCAACACCCCTATTCCGCTGAAGTGCCCTGTCCCGACGTTCGAATGCTATGACGGATCCAGTGATCTCGCTGCACATATTCGGTATTATAACCGTGTCTTATCTAGATGGAGTCAGAACGACGCCGTACTCTGTAGATACTTCCCATCAAGCCTGAAGGGATCGACATTGTCTTGGTTTGATAATCTGCCGCCAGACTCTATCCACTCCTACGACCAACTCGCAGAAAAGTTCTTAAGAACTTACATGTACAACAAGGCTGTTAACACCGGAATGGATAAGCTCTTTTCGCTGGCAATTGGCTACAAGGAAACCACGAGGGAATACACTAACAGATGGCACAAGATCTTCCAAGCCATAGGAAGTGTGGACCCAGTGGTAAGTATCAACTGCTACAAGTGGGGATTAGACCGAATGAGTCCACTATTTGTTGAGATTCATGGAAGCGTGCCTAAGACAGAGGGAGATCTTCGAATAATTATTGAAAAGCACGCTCGTCTTGAAGAAATCCAGCGTGAAAACCTGAGGGCGTACCCGCAGAGGTCTCACCGTACCAATTCCGCAGAACAAACCAATGGGGCCAAAAGGAATTGCTCAGTGGAACGGCCTCACGAAGATAGGAAGGAACGAAGGGATGAACGACGAAAAGACGGTCGAAAATTTGAAGATCAAGTTTACACGAAGCTCAATGCTAGCTATGCTCGGATCCTGCGAGAGATCAAAGGAAGGGAAAATCTGGAGTGGCCATGGTCTAAGGGAAAACATCCCCCAAGAACTGAGAAGTATAAAGATTACTGTGAATATCACTGCTTCAACGGACACCAGACCGAAAAATGTAAAAACCTCAAAATAATGATCCAAAAATGATTGATGCTGGCGAACTCAAACATTACATACGAAAGGATATTGCTGAGGATAGATCCAAACGAACCAAGCCAGTCCAACTTCCATAGGGAAACCGCACAATCAACACCATCTCGTGTTCTGAAGCCGCAGGGCCCTCACTCACAGCACAGATAGGAAAGAGGTTACGGAAGCAGTTCGAGGACCGCTGCGAATTGTATAAGATCGATGGGGTAGAGGTGGACGAGCACGAAGAGTGGATGGACTCACCTATTATCTTCGATGCTGAAGATATCGAAGAAGATATGGAAGACCATAACGACCCCCTGGTCCTCACACTACCAGTGGATGGATTTAACCTTAAAAAGATCCTCATAGACGGGGGAAGCTCAGTGAACGTTCTATTCTACGACGCATTCAAACGAATGAAGCTCCATGAAGAACAGCTAATGACCTCTTATTACACCATCTACGGATTCAACGGAGCACCCACGAAGCCATTGGGAGACATCGTGTTGCAGGTTAACGCCGGACCCATGAAAGTAGAAACACGATTCAGCGTGGTTGACGCCCCATCCCCCTACAACGCCATTATTGGACGAAAATGGTTACATAAACTCAAGGGAGTGGCGGCAACTTACTACCGATATCTCATATTCCCTACACCTGAGGAAGTGATGGAAATCAAGGGAGATCGGGTCTCTGCAAGAGAGTTCCAAGCCACTCAGGATCGTATCAACAACGAACAAGAAGAGCAGCGAAAAACCCGAAGAATTAAAAATAAAGAAGCCGCGAAAGAGAAGGCCATAGACCTGTTCCTCAAGGAAACTACATGAAGGGGTTTGACAAAAGATGATAATGTCTTAAACACAAAGACAGGTCCTTCAGCAGCCAACGAAGGACAGAACATACCAAATAGCAATCAAAGAACGTCCCAGTCCTCGGGGACCCGAAGCCGGTGTTCACGCCAGTAGATCCTGTAAAAGAAATCAATATAGGAACGGAAGAAAACCCGAAAATGATCAAAGTAGGGACCATAATGGACGAAAGAAGGGAAGATTCTCTAACCAAATTACTTAAGGAATACGCAGATATATTCGCCTGGAAACTGGGAGATATGCCGGGGATTGACCCGAAAGTAATCCAACACGCGCTACGCATAAAACCAGGCACGCCCCCGTTCTGGCAGAAAATTAGAAAAGTTGCACCAGAGTACCATAAGGCAGTGGAAAAAGAACTTCGGAAACTACTAGACGCGGGTTTCATCAAGGAAGTCAAGTACCCTACATGGATCTCCAACATGGTCGTCGTTCCTAAGAAAAATGGAGGGGTTAGGATATGCATCGATTTTACTAACCTCAACAGGGCATGTCCAAAGGACAGCTATCCCCTGCCAAGCATAGATCAGCTGGTGGAAGCAGTAGAAGGATATGAAGAACTGTCATTCATGGATGGACATTCTGGCTACAACCAAGTAGCAGAAGAAGATCAGCCACACACAGCGTTCTACACCCCACATGGCCTTTATTGCTACACTAGAATGCCCTTCGAACTTCGAAACGCAGGGGAAACATACCAAAGAATGGTCGATACTATCTTCAGACCATGGATTGGTAGTACCTTAGAAGTCTACGTCGACGATATGCTCGTCAAAAGTAAGCTGCGCAAAGATCACCACCAGGATCTGAGAGATATCTTCGAAGCAATGAGGAAACATCACATGAAAGTAAATCCAGAGAAATGCACTTTCGGTGTCACCTCGGGGAAATTCCTCGGATATCTGGTAACAAAAAGGGGCATTGAGGTAGACCCAGTGAAGATTCAGGCCATAGTAGAAATGCCATCCCCGAAGAATTTAAAAGAAGTGCAGAAGCTCAATGGGTCCATAGCAGCCTTGGGCAGATTTATTGCCCGATCCTCGGACAAATGCAAACATTTCTTCAATATTCTCAAAAAAGGGAGCAAGTTTGAATGGACCGCAGAATGCGAAGAAGCCTTCCAAAAAATCAAAGAACACCTAGCTTCAATTCCGATCCTGCAGAAGCCGGATCATGATGAGGTTTTGGCATTGTACATAGCAGCAACAGAAGACGCAGTTAGCGCAGTGTTGGTCAAAACCAATACGAAGATAGAACAGCCTATCTATTATGTCAGTAAAACCCTCAATTCCGCGGAAAGGAACTATACGAAGATCGAACAACTTATCCTAGCATTGGTATGGGCTACTCAAAAGCTGAGAACCTACTTCCTAACTCACTTCATCCGGGTCCCATGCAAAGCACCACTGGAAGCAGTCCTTAAAAGCGCAGGAAAAGTGGGCAGAATAGCCAAGTGGAACACCCACCTGGATCAATTCAACATCATCCATGAAATTCAACATTCCCGAAAATCCCAAGTTTTGGCGGATTTCTTAGCAGACCTCCCCCTGGACAACGACGAGGAGATTGAGGGAATACCAGAAGCCGAGGAAGAAAGCAAGGATTCAATGGATATCCTCGAACCCGCGAGTCAAATACAATGGGAAGTCTTCGTCGATGGGTCCAAAAATAAGGAAGGAGCAGGAATAGGCATCGTCATCACCACCCCAACCGGAGAAAGGATCGTACAGGCACTCAGGTTAGAATTCAAAGAGCATACTAACAACATCGTCGAATACGAGGCAGTCGTACATGCCCTCCGTTTAATAATAGAAATGGGGGTAACCGATGTAAGACTGACAAGTGATTCACAGCTTGTCATACGGCAAATAGGGCTCGAGTACAATGTGTACGACGACACCCTCTCAGCTTACATGGCCTTGGTCCAAACATTGGCATCACAAATTCCAAACATCAAGTTCCGGCACTTATGCAGAAGGGATCTCAGGCACGCGGATGCCCTAGCATATATATCACATGCTGAAGGACAAAAGCGTCGAAGCTATTAAGATAACAAGGGTATACGAGCCTTCGATTGCATCACAATTCTCCTTCGCTACCAATCAAGATACAGTGGAAGAAAATATCGAAGACCAGGTAGGAGAAGACATCCATAACGATTTTGACGAAGAAGACATCCTGTCAAGAGCAAATCAAGACGAAGATTTCAGCAACGAAGATGATTGGAGAAAGGTGATCCATGCGTTTCTCCAAGAAGGAACTTTACCCGCGGATCATAAACAAGCCAGGAAAATACTCTCCAAAGCAGGAAGATATGACCTTCGGGATGGAATCCTGTACAAGAAATCCTTCCTCGGACCGTTACTACGCTGCTTGTCCAGAAAAGAGGGGCATCGAATTCTAAACGACATCCATTATGGCGACGCAGGGAATCATAGCGGCATGAGATCACTGGCCGACAAAGCAAAAATGCAAGGATATTACTGGCCCACAATGATACAGGATGCCGCAAGAATGTCCCGACGATGTGAAGAATGTCAGCGTTTCGCCAAAAAGATACACGCGCCAGCAACAACGTTAAATTCTGTAGGTAGCCCGTGGCCATTTGCAAAATGGGGCATAGATATCGTCGGGCCTTTCATCGAGGGATCAGGGAAAAGACGATTTTTGATAGTAGCCACGGACTATTTCAGTAAATGGGTGGAAGCTAAAGCCTTAGCCAGAATCAGAGACGTGGATGTGTTTACTTTCATATGCCAAAACATCATTTGCAGGTTCGGCATACCAGTAGAAATCGTGTCCGATAATGGTAAGCAGCTACAAGGGAAAAATATAGAAATGCTCTTCGATACTTTCAAAATAAGGAAGAACAAATCCACCCCCATATACCCTCAAAGAAACGGACAAGCGGAAGCCACTAACAAGATCCTCGCCCTTATCCTCAAAAAGCAATTAGACGAACATAAGGGGCGATGGTATGAACAGTTGCACAATGTGTTATGGTCATACAGGACAACACGAAGATCTGCCACTGGGGAATCCCCGTTTCTCCTCACTTATGGAGCTGAAGCGGTCATCCCAACAGAGATCCTCATGCCAACCACAAAGACTGAAGCATGGGAGAAAAATCTCACAACAGACATGATGTTGGAGAGATTGGACGACCTGGAAGGAATAAGGGAAGCAGCATTGCAGAAGATGGAAAATTATCAACGAAGACTAGCAAGGGAGTACAACAAAAAGGTAAAACTTCGAAATTTTGTAGAGGGGCAGTATGTGCTAAGAACAATCCCACAGTATCAACGAGAAAAGAAATGGGGAAAGCTAGCACCTACGTGGGGAGGACCTTTTATAATACACGACATTGTGGGGAATGGTTCCTACCATCTTCGCAATATGAAAGGCGAAGTTCTCCGACATCCTTGGAATGCTAAGTGGCTCAAACCATACTACCCATAGGTGCAACGCAGCTTTGCATCTGCGTGAAGAATCCTAGAAGAAGAAGGCAGCGTAACCGCTCTACATATTTCTATCTCTGGACGAGGAGTAGCAAGCCTCAACCTATCAATCAAACAAGCCTTCTGAAATTCGAGTAAACAAAACTAATCAACAATATTGGGGAAAGTAGTCAACCTACAATCTCTCAGGGCTCTCCCATCAGTGTCCATAAGTGTAAGACCGGGGAGAAGGCACCCAGCAGAAAGAGATACCCAACCAATCTTAAAGCAACGGGTCGACGGAATGGGTGTATGTAAATATTTTTACCCCATATCCTAGAACGTTGCCTCGACCCCCACCATCTGGGAATCCTCTGGCCAAGGGTTCGCCAGCGGGGTGACAGGTCTCAAGACGATCACGAAGGTACCTCCCTTCGGTATCGCACCCAAACACTTAAAAAACTCTTCTTTTGTTTTTAGTGTCCTTCCTCACAATGCTTAAAATAAACAACAAACTGATATTGCAGGTATATCAAAAAAATGATCCATTTCATAAAGGTTGGTTACAAAAAGCGGCAAGGCCAATACAAGGAATACACATCAAAAATATTCTTTTTACAAAATACTAGCAAAATATAACGGAAGGCTAATGATGTCGCGGTCTCTACTTAGATGATGCCGCCCCATCGGCAGGGTTGTTCCGAAGAGTTGAAGGGACGCTCCCACCGGATGAGGGTCCCGAGGAGCCAGGCAAGGAGAAAGGGATAAGACGACGCTGATAGCTCTTCACGAGGCCATGCTCGGTCTTAAGGCCAAGCTCAATATTCTCCAGCATCTTGTTTGTCTCCTCAGCCAATTGACACCGATCCTTATGCATAATAACTGTCGTCCGTTGGTGGGCTTGAGATAACAACGAAGATAGACGATTCACTTCTTTAGAAGCAGCACCAACGGCCTCCTCGCGGGATGCCGCCAAACTCTTAAAATGATTAGTCTGTTCTTCCTGCTGCGCTAAGGAAGATTGAGCCTTTTCAAATTTTCATTTGCAACGCGGAGTTGTCCCTCGAGCTCTGAAAAAGACAACACAAGGGAGTTAGCACAGAAAAGACACAATCACACTCGACGAAATAGGGTTATACCTTCGACACAAGCCGAAGCCTCTTCATACTCATTAACAACCGCATCTCGCGCTTCATCAAGATAGTCATATTCCTCGGATAATTTCTTATAATCTAGTTGAAGGTTGGTGAGAGTAAATTGACTGGCATCTAATTCTACCTGCTTCATCGAATCCATGTGACGAAGGTGGTTGACTTCGTTGTTTATCTATGATACCCCTTTGCTAAGTCTGTACATACATACTTCGAGATTTCTCTCAGACTCAGCCTGGCGGGCTATTTCAGCGCGAGACGCAGCAAGGGCTTTGCTTAGAGCCCCAACTTCGGCTCTGGCATCGTCCCTTTCTCTGGTAAGACACAGAATGCTCTCCTTAACTCCCGGAAAAGGAAGGGAGCGAGCCTTTCGTAATTCCTCTTCCAGAATATGTATTCTAGACTCCAACAATGAAGTGCGCTCACGGGATTCCCGCAGATTCTCACGTGTCCACAGCAGCGTACCATTGAACAAAGTACGGTCATGGTTATACAGATTCTGCATATCAACCATTTGAACATGCCTTGCGCGCCATCCCTCAGCCCGAGCGTCCCACTTTTTGGATTCACTCTTAATTTTCTCGACCAGCTCTTTGATACGATATTTTTGCCGTGCCCTTTCGTTTCGAAGCCATATCAGCTCAGGGACGCCACCCACTGAAGATAAGGTGGGGAGACTCAAACAGAACAACAAAGTAGTTGGGAGGAATTACGAGAGAAAAAATTCAGAAGAACCAAACCTGTGAAAGCTGAAACTTGGCTGCGGGTTTGCTCTAACTCAGCGCGTACGGCGGCAAGCTCTGAACGAAGACCAGTCTCCGCTTCACCCAGCCTTTCTTTCTCTTTAAGGCTATTCTTCAGTTCTTCTATCTCCACCTCAGCCGCAGATAAGGCCTTTTCTCTGTGACGAAGCTTGGCCTCCAGCTTCAAAGATTTCGCTTTAAAGAATTGATACAACACATGGTTACAATGCTCACTCCTCATCATCTACACATCAAATGGCAAACATTATTACACCGAAGAGATACGTCACGAAGAGATATGTACGAAGACTTACCTCCAAGACACGCTGCTGGGGAAAACCGTATTGGTACCCATCGGCTATGGCCATCATGTCAGCAACAGAAGTGGGAGGCTCCGATACGAGGGTAGCTTCGGGAACACTCAAGCTTTTCCCCCACATCTCAGATACACGCGCCTCGGAAGATAGTTCCATCATCCGACGGGTATAAGCATCGGAATCCTTCTCACCAGCAACCACCGGGGCAGGATGGGGGACAAACAACATACCCTTTTTCTTGAGCCAATCCATTATGGCATCCTCACCCTCAAACGTCAGCGAATGAGGGAAATCCTCGGAAGGCGAGTCAACCACAGACTTCCCCTTTGCTGATATTGCCCCATCGGCACAAGTTTCGGCATCAACATGCGCATTGCGATCATCCGCGCCCTCATCCTGAACAGCAGCGTCTCCCTTACCAGAACCCCCGAGCACATCCCAATCATCATTGGGGGAGAGCAAAGAAAAGCCTTCGGGAAAATCGAGGGCATCGTCAAAGAGTTCCCCTGCGGAATAAATCCTGTCAAAGGAGAACTCTTGAGAAATGGTGGGGAGAGTTTCCGCAGCCTCACCAGCAGGAGAAGACATGTCCGCGATAACACTGCCGTCAGCCACCGCGGTATTATTTCTCACTTCAAGACCATCACAACCCGCACCAATCTCTTCCTCGACATTAGGAGGGGAAGTATCAGTGCGCTCTTCCCCATCAGAGATTTCCTCATCCTCGGCAAACTCTTCGTTCACCGGACTGGTAACTTCTTCATGAACCTCAGCCTCACCCGTCACAATGGTAGAAGACTGCTTGGGCCCAATCTTATTCTTTATCGACACCTTGGCAGTAGTGACACTCTTCGGTGGAAGTATAGCACCAGAACCTTCCTCATCATATCCTTCAACGACGTCGAGAGCATAAGGAAAGTTCATGCCTTCGAATTTTAAACGTCAGGGACAGAAATCTCCATAACGAGCAGGAGGAGATTCACGAGGCCTGTTACTCTCAGAAGGACACCAACCGCGCGGACCGGGAATCCAACCATACGCCCAAGGACCAACAATTTCAATAACAGTGGCGTGCCACTCGTAATCATGGTCACGTTTGATCCTTTCGCGTGCGGGAAAAAGTTTCCGCTGACTCGACCCCTCGGTGCCCGGAACTTATTTCAGTTTGGCATCGCTCACCTCACTTAACAGACGAATTTCGCCCCTAGGAGCAGCAAGGTTTCGAAGGCTAACACTCCACGGTTTACGGTTCCTACTATTGACATAATCCCCAAAGGAGTTGTTGAAGTTTTCAGGGGTATACCACTCCCTCTCAGGGGGATTTGGAACGTAACATGTCATCGTCGTCTCCCCCTTACTCCACAGATAACATTCCCTCAGTGCACGGAGATAATTCCCCGATTGTTGCGACACGGAACGACTGTGAGTATTGGTGGAAGAGCCTTCACGACCAGCCAACACATCGTAATAAAAGGAATCACCAGACTTGTACAACGGCAGCATAAGACCCGCCTCGAAGGCTCCAACCGTAGTCAGCAGGTGAAACTCATCAAACTGATACTTCGAGATGAGCTCGTAAGTAATATCATCCTCAGGGGCATAGAAACGAACCTCGAAGGCTTGAAGCTCATGCTTTTCCTTGAAAACTTCAAGGTCAATGTGCTTGAACGTAACTTTCTTCTTGCTGATCGAAACGTTGCGTATCACCGGGGCAACCTCATCCTCTTCCGCGGGATCGGACGAACCAACAAAAGCTTCGGAATCTATTCTTTTCAAAGGAGGATTCTTAGACGATTCAGCTCTCGGCGCACCACCTTTGGAGTTCTTCCCTTTGAAACAAAGTACTGGAGGCGGCGGTAGAGGGTGCTGCACGGGCACTATGGAACGAAGAGGGGGATATCGAAGGTGCCACCGCGAGGACGTGTCTGCGTACACCCCGAGTCATCACGAGGGCAAGAAACAACACGACCGGCAGCGTTTCAAGACCCGGAAGGACTCTTCGATGGATCCCCTTTCCTAGGAGGAGAGGCCCTCGTCCCAGAAGAAGATGAAACTTTATTACGCGGGGATCCATTTGAGACAATTTAGAGAAATCTCCCCCAGGTGCATATCTATCAGACTCTCTACGTAGAGGGGATCTCGGTAGACTAGAAGCCGGAGCTTTATATGGAAGCCGCGGACGGTCAGACATGGCTGCGAAGAGGAACAACAAAAACATGTTAGAAGCAAACACGAGGGCATCAACAAAGATCAAAAAATAACAAAATTACCAGTTCATTTCAACAAACCCCAGAAACCCCAAAACTAGCATACATACATGTACACCCGAAAACCCTAAAACCCTAAGCTTAAAAGTTCAATCAATACAAGTGCAACAATGGCCTCCTCGACTTGAGAATAAGAACAGGGGCAAACTAGCATACATACATCAAAAGGTGTTCTTCATCACAAACAAGGTACGACAACAGCCGAAAATTTTGTTTCAGCACAATCAACACAACTTAAAACAACAGAGACGAAGAAAAGAAACCTTACCACCACAAATAAAATCCCAAAAGAAGACAAAAAACCAGAAACAAAGAAGAAACGAGCGTGATTAATGCTAGGGCAGAGAGAATTTAATGGTTGAAGAACAAAGAATGAAGACTGACAGGGAGAATGAAATTAATTTTCAAGGAGAAAGAAATTAATTTTTCTCCCCTCCTTAATATACTCGAAAGAAAGAGAAGGAAGTTAATGGAGGAATGGGAAACGTGCCCATTAAATGAGAAGTTAATGCACGAGTGAGAAACGTGCCCAAGTATCTAGGAGAAGTTATTAGGAGAGAGGAAGAATATGTAACGTCTGTTTTCTTCAATGCTTCCACTAAACACTCAAGCCCAAAGAAAAGGGGCAAATTGTGTGTACATATTTCACCATCAAACACGTGTGTGTAGGAAGACACGTGGAGAGCATGCGGACCAAGCCATCAAAACATGATGACACACGCCCACAGCCAAGAAGCTCATCCCGTGGACGTCGGATCTTTGCTCGAAGAAATCCAAGGGCAGAAGATAAGAGATGTATCAAAAACACGATGTACTGCGGAGCACCAAATAACTCCCGAAGAGTTACTTTATCTCATCCCCAAAAGAAGCCAAGATCAACGGTGAAGAAAAGGTCGACTGACATGGACATGACAGGGGAAGAAGACACTTGTCTGACACGAGCATGCGTCTCAACTACCCGCATTAAACACTCTGAGCAATATACGTGTCGATCGACCCGCGAAACGAACAAGGATTACTCTGCGTGATTAAGTAATGAACGAAGACCTCCACGTGATGGACACAAAGCACAAGAAGATAAGGTTCCAACGGCCCTCAGAAACGGGTCCCACAATCTAACCCTATAAATACCCCTTCTCCACCAAGAGTAAGGGGGATCGGAAAAAAGAGTGGAGAAAAGAGAGAGAAGAATTGTAAGTGTAAGTTTATCTTTTACAATTCACAAACCAATGTAGACTCCAAAGTCATTCGACTACCTCTGTAATCATCAATGCATAGTGAAAACGACAACCCCGTGGATGTAGGCCTTAGTGCTGAACCACGTAAATACGAGTCTTATTTACATTTCAGTACTATACGTTCATTTGATACTCCACGGATTTTACTTTTGTACTACGTTTTCTTTATCTTCCTCTATGTGAATGCCTCTAGTGATGATATTAGATGAGTCTATGATAAACCCGAAGGTTTTGAGCCAAGGAATCAGTAGTCATTTCATCAGTTCGAATGGGCACATAGAGTGCGAACATTGTTTGTGAACATATAGACGCCTTCGTGATTTACGTGTTCACAGTACCTAAATACAAGAGATAATCAACTTGACGTACCTAAAGACAACGCTTTTAAAAACAGGATACAACCGAACAAATCATCGGATGCTATCAAATGTCCTCCACATCCTCGATAGTTAAAGCTTCGTGATTTTTCAGAAATTCGCCAAACATTTGTTGACAATCTGTCTTCGAAGAAGGGAAGCCAAATCCCATAAGAGAACCTAACTCCTTGAGACTAGGAGCTGAAATCTTATTAGGATCACTGAAATTTTTCGGAAAGATCTTCTTGTTTGTACTTAGAGTTCCATTGGGAAATAAGCCTGTAGCTTTAGATTTCGAGCTCAATTAGTCGCATATTCTTTGATTGATCTGCATTCCGAGACCAAATGACCCACGATTTTTATTGAGAGCAAAATTTAGGGACTTTAGGGATCTCAGCGATTTGCCAAAATCCTTCCTCTCTGTCATTTTCATCATCACCCATCCAAACACGTTATGGAATCTTCTTTGCGAAATCAACTTCAACTAAAACACTTGCAAAAAAGCCAAATTCCATTGAGAGAGAGTTGTTGTCTACTTGCACAGGCTTGTCGAAAGCTTTGGCCATCGCCAACAAGTTATCTTCTGTCCAATACTCCAAGCTGAGCCCCAGAAATTTCATCCAGACCTTATCTAGCGAAGTTTTCTGATTTTCGGGGTTGAATTTTGGTTCCCAATCCCTTACTAGCAATGTCTGATTATCAACTTTCTTTTCCAAATTTCTTTTTACAAGTAAATGCATCGTTTACATTCAATAGTTAATCTAACTACCATGTATTTTATGAATGTTGTTTTTGTAAAGAAAATGAAGAAACTAGTTTGCCTTTATTTTATGAATGTCGTAGGAAATGGAATATATGGGATTACATTGTTGAAGGATGCCATTTTCGTTGGACTTATAATTCAAATGTTGCCACAAATTAATGTGAAGTCTTGGAAGTTTAATCGGGTTCATGAAAGGCTTAGCTGAATATGGAATAACATCGCGGTTGCAATATGTGATGCATACGGAAAGAGCGAAATGTAAGGGTCTTTGAAATCAAAAAGAAAAGTTTTGTAAGCCTCACTATAAACGTTAACTACAAGCATTCTTTTGGGCCGAATCAAACACAATGATGTTAGGTTTAACATCGAATATGGTGATAGTATTATAAAACTCTTTATTTCGGCTTTCTAGAGCTTGTTGTCTTATGTTTCCGAATTCACTTTCGGTTCTCTTTTCTTTTTTATTTTCCATTTGTATTCATTGGGTTGACGTACCCCTCTTAAATACCTTTTCTTTTCAATGATATCTCTCTTTGACCGATCGAAGAAAAAAAAAACTACCATGTATTATACCAATCAGGTAAAAAAAATAAAATGAGTACCATGTGTTAGAGCACTTATCAATCGAAATCTCAAGCGTTGTTATCTCAAGCTTATTGTCAAGTTTAGTTGGCAAAACTATAAGTCTTGATTTCTAGTTTACTTATAGCTAAGTCTCAGATTAGGATAGAAAGTGTAGTTGAGCATTAGACTTTACGGCGTTCATTGACTGAAGACGAAGAACTACTAAGGGGATCTTGTGGAACTTCATCAACAAAAGGTATGTGGAGAATTGAACTCATCTATCACTCAAAAGTCTATCTACTCTTCCTATTTGAGACAAAAGTCGTATAACAATATAGACTTCAATTATACACATTTGATATTTTGAGCTGAGTTTAACTCGCTTACATATTTCTCGAAATATGTGTTGGTAAGCTTTCGCTTTAACCAAGTTCATCTTATATTATTGACGAAAGTCAAAAGATGATCATGTGAAAATCGCCTGGTAACATCTTACATGATTTTTGTGAGACAGTCATTTGATGTAGACTCGGAATGTTTCGTATTGATCATTCAATCACTTGAAAATTTCTTTGAAGCTAATAGTTTGTGTGGGACAGCTATTCCCGTCTTTCGAGAATGTTTAAATGGTTGAAATGAGAGTTTAGAACAAATGGATTTAAGCATAGTATGCGTACTTGCATATATGTAATCCATGTCTGGGAACCATGGTATGCATACCCGTATGCGCACTGGTTGGCTTGTGAAGTCCGAGAACCTGGTATGCGTACCGGTACGCGTACTGGCGTAAGGTTCATGTCCGGAATTTTCTGCTGAGTTTGGATGGTGTGTGTACCAGTTCGCGTACTGGCGAAACCCAAACTTGGTACTGCTACTGAGGTACACGTACCTGTATGCATACCTAAGTGGATGATGTTCTAAAATCGGTTTGTTCGTGAACTAATACATTTATATAATAAGGATCGCAATATTTTGCAAACCGTGACTATAATGTTCATGACTTGATTCGAGTGATTTAAAATTTATTTGCTTCAATTGTGTCTTGTATACTTCCATGAGAATATAAACAATTGAACAACTCTAGAACTAGTTTCATTTGAGTCATTTGAACTAGTTATGGTTAAGATGAATAAGGTCGATATGAAAGTGTTCATACGGCTAACTTTGGTTAAATATTGTTGAACCAATAAGGTGTACATGTTTATGTACGTTTACTCATATCTAAATGAAGGTACATTTCATTTGTGTGTAACAAGCTAAGTTCGATCTAACGGTTGAAAGATATTAGCTTGAGTCTAATCAGGTTTTCATCTAATGGTGAATACTAAATGCTTTGTTACCAAGGTAACATTGATTGCAAACCCTGATTTGAATACTTTATAAAGGAGAACTCTAGCAACTGGTAAACCTAATCCCCACACCTCCTGTGTGATACTAGTTACGACTAGAGTCAGTTCTCCTTTAACCTTAGATTATTCACGAAACCCTGTAACGACTTAAAGACTTCATATTGGGATTGTGAAGCCAAACTCAACTATTTTCTTTATAGTTGCGTGATCTGATCTTGTATTTTCTATCGTATTGACTATTATCTTCTCTAAGATTGGATCGAGATTTATTCTCCGATAGGCAAGATAAAAAGTAGTCACAAACAATCTTCGTCTCATCATTGGTGATTCCAATATCTTGTTTCGCTACCATACGATTAAGATTATTGTGAGGTGATTGATATTTCTAGACTGTTCTTCGGGAATATAATGTTAGAGCACTGCTTGGTTGAACTCGCAAGCGTTGCTATCTCAAGCTTGTTGTCAAGTTTAGTTTCCAAAACTATAATTCTTGGTTTCTAGTCTACTCATTGCTAAGTCTCGGACTAGGACAGAAAGTGTAGTTGAGTTGTAGACTCCATGGAGATCATCATACAAAGATGAATAACTACTCAAGGAACTGGTTGAACTTCATCGACTAAAAGGTATGTGGAGACTTGAACTTATCTATCACTCAAAATTCTATCTACTTTATCTCCTATCTTGAGACAAAAGTTGTATTGCTATATAGACTATGATTATACACATTTTCTATTTCGAGCCGAATTTATCTCGCTTATCTATTTCTCGAAATATGTGTTGGTAAGCTTTCACTTTTGCCAAGTTCATCTTTACTATATTGTGACGAAAGTCATATTAGTTTCAATTACTTGAAAATCACTTTGACGAAAAATAGCTTATGAACAACAACTATATAACGTCCTCTAAGAATGTTTCAATGATTGAAATGAGTGTTTAGAATATAACCTTAAAAGGATATAAACATTGTGTGATAAATCATACGTGTGTAAGTCCTTATTCCTTGAACCAAAGTATGCGTACTTCGCTGCTCAGGAAAACCGGAACTGAAGTACGCGTACCAGTACGCGTACTGTCGGAAGTTCACATCCCGTGAATTTCTACTGGAGTTTGTGAACTGAAAACAAACTTATTCCGGGTACTTAAGTCCGCGTACCAGTATGCGTACTTAAGTGGGTTAGTTTCTAAAAACGATTATTCGTGAACTTAAACTTATATCAACTAAGGAATGCATACTTGTAAACCGTGGATATAAGTTCATGAATTGATTCGAGTGAATCAAATCTTTTTTGCTTCAATTGTGTCTTGTATACTTCTATGAGATCTAAGCAATTGACCAACTCTCTAACTAGTTCTCTTGAGTCATTTGAACTAGTTATGGTTAAGATGAATATGGTTGATATGAAAGTGCTCACATGGTTAAGCATTTGGTTAACTACTGTTGAACCAACTAAGTGTACATGTTTAGGTACGGTTACACAAACCTAAATAAACGTGCATTTCATTTGTGTGTAACAAGCTAAGTTCGATCTAACAGTTGAAAGATATTATCTAGAATCTAATCAGGTTTTCATCTAATGGTGAATATTGAATGCTTTGTTACCAAGGTAACTTAGATTGCAAACCCTGATTTGAAAGACTATATAAAGGAGAACTCTAGCAACTGGGAAACCTAATCCCCACACCTTCTGTATGATACTAGTTGTATTAGTTAGAGTCGATTCTCCTTTAAACTTAAGTTTCTATTGAGACCCTGTATATTAACGACTTGAAGACTTCATTGGGATTGTGAAGCCAGACCCAACTATTTTCTTTGTAGTTGCGTGATCTGATCTTGCTGTTTGTATCGTGTTTGAGTACAATCGTAAGATTGGCTTGAGATTGATTTCTCCGATAGGCAAGATATAAAAGAAGTCACAAACATCTTCGTCTCATCGTTTGTGATTCCGCAATATCTTCTTTCGCTAGTCGATTAAGATTATTGTAAGGTGATTGATAATTCTAGGCTGTTCTTCGGGAATATAAGTCCGGGTTATCAATTGGTTCCTGTTTACCTTGATTTATCAAAAAAAGGAACAAAAAACTTGTAGGTATTTCTGTGGGAGACATATTTATCTATTTATGTATACTTTTCAGTATGATACAGATTTGTTTATTAAAGTCTTCGACTTTGGGTCATAGCAACTCTTAGTTGTGGCTGAGATCATCTAAGGGAATCAAGTGCGTAGTATCCTGCTGGGATAAGAGACGTAAGGAGCGTAACTGTACCTTGGATCAATGTGAGATTGATTGGGGTTCAACTACAGTCCAGACCGAAATTAGTTTGTAGTAGGCTAGTGTCTGTAGCGGTTTAATACAATATGCGTTCAATCTGGACTAGGTCCCGGGGTTTTTCTGCATTTGCGGTTTCCTCGTTAACAAAACTTCTGGAGTCTATGTTATATTTTTTCCGCATTATATTTAGTTATATAATTTAAAATATCACATGTTGTGCGTTGAATCGATCAATTAGGAAATCCAACCTTTGGTTGTTGATTGAAATTGATTGATCCTTGAACATTGGTCTTTGGTACCGTTCAAGTGATTTCTCTTGTATTCAATTAGACTCGTAGATTTCTATTTTCTTGAGTAAGTATTGAATCGAGAAAGTGAAATATAACTCTTTGATTTATTTTTATTAAGATTGAGTCTGACTGTCTAGTTGATTCTCTTAAAAGTATGTTGGAGTTTGTCTGTACCGATTGCTAAGCGAAATATTGGGTGTGGTTTTTCGACCCCCGCTTTTTCAATTGGTATCAGAGCAGGAAAACACGTTCAAAGACCTTATAAGTCCGTGTTTGTAGCGATCTGACTCTATGGAAATAAATTTCTATCTCCATAAACGTACCATTAGTCTTCGATGACTCAAACTACTTATGGTGGAAAATCGCTATGCGTGCTTTTCTTCAAGCTCGTGATTTGCAAACATGGGTACGTGTTGTTAATGGTTATGATCCTTCGGTTAATACAGAAGGCGATGTATCTATACCTAAGGATATTGGTAGATATAGTCCAGAAGAAATCCTTGCTGCAAAGCAAAACTCTGACGGCTTAAATGCTATTATAGATGCCATTACCCTAGATCTTCAGCACCATGTGACTACGTGCACAAAGTCTAAAGAAGCCTGAGATATCATAGAAACCATATTTGAAGGAAATACCAGTGAGAAAGAAGATAGGCTTCAAAACCTAAATTCTGATTGGGAAAACCTTCGTGTGGCAGATGAAGAATCATCTGATGAGTTTAATCACAAAGTGTCTTAAATTATTAATGCATGTTTTACATTGGGTAAGACTATTCCTGAAAAGGATATTGTGATGAAAATTCTCAGATCACTGCCATCCTGATACGATTCTAAGAAGCATTCCATCGTTGAAGGAAATAATCTCGCAACGGTATCCAGAAATACTCTGGTTGGGAAGTTAAAGGTCTTTGATCATGAGCATACGTCCAAGTCTAGTAAGGATGTTGCTTTCAAAGCACTAAAGAACACTAAGTTACTTGATTAAAGTAAAAGTGTTTGCATCTCTGAAGATGATCTTTCTGAGGCTGATTCATCAGATGAATATCTTGACAAGTCAGTCTCGTTGATCACAAGACAGTTTAGGGATCTTCTTTTGAAGAAAAGTAAACGGTTCTCCAGAGATAAATCCAGGTCATCTGATAATCCCCACAATCGTGTTCCTCCTAAAAATAGGGATAATGATGAAACTGATGACGAGGATATGCCTCAGTGCTTTAAGTGTAAAGGTTTTGGTCATTTTGCAAATGAGTGTCCAAATCGAAAGAAATACACTGGGAACAAAGGTCTTGATGTAACTCTTGACGAAATGTCTGACAACTATGATTCTAACGAAGACGAAAAATCAAGTGATGCACTTCTTTATGAAAATATTGATTTTGATAATTGTAGCAATACATACATCAATCTTGATATTCTTTCAGCAGAAAACTCAGCCAATCTGGAAGATAAAATTGACCCTCCTATTGGAAACTCTTTGTGTAATGTTTCAGGTTCCACTATGTGTCTAGCAGCTTGCACATCTCAGATGCCTGAATTATATCAAAGATTGACGTGCTCATATTGTTCACTCAAAGGTCATGAACTATCAAAGTGTTACAAGTATAAACACAAATTGAGGCATGTCAACAAACTTCAACGAAGAGCAAATCGATTAGCAAACAAGCTCAAACTTGCTCAAAAGACCGCTGAGGTATGTAAGATTTTATCTTCGTCTAAGAAGTTAGTTTCCAAAGACAAAATAAGACCATTGGAAAGAAAGTTTTGGTCCAATCAAAAGGGATATGATGGACAAATTATTGTTCATCCCAGCACAACTTACATTGTGTTGGTAAGTGCATCTTGTCTCATGTGCCTGGTTAAAAAGAGACAAGATCTTGCACACCTTAGGCTTTAAA
Source organism: Papaver somniferum (assembly GCF_003573695.1). Classification (NCBI taxonomy): domain Eukaryota; kingdom Viridiplantae; phylum Streptophyta; class Magnoliopsida; order Ranunculales; family Papaveraceae; genus Papaver; species Papaver somniferum. The sequence continues at coordinate 56,325,732 of NC_039367.1, forward strand.
AAAAGAAAATTCTTTAGTTGTTTTGATATTTTTATTTTGTTTAAACAAAGTATGGAATTTCACGTTTCTTTTCACATCTAATTTATTTTGGAAAGAACTTCCCTGTTTAGTCAATAAAAAGAGGGTTAAAATAGACAATTGTGCCTTTTATAGGGCTGAGAGTTGTATGTTCACGAACATGTGTGTATAAAGGTCTCGTAACCCTACATATCTTTTTCCTTCTCTAAAAAACTTCTTTTATCTTGAGACTGCTTGTTGAGTTAAATTGTGATTTCCTTTCACAAACCCGTACACTCATAGATACTCCAAGCATCATGTCTTCTGATGGAAAAGATGTTAATGTGATTGTTAAGCCATCAATAATGAAGGAAAAAGAAAAATCTCGGATTCCTCCGACCTTGAAAAGAAAAAGAAGGAATGCGAGGAAGCCAAGAGTTGTTCCTTCAAATTCTCAGAAGTTTTATGATGTTCTTGAAGTGTTAAAGGAGACACGAAATGAGATTCAACAGATAAAGGCTTTTGTGCTTAAGACACATGAGATTCAGAAGGCCCTGGTTCGGCTTCAGTCAAGAAGGTTTATTGATATTAACTCCTATCTTCATGAACCTTATGTCCCAATGGTTGTTGACGACAAGGAGTTCGGGGATGATAAAGAATTCTTCAAAGGTATTAACATCTAATAAACCTTCTTATGAGAATTTTATTCTTGTGTTTTAGGAAGAATAACTAGAGTTTGGAATAGCCATTATTGTGATTACACATAGCTATGTCCAACGTTTTCATATTTATTATTTTTAGGTTTATTTGGTTAAATTCTAAAATTGCTTGGAAGATGATTTTTGCAGTATTAATCTTTATGGTTTTATATATTGCAATGTGTTATGGGATATGTGTGTTTGCGTCCGTGAACTATGATTGTCCCATACTTTGTCAAAAGTTAAGTCTTTCACATGTCGCTATGCAAGTATTGATAAAAGAATGAATGGACTTTTGACATTACAAAAGTTTTTAAGCCTATTGTATGTCATTATGCAAATATTGATGGAAGATAGGATGAACTTTTGTTTACGAGGATTATGTCTATTGTATGTCATTGTGCAAATAGTGATGGAAAATAGAATGAATCCTTGTCTATTCCGCAGTATTGATCTTCCCGGATTCATATTTTTATGTATATACTGTACGGCTCCATAAGTTCTCTTATGTTGAGCATTTCCGATTAAATTAATCATGGGTTTTCTTGTGGTTAATTTAACTGAGTATTGTGGATTCAAATTCATATTTGTATGTGATTTGTTATGTCCAAATAAATCCTTCTTTTCTTGTGAAAGTAAGGTCGCTCTTGTTGTTCTTTCGGGAATGACATTTTATGGGGGAGAGTTCTTAATTGAACTTGTGCTTAATTGCCAAATATTTGAGTGGAGTGCGGTTGTGGAATATTATAGGGGTTATCTTTTATCTTTATAAACTCCTTGATGAATGCATTCAGCTTCGGCTATATGACGGCATCTAAAAAGTTGATATGTGCTTTCTTTTGACCATGAAATGTCTCTATGGAAATTTCATTAGGATCCCACTAGTTTTCGTACCTTTGCCAATTTTATTGACAAAAGGGGGAGAATTAATGTGTAGTTCACACTACAAATACATATGGTTTTCGGATCATTATGTAAGGGGGAGTGGTTTCCAGGGGGAGTGATACATATCACCATAGTATTGTTGTCGAAATTGCGATACAATTGAACTTTGATGCTGTGTAATAATATTATGACAATATGTAACAATGATTGAGAGCTCTTGTTTCTCATTGTTATAGCTACGGATTTTCAACAACGATGATGCTAAATTTACAACCTTTGGAATCATTGGAGTACTTGGAAGTGACAAAGATTTCGAGTATTGTTGAAGAACCAAGGAGATCATGCATGTGGAAGAGAAGCTACAAAAGTTTATTTATTTATTTTGTATTCCATATGTATTGATAGTTTTGTCACTAAAATTGACAAAGAGGGAGATTGTTAGAGCACTTCTCGGTCGAACTCGCAAGTGTTTCTATCTCAAGCTTGTTGTCAAGTTTAGTTTCCAAAACTATAAGTCTTGATTTCTAGTCTACTCATAGCTAAGTCTCGGACTAGGATAGAAAGTGTAGTTTAGCTCTAGACTCCATCGCGATTATCATACAAAGATGAAGAACTACTCAAGGAACTGGTGGAACTTCATCGAGTAAAAGGTACGTGGAGACTTGAACTTATCTATCACTCAAAAGTTTATATACTTTATCTCCTATCTTGAGACAAAGTCGTATCGTTGTATAGACTATGATTATACACATTTGCTATTTGGAGTCGAGTTTATCTCGCTTATCTATTTATCGAAATATGTGTTGGTAAGCTTTCGCTTTTTCCAAGTTCATCTTTACTATATTGTGACGAAAGTCATATTAGTTTCAATTACTTGAAAATCGCTTTGACGAAAAATAGCTTGTGAGCAACAACTATATAACGTCCTCTAAGAATGTTTCAATGATTGAAATGAGAGTTTAGAATATAAACTTGAAAGGATATAAACATTGTGTGATAACTCATACGTGTGTAAGTCCTCATTCCTTGAACCAAAGTATGCGTACTTTGCTGCTCAAGAAAACCGGAACTGAAGTCCGAGTACCAGTACGCGTACTATTGGAAGTTCACATCCCGTGAATTTCTGCTGGAGTTTGTGAACTGAAAACAAACTTATTCCGGGTACATAAGTCCGCGTACCAGTATGCGTACTTAAGTGGGTTAGTTTCTAAAAACGATTATTCGTGAACTTAAACTTATATAAACTAAGGAATGTGAAAAAGTGGGGGTACAACAACCACACCCAATATTTCGCTTAGTAATCTGTATGTACAAACTCCGATATACTTTCTAGAGAATCAACTAGACAGTCATGCTCAATCTAGATAAAAAAGTATATCAAAGAGTTTATATCTCAATTTCTCGATTTGATATATACTTAAGCAAATAGAGATCTGCGAGTCTTTATCAAATACTAGAGAGATAACTTGGATGGTACCAAAGACCAATATCCAAGTGTCAATCAATTTAAATCAACAACCAAAAGGTCGGATATTCTAATTGATTGAACAACGCACAACCTGTGATATTTCAATTATATAACAAAATATAATGCGGAAAAGAAATAACACAGACACAAGAATTTTGTTAACAAGGAAACCGCAAATGCAGAAAAACCCCGGGGCCTAGTCCAGATTGAACACGCACTGTATTAATCCTCTACAGACACTAGCCTACTCCAAATTAACTTCGGTCTGGACTGTAGTTGAACCCCAATCAATCTCACACTGATCCAAGGTACAGTTATGCTCCTACGTCTCTAATCTCAGCAGGATGCTACGCACTTGATTCCCTTAGCTGATCTCACCCACAACTAAGAGTTGCTACGACCCAAAGTCGAAGACTTTAATAAACAAATCTGTATCACACAGAAAAGTCTACGGTAATAGATAAATCCGTCTCACACGAATATACCTACGAGTTTTGTTTCGTCTTTTGATAAATCAAGGTGAACAGGAACCAATTAATAAACCAGGCTTATATTCCCGAAGAAAAGCCTAGTATTATCAATCACCTCACAATAATCTTAATCGACGCAGCGAAAAAAGATATTGCGGAATCACAAACGATGAGACAAAGTGTTTGTGATTTCTTTTATATCTTGCCTATCAGAGATATCAATCTCAAGCCAATTATTACAATTGTACTCGTACGATAAAAACAACAAGATCAGATCACACAACTACAAGAAAGTAGTATCGGTCTGGCTTCACAATCCCAATGAAGTCTTTAAGTCGTTAACCTGGTTCAGAAGAAGAAACCAAAGGTTAAAGGAGAATTGACTCTAGCTTAGCACAACTAGTATCACATAGAAGGTGTGGGGATTAGGTTTCCCAGTTGCTAGAGTTCTCTCTATATAGTCTTTCAAATCAGGGTTTGCAATCAATGTTAGCTTGGTAACAAAGCATTCAATATTACCGTTAGATGAAAACCTGATTAGATTCAAGCTAATATCTTTCTACTGTTAGATCGAAAACTAGCTTGTTACAGACAAATGAAATGCACGTTTCTAGGCTTGTGTAACCGTACCCAAACTTGTACATTTGTTGGTTCAACAATAGTCAACCAAATGGTTAGCCATATGATCACTTTCATATCAACCATATTCTTCTTCACCATAACTAGTTCAAGTGACTCAAATGAACTAGTTAGAGAGTTACTCAATTGCAAGGAAATCTTATGTAAACTACACAAGACACAATCGAAGCAAAAACGATTTGATTCACTCGAATCGGTTCATGAACTATATAGCCACGGTTTGCAATTTGCATTCCTTAGTTTATATAAGAATAAGTTTAGAAACATCGTTTTTTTAGATATAACCTACTCAAGTTCGCAGACTGGGTTCACGGACTTAAGTTCCCGGACGGAGTTCACAAACTCCAGCAGAATTTCTTGGGTCGAGAACTTCCGCCAGTTCGCGGACTTGGCTCACACCACTATTCCGGTTCTCTTGATCAACAAAGTTCGCAAACTTCGGTTCAAGGAATAAGGACTTATACATATATTTGTTTCCACAACAATGCTTATATCCTCCAATGGTTATATAATCTAAACTCTCATTTCAATCATTGAAACATTCTTAGAGGACGTTGATATTCTATAATTATTATTCACAAACTATTTTTCGTCAAAGTAAGCAATTTTCAAAGTGATTGAAACTTGTCATGACTTTTGTCACTAGGTAAAGATGAACTTGGCTAAAGCGAAATCTTACCAACACATATTTCGAGAAATGGATAGGCGAGATAAACTCGGCTCGAAATAGCAAATGTGTATAATCTAAGTCTATATAGCAAAACGACTTTTGTCTCAAGATAGGAGATAAATAGAATTTTGAGTGATAGATAAGTTCAAGTCTCCACATACCTTTTAGTCGATGAAGATCCACCGGTTCCTTGAGTAGTCCTTCGTCTTGTATGATGATTGCCATGGAGTTCTTGAGCTCAGCTACACTTTCTATCCTAGTCCGAGACCTTAGCTATAGTAGACTAGAAATCATGACTTATAGTTTTGATCACTAACATTGACAAACATGCTTGAGATAGCAACGCATGCGAGTTCGACCGAGCAATGCTCTAACAGAATGCATACTTGCAAACCGTGGCTATAAAGTTCATGAATTGATTCGAGTGAATCAAATCGTTTTTGCTTCAATTGTGTCTTGTATACTTCTATGAGATCTAAGCAATTGAACAACTCTCTAACTAGTTCTCTTGAGTCATTTGAAATAGTAATGGTTAAGATGAATATGGTTGAGATGAAAGTGCTCATATGGCTAACCATTTGGTTAACTACTGTTGAACCAACTAAGTGTACATGTTTGGGTACGGTTACACAAACCTAAATAAACGTGCATTTCATTTGTGTGTAACAAGCTAAGATCGATATAACGGTTGAAAGATATTAGCTTGAATCTAATCATGTTTTCATATTACGGTGAATATTGAATGCTTTGTTACCAAGGTAACTTAGATTGCAAACCCTGATTTGAAAGACTATATAAAGGAGAACTCTAGCAACTGGGAAACCTAATCCCCACACCTTCTGTGTGATACTAGTTGTATTAGCTAGAGTCGATTCTCGTTTAACCTTAAGTTTCTATCGAGACCTTGTAGTTTAACGACTTGAAAACTTCATTGGGATTGTGAAGCCAGACCCAACTATTTTCTTTGTAGTTGCGTGATCTGATCTTGCTGTTTCTAGCGTGTTTGAGTACAATCGCAAGATTGGCTTGAGATTGATTTCTCCGATAGGCAAGATATAAAAGAAGTCACAAACATCTTTGTCTTATCGTTTGTGATTCCGCAATATCTTCTTTCGCTAATCGATTAAGATTATTGTAAGGTTATTGATAATTCTAGGCTGTTCTTCGGGAATATAAGTCCGGGTTATCAATTGGTTCTTGTTCACCTTGATTTATCAAAAGACAGAACAAAAAACTTGTAGGTATTTCTTTGGGAGACAGATTTATCTATTCATGTAGACTTTTCATTGTGATACAGATTTGTTTATTAAATACTTCGACTTTGGGTCGTAGCAACTCTTAGTTGTGGCTGAGATCAACTAAGGGAATCAAGTGCGTAGTATCCTGCTGGGATCAGAGACGTAAGGAGCGTAACTGTACCTTGGATCAATGTGAGATTGATTGGGGTTCAACTACAGTCCAGACCGAAGTTAGTTTGTAGTAGGATAGTGTCTGTAGCGTCTTAATACAGTGTGTGTTCAATCTGGACTAGGTCCCGGGGTTTTTCTGCATTTGCGGTTTCCTCGTTAACAAAACTTCTGGTGTCTGTGTTATTTCTTTTCTGCATTATATTTAGTTATATAATTAAAATATCACAGGTTGTGCGTTGAATCGATCAATTGGGAAATCCAACCTTTGGTTGTTGATTGAAATTGATTGATCCTTGAACATTGGTCTTTGGTACCGTTCAAGTGATTTCTCTTGTATTCAATTAGACTCGCAGATTTATATTTGCTTGAGTAAGTATTGAATCGAGAAAGTGAGATATAACTCTTTGGGATACTTTTATTAAGATTGAGTCTGACTGTCTAGTTGATTCTCTTAAAAGTATATTGGAGTTTTTCCGTACAGATTGCTAAGAGAAATATTGGGTGTGGTTGTTAGACCCCCGCTTTTTCATATAAGTATGGTATATCAATGGTTCATGTTCACCTTGATTTATCAAAAGACGGAACAAAACTCATAGGTTTATCTGTGAGAGACAAATTTATCTATATTATAGACTTTTCTGTGTGAGACAGATTTGTTTATCAAGTGTTCGACTTTGGGTCGTAGCAACTCTTAGTTGTGGGTGACATAAGCTAACGGAATCAAGTGCTAGAGTCCTGATGGGATTCAGAGACGTAAGTATCACAACTGTACCTTGATCAGTGTGAGATTGGTTAGGGCTCAACTATATTACAGTCCGAAGTTAACTTGGAGTCCGCTAGTGTCTGTATAGGCTTAATACAATGTGGTGTTTAAATCTGGACTAGGTCCCGGGGTTTTTCTGCATTTGCAGTTTCCTAATTAACAAAACTTCTGGTGTCTATGTTATTTCTTTTCCGCTTTATATTTTGTTATATAATAGAAATATCATAGGTTGTGCGTAGTTCAATCAATTAGAAAATCAAATCTTTGGTTGTGGATTCTATTGATTGACACTTGAACATTGGTCTTTGGTACCATTCAAGTTGTTTCACATAATAATCAAGCTCACGGATTTCTATCTGTTTGATTTTCTGATTACATTGTGAAACAAAGATACAACTCTTGGATATATTTCCATTGATTGAGCCTGACTGTCTAGTTGATTCTTGGAATTATATTGGAGTTTGTCCATAAAGATTGCTAAGCGAAATATTGGATGTGGTTGTTAGACCCCTGATAGGTGTTGTAAAACACATAATTTTATATCTAGTATTTATGCTTTCTTTGCTATTATCTCTGTGAATTACATCTCTTATGTTTAGTTTTGAGTTATTAGGTGCAATGGAGTCCTTTTGAGCAAAAGAAGGAGAAATCGTAATTTGGAACGTAAAAGGCAAAAAGGTCAATTCACGGCGAGTGATACTAGGAGAGGGATAAGGTTCCAAAATGGAGGAGAAAGGAGACAACCACTGCGGCTTAGTCTAAAGAAGCAAGGGACATACCTTGGTGGCCCCTATATAATGAGCGGATGTCTAGAGAAATTATTGGTTGGCCCTTATCTGCCTCGCCTGGGTAGCTGTATCACTTTCATTTCCTACACAACCCTAAAAATCAGAGAAAATGATTTCTCAATCATTATCCCCTAATTCAGAGAAGAAAAGCAGCAGCTGCCGCTGTTACCTCTGAGAGACTAGATTGAGAGAAATTCAGAGAAAGGGAGAGATAAATTAACAGATAGGAACTTGGAGAAGATAATCAAGATAACTGGGTTGTTGTTGAATGAAAATCAATGGAGAAGACAAAGAAGATCGAGTAACTGAAGTTGGTACTGATTCAAAATAAGATTTGAATCAGAAATTGTGAAGAACTCGATGAGTATTGCTGGGTTTGACTGAGATTTGATGAGTGGAAGATATGGGCGTTCGAGTATGCTACTGTAATAAAGAAATCTGGGTTTTAACAGAAACTGGAGTTGGATTTTGAATGAATTGGATTGTTACAACGAGATGGTTGTGTCTGAGGTCGAAATTGAAGATTAGAAGAAGTAATCTGAGATGGGTTTTGGTGGATTCATGAAGCTAAGAAGACTACAAGGGTTTTGAGTTCTGATGTCATTAATTAGGTGTTTTGGGATTCAAGTGAACTCAGAAGATTGAATTGAGTCCGAGAAGAATGGGAAATTGGAAAATGTAATCTCAAAGTTCAGGTAAATGGTGTTGGAACTCTTGATGTGGTATTGCTATGATTGGAGATTTGGCTACTTTGCATACTAAGAATGGTGGGAATTGGTCACTGCAGCAACAAATGACAATGAAGGCAGTCTTGGGTTTGTTCTGGTGGATTGAGGAATTGGTACTGCAAATGGAGATAGAGATTGAGCTGAACTGGTGGTTTTGAAGTTATTACAGCTGAGAAGTCAGGTGAATGCAGGAATGGTTCGAGTTTGTGCTGCATATGATGTTGCAGTCAATGACAATGGAGATTTTGAAGTATATATGAGCTGAGTTGAAGCAGGTGGAAGAATATGGTGATGCTTTGTGTTGGTTCAATGGATTGGATATGGAGATAATGATGTTGGTTGTGCTGTTGGCTTGAGGCGCAGGTGTATGTTGTTGTTGTATGGGATATGGAGCTGAGAAGTCAAGGTGTTGTGCATTTGTGGGGTTATGCTTTGTGTTTCTAGAGAGTGGAAATTGGTGGTGAAGTGGCTTATTGATGATCAACTAGATGTATGTTAGGAGTTGATATTGCAGGTACTGGTACAGCTGCAGAAAGTCAGGGACGATATGGAGTTAACTGATTGATTGTTGGCAGTGAAAGGGTTGGCTTTATTGCAGTTCAAGCAGGTTATGCACTTGCAGGTGGAGTTATAGTCAGATGAGAAATGATGGTGTTGCTGCCATGTATGACTGAGCTGCAGTAGGAGATGCAGGTAAAGTGGTATGCAGGTGATGGTACTGTATTTTAGTATCTGGGATTGACAGTTGAACATGGTGTTGTTGCCTGTTCATCATGTGTGAATGGTTGGAACAAACTGAATGTGCAGAGAGTTCAAAGTATAAGGAAATCAGTAAAGCTGGTGTTTACTGATTGAAATTGGGATGGACTTGAAGGAGTTGTTGTGACTGAAATGAAGCTGAGATGATGTTCAATGTTATTTGATGGTTCTGGAAATGGGTACTGTGTAACTCACTATGCAGCTGGGAGCTGAATTGTTGGTTTCTGCAACAGGCTGAAGTTGCAGTTGGACAGGAATGGTTGCAGCTATATGTATTTGGAGCTTAATCTGAGCTGATGGTGATGAATTTGCCACAGGGTTGCAATGAAGTTACACAATGGATCTGAGATGCTGCAGGTTGAATATGGTGTTGATGTTGGAGTTCAGCAGGTGGTGTGTCGCTTGATGGTGAGATTGTAGAATAGCAGCTGGAATTGAAGCTGCAGGTAGTGGAAGTGATGTTGCAATGCAGGAAGGGAGAGCTAGATACTGAGATTGGGAAGATATGAAGCTGCTGAAGCACAATGATTGTGCAACAGAACTTAGGCCAGTGCAACGGATAAGGCCAAAACTTTCTCAGCTAATTCAGCTCAATCAGGCTAGTTAGACGCTGACTCGTTCTGACTCGTGAATTTGACTGGTTGACTCAGTTTGGCTCAGTTGACTCGACCGAGTTGACTCGTTGACCGGTGACCGGGGTGGACTTTGCCGGTCACCTGAGATGTTTTCCGGTCGCTCCTCCGGCCAACTTCCAGACATCTTACCAAATTCCGGCGACCTCCTTTGGGACATATTTTCTACATGGGTGTTCTCACATATGGGCTTGGTGGACATCTTTGTATTGGACTTTGGGTTTTGAAGACCTAGTTTTGGAAAGAGGAAAAGCTACAAAAAGAAAAAGTTTTTATTCTTTGGATGACGTATTTTCTACTTGGAACTTTGGAGAGCGGCGATTCTACTAGGGTTTGCTTTCGTTTATTTTTCATCTTCTTCAATTCATTTTTGATTTTGATTATGATGAACTCAAAATCTATGAGTAGCTAAATACAATTATTGGTTATGGGATAAAAGTTGATTTCTCAAGCATGATATTTAAATCAATGGATTAGTTTTGTCTCAGCTTTATTATTTATTATTCATGGTTTATATTGTTTTATGATTTGAATGCTAGTTTGGTTGAGTCCGGAATCAATTAGATTAGTCTTCATCTCTATTGCTAGATTAGGGTTATTATACGAAAAAGTGATAATTCTTGATTACAAGTAGCATAAATGTGAGTAGTGCTTGTAGTGATATATCCTACTAGTCACATATGAATCATAACCTTTGTTAAAACGAATTAGTGCTTTTACACGTTTGTTTGCATTGATTAGTCTTATTTCATAGAACTTAATGCTCTTAGGGAGTTAAACTTAATTGTGCTTTTACAGTTTAGGTTGCTTTCTAGGTAGATTTCACAATAGCATCTTTTAATGTTGTTTGTGATAAAATCGGGAAATAAACGGGATACTCTTGCGATCAAGGTATCCTAGGACTTTTAGTAAATGGGAGATTAAAATACCAATTCTAGTCTTTGATGAAAATACATATTTGTGAATGATACTATCCCGTGACCAATATCTTCCTCTTATTGATAATTTTCATATTTTATTGCTTTCAATTATTTTATTGTTTTGCTAAAACAAAAATCTCCCCCCTTGGTTACTAAGAAACTGAATTTTATAACAACAAAAGCCTCTCTGTGGGAACGAACTCTTTCTTACCACGTACTTCATTTATATTAGTAGAGTAAGAAAGTGAAATTATTTTTGACGCATACGACAACGATCAAATTTTGGCGCCGTTGTCGGGGAGGCATACGGCTTGTTATTAAGTTTTTAGTTTCTTATCATCATTTCTGCTTTTATCTTTGCTTTTTGTTTTCTTGTTTTGTTTCTCATTTTCTTGCGAGAATTGTTTTCAGGTACCTAATCCCTGGTTTCTAAAGGTTGGAACTATCTAAGGTGCGGGATAGCTACTCGAAGAGGTACAATACTCCAACCAAGTCAAGACACAACGGGAGACACAAGAGTTAAAAGTGGAAGAAGAGTTACAACTATAAGAAGAACAAGAGGTTCCATTCGTAGAAGAAGCACTAGTTGAAGAAGAAGAAGTAATGGGTGATGCAAATCGTACACTCAAGGACTTGGCTTCTCATAGGCTTGATGCACAACGATGATGTATTCAAACAAATTCAACCTTCGAGATCAAACCGGGGTTGATTAGAGAGTTTCCGAAGTTTCATGGAATGACGAATGAAGATCCAAACAAGCATCTTATGGATTTACACAACGTTATCATGGCTATGCTTCCACCAGAGACTAATGCGGATGGAGCAATGTTGAAAGCTTTTCCGTTTTCTTTGGCGGACAATGCTAAGGAGTGGTTGTATTACTTGACTTCCTGAAGTGTCACTACATGGAACGGGTTAAAGAAACTTTTCCTAGAGAGATATTTTCCTGCATCCAAGGCTACTCAAATTCGTAAGGAGATTTGTGGAATACAACAAAAGAATGGGGAGTCGTTGTATGAATGTTGGGAACGGTATAAGAGATTGGTGGCAATCTGCCCTCACCACCAATTTAGTGACGTGATGATAATACAATACTTCTACGAAGGTCTCCAACCAAGTGATATATATCTTCTTGATGCAGCGGGTGGTGGTGCACTAGTGAACAAGACGGTGGCTCAAGCTACCGAGTTGATTGAAAGCATGGTTGCACACTCGCAACAATTCTACACAAGAGGTGAACTAATGGTTAGGCGAGTGCATGAAGTTACGGATTCATCATCACACCGTGATCAAAGGATGGATAATATGGAGCAAATGATGGAAAAGATGGTTGCAGTTATTTTACCTTCATATGGTGAAGAATTGGAGCAAGCTAGCACGGTCTTTCCAAATCAGCAAAGACGGTATGATCCCTACTCTAACACTTATAATCCGGGATGGAGAGATCATCCCAACTTTAGTTATGCCAACAAGCAAGGAGCGGTCCAACAACCTACTTTCAACCGTTCGAATGGATTTCAACCACAACAACAACAATTCCAACTGCAACAACAACAATTTCAGCAACCACAAACACAACAAACAACTCAAAATAAAGGTTCCGATATCGATGCAAAGCTTCAAACGTTTATGCAAGGCATTTCTACCATGTTTAAAGAAAGTCAACAAGAAACTCAGAGTGCTATCAAGGAGTTGCAGACACAAATGGGCTCCATGGAGATGGACATAAACAAATTGAAGGCACAAAATAGTGGGAAACTCCCTTCTCAACCCATTAACCCAAAAGAGGGTGTCAATGCTAATACGTTGAGAAGTGGTACACAACTTGTGAAACCCGAGGTTACTGATTCGGGCAAGGTGGAAACACCAAAGGAACATGTTTTGGAGGAGAAGAGTGATGATTCTCCCCAAACTTCTGAGGTACCTATTCCTAACTCTAAAACTCCGGTTTCTACTTATGTTCCTCTTTTACCTTTTCCTCGCATATTTGCAAACTCCAAGAAGGCAAAACTAGAAAAGGAGATTTTAGACGTTCTAAAGAAGATCCATGTGAACATACCACTCATTGATGCTATCAAGCAAGTTCCCAAGTATGCGAAGGTGTTGAAGGACTTGTGTACCAATAAGCAAAGGCTCAAAGGTAATGAAGTGCTAAGGGTGGGGGAGAATGCTTCAGCAATCTTACAACACAAACTCCCACTGAAATGTAAGGATCCCGGTAGCTTTGACATTCCAGTCACAACTGGTAACACCACATTTAATAAAGCTATGTTGGATTTAGGTGCATCCATTAATGTTATGCCTGCATCTATGTACAATTCACTTGAGTTAGGTCCTCTTAAAAAGGCTGAAATTGTATTGCAATTAGCCGATCGCTCTAATGTTTACCCAATGGGTATTGTTGAGGATGTTCTTGTGCAGGTTAATCAATTAGCATTTCCAGCTGGCTTTTGCGTGCTAGAGATGAATGAAGGGTCACCGGACTCGTCTCTTCCATTGTTACTTGGGCGTACCTTCATGAGAACGGCGAAAACCATTATTGATGTGGACAAGGGAACGCTAACTATGGAGTTTGATGGAGAAACAATACATTTCAACATTTTCGAGACGATGAGATATCCTAGTGATGTCCACTCTTGTTTCTCCATTGATGTTATGGATACATTGGCACAACAAGTGTTTGAATTGAATGGTGATAATGCTTTGGAAACTGTTTTAACTACATCCATGGATAATGGTGTAGAGTGTGGTAATGAAGTCAAGGAAGACCTTGGTGATATTCACTACAAGGAAGCCTGGAAACTCATAATATATCTTTTATTGCCTTACCATGCAGTGATGAAAAGCTTGTACCTTCCATCGTTAAATCTCCAAAGTTAGAATTGGAACCTCTTCCCGATCACCTAAAGTACTTATACTTGGGTGACAAGGAAGATTTACCTGTGATTGTTTCTAACAAGCTTAGTGAATTACATGAGCAAAAACTTCTAAGGGTGCTAAGGAAGTACAAGACGGCCATAGGATGGACAATTGCTGATATCAAGGGTATAAGCCATGCCGTTTTTATGCACAAAATCTGTTTGGTGGACGAAGCAAAGCCTACAAGGGAAGCACAACGTCGTTTGAACCCTCTCATGATAGAAGTTGTGAAAAAGTAGATACTAAAGCTTTTGGACTTGGGTGTTATCTACCCCATATCCGATAGTAAGTGGGTGAGCCCGGTACAAGTAGTACCAAAGAAATCAAGTGTGACGGTGATGGAGAATGATAAGAATGAACTTGTCCCAACTCGTGTGCAAACCGGTTGGAGGGTTTGTATTGATTACAGAAAATTGAATGCCACCACTAGGAAGGATCATTTTCCATTGCCTTTTATTGATCATATGCTTGAACGTTTAGCTGGACACTCTTACTATTGCTTCCTTGATGGCTATTCAGGTTACAATCAGATTGTGATAGCACCGGAGGATCAAGAGAAACCACTTTCACTTGTCCTTTCGGTACTTTTTCTTATAAAAGGATGCCTTATGGATGACTTTAGTGTCTTTGGTGATTCATTTGACCTTTGCTTGCACAACTTGTCACTAATCGTTGAACGATGTGTTGAAACAAATCTTGTGCTTAATTTGGAGAAGTTTCATTTCATGGTAACTCATGGCATAGTTTTAGGCCATATAATATCTTCTAAAGGCTTGGAAGTCGATAAATCTAAAATAGACCTTATTCGTGCTTTAACCCCTCCCACTACGGTGAGGGAGATACGCTCTTTTCTTGGTCATGCAGGTTTTTATCGTAGATTTATGAAAGACTTTTCCAAGATATCATCACCACTTTGCAACTTATTGCAAAAAGATGTGGTTTTTAACTTTGATGAAAAGTGTATGGCGGCATTCAATCGTTTGAAAGAACTTTTGATTTCATCCCCTATCATTAAACCACCGGATTGGAGCAAGCCTTTTGAGCTCATGTGTGATGCAAGTGACTATGCGGTTGGTGCGGTGCTTGGGAAACGTGTGGTGAAGATACCTCATGCTATTTATTATGCTTATAGAACGTTAAATGAGGCCCAACAAAACTACAGAACCACTGAAAAAGAGTTATTAGCTATTGTTTTTGCTTTGGAAAAGTTTCGCTCTTATCTAATTGGTACAAAAGTTGTTGTCTTTTCTGATCATGCAGCACTTAGGTACTTGCTAATGAAGAAAGAAGCGAAATCGAGGCTCATACGATGGATTTTGCTCTTGCAAGAGTTTGATATTGAAATCAAGGACAAGAAAGGAATTGAGAACACCGTTGCGGATCATTTGAGCCGTCTTGCTGTGGACAAGGAAGCTATCCCATTGCATGAAAGTTTCCCGGATGAGAAACTATTCTCAATTGCCTTTGGAGAACCATGGTATGCTGACATTGTGAACTACTTGGTGTCTAAACAAATCCCAAAGAACTTGTCTCGTGCTGAGAGGGACAAACTTAAGAAGTTAGGAAACCAATAGGATGATCCATACTTATGGAAACAAGGTAGTGACCAAGTATTACGAAGGTGCGTTCCCGAATCCGAGTTTAATTCTATCTTGTCTTTTTGTCACTCCTATGCTTGCGGAGGACATTTTGGGAGTAAGAGAACCGCTCACAAGGTACTTGAAAACGGTTTCTATTGGCCAACCTTGTTCAAGGATGCAAATATATTTTGTACAACTTGTGATAGGTGCAAAAGAACAGGCAATCTAGGTGCCCGAAATCAAATGCCACAAACTTTTATTCAATTTATTGAAGTTTTCGATGTATGGGGTATTGATTTTATGGGTCCTTTTGTCAACTCTCATGGGAATTTTTATATGTTACTTGCTGTTGATTATGTCTCCAAATGGGTGGAAACTAAGGCCACCCCAACTAATGATTCTAAAGTGGTTTCAGATTTTGTGCAAGCTAATATCTTTGCAAGGTTTGGAATTCCAAGAGCCATAATTAGCGATGGGGTCTCTCACTTCAAAAACAGGATCTTACAAACCTTGTTGAAGAAGTACAATGTGTCACACAAGATTGCAACACCTTATCATCCCCAAACAAATGGACAAGCCGAGGTTTCAAACCGGGAGGTGAAATCCATTCTAGAGAAGACGGTGAATCCAACAAGGAAAGATTGGAGCATGCGACTTAATGATGCTTTGTGGGCTTATAGAACCGCATACAAGACACCTATCGGGATGTCTCCCTTTAGGCTTGTGTATGGTAAACCTTGTCATTTACCCGTTGAAATTGAGCATAAGGCGTTTTGGGCTATTAAGCAATGCAATATGGAGATGGATGGGGATGGAAAGCAAAGGAAGTTACAACTCCAAGAGCTAGAGGAGCTTCGCAATGATGCATTTGAAAGCTCACGCATTTATAAGGAAAAGACGAAAGCATTTCATGACAATATGATTTCTAGAAAACAATTTTGCATTGGGAAAAAAGTGCTTTTGTTTAATTCTCGCTTGCATTTATTTCCGGGTAAATTAAGGTCACGTTGGATAGGATCTTTTATTGTTACTAATGTGTTTTCTCATGGTGCAGTAGAAATTCGTAGCATAGCTACAGGCAAGGAACTTAAAGTTAATGGGCACCGATTGAAACCATATTATGAGAATTTCACTTCCGAAGTGGTGGAAGGAGCTAATTTTGTGGATGCACTCCCTCTGGAGGAGGCATAGAAATCAAGGAGATAGTCGGGCTGACGACTTTAAACCAAGCGCTAAATGGGAGGAAACCCATAGGATGAGTATTTCTTGTCTTGTAGTTATTTCTTGTCTTGTTTTTAGTTTTTCTTGTCTTGTTTTTATTTTATTTTATTTTATTTTATTTTATTTTTCTGATTTCTTGTCATTACCATATATGATTTTCCCACCTTGACTTTCTTTGGAAGATTCAATTTACACTGAGGACAATATAAAGTTTACGTGTGGGGGAGTGGTTAAGAATTTGCATTGTAAATTTTTCATGAAATTTTCAACTTTTGTGTAAAATAGTGAATAAGAAAACTCCAACTTGTAGTTAGTTTAGAGTCACATAGTATACATGTCGCTAAGATTACATCGAGATTCTCATAAGAGTGACTGAACTTAGAGATGACAGAGAACATGATCAGGTTTCTTACTTGTATGAGAGTTAAAGTTGGATTTATCCATCCAAGTGGCAAATGAGGTGCATACTGAATTCGATATTAGATTTGTGATCCCCTATAGTGGAGACTACCCATGTTACATCATGAGAGGCACCGACCTTCACTTCTTTGTACCTGTCTAAATATGTGCTTTTAGAGTGTGTGTCACCATACGTAAACTCCGAGTAGAATGGTGAGCTACCCAACCTCCCACCAATAGAAGCACTATTTTGATCTCTTGAGTGATATTTTATCAATCATGAATGGTGACATCGAATTGCTAACTTACGTACCACTTGTAATCTTGTTCGCAGTTAGCACCATCCATCTCTCTCTACACCAACAGGTCCATAGAAACACCATTATCATCAACAAGAGGATCATCACAAATTCGAAGGAAAGTTGAAGACGTTTAAGGTTTACAAGCAACGTTACAGAAATGAGCAGATTTTAAATTTAAGTATAGCAACAAGACAAGGAGCAGAATTTTTACAAGTTGAAGACTATTGTACGAGAGCGAATATTATCAAGATGAGAGTCAAGAAGTTTATGATGTCGAGACATACAAGTTGTGAAGAATCGAGCGGTAAAGTACTTACACCGTGGCCTTTGTATTTTATTTTATCTTTATTTTTATTTTTTAATTTGTATTTTATTTTCTCTTGTCTCAAAAAATAAATAAAAATTGAGACATGGTCACCATTATGCTAGGTCTCTTATAAAAAAAGTGAAAAAAAAAAAGAGACAAAAGAAATTTTGTTAGGTACATTATTAGATTTGTTTACTTTGTTTTGTTTCATTTTGTATTTACTTTATCTTTGAAAAAAAAAGAGAGAAAAAATAAATAAATTCATTGCATCATATTTTGGTTTGTTTAGTTCGTTTTTGGTTTTGTATTTATTCAATAAAGCCAATGGAAGAAGAAATACCCGTAATGAGGTTTCAAGCAACAAGGAATTAGAGGAAAGAATCACATTGTCAAGATTCTACGAAGTTCAAGATTTCATCATCAAGAGTTGAAGACCGAAGACGAAGATGAAGACAAGGATTGAAGACCGAAGACGTTTCTATGGATGCTGTGAGAGTGGTGCTAACTGCACGCTGAACGGATGACGAGGTAAGTAAGCATATTCCCACCTTCGTTAAGTGGTTGATTTCCTTTCTTAGAGATCTTCAAGAAAAAAAGGGTTTTCAAAATGAATAAAAGATGTGGGTTTTCAAAACAATTCGAAGGGTTTTCGCCTTCCTACCATTCAACGTGTCGCAGGATTCTCTCTTCATTCTTACCTCGACACATGTGTGACCCATAAAGAGTTATTTATTATTGAGAGCAATATCATAAAACCCTTTCTTGTGAGGCAGAGTCGGGACTTTTGATCACTCCAAACCCGAATTTCTTTCGAGAAGGGATTGTTATTTCTCTCTCAACATTTAAGGATGAGATTGTATAGAATCTTTATGTCTTCTTAGCGCGTTGGATGCTATCATTACGGAGAACTAGTAAGTTGGAAAAGTAGGTTTTGTGGGTATACCTCTAGTAAACCCTCATGAGATGGAGTTATATGTATCCTTTAGAATAAGTTTCGTTTGATTTGCTCGAGAACTAGCAAAGTCTAAGTGTGGAGGAATTTGATAGGTGTTGTAAAACACATAATTTTATATCTAGTATTTATGCTTTCTTTGCTATTATCTCTGTGAATTACATCTCTTATGTTTAGTTTTGAGTTATTAGGTGCAATGGAGTCCTTTTGAGCAAAAGAAGGAGAAATCGTAATTTGGAACGTAAAAGGCAAAAAGGTCAATTCACGGCGAGTGATACTAGGAGAGGGATAAGGTTCCAAAATGGAGGAGAAAGGAGACAACCACTGCGGCTTAGTCTAAAGAAGCAAGGGACATACCTTGGTGGCCCCTATATAATGAGCGGATGTCTAGAGAAATCATTGGTTGGCCCTTATCTTCCTCACCTGGGCAGCTGTATCACTTTCATTTCCTACACAACCCTAAAAATCAGAGAAAATGATTTCTCATCATTGTCCCCTAATTCAGAGAATAAAAGCAGCAGCTGTCGTTGTTACTGCTGAGAGACTAGATTGAGAGAAATTCAGAGAAAGGGAGAGATAAATTAACAGAGAGGAACTTGGAGAAGAGAATCAAGATAATTGGGTTGTTGTTGAATGAAAATAAATGGAGAAGACAAAGAAGATCGAGTAACTGAAGTTGGTAATGATTCAAAATGAGATTTGAATCAGAAATTGTGAAGAACTCGATGAGTATTGCTGGGTTTGACTGAGATTTAATGAGTGGTGGATATGGGCGTTCGAGTATGCTACTGTAATGAATAAATCTGGGTTTTAACAGAACCTGGAGTTGGGTTTTGAATGAATTGGATTGTTACAGCGATGGTTGTGTCTGAGGTCGAAATTGAAGATTAGAAGAAGTAATCTGAGATGGGTTTTGGTGGATTCATGAAGTTAAGAAGACTACAAGGGTTTTGAGTTCTGATGTCATTAATTAGGTGTTTTGGGATTCAAGTGAACTCAGAAGATTGAATTGAGTCCGAGAAGAATGAGAAATTGGAAACTATAATCTCAAATGGTGTTGGAACTCTTGATGTGGTATTGATGTGATTAGAGATTTTTCTACTCTGCATACTAAGAATGGTTGGAATTGGTCACTGCAACAACAAATGACAATGAAGGCAGTCTTGGGTTTGTTCTGGTGGATTGAGGAAGTGGTACTGCAAATGGAGATAGAGATGGAGCTGAACTGGTGGTTTTGAAGTTATTGCAGTTGAGAAGTCAGATGAATGCAGGAATGGTTCGAGTTTGTGTTGCATATGATGTTGCAGTTAATGACAATGGAGCTTTTGAAGTATATCTGAGATGAGTTGAAGCAGGTGGAAGAATATGGTGATGCTTTGTGTTGGTTCAATGGATTGGATATGGAGATAATGATGCTGGTTGTGCTGTTGGCTTGAGGCGCAGGTGTATGTTGCTGTTGTATGGGATATGGAGCTGAGAAGTCAAGGTGTTGTGCATTTGTGGGGTTATGCTTTGTGTTTCTAGAGAGTGGAAATTGTTGGTGAAGTGGCTTATTGATGATCAACTAGATGTATGTTAGGAGTTGATATTGCAGGTACTGGTACAGCTGCAGAAAGTCAGGGACGATATGGAGTTAACTGAGTGATTGTTGGAAGTGAAAGGGTTGGCTTTATTGCAGTTCAAGCAGGTTATGCACTTGCAAGTGGAGTTATAGTCAGATGAGAAATGATGGTGCTGCTGCCATGTATGACTGAGCTGCAGTAGGAGATGCAGGTAGAGTGGTATGCAGGTGATGGTACTGTATTGTAGCATCTGGGATTGACAGTTGAACATGGTGTTGTTGCATGTTCATCATGTGTGAATGGTTGGAACAAACTTAATGTGCAGGAAGTTCAAAGTATAAGGAAATCAGTAAAGCTGGTGTTTACTGATTGAAATTGGGATGGACTTGAAGGAGTTGCTGTGACTGAAATGAAGCTGAGATGATGTTCAGTGTTATTTGATGGTGCTGGAAATGGGTACTGTGTAACTCACTAT
The DNA here is from genome assembly GCF_003573695.1 of Papaver somniferum. Taxonomy (NCBI): domain Eukaryota; kingdom Viridiplantae; phylum Streptophyta; class Magnoliopsida; order Ranunculales; family Papaveraceae; genus Papaver; species Papaver somniferum. Next base: position 56,346,275 of record NC_039367.1, read on the forward strand.
GCAGCTGGGAGCTGAATTGTTGGTGGTGATTGTTGGTTTCTGCAACAGGCTGAAGTTGCAGTTGAGTTGCAGTTGGACAGGAATGGTTGCAGCTATATGTATTTGGAGCTTAATCTGAGCTGATGGTGATGAATTGTCCATAGGGTTGCAATGAAGTTACACAATGGATCTGAGATGCTGCATGTTGAATATGGTGTTGATGTTGGAGTTCAGTTGGTGGTGTGTCGCTTGATGCTGGGAAGGGAGAGATAGATACTGAGATTAGGAAGATATGAAGTTGTTGAAGCACAATGATTGTGCAACAGAACTTAGGCCAGTGCAATGTCTAAGGCCAAAACTTTCTCAGCTAATTCAGCTCAGTCAGGCTAGTTAGACGTTGACTCGTTCTGACTCAGTGAATTTGAATGGTTGACTCGGTTTGACTCAGTTGACAGACCGAGTTGACTCGTTGATCGATGACCGGGGTGGACTTTGCCGGTCACCTGAGATGTTTTCCGGCCCTCCTCCGGCCATCTTACCAGTTTCCGGCGACTTCCTTTGGGACATATTTTCTATATGGGTATTCTCACATATGGGCTTGGTGGACATCTTTATATTGGGCTTTGGGCTTTGAAGACCTAGTTTTGGAAAGAGGAAAAGCTACAAAAAGAAAAAGTTTTTATTCTTTGGATGACGTATTTTCTACTTGGAACTTTGGAGAGCGGCGATTCTAATAGGTTTGCTTTCGTTTATTTTTCATCTTCTTCAATTCATTTTTTATTATGATTATGATGAACTCAAAAGCTATGAGTAGCTAAATACAATTATTGGTTATGGGATAAAAGTTGATTTCTCAAGCATGATATTTAAATCAATGGATTAGTTTTTTCTCAGCTTTATTATTTATGATTCATGGTTTATATTGTTTTATGATTTGAATGCTAGTTTGGTTGAGTCCGGAATCAATTAGATTAGTCTTCATCTCTATTGCTAGATTAGGGCTATTATACGAAAAAGTGATAATTCCTGATTACAAGTAGCATAAATGTGAGTAGTGCATGTAGTGATATATCCTACTAGTCACATATGAATCATAACCTTTGTTAAAACGAATTAGTGCTTTTACAAGTTTGTTTGCATTGATTAGTCTTATTTCATAGAACTTAATGCTCTTAGGGAGTTAAACTTAATTGTGCTTTTACAATTTAGGTTGCTTTCTAGGTAGATTTCACAATAGCATCTTTTAATGTTGTTTGTGATAAAATCGGGAAATAAACGGGATACTCTTGCAATCAACGTATCCTAGGACTTTTAGTAAATGAGAGATTAAAATACCAATTCTAGTCATTGATGAAAATACATGTTTGTGAATGATACTATCCCGTGACCAATATCTTCCTCTTATTGATTATTTTCATATTTTATTACTTTCAATTATTTTTATTGTTTTGCTAAAACAAAAATCTCCCCCCTTGGTTACTAAGAAACTGAATTTTATAACAACAAAAGCCATTTTGTGGGAACAAACTCTTTCTTACTTCATTTATATTAGTAGAGTGAAAAAGTGAAATTATTTTTGATGCATACGACAGCGATCAACCCCCGCTTTTTCACCATGCACCCTTTAATTTCTATAAAAACTGAGTACGAATACGGAGATATCTTCATACTAACCAATAATTACTCTCAAAAGCATGCTCCAAATGACAAGGCGATCAACATTATACTATGGGACTGAATTTTGTGATGAATATTTGGCTCGCTATGTGTGTGTGTATATATATATTTTTCTTTTGAAGCATGCATTTTATTCAGTTAAACTGAGATTACACGTGGGAATGTTATGCCCAGAGTCTGCTATTAGAACTTATAGGTGGGAGAATCTCATGGTCCCACACTATTATTGCGAGCTTCCCTGTAAAGCGATCATCCGTCGCCCGATTTGCCAGACCGCCCGCTGCTTGATTTCCTTCTCTGTAGGCCTTCCTAATAGTATATTGCTGAATTTGGGTAAACATGTACTTGATTTCTGCAATCTGATTAGAAATATACCATGGAGCATCGGCTTCTGAGGTTAGAAATCTCATAAAGTTCTACGAGTCTGTTTCAAATTGAACTTTTGGCCATCCCCGTTCTGTCGCCGTTCTAGAAGCGATGAGCATGGCCCAAGTTTCTGTTGCAAGTGCAATGCTGATACCCAGTGGTTGTGTTATTGCTAAGATTGTGTCGGCACCCTCGTTTTGGCATATAATACCATCTACTGTTATTCCAAGATATCCCCTTGCTTCTCCGTCTGTGTTATTTTTGATCCAATCTAAGTGGGGTTTGAGCCATCCCACAAAGATGGTTGTTGTTGCTAGTGTTGTTTGCGCTGGGTTTGGATAAGGTTGCATCCCAAGTAGTACTGGCGGTAGGTGGTTTTGAACCCAGGTATATTCCTATTGGAGCTTGATAGCCATCTGCATTATATATACATAATGAAGACATGAGATTTTCTATTTAGAAAATAGAATTGTACTTGTTGATTTCTAGAGATCAATTAACCCATCATATATAAGATTGACTCTACTTGTAAGGATTTTTGTATAATTTTGTAAACAAAATTACACAACCCAATTGATCTAGACTGTTAGTTTTGCACTTGGTCAACGTTTTATTAGCTCCACCTCTTGAAAAAAAATTTGTAAGAAGAGAAGTTGTTAGCTATTATACCAAGCTCGAGGTGCTTGTTTTAATCCATACAATGTCTTATTGAGCTTAAAGACATGAACACGATTTTCTTAACTTTCAAATCCAATAGTCCGAGCAACATAAACCTTTCCTTTCAGACACCCATTTAAAAATACAAATTTTACGTCCATTTGATATAACTTAATCTTCAGAAAAGAAGTATGAGCTAATAAAAAATCGTATGGAATCAAGGCATGCAACATGAGCGAAGGTATCATTAAAATCAATCCCTTGAATCTGAGAATAACCATGAGGGATAAGTCTTACTTTATTCTGAACCACCATTCTGAATTTATCTGACTTGTTCTTGAATATCCATTTCGTACTTACAACATTTACATTGATAGGGAAAGGGAAAAGATTCAAGACATCTCGTCTCTTGAATTGATTTAACTCATCATGCATAACATCAACGCACGCATGGTCATTCAGAGCTTCATCAATGTTTTTAGGCTCAACTTGCTATAGGTAGCATACAAAATTGCATATATTTTGAAGCGGCCCTTATATTTTTGCAGTGGAGCCCATTCCCCCAATGATATTGTTGGTATCATGATCCTTTTGAACCCACTTTGGTCGAGTAGTGGTAGTTCTATTGAAACATCTTTGTCAGGGATTTTCTCCTCTTCACTAGTCACATCAAGATCAGCAACCGTCGGTCCAACTTTTACTGATGTTGTTGCTTCTTTAACTTTCACAATTGCCTCCACAAGAGGCAATTCAACAGGATGATTATCATGATGAAAGTTTCTCAAGTCATCAATAATAACATTTTCTGATTCTAACATGACATTAGTTCGGAGACTGTATACTCTAAACCCACGACTATCAAAGGCATAACCTAGAAAAATTCCTTCGTCACTTTTGGAATAATGTTTTCCTTTTTGTTCTCGATCCTTAAGAATTTAGCACTTGCTTCCAAAAATATCGATATATATATAACTCAAGTAAGGTTTGTTACCATACCGTAACTCATAGAGAGCATTCTAGGTACATGATCTTAAGTATACCCCATTGATCAGGTAACATGGTGTAAAGACATCTTCTTCCCAAAATTTTACAGGTAAGTTTTTGTTATGGAGCATTACCCTGGTCATTTCTTGGATATTCATGTTCTTTATTTTTGCAACTCCATTGGCTTGTGGAGTTATAGGCGGTGAGTATTATTGTATTATACCCAGTGTGATGGACTCAAATATCTTAGTATCCTTGAGTTCCGTTCCACGATTGCTCATGATTTTCTTTAGTTTGCAACCTTGTTCATTCTAGATTATATTTACAATAATCTTAAATTCACCCAAGGTATCATTTTTATGAGCTAGGAATGCCACCCAGATGAATTTGGTATAATAATCAATCATCACCAAAGCATATTTATTCTCTCCAACATTAGGTTGTTGAATTGGGACAAAGAGATTTATATGAATTAAATCAAGTGGGGTTTTGGTGGCCATGTTTTGTGATGACTTATGTGGAATTATAGCTTTTTTACCTTTTGGACAAGCACCACATGCACCATTGACCTTGACATTGATTTTGGGTACTGACCGCATAGATTTTTTGTTAATGATTTTGCCAAGAGCGATTTGATGTGACCAAAATGCTCATTCCAAAAGTGCATAGACTCGTCACTAGTCACAAAGATTAAACTGGATAATACCACAAATACCATGAAACCTTACTTTTCCAGACTTATCTTTAATATAATATCCTTTAGCATTGAAGACAACTTTATGGCCTTTGTCACAAATTTGACAAACAGAAAAAAGATTAGAAATCATACCTTCGACGTAAACAACATCATGAATTTCAGGCACTCCAAGGAGTTTGATCGTTCTTTTTTTGTTAATGTGGTGTGGAAATGGAAAACACACAAAACTTGCAAGTATACAAGGTCAAGCTTTATAATATAGGGATAAGAAAGAGTTAGTCCACAGGGAGCGGGAGCATACAAGAATTTTCCTAAGCTATCAATGGGTGCAAAGCACTATGGCAGTGAGCAGTGATGGATGAAGGCAGATACAAAGAACTAAAACAGTTAACACAAGATGGTCAGCACAGCAAGGATTAGATGGCAGATGATATAAAATAACAACAGCAAGGAACCAAGGCTGTAAGCCAAGGGCAGGGGTGAGATTGTGCACTGACTTCAGTGCACACAGCTTCAAAATGCAAGAACTAAGCAAAACAGTAAAGGAAAGTAACTAAGCAGTGAATAAAAGCAGAGCTGGAATTGTAAGTGACTGAAGAAAGGAATTGTGGCTAAGCTAATGGCTTAGAATCCACCTTGGTGTCCTAGCCAAACAATGTAGTTCTAGGTTGAAATTAAGACCCTAAGCATACAATTGGAATGGAAAGAAAATCAGCTTGCTCAACTAATGTGCTCCTAGCATTGACTGTCTTTTGACAGTACAATCAATCACAAGCACACAGATGAGCACTAATCTCTCCCATTGCTCAAGAAAAACAAGCATTAAGGCTCTAACCTAGCAATTCATCATCCAACAATGCACTAAGGCTTCATCTGAGCCTTAGCTGCAGTAACTTAGTTCATGAAAAACATGTTAACAGCATCAACATTCATCACATATGCTAATTGAAACAACATTCTCAACATTGAAGATAAAAATCAAAACATCATATAACATTCACTATCAACTGTCATGTAACTGAAATTGAAATTGTGAAATAAAACAGAACAAAATGTTTTTCTGGCTAGTCCAGAGATCATCCCCCTCTACCCCTCTACATCACCCCCTATTTATATCACCAAATACCCAATTTTTCCGAAACCCTAGAATTGAAATTAGGGTTTTCAATCTCCGAAATTTACTCACCAAAACTTTGAATTGACGTCGCCCCATGTCTTCTCTGCCTCTCTCGGTTCTTCTCCTGCTCCCAATCGCTACAATTGCTCCCTAATTTGAGGTGTTTTATCAACCCTCACCTAGGTCAGTTGGTGAGAGAGGTTAAAGCGCTTCGAATTAGGGGGATGGGTCGTGTCGGGTAATGATGGAGATGGTGGAGTTGGTGGTAGTTGGTGTAGGTAGTGGTGGTTGTGGAAGTGGAATAGGTGGTGGTACGACAGGGTATGGTGGTTCTGTTGCAGAGAGGGGGAGAGGAAGAAGAAGGTGGAGGTCGATATGGGTTAGGGTAGGGAGATGTTTGGCTAGGTCATAGGGTTCGAGTATTAGTGTGTTAGGCGGGTGTATCAAGATGTGTGTACCACGAGCTGAAGCCGCTGGATATGGAGATGGTAGGTGGATCGTACGGCTAAGAAAGAAGCAGCTTGTAGCGACCGTAGGATGTAAAATACAACGAAGTCTACGGTGCGAGATTAGGTTAGGTGTTGTAGTGTTTAGCGGAATCATCAGGATTTGATGCACAGGCATAGGAGCGACCGTAGGATGCTGAAATGCTTCGATCTGACGGCTGAAATCCGAGACGGGCTTGGATATAGAAAATGAGTTTGGGTGAGGGTTTTGGGCCTTGGGTATGCCAGGGCCATGTCTTCTTTAAGAACAATTCTTCCTCTTCAAGCCCACTTCTAGCCTTTTGGTCTTGTGCACGACATTCTTCGCGGCTTCCTTGTGTAATTCCTCCCGTCTTTTCACTACTTTTCTTCTCTTTTCGCTCCGCAATTCATCCAAACTTTATTTATTACCTAAAAATGCAAAATTAAGTAAGAAAAATATTTATTCTTGAAAACAATGAAAATACAGAATATGGGATAAAATGTAGAATTACTGCGCAAAAGATGAGTTAAATGCCAACAAAAAGGGATAAAATTATACAATATTTGGCACTCATCAAATACCCCCAAACCTGAATTTTACTTGTCCTCAAGTAAAACAAAACTAAGGAAATCCTAACTATACCACTGTCGCTGGTCTCTCGAATGCATTTAGCGTATGCACTAAGCCTTTTAAACCACTAAGTGTCCCTAGTGGACGAGTTGAAGTCTCGTGAAGGTTTGCTTAGAACGTACCTACAAAGTTCTAGGTCAAAATATAAGCTCAGATTCCATCAAATGTGACATGTGCAAGTCAGTTAAGCTCACAGCAAAATGGAGATGTGAATCTAGCTATCGAAGGCACAATCCTAGCACTGATAACAAATAAAGACATGTGATAGGAGTGTAAAGTGTATCTACACATGTGTAAAGAAAGATCTGAAGTTATGACTACTAATCACCAAGAGATAGTTTCTCAGGCTAAGAACCAAGGTCGAAATCTAGCTAGCTGTCCGGACTTTACGAGAATTGTGAATGAGTTGGAGGTATTTCACAATTACTCGCGTTGTACATCAATGGCATACACCCTCCTTGCTTATTACAATGAAACAACAAAATGACTATTTACTTGACTCTTATTTACATTGACTACTCTCTTTTATTTTTGGAACAAGAGATGATGGAATTGATAAATACTTGATTTTTTTGTATTTTTCTGATATTTTTTTTTCTCTTTTTTTTTTTTTTTTTTTTTTTTTTTTTTTTTTTTTTTTTTTGATAAGGAGCTTTTGATACATACAAAAGGAAACAAAATTACATGACACTTTGCAAGAGGTAGCCCTTTTTGATGCACCCAGTTAAATTCGATGGTTGTCTTTCTTAATGTAACCTCCACCTTCTATCCCAACCAACCAAAGAACAAGCTAGTCAAGTTTCGTTCAGTATTCTAAAGTGATTGGCAATCGTGACTTCCTATCAAACACCTTGAAGATCGAGGCCATACATGTATTGGTAGATCGTGCGCGTGCAAATTTCTTATCACTATGTGAATTGTGCTAGAATCAGGGTGCCTAAATATCTAGACTAAGACTCCTAATAATTACATATTTGCACAAGAGTCAACATTTCAAGGTAAATGAGCTCCATTTTTATGATTTTTAATTTTTTATTAATTTTTTTTGGAATTTTTCATTTTTTCAAAAGAAGGAGTTTTGTTTTCAATTATAGCATATTATCATGGTATCTACTCTATACCCCCAAACCTAAACTAAACATTGTCCTCAATGTTTCAAAATATGGAAAGAATTATAAAACAATATATGAAGAGGAACATGCTGAGTAGAGTAAAAGGAGAGAGAATACCCGATTGTACGGCGAAAGCTCTTAAACTCCGTTATTCAAGGCAAAAATCCATCATATTAGGAGTCACAATGGATGAGCACAAAATATACAAAAGGAAATTTAACTAACACATTATCTACAAGAAAATTTTGGTTTTTAATGGGATTGGACTTTTTGGGAAAAATTTGGTTTTGTTGGGAAAAAGACAAATTTTGGTTTTTAGGGAAAATTTGGAAAACTTTTTGGTTATTTAGGGAAAGAGTGGACCAGTTTAGTCCACATAGACCGGGTCCTCCAGGTTGGTTGTTTCAATGTCGGGTGGAAATGGCTCAAGGAATGGCTTTAATCTCTGCCCGTTGACTTTGAAAACGTTCTTGTTGGAAACATCCTCCAGCTCTACAGCTCCATGAGGAAAAACTGTGCGTACTAGGTACGGACCCTTCCATCTGGAACGCAGTTTTCCTGGAAAAAGATGTAATCGGGAGTCATACAGCAAGACTTTCTGACCAGGAGTGAAGGATTTGCGTAGAATACGCTTGTCATGAAACATCTTCATCTTCTGCTTATATAACTGGCACTGTCATAAGCCTCATTTCTCAATTCTTCCAACTCGTTGAGTTGAAGTTTCCGTTGTGCACCCGCTTGTCGAGAGAAAAGTTAAGTTTCTTGATTGCCCAGTAAGCTCGATGTTCTAACTCCACAGGAAGATGGCACGGCTTTCCATACACTAACGATAGGGGGACATGCCAATTGGTGTCTTATAAGCTGTTCTATAGGCCCACAAAGCATCATTCAATCTTAATGACCAATCTTTCCTGACGGGTTAACCGTCTTTCTAGAATGTGCTTATTTCCCTATTAGACTTCCACTTGTCCACTGTCTGAGGGTGGTACGGAGTAGCAACCTTGTGAGTTATTCCATACTTGCGTACTAAAACTCAAGTGCTATTGCAAAATGTGAACCACCGTCACTGATGATAGCTCTAGGGGTACCAAAACGTGAAAATGTTTTCCTTTAGAAATGAAAGTACCACCTTGTGGTCATTTGTTCTGGTTGCTATGGCTTCTACCCACTTAGAAACGTAATCAACTGCGACTAGGATGTACAACTTGCTGTCAGACATGGGAAATGGACCCATGAAGTCTATCCCCCAAACATCAAAAATCTCCACAATCAAAATGGGGTTCAATGGCATCATGTTTCTCCTCGAAATGCTTCCTAGCTTTTGACAGCGTTCACAAGCAACACAATAATCATGGCAATCCTTGAACAATGATGGCCAATAGAATCCACACTGCAAGATCTTTGCAGCGGTTTTCTTGGCACTGAAATGGCCTCCACATGCTTGGTCATGACAGAAAGATATCACATCTTTCTGTTCAGTGTTGGGGACACATCTCCTAATGATTTGGTCTCGGGCAGTACTTAAACAAATATGGGTCATCCCAAAGGAAATGTTTAACTTCAGCCAAGAACTTATAGCGGTCTTGTCTCGACCAACGTGAGGGCATCCTACCTGTAGCGAGGTAGTTAACAATATCAGCAAACCAAGGAAGGTCTGAGATAGACATCAGCTGTTCATCTGGGAATGATTCTCTAATCAGCTCAAATTCATCAATAGACTCTAAAGTTAATCTAGACAAATGATCAGCAACCACATTCTCACAACCTTTCTTATCACGGATTTCGAGATCGAATTCCTGTAATAATAGTATCCATCGAATAAGGCGAGCTTTAGCATCCTTCTTGGAAAGAAGATACTTCAAAGCCGCATGGTCTGTGTATATGATGATCTTAGACCCTATCAGATAAGATCTAAACTTGTCTAATGCGAAAACGACGGCAAGCAATTCCTTCTCGGTAGTTGAATAATTGAGTTGGGCATCATTAAGGGTTTTGCTAGCATAGTATATCACATATGGTAGTCTATCAACTCGCTGTCCTAAAACAGCACCAACAGCATAATCAGAGGCATCACACATAAGTTCGAACGGAAGCTTCCAATCGGGTGGTCGGACTATAGGAGCGGTGGTGAGAAGGGTTTTTAATTCCTCCCATGCCTTCACACAAGCAGCATCGAAATTGAAGGCAACATCTTTGGAGAGAAGACTGCACAGAGGTCTGGAGATTTTGCTGAAATCTTTGATGAATCGCCGGTAAAAACCAGCATGACCTAGAAATGATCTGATCTCCTTCACAGAGCGAGGTTGTGGTAGATGTTGAATGAGGTCAACTTTAGCTTTATCCACTTCAATTCCTTTTTCTGAGATGATGTGTCCTAGAACTATTCCTGAATTCACCATAAAATGGCATTTTTCCCAATTTAGAACAAGGTTCTTTTCTTTACATCTGGATATCACGAGGGAAATGCTTCAAACATCGTCGTCAAACGAGGAACCAAAAACAGAGAAATCATCCATAAAGATCTCGAGAAAACTATCTATCATGTCAGAAAAAATGCTCATCATGCAACGCTGAAAAGTAGCAGGTGCATTACACAACCCGAAGGGCATACGTCTATAAGCAAACGTCCCAAATGGACACGTGAATGTAGTTTTTTCCTGATCTTCTGGAGCAATGTGAATTTGGTTATAACCGGAAAAGCCATCTAGAAAACAGTAGTGACTGTGTCCAGACACACGTTCTAGCATTTGGTCAATGAAAGGGAGCGGGAAGTGATCTTTCCTTGTTACTGTGTTCAACTTCCTGTAGTCGATGCATACTCGCCATCCTGTGGTTGTACGAGTAGGGACTAATTCATTCTTGTCGTTCTGAACTACAGTAATGCCTGACTTCTTAGGCACAACTTGAATGGGACTAACCCATTTGCTATCAGGTATTGGGTATATGATACCCGCATCAAGTAGTTTCAGGATCTCTCCTTTGACTACATCTCTCATGTTAGGATTAAGTCTCCTTTGCATTTCCCTCGATGGTTTGGCATTCTCTTCAAGGTTAATGTGGTGCATGCAAATGGTGGGACTAATTCCTTTGAGATCTGAGATGGTCCATCCTAAGGCCTCTTTGTGTTCCTTAAGTACTTCTAAAAGCTTACTTTCCTGTTCCGTGTCTAAACATGATGAAATAATGACGGGTAAAGTATCAGAAGAACCTAGGAATGCGTACTTCAACGTACTAGGCAATGTTTTCAATTCAAGCTTGGGTGGCTCAACAATGGATGGAATGAGCTTGGAATCAGAGAGTAAGGGTGGTTCCACTTCATATTTCCTTTCAGTGATGTCCATTTGAGGTACAGATTCGAGCAGAGATAGGACGTCACTACAGTATGCATCATCATAGGAATCTGGGTTAAAGTTCTCCATACATGCTTGAAAGGGGTCGACGGATAGAATGTTAGTCAACGAATCTTGCATTAATCCTTCAATCATATTAACTTCATGCACATCATCATCAAGATTCACAGGTTGTTGACTAATATCGAACACATTCAATTCTACCGTCATGTTACCAAAAGACAGTTTCAACACTCCATTACGACAATTAATGATCGCGTTGGACGTAGCCAAGAAAGGACGTCCTAAGATGACAGGAATGTGACAGTCTGGGTTTTGTACAGGTTGAGTGTCTAAGACAATGAAGTCTACGGGAAAATAGAATTTGTCAACCTTGATCAAAACGTCTTCGACCACTCCACGAGGAATCTTGACAGATCGGTCTGCCAGTTGTAGAGTGATAGATGTTGGTTTCAACTCCCCAAGACCTAACTGCTCATAAACAGAATATGGCAGTAGGTTAACACTTGCACCTAGGTCTAATAACGCTTTATTGACCGTGTGTTCTCCTATAGTGCAAGAAATTGTTGGACATCCTGGATCCCTAAACTTGGGTGGAGTTTTGTTCAGAATGATGGAACTCACCTGCTCAGCTAAGAAAGCACGTTTTTGCACATTGAGCTTGCGCTTTTGAGTACACAAGTCTTTGAGGAATTTGGCATAAGCAGGGATTTGCTTGATTGCTTCAAGAAAAGGAATGTTGATGTTGACTCTCTTGAACAGATCTAACATCTCATTGTAATGGGTACTTTTCTGTTGATAGATCAATCTTTGAGGAAATGGGGCAACAGGAGAATGAGTTGGCAAAGGGACATTCACAGCAGTAGAATTGTCAGGCTTTCCAACTTGCTCAGATTCTTTGGTTTTCTGGGGTTGTGGAGACAGCGTGGAATTTGTATCAGATTCATTAGGTTCGCCCACGTTGTTCTCGATGACTTTACCACTTCGGAGGGTGGTAATGGCATGGACTTGATCGGGTGAGGTTTCAGTGCAGGATGTTGTGCCTGTTTGAAATATCCTCTTTGGATTTTGTTGGGGTTGGCTCGGAAGTTTACCCTTTTCTCTCTCACACATTTGATCCATCTTTTGATCTAGATTTTTCTGACTTTGCATCAAACTCTGGAACATTTCCTCTAGGGTGGATAATCTCTTGTCGGTATTGTGTTGAGGATATGATTGTTGTTGAGAGTTTGATTGTTGTTGAGGGTTTCTCGGGTGTTGATAACCTTGATTGTTCTGATATCCCTGATTGTTTTGATAGCTCTGATTGGGTTGAGATGGTCCTCCCTGAGTGGGTCCTTTGGACCATGAAAAGTTAGGGTGGTTTCTCCATCCTGGATTGTAGGTCTGTGAATAGGGGTTATGTTCTTGTTTTTGAAACATGGCATGTGCCTGTTCAAGCCTAGATTCCTGGACTGCAAGCAAATCGGGACAATTTTGGAATTGATGGTTGGGATCGTTACAAGCGGCACATACAGCCGAAGCGACATGTTCTCGGAGAGTAGTGGTGGAAGGTTTTGAATTTTTATGTAGTTCTAACTCTTCTAATCTCCTAACTATTGATGCCATGTTTGCTCTTCCCTCGAAATCTGCTTCAATCCTAAAAGCCTTCGCTTCGGATGTAGTCTTTCTGGGTTCACGGATGGATTCCCACTGTTGCGTCTTTTCAGCTACTTCAATCAAGAAGTCCGAAGACGCATCAGCAGTTTTGTCTACGAATAGACCATTACACATCGACTCAACCGTTGTTCGGGTGGACACATCTAGACCTTCATACAAAATTTGCACAAGTCTCCGTTTTTCAAAACCATGATGGGGACATTGGAGCAATAATTCATTGAATCTCTCCAGGTATCTAGCTAAGGTCTCACCTTCTAATTGCACAAAGCTATTCAGACTTTGACGAATTGTCGCAGTCTTGTGATTCGGGAAAAACTTTTTGAAAAACTCCTTTATGAGGTCATCCCATGTCATGATGGATTGAGGCTGTAAAGCATAAAGCCAGGCCTTTGCTTTATCTTTCAGGGAGAAAGGAAAAAGCCTTAAATTTAGGGTTTCGTCGGACATTTGAGTGAAACGCAGAGTTCCACAAATTTCCTCGAATTCTCTCACGTGGTGGTACGGGTTTTCATGCTCAACACCTCTAAAAATAGGAAGCATCTGTATTGTGCTTGATTTCAGCTCATAATGGCCATTAGCCTCGGGTAGCACAATACAAGAAGGTTGACTGGCTCTAGTTGGGTACATATAATCCTTGAGGGTACGGGGTTCTCCCATTGTTTCTGGTTGATCTGGACTGTCTCCCTCAGAACTTAGAATTTCGATAGGTTCGTCTGGGTTAATTCTAACAAGTCTGTTTGTTTGGTCTCTGTAGGTCACAATCATGTCCTAGTAGGTACCTTAACTAACATGTTGGTCAGACAGAGCAATCGGAAACAATTTGGCCCACAAGGGTTATGAAGATTTGGTTTTGAATGGGTGTTGGACTAACAAGGGATTTTGGTTTTTGGTTTAAAGTTGGGCTTTGGAAAATTTTTGAACTAAACCTAGCATAAATTAGCACAACCCATAAAAGAAAATAAAAACAATAATAATAATTACAAGCCCATAAAAGAAAAATAAAAGAAAATAAAAGAAAAATAAAAATAAAAATAATTATTACAAGCCCAAATTAAAAATAAATTAATTATTACATACCCAAATTGAATATTTAATGGGGCCCAAGTGGGTTACTCATGGTTTAGGCTTACTTGGTTAAGGAGGGAAGCCCAGTTAGGCTTTTGTTCCCTTTAGTTGCACAGCCCAGTTGGGCTTTAGGATCGTCCTAAGCAGCTCACGCTCAAGCCCAGCAACAGCAGTTGGGTCTAGCAGCCCAGCAGAAGCAACAGCAACGAAGCCCACCTCAGTTGGACAAGCCCAGCAACTTGTTGAGATGCAGCAGCCCAGCAGCACTTGGCAAGCCCAGTTCAGAGAAGTACAAGCCCACCAGTAGAAGGCATAGCCCAGCAGCAGCAGGTAGCAGCCCAGTTGCTTTGGCTTGGCAGCAGGCTTGGTAGCAGCAGGCTTTGGCTTAGCAGCAGCAACAGCAGCAGCAGCAGCTCAGGTGGCCTAGCAACACAGCTCTGCAGCAACTCAGCAACAGCAGCAGCAACTCAGTGGCACCTGCAAGTGAACAAGAGTGCAATGATATCAGGAGACAGCTTCAAGCACAACAAGGTAAGATGCAATTTTCAGCAGAGTATGCAGTAGTAGATGAAAGACAGCAAAGGAAAAGAAATTTAACACACAACACCACTCCCCGGCAGCGGCGCCAAAAACTTGGTGTGGAAATGGAAAACACACAAAACTTGCAAGTATACAAGGTCAAGCTTTATAATATAGGGATAAGAAAGAGTTAGTCCACAGGGAGCGGGAGCATACAAGAATTTTCCTAAGCTATCAATGGGTGCAAAGCACTATGGCAGTGAGCAGTGATGGATGAAGGCAGATACAAAGAACTAAAACAGTTAACACAAGATGGTCAGCACAGCAAGGATTAGATGGCAGATGATATAAAATAACAACAGCAAGGAACCAAGGCTGTAAGCCAAGGGCAGGGGTGAGATTGTGCACTGACTTCAGTGCACACAGCTTCAAAATGCAAGAACTAAGCAAAACAGTAAAGGAAAGTAACTAAGCAGTGAATAAAAGCAGAGCTGGAATTGTAAGTGACTGAAGAAAGGAATTGTGGCTAAGCTAATGGCTTAGAATCCACCTTGGTGTCCTAGCCAAACAATGTAGTTCTAGGTTGAAATTAAGACCCTAAGCATACAATTGGAATGGAAAGAAAATCAGCTTGCTCAACTAATGTGCTCCTAGCATTGACTGTCTTTTGACAGTACAATCAATCACAAGCACACAGATGAGCACTAATCTCTCCCATTGCTCAAGAAAAACAAGCATTAAGGCTCTAACCTAGCAATTCATCATCCAACAATGCACTAAGGCTTCATCTGAGCCTTAGCTGCAGTAACTTAGTTCATGAAAAACATGTTAACAGCATCAACATTCATCACATATGCTAATTGAAACAACATTCTCAACATTGAAGATAAAAATCAAAACATCATATAACATTCACTATCAACTGTCATGCAATAACTGAAATTGAAATTGTGAAATAAAACAGAAGAAAATGTTTTTCTGGCTAGTCCAGAGATCATCCCCCTCTACCCCTCTACATCACCCCCTATTTATATCACCAAATACCCAATTTTTCCGAAACCCTAGAATTGAAATTAGGGTTTTCAATCTCCGAAATTTACTCACCAAAACTTTGAATTGACGTCGCCCCATGTCTTCTCTGCCTCTCTCGGTTCTTCTCCTGCTCCCAATCGCTACAATTGCTCCCTAATTTGAGGTGTTTTATCAACCCTCACCTAGGTCAGTTGGTGAGAGAGGTTAAAGCGCTTCGAATTAGGGGGATGGGTCGTGTCGGGTAATGATGGAGATGGTGGAGTTGGTGGTAGTTGGTGTAGGTAGTGGTGGTTGTGGAAGTGGAATAGGTGGTGGTACGGCAGGGTATGGTGGTTCTGTTGCAGAGAGGGGGAGAGGAAGAAGAAGGTGGAGGTCGATATGGGTTAGGGTAGGGAGATGTTTGGCTAGGTCATAGGGTTCGAGTATTAGTGTGTTAGGCGGGTGTACCAAGATGTGTGTACCACGAGCTGAAGCCGCTGGATATGGAGATGGTAGGTGGATCGGACGGCTAAGAAAGAAACAACTTGTAGCGACCGTAGGATGTAAAATACAACGAAGTCTACGGTGCGAGATTAGGTTAGGTGTTGTAGTGTTTAGCGGAATCATCGGGATTTGATGCACAGGCATAGGAGCGACCGTAGGATGCTGAAATGCTTCGATCTGACGGCTGAAATCCGAGACGGGCTTGGATATAGAAAATGGGTTTGGGTGAGGGTTTTGGGCCTTGGGTATGCCAGGCCCATGTCTTCTTTAAGAACAATTCTTCCTCTTCAAGCCCACTTCTAGCCTTTTGGTCTTGTGCACGACATTCTTCGCGGCTTCCTTGTGTAATTCCTCCCGTCTTTTCACTACTTTTCTTCTCTTTTCGCTCCGCAATTCATCCAAACTTTATTTATTACCTAAAAATGCAAAATTAAGTAAGAAAAATATTTATTCTTGAAAACGATGAAAATACAGAATATGGGATAAAATGTAGAATTACTGCGCAAAAGATGAGTTAAATGCCAACAAAAAGGGATAAAATTATACAATATTTGGCACTCATCATAATGTAGCAACAACTCCCGTCTCCAAAGGTTATAAACCCTCCCTTAAAATCGTCTGCATTCATAAACCATGAAAAGTCACTTGTCATTTGTCGACTGCAACCACTATCGAGAAACCACTGAAAGGGTGAAGTGGATTTTAGAGAAAAAGCTCCCACACTGATATTACTTTCCCCTTTTCAGGTTTTTTTTCAGATTCTTTGTAAGTATTCTAATAACATTTGAAAGAAATTTTTTATCCTTTTTATGAAGAGCTCTAACAGTCTTTATTATTTTTCAGAAGAGCTTACATGTATGTTGACTGTGGTTACATGAACCAAAGAACATACATGAGGGAACTGATGTGAAGGTTGTAGTATCAGGTCCTTTTGATGGAATCTGAGTTATAACGGGTTTCACAAAGCCAAGGCCTCGTTTGTCTCAAGATCGTTGACGATATTTAAACAAGAATCAATAGATGGACGATTCAGATCCTTCGACGATTTGGATGCTTCCTTTTCAGGTTTCAGATCTACAAGAGATTTTTCCAAGGCAGTCTTAGAATAAGGCAACATGACAACAACTTCCTGTTTTATGCGGATTTGACTATCCAATCTCTTTTGAAGAATCCTCTCTCTTTCATATCCTTCTCGAAAATCAAAATCTTTGATATATAGATCACAATGAAGTCCATAAATTTTACTTATCAATCGTTGTTTCTCGTGAAAAAGATTATCGATAACTTTATTCAAATCAGTATACAGGTTGTCATTGATGGTTTCTATAACACACTCGGAATCTGTATACTGATCGCTCCTATTAAAGCAAGGGATCATCATGTCGGTTGTCACACCGTGATACACGAACCTGCTCTGATACCAATTGAAAGGGAGAGGGTACCAAGTCCACCACCAACTTTTTCGTTTGATAGGAGGAGTATGAACCTGTGCAGTACTTTCAACAATCAACAAATGCAGAAAAGTAAAAAGCACACAGACACACACAAGAATTTTATTAACAAGGAAAACAACACTTACAAAAAAAACCGGGACCTCGACTAAGAACACCAAACTGTATTGAGCCGTGATGTGTTTGTAAAGTGGTAAATGAGAGATTTGTTAAAGACTTGTGAATATTCGATTCTAGATTTAATATCTTACACTGACATAGAGAAAGTTAAACAAAGATGATATCAAGTTTAAAGAGTACTGAGGCTTAAGATTCCATCATTTACCAATTTTCATGTGATTCAATATTAATAATTAGCATGCAATTCATAATTTAGTTTTATTCTAAAATTTTGCGAATATTAGATTTTCAAAATATCTATTATAAAGCGCAAGCATGAAGAATCAAAAGTCCTAGACTAAGCAAGCAACATCCACAAAAAACACATACTAATAAAAATCATTTAATCATTTTTATATTGAATGTAAACAATCATAAAAAAGAATTACAGAAATTAATTAAATAGATTTTTTTTGAAGCAGTTAATTAAATAAATATTACCACATATTTATTGGAAAAATGGTTTTCTCCATCACCTCAGCAATGGGGTCTATCTCCTCGTAGTAATCACTCGCTCAAAATAAGTATTCATAGTTCAAAAGTATTACAAGAGGGAAAAATTAAGATAACACAAAGAATTTGCAATGCTCTATAGGCGTTACAATAGAACTGATACAGAGATTGCGCTGTTACAATTATGAGACACTTAAAATGTTGCCAATAAACGACAGAAGAAATGATTGTTCTGAGCAGATAATGTTTTTCGTGTTTTTCAGTTCTGCACCAACAGAAAATTTTCTCTGCAACTCGTGATTTCTCTCTCTGTTGCTCTCTGTTACCTCCCCAATCACCCTTTATACCTATATGAGACTCCAACCACCCTTTATATACATACCAGGGCCCTAAATCACACGAGCAAATCCCCCAAATCTTCTCACAGTAAATTTTTTGACTCGGGAATATTTTCTTTCCCTTTCACGCATCTTCTTACAGTTTGCACACTCCAAACACGATACATATACTTCTCAGACAGAGTTTAACTCTCCACAAACACGTTACATACACATAATCTACCTGAAAATAAATCAAAATCCCGTGAATATCTCCTCCCTGTTTAATTGAGAATAAAAAAGAAATCTTCCTTTATATCGAAGCTGCGACCATTACCATCCCGGTTTAGATGTGACAACACATTTCTAATCCAAATCAGTGAGAAAATCCAAAGAATAGACCCCAAATCACTTCCAAGGCATTACGTTGTTAACTGCAAATTTCTCCCCCCCACAAAAAAAAAATTGTTTAAAAGGGTTAAAGATGGAGTGTCCCTATCCGAAATGGAGGTGCCTTTAGAAAGTTAGGGTTGACTGCAAATTCTTTTGAGTGCCTTTAGTAATTTTCCCCGGGTGCCTTTAACACATTTTTTCCGAACCAATTTTTCCAAAAATATTTATTTCCTCAAAACACATACACACACAAAACACCATAATAAGTACAAAAACAAGCACTAACAAAACATACAATTGAGGCAAGTCAGACATAAAATTGTGTCTACAAAGCCGTTACAACCACTAGCTAACGATCAGACTTCGGAATGAAATGTAGTTGAGATGGAATTAACCCTCAAAAAAATTCGGCTTCAGTCGTGCTCCTTACGTCTGTTGGACTTCGCAAGCCTCTACGCAATTGATTCCCTTAGCCGACGTCCTTTATAGCCTAAGAGTTGCTGATAGAGACATTTTTGTGTCTGATTTGTCTCGATTCTATATATTGACTATGCTCATTTTTGTACTTATTATGGTGTTTTATGTGTGTAGGTATTTTTTTGAAAAATAAACATTTTTGAAAAAATTGGCTCGAAAAATGTTGAGGGCACCCTCATTTTAGATAAGGGCACCCTATATGTGCTAAATACACCCCAGCCGAGGATAGGGGGAGACCATTCTTTTTCCCAAATTCAAATTCTGGAATTGACGGGAAAAATGGGCAGAAGCGTAGCAAATTAGGGTTCGAGTTTTGGGAGATTTATGGAGAGATTAAATCGTTGTTTTTGATTGGGCTTTACTTCTTAGACCTAAACAGAGATGGTATGTCGGTTGGATTGGAAAAACTTGGGCTGGAATCAGGATTTGAAGCAAAACAGGGAATGAAGGTCGTCTCGGGTTTTTATTGAAAGTACGTGGAGATAAAGGAAATAACATTTTCTGTTCGATTTGATATCATCCTAGATAGAGTTTAGGGAAGATTGGATTAATTTAGATCCGCGGAAAGAAGAAAGATAAGACAGACTTCAGGTGTTATAAATAACATGGTAGTTTCACCGTATCTCAGAGTCGTCATATCACTTTTTGTTTTTATTTTTGCAAACTTTTTGTTTTTCTAGGTGATTTTGCAGGGCACTAGTATTGCCTTGATTTCCGATGGGATGAAGTAGAGTGATTGAGTTACTAAAAAAAAAAAGACCGGACCAGTCAGACCAATAAGAATATTAAAAAAAATAAATTATTATTATTGTTCAATAAAATCGACCGCCGGGACCCTTGTATATACCAGATGAGTTGATATACAAGTAGGATTATCGACTGCTGAGACCCTTATATATAACATTTGTGTTAATATTAAAGTTCAGACCAGTATCTCAATCTATTAGGATTCACAGGATTTATCTTGGTACTGACGATCAAACATATATTATGGGAAACACCGTTCACCTTAGTCAACATCACAAACCATCTATCGCTATATTCATCTTCTTAATCTATTCATGTGATTTGTTTGATTCCAGATATTGACGTCCATAGTGCGACTATCATAATAGAGCTTTATCACTTATATATGAGTTTTAGTACGCTTGAGTGCAAATTCGTGTACACCAATTGGATTTGCATCAGGGTAATTCCTCTTGTAGTCAATGAGAATGCCAACTAAGAGATTATTTAGTGTCATTTCTAGATTCTTCACACGTATCTAAGGTTTGGAGTAAAGGTTCTGTGGGTATACCTCTTGTAAACCCTCCTGATAACTCGACTACTAGGGCCACCTAGGGTTTCAAAGGCTTTTTGCACACGTTAAGTGCATTCGCGATGTCTGCGACAATGAGTTAGGATTTTATTTTCTAGATTAAATTTTCTCGAGGACTAGCAAATAATAAGTTTGGGGATATTTGATAAACACATTTTTGTGTCTGATTTGTCTCGAATATATATATTGATAGTGTTTATTTTTGTACTTATTATGGTGTTTTATGTGTGTGTTTTACAGTGTTTATTTTTTGGGAAATAAACATTTTTGGAAAAATTGGCTCGAAAAGTGTTAAAGACACCCTAATTTTAGATAAAGGTACCTCAGGACATCTACTAAATACACCCCAGTCGAGGATAGGTGGAGACCAATATTTTTCCCAAATTCAAATTCTGGAATTAGCGGGAAAAATGGGCAGAAACGTAACATATTAGGGTTCTAGTTTTGGAAGATTTCTGGAGATAATCAATTCAATCGTTGTTTTTGATTGGACTTGACTTGTTAGGCCTAAACAAAGATGGTATGTTGGTTGGATTGAAAAAACTTGGGTTGGATCATCGGGATTTGAAGCAAAACAGGGAATGGAGGTTATCTCGGGTTTTTATGGAAAATACGTGGAGATAAGGAAACAATATCTTATATTCGATTTGATATCATCCTGGATAGAGTTTAGGGAAGATTGGATTGATTAGCCGCGGAGAGAAGAAACATAAAAAGAAAATCCGAGTCTTTTGGTAAAAGAAAAACAAAGATATTTTTGGGATTTACTTGAGTTACATGGGACTTGTGACTGTATAAAAAGTTTGTTCGAGTTTGAGAAGGTTCACACAAGTTTTAGAGGAAGTTTAGATAAATAATAGAGTCGAAAATCTCATGAACCAGAGAGTTGCAGAGCGTGTTCATCACCATCATAAGAAAAAGAAGCTGAAGAACGAAACACCACCCAAGATTTTCGTTTATTTTATTGCCTTTTCTTTCAAATTCAAACGTCATGTAACAGTTTTTGCAACGTTTATCTTCACGTTTGCAACATACGCTCTGTAACAGTGATTTTGCTACGCCGTTACAGCGTTGTAAATCACTTGCTTTATACTTTTTCCCCTTTTTAATACACTTTTGAGCTATGAACCATTATATTGAGCAAGTGATTAATATGAGGAGCTAAACCCCTTAGCTGAGGCGATAAAGGAAGCCATTGTTCCAAGAGAAGTTGTATATTTCTATTTTAATTTATTTTTGCAATTTCGTTTATGATTATTTTCCTTGATTAAAAATTGATTTAAGGATTATTATTGAGCAGTTATGATTTCTTTTGATAGAGCATGCGTAACCTAGAGTTCTTTTATTTTCTATTCTTTCGATTCACAATTCTTACTTTGAAAATCTGCTTTTGCAACATAATGAAATCACTTTAAATGTAAGTAATTGCATGAATATTAATTAGATTGAACCACTCAATTGGTTAATGGTGGAATCTTGAGTCTCAGTGCTTTTTATAATCTTGATACCAACTTTGTTTTGAATTTTCTAGTTTAATTACTACAATTTGAGTCTAAAAATCATCCTCCACAAGTCTGAGAAACGAATCACTTTTTACCACTATCTACAACCACATCAATTGCTTCAAACTAAGTGAAGACTTTTGATACCAATTTTCCTCTAACAGATAAGCCTATTTAATTTCCCTTTTGATTTTGTAATCTAGGTTTGGAAATCTGTTTACGATAGACAAAATCCATCAAACTTCACGAATCCATTTACACTCAGTTAGCTGAGAAGCCTGGATTAGTAACCCCCCCTCAAGAACAATCCAAGCAAAACAAAGAAGATTTTAGATATATATCTTGAGGAATCACAAAGTCTGAGACAAAGAGAATTTTGTAATTTCTATCTATCTCGTTCATTATATGAGACTATGAAAACCTCAAAGATCAATAAGAACAAAATCATATAAAAACTTTGTAATTTCAATCATGTAAAAGATAGTCTGGCTTGACTTCACGAATGCCTAAGTGAAACCTTCAAAGTGGTAGCCTAGAATACAATTCACGAAGAATATAGGTTACAGAGGACGACTCTCGCTTAACCACTTGGACATAGAAGTGCCAGGGGTTGAGAAATCATATTGAATGAGTCTCTATATTTGTGAATTTTCAAGGATCTAGGTAAATTTGAATTCAAGCTAAGATAACTTGAGATTCAAGCAAACCCTTTCTCAGTTTAGATAAAATTCTTATCAGGAATCCATGTAAGCATGTGAGAAATCCGCCTTGAAATTACACAAAAGAATATACATTATGGTCCAGGGTTCTGGAAGCGTGTGTGATGATAGTTTATGTTGACAAGTATGCCTTTTGAACTTTAAAGCATAAGAGGTGCTCAATAACCCTCAAGACTTAAACCATG
The DNA here is from genome assembly GCF_003573695.1 of Papaver somniferum. Taxonomy (NCBI): domain Eukaryota; kingdom Viridiplantae; phylum Streptophyta; class Magnoliopsida; order Ranunculales; family Papaveraceae; genus Papaver; species Papaver somniferum. The sequence goes on from NC_039367.1 coordinate 56,369,044, forward strand.
ATTCACAAACACAAAGTGATTTGGTGAACAAATTTGTCTTAGAAGTGTTTATGAGACAACTTTGTTCACTAAATCACTTTGTGTTTGTGAATCATGGTTTAAGTCTTGAGGGTTATTAAGCACCTTCTTAGAAGTGTTTATGAGAATTGTAGCAATGCCAAACATACTTGTGAAAATAATTTATGAGCATCTTCTTAATTCAGCACTGGTTAGGTATGCGTACCGGGTATGCATAACTATGGGCAGTTGGAGAACTCAGACTCTTAGGGTACACGTACCGGGTATGTGTACCTTAACCATTCACAAACTTAGATCCCATGATTATGCGTACTGGTATGCGTACCTTTCCCCATTCTCGAACTCAGAACCATGGGGCACGCGTACTGGATATGCGTACATATCCCATCCAAGAACTCAGATTACTAGGGTGCGCAAGATCGTATGTGTAAAATCATATGTATAATAAATCAAATAGGCTTATCTGTTAGAGGTATATTAGTATCAAAATTCTTCACTTAGGCTGAAGCAACTCTTAGTTTGTAAAAGATATTAGCTAAGGGAATCAATTGCATAGAGCCTTGCGAGATTCAGGAGACGTAAGGAGCACGACTGTAGCTGAATTGCTTGGGGGGTGAATCCAGACTTAATTACATTCCAGTCAGAAGTCTGATAGTTGGCTAGTGTCTATAGCGGCTTAATAACATTTGGTATTCGAATTTGGACGAGGTCCTGGTGTTTTTCTGCAGTTGCGGTTTCTTCGTTAACAAAACTTCCCGTGACTTCTGTATTACATTGTTTATCTTTATAATAGGATTACACGAGTAGTTTGTATTCAATTCTAGTGGATACGTCCATATTAATTGTGATCGATTACGAGACTCGTTCCTGTAGAATTTGTATCTCGAAAGATAGATAACAAGTTTCATACTTGGAAGAATTCCGATTATTTGGATACGACTAGATTGATCATGGATATTGATTTTTTGATATCGTCAAAGTACTCTTCTTAACAATTAGGTTCACAGAATCTCGAGTTTTAACTTTCTGATTGAAAAGAGATAGAGATATGAATTTTATATACATATTGTCAAGGATCATTAAGTTGGTCTACTTGCAGTTGTATTAGATTTTGTCCATATAGGTTTCCGAAATTAAAAGTTGGTGGTGTACTTGGTACCCTATCCTTTTCAGTATCTTTATAGATGTATTCTTTTCTTATCTGTTGGACAACGCATTAACATATTTTTATATCACTCGAGAGATTCTCATTTGTATAGAATTAGAGAGCTTGGGTTGATTATAATTCATTTTATGCAATTATGATTCTTAAATAGATGATCGAGATTTGATGCTTCAATTAGGATGTAATCATATTAGCTAAGCAGGTATAATATTTGGGTCGTCACAATACGAAATATAGTCTCATGATATAGTGTTAGAGCATAGCTCGGTCGACCTCGCATGCGTTGATATATCAAGCATGTTTGTCAATGTTAGTGATCAAAACTATGAGTCTTGGTTTCTAGTCTACATAGCTAAGTCTCGGACTAGGATAGAAAATTGTAGTTGAGCTCAAGGACTTCATGGAAATTCATCATACAACGACGAAGATCTACTCAAGGAACCGTGGAACTTCATCAACAAAAAGGTATGTGGAGACTTGAACTTATCTATCACTCAAAAGTCTATCTCTTCTATATCCTACTTCTTATGAGACAAAAGTCGTATGCTATATAGATTGGATCATACACATTTGATATTTCGAGCCGAGTATATCTCGCCTATCTATATCTCGAAATCATGTGTTGGTAAAGCGTTTCGCTTTGATCGGGTTTATCTTCACCTAATGACAAAAGTCATAATGTTTCAATCACTTTGAAAATCGCTTTGACGAGAAATAGTGTAACAACTATATAACGTCCTCTAAGAATGTTTCAATAGTTGGAATGAAAGTTTAGGTCTATATAACCAATGATGAATATAAGCATTGTGTGGAAAACACATATGTGCATAAGTCCTATTCCTTAATCCGAAGTTTGCGAACTTTGTTGATTGAGAGAAACCGGAGGAATTGGCTTTGCCAAGTCCGCGAACTCAGTTTGCGAACTCATTCCGCGAACTGACGGAAGTTATCTTGCCGAGAATTTCTGCTAGGATTTTCCAAAAACTCGTTTGCGTGTTTAGTCCGCGAACTCAGTCCGCGAACCTAGTCCGCGAACTGGCGGAAGTCTCCTTGCCGAGATTTTCTGCTGAGTTTGGAAAACTCTGCCGGTTGTCTTAAGTCCGCGAACTTGTTTATGTACTTGAGTGGGTTATGATCTAAAGATGTGCTCTGAACATGAAACTTAAATTACTAAGGAATGCATTATGCAAACTGTGGCTTTAAAGTTCATGAGCCGATTTAATCGAATCGAATCATCTTTGTTTCAATTGTGTCTTGTGTAGTTACATAGGATCTCATAGCAATTGAAAAAATCTCTAACTAGTTCATTTGAGTCAATTGAACTAGTTATGGTGAAGAAGAACAAGGTTAATATGAAATGCTCATATGGTTGACCTTTTGGGTTACTATGTTGAACCAACATACAGATACACGTTTGGGCACGGTTTTCACAAACCCAGTAAACGTATATCTCAAGTGTGTGTGACAAGCTAAGTTTTCGATCTAATGGTTGATAAATATTAGCTTGAATCTAAATCAGGTTTTCATCTAATGGTGAATATTGATTGCTCTGTAACTAAGGCAAAACCCTGATTTGAAGACTATATATAGGTGACATCTAGCATTGGGAAAAACTAATCCCCACACGTCTGCGTGATACTAGTGCGCTCGCTAGAGTCGATTCTCCTCTAACCTTTGGTTTTATTCTCTAAACCAGGTTAACGACTTAAAGACTTCATTGGGATTGTGAAGCCAGACCGATACTACTTTTATCGTAGTTGTGTGATCTGATCTTGCATCTTCTATCGTACAAGTACCATCTTTGATTAGCTTGAGATCGTGAGAGTTCTCCGATAGGAAAGATAAAGAAGTCACAAACATCTTCGTCTCACTGTTTGCGATTCCTCGACAAACCGCCTGTGTAGTCAGGAAGGATTGTAAAGAGGTGATTGATTAATCTAGGATGTTCTTCGGGAATATAAGACCGGATTATCAATTGGTTCCTGTTCACCTTGATTTTATATCTTAAGACAGAACAAAACCTAGGGTTTATCTGTGGGAGACAGATTTATCCTTTGATAGACTTTTCTGTGAGACAGATTTGTTTATTATCATGTCTGCGATTTTGGGTTGCAGCAACTCTTGGTTGCGGGTGAGATCATCTAAGGGAATCAAGTGCGCAGTATCCTGCTGGGATCAGAGGCGTAGGAGTACAACTATACCTTGGATCGGTGGGAGACTGATTGGGGTTCAACTATAGTCCAGTACGAAGTTAGCTTGGAGTAGTCTAGTGTCTGTAGCGGCTTAATACAATCTGTATTCAATCTGGACTAGGTCCCGGGGTTTTTCTGAATTTGTGGTTTCCCCGTTAACAAAATTTCTGGTGTCTGTGTTATTTCATTTTCCGCATTATATTGTTTATCTTTATAATTGAAATAATACAGGTTGTGCATTAAAGGTTAATCGATTGGAGATCCGACCTTGTGGTTGTCGATTTCATTGATTAACACTTGGACATTGGTATTTGGTACCGTCCAAGTTATTCCTTGTATTTGATAAAGACTCGCTATTGTTTTTAACTTGAGTAAAAATCAAATCAAGAGAGAGATATTAACTCCTTGAGATACTTTTATCTAGATTGAGTCTGACTGTCTAGTTGATTTTTTAGCAAAGTATTTCGGAGTTAGTCCATACAGATTGCTAAGCGAAATATTGGGTGGTGTTGTTAGACCCCCGCTTTTTCATATAGGATGGCAAATGCCGTGAGTAAATAGGATGGTTCAGTCTTCACATACCTCTTTGTTGATGAAGTTCTCCAAATATTTTTGTTTGTTGTTCAGTATTCAGTCTGCGAGGTTATTTAGTGATGTCTGATACTCATCTACCATACTATAAATCAGGATATAATTTTGTACATCTAACATTGACAACAAACTTGAGATATCAAAACTTGCGAGTTCGACCGAGCAGTGCTCTAACAACTACCATGCTCTATTCCTAGTATGGTATTGACTCCAGTATGTTATAAATCAAGATGTAGTTTTGATCATCTAAATTCGCTAACAAGATTGACATACCAAAACTTGTGATTTTGACCGAGCGACGCTCTAACATGAGGTGTTAATCACTGCTTTGTCTTGGCATTTTTTTTCTTCATCATGTGTATAATTACTGTTAGGATTTGTATTTCATACTTTTTGTAACACCCCGAGTTCCGGACAAGGGTCAAACCCATATGGAGATCCGAACTCAAAGCGTTACAGGTCGGAAAGAGACTTATGCATATTTTTCTCGTACTTCAATTTTTAGATCAAACATGATTAAAGCTTTATGAAACATGAATCGATAAATTTGAGTTTACTAAACATTTTTGACAACATTTTAGGTCAAATTAACATTTCAAACAATTACAAGAAAACAACGCAATCACAAAGCTACATATTTCTAACTTCCATTTCCAACTTCCGTGAAATCTACAAGGATGTCGATTGGGGTGGGATGAAAGCTCAGTGGAATGCATTTCCAATCTCAAACATGCATAACAATATCAATGACTCACGTAACATACAACCTGGGTATACGACATGATTGCGAGCAATCAATGATACATATATTTAACCAACAAGATTACCACACAAGTATTATTTTCAACAAATCATCTAATTCAATTTTTCAAATATGAGTTCATAATACCAATATTATTGTTAATAATTTATCCAATAAGATTTCGACATTTGAGTTCATAGCATTAATACTATTTTCAGCAATTCATCCAATTAGATTTCACACATGAGTTCATAAAACCAATAGGGTTTCCACAAATCATTCAATAGAGATTTCAACACACGATTCACAAATTAATATTGTCACCAACAAACCAAGAGTTCACGGTACGAAAACCTTGGTTCGTACACCCACCTATCGTTTACCGGCACGAACAACCGCCATTGATGGTCAGGAACAAAATTTCCTATGGGGATCATACCCATTTGCTCTCGGGTATCATTACCCGTTTTATTTTCGTTATTCGGCACGAAGAACCGCCATTGATGGTCAGGAAACACAAGTTCCTACATGGAAATCATTACTCATTTAACTCTCGGGGATAATCACCCGCCGTTAGCATGAAACGCGTTTCATCTAACGATAAAACATGAACTCATTTTGTATTTTTAAATAATTTTCACAAACAATACAAGAAAATCATGGCTTAGAAACATATGATAAACACCACACATTTCTTTTAAACATTCAAGCAAACACATAACTGCATAATGTTATGTTATAGGTTTCATGGTGATAACTTGATCTGATCGTCTTGAAATTTTACAATAGCATTCTTGAGTTGATCAAAAACAACATATACAAAATTTACATAAAACCAACGGCTCAAACAAAATATATTTAATTTATAATGGCATCTTAAAAAATGGGCAGATTATATGTTATTAGCAAACAATTCATGGTAAATTAATAATAATATGAAATTAACTCAATCCAATGCACACTGATAGATAAATCACAAATCTACAACTTTTGTTCTTTGAGATAATAATTTTAGTAGCATCTAGGTTATCTAAGATAGCCAAAACTATAACAAAACGGAATTGTCCAGAATTTGAGAAACTATCACCCAAATTTAAACAAACATTCAACGACGAATTTACGATAAATTAACTTCAAATTTAACCATATATACCTAATCATGTTATATCTACCAATATTAAAAGGATGATCATCAATAGGATGCACAATATTACGCAGATAAATTTCAGAAATCTAATGATATAAGAATTAAGATCAAGTATAACAAAGAAAGACAAAAGAAAGGGGATTTAACATTCTACCTCTCAATTGTTATAAACTCCTATTGATTTTTCTTAATCATTCTTCTCTAAAAATCTATAGCTCCATCTCTTTCTTCTTATCTGTAAGGATGCACTTTCTAATCGTTGGACATTATATCCTAGATATATTTGAATCTCGAGGAAATACTTCAACAGTTAAAATGTTTTTATTACTATCTTTATTTATATATATTTCTTTACATCTCTTTATTTAATATTTTGTTCCACCCAAATTTTTGTTTGGTTCTTTCCATTTTTCTAAACCTAGAAACATAGGTTATGTGTTTCGTTTTTCTTCAGCATCGAAGCAGAATTGACATGACAATAGCTTCGGAGGAGCTAATCACGAGCTTTCTAATCATGCTCCGAAGATCGAATAAAGGTGATTCGATTTTTTCTTGTTAGATACGTTTTAAACAACTATGCATATGGAACATAAAAAGATAGCTCGGAAAAGCATGCTCGAGCACGGAGGTACAACAGATAGGGGTAGCCAAGAAAGTTAAGATCAATGGTTTCATCCTGGTGCATCTTATTATTATTACTTACTGGTAGTTTTAAAGATACAAATGGGCCTAGCAATAAAAAGATACAAATGGAAAAGTTTTATCGTGGCTTTACTATTCCAAGAAGATTGACTATATTAAAATTGAACGATTTTTTGGGGACCATGTTTTTTTGAGGAGCATGGTTTTATTTTGGGTAAAGACATTAGAAGTAAATCTAGGTCACTTCTTATCTAGATATTTATATTAATACCTAAATTACCCTCCTGATTAATTTTGGGTGATGATTAGTTAGTGTTAATAATAGTTAGTGTAATGATTAGTGGGATGATTAAGTTAAAGATAATTAGTGAGATTAAAAAATCAGATGGTTTTTTTTTAAAGAAGTAGAATTATTTAGAGAGTAAAGTTAGAGAAGATGAAGAAGAAAAACATGAAAAACGATGGATTTTACCAACCACAACCGGAGGAAGGGTATTTGGGTACCCAGGTATGCTTCAAACTTAGATAATGTTGGTTGAATTGCTCCAAACTTTCAAAAAAAATGAAATTTTTTATATAGATTTGGGCCAGTTCGGTTACCATATGTCAAGAACATGTAACCGAACACACCTGAAAGTGTAGTTCGGTTACGTTTTCCAAACACGCAGGTTACCGAACTCGCTCGTTAATGGAAGTTTTGGTCGTACAATGTAATGTTCGGTTACCTAGGATAAAATGGTAGGTAACCGAACTTTGAACTTAACAATTTATTTGGGTACATCTTGTGTGTTCGGTTAGTTCGCAAACTTCAACGCAACCAAGTTCCCAACCGAACTGCTGGTTAAAAGTAACCTAGTGTTAGAAGTTCGGTTGGTTCGCAAACTTCAACATATTTTACGAATCAACCGAACTGGACTTATATATGCATATATGCAATTAGGCAAACGTTCGGTTACTACGAAATTTATTTCTTGGCGAATTAGGTAGATTTCGGTTACGAAGTTTCAAAGGTAGAGTTCGATTACAAAGAAAACTTAACATTTTTGCGAACGAACCGAATTTGTGGACTTCTCATTATTTTCGTAAACTAAAGTTCGGTGATATCCTTATTTTGCGAAGGAACCGAACTTATGGACTTGTGTTGTTCTAATACAAGGAGTTCGGTTAAAAGTATTTTTTTGCAAATCAACCGAACTCTGAGTTCGGCTAAGAAAAAATTAATTCGTGATAACCGAACTTTTCTCTGAAAAACCCTCCATTAAACCTCTCTGCAACTTCCATTTTCAACTCATTTTAATGATTACTTCTCATTTATTCAACCAAAAGCGAATGACAAGTGATGGGTTTCTGAGAATATCTTTGTTAATGTTTTAAATTAAGCTATATATATATATATATAGTGGTGGTGGTGGTGGTAATCGGAGGTGGTGGTGGTAATCGGTGGTTGGTGGTGGTGATAATCGGAGGTGGTGGTGGTGGTAATCGGCGATGGTGGGAAGTGGTGGTGGGAGGAGGTGGTGGTTATATATATAGGTGGTTATTGGGTTGGTTTTAAATTAAATTAAGTTAAGGATAGGTTAGTCCTTTCAATATTTTAGGATACCCCTTATAATTATAGGGAAGGTGGCCTAATAAAACCATGGTCCCCACAAAAAACCATGGTCCCTAAAATATCGTTCTTAAAATTAGACATCATAGTTCGAACTCCACAATACGAGAAATTAATGCTTCAAAAAAAAAAAAAACAAGAAATTAAGTTGAGATCTATGCACTCTCGTGTCTGTAAAATAAGAACGGTGTCTCTCTTTAATTGTTAGTTTTGATCATACGTAGTTACCAATTAGTTGAAACATCACCGGAGAAAAAGATTAAGAACAGACATTAAAAGGGACTAGATAGAACTAAAATTAAATAAATTGGTACAAAAAATAAATAAAGTAAAATAGAATTATAAAAATATTTTTATGATTTTAATATTATCTTGAGATGCGAATATATTTTGGATGTGATATCCAAGAGTTAGAAAGTGCATCCTTATAAATTTTGTCATGAGGGTGACCTCGTTACGGCATGACTCAAATATAATGTGGTTAAAATAGAAATGTCCTGTGATCGAGCTCGTGACTGGGCACAAAATGAGAGTCATAGCTCGCTCTTTTATGTCAAATTCCAAGACTCGGACAAGGAGGGCGTTTGTATATTGTTGAGTAGTCATTCCTCAGTTCCGAGTCAGATAGCCAGCATAAAGAGTGACAGAGCACCGTCTTCTTCTGAAATCTGAGGTCGGTACACAAAAAACTAAGATGAGTAAGACTTTTCAGCCATCCTCTTCCTCCACCAAACTCCAAAGGCTAAACCCTCCATTTAAAAATACGAGTAGTTTTCCCAAGAAAATGAAATAAAATAACAAAACAATACCACCATCATCACCATTCTCCTTTTATTATTTATTATTGTAGTTCATAAATAACCCAGTTCATTAGCTTTCCAAGGGATCGAGGCAAGTGTTTGTGGAGGTAGGTACTCGCTCTTTTTCAGTCATTTATCAATCAATCAGTTGAAAGGCAATATTATTCTTTGTCTTAGACAGCTAGTTTGGCAACATTTTTCTTGACGGAGTCAGATTCTTTGCTTGATACGTGTCTTATATATTCTTTTTTTGAGCTAAGCATATTCTTCATCTTGGTGAGCGTCACAAGATTTCTATGATATAACAAAAGTTTCAGTTTTCTTTATAAGGGTTTCAGCTTAGATTTGTTTATCAATCAACTGAAAAATCATAACAACTTGTAGATGGCTGGTCACGATCATCAAATCCATGGAAGTGGAACATTCAAGGAACATTTTCTCAAAGATCGACAGAGTACAATATTAGAGATTTCAGAAAGTATAAAGGAAGATACATCCAGTGTTGATGCAATAGTTGAAATTTCCAAGAGTATTAAGAAAGACACCGCGATTTGTCTTCTTGGTGTTATATTGTGTGGTGTTGGTTGGTTAGTTTATAAGAGTACTCAGAAGCCAAAACCAACCAAGAAAGGCAAGGAAGAAACTGTTCTCCATTAGTCTCCAGAAGGTACACCGATTGCCGCAGATTAGAAGGCCTCAAGTTTCGAATTCGTAATGTATTTTGTTGTTTAAGTTTGTTCGAGGGTTGAGGGTGTGCTTGATATGGTGGTGTTCAATGTTTTACTCTTTGGTGTAATATATGAAAATTTATGCTTGATTTTTATTTTGTTTACGGTGTTGGCAATTTGATTTTCATCGGTGAACCGGTGAACCACCAGAAATTAGAATTTGTAGAAACCTTTCAGAAAGAAATACTACAGTAAAAATGGAAAAATGAAGAACAACAACTGCAGAATCACCAGAACAATCACATGAATGAGAGGACAGAATGGTAATAATAATAACAATTAGACATGGGATTTTTGGGAACTATTGGCAAAATCTTGGAGCAACAACAGTTCTTACACCAACAGATTAACAGTGAGGACAATAATACTAATACAAGCAGGACCACTACTACTACTGCTGATACAGTATTTGCAAATAACCCTACTTCTCATTCTCATCATTCACAAACCGAACATAAGAACCTACAGACAAACCTCCATTACCATGATCATCTGCAGTTGCATCATAGTTTGTACACAGGAGGAGGATCCAGTTTACACCCGGACCAGCATTTGACATAGCTTAGGAAGATGCCAGAAAGAAGGTAACTCCCATCTAAAACTGTTGTGTAGTTACAATAGGGAATCTTATTCTGGCAAGGCCTATATGACATATCCCCTTCAGCAGAACTTCTTGTCGTCAACAATCCTATTCTGAATGGATACAGTCTGAATCTTCTGATGTTAAAACTCAAAAGGCACTTTATTCAATGACTGACAAGAATAATTTCCTTTCCAAAGATGAGAGTCACAAGAATAACTTGTAACTTTTTCGGACAGATCAAGTAAATTTCAAATGCATCAAAAACAGTAAATTTCCGGAACAATTGAAGTGGTAAGAGTGCAAAACAATCTTCGGTTTAGTCAGCAATACACTATCTAAATGTATTCTGCTCCTCAAGTTATAAGCTCAAATGTGGCTGATGCAACAGCAAATGACAACATTGCTAAACAAAAAGAAAGAAGACTCAAACCTGCAGGCTGGACAAATTTAAACAAATGGCTAAACTTAGCATCAGCCACATTGAGAATTTCAGTTATTTACCTGGCTTTCTATCAAAATGCTTAGATGAGTGAAAATGCATCTCATCACAGATAAAACTAGTCATAGGATTGGGGTGGCAACGAAGTGAGATCCACTTTCCAGTTATCCGATTATGATTGTATAGTTTTGGTTCTTCAGTATTACTATTATACATTTCCAGATAACCGATTATGAATGTACAATTTTGGTTCTTCAGTATTATCATCATTGGTCAATATACTTTGGATCTTAAGATCTGAAAAACCCATCCAGACCAGAAAGTCTAAGAAATATCAAGAATTGCAAATGAAAAAATGTTCTGTTTATATAAAAGGGTAACCAATACAATAAATAGGTGTCCGTGGCTTCTAATCCGTTATTTATATATGAGATTATGGTATGAGAGAACTGAAAACCATAACTTTGGGTCACTTCATTCTGAAGATTTAAGCATCATAAAGATGGATCAGACCAAGTATAAAACAAGATCTTTACTTGGATCCAAAAGGTATAAATGGAGATCTGAAAACCTGAAACTAAATCCATGTTCAAGTAATGGTGTGATTTAAATGTTTCGAATATGCATTGATCACAAGATTATCTAGATTAAAAAGAAACATCTATGGTGCAGTTGAATTCAATCTAACTACAGACAAGAAATCCTTGTATTTATGACCAAATAACATTGAGAATCAAAATCTGCAAATTAAAATATTTATTTCAGAGTAACAAATACAATAAGTTGGTGCCCATGGAAGCTGTACATGAATGTTAAATCTAACCCAGTCTGAAAATTTGTTTTTTAGAGAAAAGAAAATTATACCTTTGAGACACTTGCATTAATCAAATATCCTCTATCACATAAAATCAAACCTATACTTCAACCTAACCGATATAAATGGAGATTTAAAATCCTTCCCATGTACAATAACTTTTAGGTTCATGTAATGGTTTGATCCAATGTTTAGGATACATATTCTTCACAAATTATGAGGCAATTGAATTAATCAAATATATCCTCTATTACATAAAATCAAACCTATACTTGAACCCAAATGTTATAAATGGAGATTTAAAAATCTTTCCATGTACAATAACTTTTAGGTTCATGTAATGGTTTGATTCAATGTTTTGGATATGTATTCTGCACAAGATTATCTGTATTTGGATACTGATAAGATGCTTTAGAGGATATAAAGATCATGCCTCTGAGATACACTTGAACTTCTTCCTCAAAAATGATTTTTTCAGTGTTCAAATGTGTTTCAAAGGTATGGTGTTGTTCTACCCTCTTTCTCAAACACTAGTCTACATCTGCTGCAAAATGTTTAGGTTACTTATCTTTTTATACTGTATCCAAGTTCCAACCCTAGAAAACCCTACTAAACTAGGAAACCCTATATTAGCCTCTGTTGGAATTTTTGAATAGAAATATGAATAGGTGTGTCAACTCACTTGAGTCTTTTCAACATTAGTGTCTTATCCCAAGGGATGTGACTCTCCACTAAGGGTTGTGACTCTTCATGAAAGGACTTCTCCAAGAGTCACCTCTAAACCTATATAAACCCCACTCTTTCTTCATTGCATGTGTGTGTTTTTTAGAGTCAAAAACTAGCACTAGAAAATTGTGGTTTGCATAGTGTCTTCAAGAGTCAAAGAAGAGTTTGTGCTACATTTATTCGCGTTCGTTGTTCGGTGTTATCGAAGTGCTGCGAAAAAAATCGAGGTATTGTTGAATGTTGGAGACATATGCCGCTAAACCTGTAACAACATTTTATACAGGGAATCAAATGTCTTAAGTAAAGAGATTACTCGCCTCAATACACCCAAGTAAGTTTGTTTAAGTTTGTGATTGATCATCTTTTTCTATCCTTCTTTTCTTGTTTCGTTATTGGTATTACGAAACGTGATACATAGATGAAAACCGTGTTACAAAGAGTTGTAACGGATCGGTGGATAATACATGAGTTGTATTATTGGAAAATTGGTAATGAAGATACTTATCCAACAGCCTTTGTAAAGAATCTATTTACATCTGCAGTCAAACCTCCCAACTAAAATTAAGGATCTACATTGCTGAAGTTACTAAACATACCTACATCGGTGCCCTGTTTGTGCAGCTCTTGAGTCTTGACAACAGATTTAGCCTCAATTGACATGATTATTTCCAAATGAATCATGATGCATAACTTGCAAATGGTGACATACTTATTACTAAGTTATTTTTTACAGCACCCCCCAAATTAAGAAAACCTGGTAGCATAAAGTTTACTTCAAATCCGAAAAGCATGGAGTTATTAATCAATCTGACTACCGTATTCTCACACTACAGTTAATTCTTGTGTGTGTATAATGTATACATTGAAACTAGAAAGGATCCTACACCCTCAGCCTGTTTCAATCATTGGGTAATCTTCACATAATTTATTGCTTCTACAGTGTTTGAGGCTTTGAGCTCCCTCACGTGAAGTGTGATTACCACAATAGCTAGACACCGGATTGAAAAGTCCGACAACAGTTAAGATGTATAAATGGAGTGGTTTTGCATAATAAATCTAATTCATACAACAGTTAAGTTCCAAATGAGGTACCTTATGCAACTCCGTAATTATGTATGGCAGGACAATAGAAATGAAAATTCAATCATGATTCAGAAAGAGCAGACATACCTGGGCTGTTTTCTCGTGAAAGTTTCTTCATACGGAGAGGGTTAAGTGGCGAAACATCAATAAACAAGTTGGCATTCATTTAGGATAAAATTCTAACATCCAATATGCAGCTTCTGTCTACTGGAAGGCAGGAACCAGGCGAGATCATTTAAACAATTTTTATTTGTAATGCGCCTGAAATGAAATCAAATGCTGCTCCAGAAACCAAGACTGGAAACTCAACAATTACCGTACATGGTACACATCTTGAGCCTAAATGTCCTTGCAGACCAATTCCAAAATTTTGAATCCCCTCCATCTATAACATTCATTTGTTAGGGGATTTTTCTCTTCTTTGGTGAATGGGGCATTTCCTTTTCTTGAGATCCAGTTACGGTATTAATGGATTCAACATTTACTTTCACATCAACCGAATCAGAGACTTCGCAGAGGATACCTTTAGCAATAGCAACATTTACCTTTACATTAATGGAATTGTAAATTTCTTTAAGGTTACCATTCATTAGAGCGTAGATCATTGCAACACTTGTGCATCAACAGGATCGAAAACTGCGTGAAGTTTACCAGGCAGGGAAGCGGGATCAAGTTTAGACTAACCTTCGTATACGTCTTCTCATTCTGTACTAGTCATTCAAAACAAAGGTACCCTACCCTATGAGATATTCATTCAATGGACCAACAACCCCCATTCACATGAAAGGAAGTCACTTCATAGTTTTCTTGGCTCGAGACGACCAACAAACCTCCCGTTCTTAACCACAAGTACCCGATACTAACACCTCATTCCTTGCTACAACCTGAGAGGACTTGACAAAAATTAATGCTACATACTCGTAGTTCCTCAGCATCAGCGTTTCAAGAGAGCCCATATTTCCCGCGCAATGAGAGAAATTACCGATATATCCGGTGGCATCAAAACTTCTCGTCCTTGAACTTGCCACCAGCAACATGCCAACCCATCGTGCTCCAAGGCTTCCAAGCAATCTTATCCCACCCATCAAGTGATGACAGTGATCCAAATCTTGAAATTAGGTAACTTAACTTTGTTGATCCAAGCAAGCATGCCATCTACATCATAAACAGCCAACAACTATCCAACTGCAAAGCATTCCTCTCTGATATCCTACAAATGAAATTATTATCAATTTTTATTCTTCGACATCTCAATGATATAGATACACATAACGTCAATTCACAGTCAGAAACCCCCCAGGTTGAATCAGTTCACTTTGTTCCCACTATTCTATTCTTCAATTTATATATAAATTTCTAGTCAATAAAACCATCAAACAAAAATCCAATCTAAACAAGAACATTCACTGAGGAAACAGAAAAAAAAACCCAAAACCTATTTGAAGGAAACAGAGATATGGCATCAACAAAAGGGGGAAACAAGGCAAACCCTAACATGAGAATATACATCTGATGTTAGCTGAAAAGGAAAATGCATAAGAAAGAGATAAATTAACTTACTAATTTCACTTCGTTCCTTCTTAAAGAGAACTTCTTAGTGTATGATTCTTACATTCTGTTGGATTATGCACACTCTCAGCTAGTTTCCCGCGATCCGACCACAAGAAGCACAGCTGGTTTCCCGCGCTTTTGAGAGACCAAGACTTGTATACTCGTGGTCTTAGTCTTAGGGCATTTCTTATGCCAATATACAAACCAAATTTTTTGTTGGGCCACGTGGATGGCCAAACATATTTCTCCACTATGGGAAAAGAAGTGAGTGGTTGATCATTAAGCGCCAGGAGGTATATTCGCCCGTGGATATAGGTTAAACTCGGCTTGTGAAGGTTAGACTCGGCGTTTGATTCACAAACACGGACGTGTGATACACAAATGCGGGCGTGAGAAGCAAAGCCGACAACGGTCAAATATCCAAGTCCATATTCCTAACGGCTATAATTTTCAAAACCTAAAATTCCATCAACTGAATTCATTTTCACTCACACCACAACTATCTCTTCTTCTAAAATTCTACTTCTTCAATAATTTTCAAAACTTATAAAATTCCTTCTTCTAAAACTCTTCTAAACCAAAATTTTAGTGATACAATATGAGCAACTTAATAAGAAAAGCGGTCTAGAATATAAAGCAGAAAAGAGATAGAAGACATGAACCGGTATCGCAGCCTGTCACAGATGTAGATTATACTCAAAATCGGAAAGCAGAGTTTGCTTTGCCAAGTGTCGTTGTTGCTCCATCATTAGTCCAAGGTCATGTGTCGGGGCATCAAGAGCGGTCTGAGAGTTTTTATAGAATGAGAGGTGGATTTTATGACTTAAAGGGTACTTAATGGTCTACCTCCTGCAGTCTGAGAAATGATTGACAGATATCGCTGGCATACGCTTTATAGTGTGAAGCCTAAAAAACACAACAACAAAATCACGAAAGTATTGATAGAAAGGTGGTGGCCGGCGACACACACGTTCCATTTTATGGATTTTGAAATTGGTAAATTTATTTAACTTAAATTTTATTTTTTAAATAATGATATGGATAGAGTACCCTGGCGAGCGCTCTTTTTAGTAAAGTGGTTAAGGATGTGGATAGAGTTTACAAGCTATCGGACAGACAGAAAGCGGTCTTTAGTTATCTGCAAGCAACGCATGCCCAAGATTTTCTTCTCGCTATTCCGATTGAGGGCCTTTGACAGAAGATTTCTCCTTTGGAGTATCGTTCCATCCTCAAATACAGGTTAATGATTCGTCTATATCCCTCAGATTCTCAATGTCATGCTTGTATCACAGGATGCTTGGACTCATATGGGGAACATGCAATTCATTGTAAGGTAGACCCTGGTTTTAAATATAGAAATGATCATGTGAGGGATACCTTGTATGATGTACTATGGAGGGCTGGTATTTCAGCAAAGAAATAAGCGGCTGTCAACTTTCTGACAGACTCACTTGAGGGGAGATCACCACTCAGACCAGCAGATGTTCTTATTTTTGGGTGGGCTAACGGGAAACACGCATGCGTTAACCTTACTGGGTTATCTCCGTTAGTAGGCATTGAACGTGGCACTTTTACGGTTGGGAAAGCAACACTAAGGGCTGCCTCAGGTAAGGTATCGAAGCATGAGAAAGCGTGTGTTGACGATGGGCATGCTTTTATCCCCTTTGCTTTTGATACATTTGGTTATTTGGCTCTAGAGGCGGTTGGACTTCTCAAGAGGGACCAGAAAGTCATGCACAACAGTGTCATGACCCCCGGTTCGAGTGAGTTTGTTTTTAAAAGGAAGGGTTTCGCGATGCAAAAAGAGATTGTGGCGCAGCTTGTTGCTCGCTTGCCTGCTATGTAATTATTTCATAATAAAATTGTCATGTGGATTAATCAAAAAAAAAATCAAAAGAAATTCAGAAATAAAATAAAATAAAAAATAAATCAAAAGAATTAATTATAGTTGATATTATTCTTGTAATAGGAATTACGCCCCTTGATTTGTATTTCAATTGTGGGATCACAAATGGAGAGGGAGATCTTGTACCATACAACCAAAACGAATGGATATCAAATAATAAATGGCAGACGCTTCTTCCATCGTTTATGGAAGCACATATACGTGAAGATCATAAAGATTTGAAAGGAGGTGGGCTATTTTGTTCAGCGTTGAAGTTTTTCCTTTACCAAAACAGAAACTCAGCAAATGTAGATGACTATCCTGAACTCGAAAGGGTGTTTATCTTATGGGTACTGGGTCAAACGTTCTTTCCAACCTCAACTACTGACTCTCATATTGATTGGATTGAAGCGTTAGAAGATCTTGACAAAACACCAGATTATGACTCGGGCTCTGCATTTTTAACATAACTTTACTGTGGGATGGATCAAACGTCCATTAGCATAACTAACTTCACTGGTTTTTGGGGCATTATAGAGGTAAATATCCAAATTATTATTTTTAAATTTAAATATTTTTTATGAACAAATGTAGATTAAATCAAAACACTAAAATTATGGAGTAATTTGCAGTATTGGTGGTATACCTGTTAGGGAACCGTGAGTTTCCTATGTTAGGTCTGCTTCCATATTGGTTGGATATCCTAATTGGAGTAGGAAATATATTAGGAAAGAGTTTAGTTTCCTAGTTGGAGACTAATACTTGGTGACCAAGTTTGTATTCTCTATATATAGTGCTAGAATTGTAGAGTTGTAGATAATCCAACCTAGAAGAGTGGTAAAACCTTGTGCTTAGGTTTTTGGTCTCTTTGTTGGGAGGATCGTGTGCTACCGTGAAGATCAATATCGGTGTGAGAGAAAAACTTGTAGAGAGAGGATTTTGGTGTTCTAGTGTTTAGGGTTTAGGGCTTTGCCCTAAACCAAGTTTCTAGTGTTTTCCATGTTTCTCCTCTGTTACTACCAACTGTGAAGACGGTGTAGAAGAGAAGACATGAGGCTGGTTCGAAGAATGGTTAGAGAATTGATTTCTATGGTTTCTTCGATGGTGTTCTCGGGTATGACTTGTTAACTCTTTGGTTCTTGTCTTGGGTTGCGTAAAGAACATGTAATGGTCTTTGATTTAATGGAAGCTTTTCTGGTGGTGTTGGTCGTGGATGTAGCATGTAAAGGTGAACCACGTATATCTTGTGTTGTGGTTGTGTGCTTCTTTATCTTCTATCCCTCTCTTATTATTTCTTCCATGTTTGGTTCATATCACCAATTGCCCTTTGTGATCCTGATTTCCCCTGCGCTCGGGGTGCCAATTTTCCCAACAATACCTACTTCCATGTCGGTAAACCAATTCCTAAAGACGATACCCATGGATTTCCAATCATGGACATGTACCTCTCGACCAACTGGGTGAAGGACACTGGCAGCGACGTCTCGGGTTCTAGTTTTGTTCAGAGATTTCAACAGATGACTCGGATCCACAAGAATGTTGTTGTTCACCCTTACCTTAATTTTCCTGAGTATGGTGGTAATGATGTAGAATGTATTCTTGATTATTCTCTCCGTAGAGTTGTTTTTTATACTCCATAAATGGATATAGAGGTTTGGTACCTGGGAGAAAGACTAATGTACCAGTTACGTGGTATTTATGCAATTGCAATTAACCCGCCAGTACAGATGCAAACCTTTGCATCAGATTTTTATCGGTTAAGATTATTGCCTTGGAGAGGTGTGAACTAAACACACAAAGGGATATTGATGAAGCGCAGTATGTCACATGTTATTTGTCGATTGCGAAGCCTGTAATTGGGAGATACAACATTCATATCAATGGGTTTGATTTCCCAGGGTTATCACGCCTGGCTCATGATGTAAATATCGTTCCTAGCCAGCCGCCTCCGAAGGATCCATGCTTTATGACTTACCCCGCCACGGGTGCAAGTTCTTTATCATCTTCGTCAAATATGCCCGAAATCCGTTGGGAGATGCCAAGTATTGCTTCACAAGGTGAGTCGACCACGATCCTAATTGTTTCCCAAGCTATGGAACATGATTATCCTTACTACAATGTAGCTGCAAATAAGGCAAAGTAGAAGAGACAACTTAACAATATGTATTGGCTGAATCGTCAAATGGAGGCTATATACTTGGCGTGTGTCAGAAATGGCAGACAGACACAATGTTTGGATTGAGTCCAACTGTAAATGCTGATTCACAATCTTCCGATTCTACCAGGAGCAACAGATCATGGCACGAGAGTGATACAGTGGTGGGAGAAACACATGTACGACACAGTACTTCACCACAAGTACGTTACAATACGTTACCACAAACTGTGCTTGTATCTCAACCTTAAGTGATTCAGCCAGATCCTAGACGCATTTCATCATCATTATCCCCCTACAACACCAATGATGTTTACTTCTTTCTTAATTGTACGAAAACGATTTTTTACTTCGCATATAACACGATGACTCGAATTACGGGTGTCACTGCAGAACCCGTCATGAATAACCGCCCAGAAATTCACCCGTGGATAGTTTTCTTAAGCAAGTTGAGTAAATAAAAAAACATAGTTTCTGCAAATAGATTCATCTTCTTCTTCAATATACAGAGCTCGCCGAACTAACAAGGGCCAAGACATCTTCTTTCGACAAATTTGCTGAATTTAAGAATTTTTTTAAGCTCGGAGAAGAAGAGTAAAGAAGACTAGAGGTGTAAAATGTGTGAATTTGGAGTTGAAATGAGGAGTATTTATAGAACTCAAAATCCTAACCGTTGGATGACAATATTTTGCAGCCATCCAGATTTAGCCGTTGGCGGCTTTGTGTCACACGTTGGAGGATTCACTTTAGACGCTGGCGTGTGAAGGAAAAAATGGCGCTTTTGGATCACACGCTAGCGAATCTGGATCACACGACAACATGTTTGGTTTAACCGGACGGTTTTTCATCAAGCGCGCGTTTTTTCTACTGCCTCACTCAACAAACCCTCAAAATTGTTGGTTTGCCCATCCGATTTTCATGTTTATTGAGTCTATAGTGGGAGCAAAATGAATAAACTTCATGTTTGTTGAGTCCATATGAACTGCTCCTACTAAATTGTGACATCATGCAATTTGCCACATGACGCGTAAGCACCACAGATGCAAATCATCTTTGACTCTTTAAAGTCTGATTTCTAAGTTTTTCTTAATTAAACTCTCAAATTTTATGAATTCCAACTTTGAAACTATAAATAAGAATGTTGAAATTTTGTTAAATGTGAAGAGGCCAAAGCCAAGAACTCATTGCTATCTATTCTTAGGTTTAGTCTTATGGTCTTTCATTCTAGCATCTAGATTGGAAGTCCACGTCAGCGAGAATACCCATCTACGTCTTATGGTCATTCCAATATAGCATCTAGATGCACTGAATGGAACACAAACCGTCTTATGGTCATTCCAATCTATCATCTATATGCGTTAAATTGAACAAAAAAAAAGTAAACTAGGTTGCGCTGAATGAAACAACGCAACCATCTCAGCTGTCGGATCAAAAAATAAAACAATCTCGCTGAACCATTCCGCGAAAAGTAGAATTTTGGCTACGCGTAACCATTCATGGAAATTATCTCGCTACTAGTTAACATTCGAGATATATTTGGAAAGAGAAGTAGTGTTGAAGAATAGACAACGCTTTGAGAAGAAATTTTAACATTTTTTGTCTAATATAGAAGACAAATCTAGCCCATAAGACTTAGCGTTACCATAAGCAAGAGGGCATGATATCTGTTTTAATAGGAAAACAAAGAATAAGAGTTTGTAGATCAAGCATTAAGGTGGCGACATTATGCTTTATCTATATTGTGGAGAAGAGCAACTATTATCGTGCTCACCTTTTCCACATTATATTAGACAACTTAGTTTAAGCTGTAGCGCCTCCTAAGCTAGCAGCTGACTAATCCAAGAGTTTAACTATAAAGCGAGGCACTGACGATCTAAAACATCTATTTAAACAGTAAGAAAGAAGTTCTAATCAAAGATTAACCCGAATCTAAACCCTCTCTGAAATAATTACAAGAACTCCTCTCGTATGATACATATTTAGTAGTGAGTTGGTTTACAAATAGAATATAAACACAAAATAAACATAGCGGAAGCTAACCAACTAACGAAACCAACTCCTCGAAGCTTTCATCGCCACGTGCACCACTTGAACTGAATCTGTCTCTGAAACTGAAAGTGGGAGTTGAGTGAGCACATCATCCCGAGGGTGCCCAATAGAAATAACAACTAACTTTCAAGTAATCACTAGAATGATTTGTAAACAATGCAGGTTTTGTTAAAAACCGATTAAACACGGAAATACAGTAAAGCATATTAAAATAATAGTAGTACTGAAAATATAAAGTTTTACCAACCAATAAACCGGCACACATTCACAACATAAATAATAGTTGAGCGACGTCTTCCTTCAGAGTAGCAAGTCATGACTGTTGCGGATTATTCAATGATCATTAAGGCGCCCATGAGGTTTCCGTCCTCAAGTCATAAACGATATGTACCTTACCAGTACCTTATTCTACACGCACTCTACACATCAAGTATCTAAAGAAAACAAATGGTAACAACATTATATCCGACCGAAGTCCTTACACAGTGGAGAGCCCACAATCCGCCCACGTGTAAATCCAACAATCTTATATAATATTCTCAACATCATTCTCTCTAAACACCAAAATATAATAAAATAACTTTTGAAAGTAATTTAAAAGAAACAGTAAACATTCACGTATGAGACATGCGTTGCTCCGTACAGAAATAGGGAAAGTATACTGGCCAAATTAAAACCAGGCCTATAGAATATTCAGCCCAACGAGGCTGATGAGTGCCAAATATTGCATAATCCTATATCTGTTTATTGGCATTTATCTCATCTTTTGTGCTTTAATTTTCCATTTTATCCCAAATTCTGCATTTTTGTTGTTTTCGAGAATAATTATTTTTGCTAATTTATTTTATGTTTTTAGGTATTAAATAAAGCTTGGATGCTTAGAGAAGCAAAAGGAGCAGAGAATTTGGGGTCAGAGGCAGAAAGCAAGAGCTTCGCGGAATGGTTGTGAGAAGTGTAGAAGATGGTTGCATTTCGCCAATTCCTCTTGCAATCCGTTTGCATAGTGCTTAAAAGAAGAAGTGGGCTTGATATAAGAAGTTTCAAACAAACCCAGGGCCTGACCCGTTTCTGTACCCGTTTCATCGAATTTGGTGTTCTTTCTCAACACCAGATCGCCTCCCCCCTTTTTCTCCCAAAATATCTTCACGACCAGAAGCTTCAAGTTTTCTCCCAATTCACTCCATGCTCTCTACTGTGTACTCCAACCACCACGACCTCACCCCTCTCCATCTACTCCACCTCTCCCAAACCTCTATCCAATTGATTTCCCTTATAAAACACTTATTCATCCATTCATTCTGCCAGCAACTCAATTTCTCAAATTTCTTTTGCTAACTTATATGATTCTAGGGTTAGCCGTACACATTCAGTGAAAGAGGAATGGGTATTGATGGAGCTTGAGTGTCGAGGAAATCAATGTATTCACCACAGCACCATACTGAAGACAGTGATCAATCAAGAGTCAAGTGGTTCAATTGATGTCAGACAACTAGTAAGTGTTTGAGTATTTTTCGTGCGGTAAATATTCTTCACAAAATATTTGAAGCTAAACAGAACTTACGTGTCCTGTTTGAGCTTTGATCTCTTCTTCCGGCTTATCCAGCCCAATTGGTTGGGTTAAATTGCTTGTAACAGGCCTATTTAGCCATATCACACCCAGTATAACCAAAGTTAACGATTGAATATCCCTAGAATCACGTCAGAATACGATCTCCAAATCTGCCAGTTCTGTAACATGCTTTCCCGCCAAAAATGCATTTTTGAAAACGTGAAGAAATGTGACCTTCCCCTATCCAGTCCCGGTCTCCCTTTAGCAGATGCCTGGAAATGGGTCACTCCTTAGTAATTAGGTTACCCCTTATCCAAAGTGAGAGTCCGTATAATAATTTTCTCCCACGAGCGCAAAAACCACTTTTTTAGCCAATTTCGCCGCAAAAGCTTATTTCTCCAAAAATACCTACAGGGACATAAAAAGCCATAATAAATATAAAATCGAGCACTAATAATATATACAATTGAGATTATATAAGACACAAAAATGTGCCTATCAGTAAGCAGCACAACTATTATACCTAATTTCATAGTTGTTTATTGTTGACATTTGGTGAAAATTGTGTATAAATTTGGAGTGGGTTTGTGATGAAAAAGGCATGCCCGGAGTAGCGGTGCACCAAGCAGTAGTTCATGTCTGATTTTATTATCTCCATGATGTTCTAATTTCACATTTAGGGTTTAGATGAGACCATTAATCCATTGCTCAGTTTAATTCAAGTATTGATTTTATTCTTGTTGTGTTGTAATGTTTTGGATAAATATAATCCGAGCCTTCATCATTTTGCTTTCACAGTGTATGCCATGTATCCGTTGTAGTTAGAACATCACTATGTTGATTGTGCTGCAACTCATGTTTAAATGATTATTGTTCGATCCTTTGACTAGTTGTGCTTTAATAAGACAGTTAGTACTTTGGAGGGACACCTTAGTTGTGATTAGAATATCCATATCAGGATTTTTTACTCATCTAAGTGATTGATCTGCGGTTAGTTTTTTTGTGAGAGGACAGATAATACTAGGATTAGATAATTATCTTAGTGATACTAAACCTTCCTACTGAAGCCACCCTTTGATGTGCAGCATACTAGAATCTTCACTGCCATCTAGATAGTCGGCAGAACCTAGAAGTTCACCATTTCTATACAAGGACAAGAACATTATTGAGACTGATTGACTTAGTGTAGGTTAAGAGGAGGATTCGACAGCCCTAGCACCCTTTTTATCTGCTTGTAGATTACTCTTTGCATTTTGTTTTACTATTTCAGTCACTACCATCATCTGGCCGTATCGGCAAACAAAACCCCAATTTTTCGGTTACTCTTTGTTCTGAAATCAGTAGTAGAAAGACCATAGATTCAACTTCACACCCTCCAAGTCCCTGAGGATCGACCTGTATTTGCACCTTACACAATTGGCACTGTGCACTTGCAGTATAATATTGTAGGCATCTTTTAGTCCTGCCAAGTTTTTGGCGTCGCTGCCGGGGACTCGGTACCGGTGTAATTGTTTCTTTGGCTCCACTTACTGATTTTTCATACATCCTTGTATATATGTGTCTGAAATTTTCTTGTTTTTAGTCATTGCTAGTGTAACTTAGTTGTTAACCACATCTATCTATATAACCTGCATTCTGTCAGTGGTAGTTTTAATCTTTCAGTCATTTGCATCTTCCATTTTTAGTTTAGTTGCATTCTGTTTTAGTGCATTATCTTACGAGCATCATTGTTTTTGTAAGATAATCTTATCCCTGTACTTTGTTCAGCATTTTAGATCTTTTGTAGTTGTTCAGTTTGTATTCCAATAGCATTTTGTAACTAGTTTTTCTTTTTTCTTTCTCAGTTCATTAGTTACTGCAATCTGTAGCCTGAATATTGCATTCTGTAGCTTGCCATAGTAGTTTAACTGTTAAGCATTAATCCATCTGTGAATACAGTCAATATCTTTTCTTTTTCTTTCAAGCTAGTTCACCTGCATCCTGCATCATACAACATCTTGTAGCATTTTGTAGCTTAGCTGTAATTTTAAAGCTTCATGTTGTTTCTCTTGATTAGTCAAAGCTGCTTTCACTCAATCTCTGTAATTAGTATATTCTATCATCTGCATTTTAGCCTGTAAATATTAGTTAGCTACATCTCATAATAGTCTGCACGTGTATTGAATCTCTTGGTTGTAGTTTAAAGCATAGTATCATCTGTAATTTTGTTGTTGTATTGTAGTTTAGTCAATTCACTAGTTTATATATCTTGCATTGTTGAAACTGTCCTTGCATCTAGTCTGTAGCATAGAAGTGGTATTAGATTATGAATTAGTGTTGTAGTTTTCAGCATCCTGTAGCATTTTCATGTTGGGTTAGTTTCTGTCTTGTAGCTTTTGGAATGGTGCTTAGTTTAGAAACTGTACATAGATTTTAGTCATTATCTTTTACTTTGCATAGTGACATCTTCTTATTTTTGCATTCCCCACTTAAAGTATTGTTTGTAAATTATATACTAGGATAATTAGTCATTGTTTTAGATTTTTCCTAATGGTAGTACATCGTGTTCATATAAAATGCATAAGAATCAATAGTTCATCTTGTTACAGGTATGTTAATAATGTAACTGCATTAGTGTCTCAATGCTCCATTGTTCCTTTGTTAGTTAGTTGTTAGTTAGGAATTGCATAATTTTTCTTGGTATTTCTATAGTTTTTTGTCTTGGTTGTATGGGTTATTAGCAAATTAGATTCCTAGCTTGTGTTTAGTTTATTAATTTTTCTTTGTACTGTAGCTTTATTATCTCAGTTCAAGTTTCCTTCGTTCTAGTTGTCTTCATGTCATATAGGCTTAGTTATTTTCAAATATGTAGACTTTGATTAGTTTTAGCATTTCACTTATGTTTCAGTTAAGTTTTGTATTTGTAATTACTTCTGTCATGTAGCTGTTTCGTACTGCATATAGATCATTAGTCTTTCACCGTGGTCTTAGTTCATATACACTAGTGTAAATCAACTGTCGTTAATAATTTAAATATAGAATAGCTAGCTAAGATTTTTGTTTGTTGTTTGAAATTTGTCGTGACACTGTGATATATGTAGGTTAGTGTACATATTTCTCTGTTTTATCTGCACATTTCGGGGTACTGAATGGTTCTCTTGAGCTTATCAGGTACTTACCAAGCTGCGTGGCATGTCGCTGGAGTTGTTTGTAGTTAGATAAATTACCACAAAAAGGTAAGACTAAGGAGAATCAAAAGAAAAGAGGGAACATTTCAGTTCCGAGTAGCCTTTTCCCGGATGCGCACTGGAGGTAAGTTTCTTAAACACAACAATAAATTGACGTTTCTGCTTTGTAATTGCTTAGCCTGAATGGTTTAATATTGGGTTTAACAACTGAGCTTCATATTTTGTTAAAAAATACGAGTTGGCCTCTCGTTAGTTGACCATATTTTTATAGTCCAATAGAAACACAGTTCAAGATTGATAGATGTCACAACACTCTGCCATTGTCACAACAACATCAATTGTAATTTTTCTTGCTAGTTTTTGTAATTATATTCTTTTACTATGTGTTTAGCCTGTCGTGTTTAGTAGCCTATATAATTGTTTGCATCATTTTGTTAGGGTCTGAGTAGAAGCATTTAGAATAGATTTATTTTATTTTGCTTTATCTAAAAAAAAAGTCAGGATTTTGGTCTGCAACTGGGGATGAGCACAAATACATTAGAGAACTTGCTTACGAGCATGCTTCACATCATGAGCCTCCCACGAACCATGATGTTAATAATTATAGGGAATATTACTGACCTTTTCAGGGTCCTGAGCTTGAATGTACAGACCCTAGTTCTTATTTGCACATGTATCATTCACCACAGGGAGAAAATTAACATTTTTGTAATGCCCAGCTCACACAATCATCACTTTTGGATCAATTAGAAGATCAAATCACAGCTTTAGAAATGCAAATATATGATAAGTCTAGGCGAGTTGAAGTTTCTGTTTGTGCCTTTTGTGACAGCAAACAACATGTAATCGAGCATTGCCCTAAAATGCATGTTTGTACCTTGTGTGGTAGCTTAGGCCATCTTATCAAGAACTACTATGTTTTGCATGAATTTAGGCAGTATAGAGCGCATCAGGTTGTTGGCTTCTTTCAAATGCAAGATAATCATCCCTACTCACAGACTTGCAACTCAGAATGGAAAAATCCATGTTTCAATGATACTAATAATGAATTAAATTTTTAAAATGGTGTATATGTTCCTGCTCATGCTACTGATATTGAATATGAACCTAATATAGAGGCAAACGAGTGGACTAGAAACACTATGGTTTGGAATAGAGATTTGCATTGTTACGATGATGATGATGATAATGATTTATTATTGAAAGAGCATGTTTACTCTGAAAATATTCTTGCGGAATCCTCTGTTTCTGAGACATTAGATTCATTTACTGCTTCTTCTGATTCTCTTATTCGTAACACTGAATTTTTGGGTGATGTGGTTACTCATCTTGATCCTGTGCAATTGTCCTGTGAAGAAAAGCATAACACACAACTTGTGTGTGACTTAGGAAAGATTGAATTATCTGTTGACACTAATAATATTATGCATGAAAATAACTGTAATGTGTCTGATTCCCTTCCTAGGTCGCAATATGATTCTTCTTGTGATATTGATTTGGGTACTTTGGATGCTGATGATACTGAGTTGGGGTCTGTTAATTTGTCCAATAACTGTGAGCATGATTTACCTGTGTTCCGACTTAAGGAGAGTATGTGATGGTACTAATGACCCTTTACATAACTTAAATGTACCTACCTCCCTTCCCATCTCACAAACTGAGACTATTCTACCCAACCTAGATTTGGTTTGTAACAAAATTGTAAAACCGACTTTTCTGAGAATACTTAATCTAGGACTGGAACTGTGTGCTTCTCAAATTCTTTTGGACCATTTTGCGGCTAAATATAATGTCTTTGAGGATCCACAGTTGGAGTTTACTCATGTCTCTCCATTCTTCCCTGAACAAGTCCATTTTGAATTGGACCTTGTGCATGCTACATCCCTAAAATTGCTAGATTTTGTGTCCAAAAGCACATCTGTTGAAAATTTCAGGTTTGGGGGTAGGTCATTAATATCTGTAGTCTTACTTACCTTGTCATGTTGTATATGCTTGAGGCTGTCGATATTTCTGCATGTCGTTTTCTGGGTTGATCCTCAACTCTTTAGGTTGTATATATATGGTGAATTTTATTTGTATATAATCCAGTAGGTAAATGGTCAATTTCTGTATCTTAAGTCAGTTTCATTTTCTTTTTCTGTATATATTATGCTAATCCAATATCAACTGGTTTATGTTGGATTCTATCCTTGAATAATGGAGTTCTAATCTTGCTTTCGCCGACATCTGGTAATCTCTTTCCCTTTCTATACTCAGCATGGTTTTTATCATATGCTGCTGTTTAAATTCTAATTATCTTTAGAAACATCGAGGACAATGTTTAGTTTAGGTTTGAGGGTGAAGAATAGATACCTTGACTGTCACTGTGCTATAATTGAAACTGAACTCTGCCATGTTAAAAAAAAAAAAAAGAATAAATTGTTGAGCTCATCCTCCTTGATTTGTAGTATCTGCATGTATAATAATTTAAGGATTCTCGATCTAGATGATGAGATACAAGTTTGATGTCTTTCTGATTCTAGCACTACAACATGTGAGTTCAATTTACATTTTTTTGAAACTTTTTGAGAATGCGATATGAAACTTGCACTTGCACGGTCTATCAAGCATGTATAGCGTCTGATTTGTGTAATCCAGTAGATTGCCAATCATCTAGAATACCGATGAGACTTGACTAGATTGTTCTTTGGTCGGCTGGGATAGTAGTTGGTGTATACGTTATGAAAAACGACCATTGAATGTTACTTTGTGCATCGAAAAGGGATGCCTCTTGCTATAATGTTAATTCAATGTATCTGTTTGTTTTATGTAAAGTCGTTGCATCATCTTGTCTTCGTGACTCTTTCATCTAAAAAAAAAAGTTAGAAAAATTCAGAAAAAAAAAATAAAAAAAAATCAAAAGAATATGATAAGAGAGTTTGTTCTTCATCTTGTGCTCTCTTAAGTCAGTATTTCTTTACTTTTTGTTTCAAAGTAGTCAAAGTAATTAGTCTTTGTATATCTCATGTAAATAGTCTTGTAATAAGCAAGGGAGGGTGTATGCCATCGATATAAAAAACGGGTAAGCTGAAATATCACCAACACTTTAGGTGAACATTCACATCTCCCATAAAGTTATCTTGTCTTTGAATCGGCCCAACTATCTCTTAGTATTGGCAGTCATGACTTAGGTTGATAAATCAGTTTCTATGCATGCTCATGATAGAATTACACTTTACACTCTTATCACATGTTAACTATTCGAACTCTTGGATTTCAAAATATTTTTTGTGCTGGAATCAGCGTGTGTCGCCTGTACCTTTGAAAGCTAGATTGACATATCCATTTTGTTGTGAGATTAAACTGAAATGCAGGTGTTACACATCATAGAAGGTGAGCTCTCTTTTGACCTAGAACTTTGTGGGTATGTTCTAAGCAAACCCTCACGAGACTTAAACTCTTCCACTAGGGACACTTAGTGGTTTAAAAGGCTTATTGCATTCGCTAAATGCAATCGAGAAACCAGCGACAATGGTATAGGTAGGATTTCCTTAGTTTTTGTTGTACTTGAGGACAAGTAAAATTCAGGTTTGGGGGTATTTGATGAGTGCCAAATATTGCATAATCCTATATCTGTTTATTGGCATTTATCTCATCTTTTGTGCTTTAATTTTCCATTTTACCCCAAATTCTGTATTTTTGTTGTTTTCGAGAATAATTATTTTTGCTAATTTATTTTATGTTTTTAGGTAGTAAATAAAGCTTGGATGCTTAGAGAAGCAAAAGGAGCAGAGAATTGAGGGTCAGAGGCAGAAAGCAAGAGCTTCGCGGAATGGTTGTGAGAAGTGTAGAAGATGGTTGCATTCCGCCAATTCCTCTTGCTATCCGTTTGCATAGTGCTTAAAATAAGAAGTGGGCTTGATAGAAGAAGTTTCAAACAAAAACAGGGCCTGACCCGTTTCTGTACCCGTTTTTGTACCCGTTTCATCGAATTTGGTGTTCTTGCTCAACACCAGATCGCCTCCCCCCTTTTTCTCCCAAAATATCTTCACGACCAGAAGCTTCAAGTTTTCTCCCAATTCACTCCATGCTCTCTACTGTGTACTCCAAACACCACGACCTCACCCCTTTCCATCTACTCCACCTCTCCCAAACCTCTATCCAATTGATTTCCCTTATAAAACACTTATTCATCCATTCATTCTGCCAGCAACTCAATTTCTCAAATTTCTTTTGCTAACTTATATGATTCTAGGGTTAGCCGTACGCATTCAGTGAAAGAGGAATGGGTATTGACGGAGCTTGAGTGTCGAGGAAATCAATGTATTCTCCACAGCACCATACTGAAGACAGTGAGCAATCAAGAGTCAAGTGGTTCAATTGATGTCAGACAACTAGTAAGCATCACAACTATTATACCTAATTTCATAGTTGTTTATTGTTGACATTTGATGAAAATTGTGTATAAATTTGGAGTGGGTTTGTGATGAAAAAGGCATGCCCGGAGTAGCCGGTGCACCAAGCAGTAGTTCATGTCTGATTTTATTATCTCCATGATGTTCTAATTTCACAGTTAGGGTTTAGATGAGACCATTAATCCATTGCTCAGTTTAATTCAAGTATTGATTTTATTCTTGTTGTGTTGTAATGTTTTGGATAAATATAATCCGAGCCTTCATCATTTTGCTTTCACAGTGTATGCCATGTATCCGTTGTAGTTAGAACATCACTATGTTGATTGTGCTGCAACTCATGTTTAAATGATTATTGTTCGATCCTTTGACTAGTTGTGCTTTAATAAGACAGTTAGTACTTTGGAGGGACACCTTAGTTGTGATTAGAATATCCATATCATGATTGTTTACTCATCTAAGTGATTGATCTGCGGTTAGTTGTTTTGTGAGAGGACAACTAATACTAGGATTAGATAATTATCTTAGTGATACTAAACCTTCCTACTGAAGCCACCCTTTGATGTGCAGCAGACTAGAATCTTCACTGCCATCTAGATAGTCGGCAGAACCTAGAAGTTCACCATTTCTATACAAGGGACAAGAACATTATTGAGACTGATTGACTTAGTGTATGTTAAGAGGTGGATTCGACAGCCCTAACACCCTTTTTATCTGCTTGTAGATTAGTCTTTGCATTTTGTTTTACTATTTCAGTCACTACCATCATCTGGCCGTATCGGCAAACAAAACCCCAATTTTTCGGTTACTCTTTGTTCTGAAATCAGTAGTAGAAAGACCATAGCTTCAACTTCACACCCTCCAAGTCCTTGAGGATCGACCTTTATTTGCACCTTACACAATTGGCATTGTGCACTTGCAGTTTAATATTGTAGGCATCTTTTAGTCTTACCAGAGGCCTATCTAGGTTTGCAATAAATAGATATAACATTTGGGAGCACATATCTCAAACCAATCAAAAGGAAACCTTCTCCCTTTCATGCTAACAACAAATAAAGATTGTAACCACTTTCCAGTCAATGGAAAGAATCACGTTTTGGAAAAATAAGTAAATACTCCCAAAACACAGATATTAGTTTTTTCTAAAGATCTAAGCCCATCCCAAAATGTAAAGAAAACTAGTTTGTAATACATGCGTACACATATCATATAATAACAAAGATATGCATGGATTTCACAAAAGATAGATTTGTAAAACAATAATGAATACAAGAGAGTTCGTTATCGATTTCCACCTCTTTTGATGACAAGCCTCGCATACCTTGAGATCCATAATCCACTGATTCATTATTTAGATCGATCGTTGTTAATAAAGATTAACTGTCAATCACACAAGCACTCTAAAAATTAGCCAAATGGCTCATACAAGGCTCATAACACAATCTCATACAATTCTCTAGTTATAAGCTAAGTGAACTATCTAATGGTTCTAAGCTCATTTATGATTTTACACATTTTCATTATCTATCTTTAGCATACAAAGGTTTACTAATTCACTTAGAATTGTTATATAGTCCATTAGATATGTCTTAGGAATATCTACAACTTTGTAGAAGGAACCAAAGGCTAATTCATACCATAAGGGTCCAAAATACTAAAATAGGAAAATCAGGCCTAAGCCCAAGTCCACTAATCAGACCCGTTGATCTAAGGCTCAGTCCAACTAAGTCAAGTAACAGTCAATAACAGTCAAAGGGTCAATTAATGGTAAACGTCAGTCAAAGTCTAGCCAGGTCGATGGTCCAAGAAGTCAAAATATGGTCAACAGTCAGATCAAGGTCAAGCCTAGGTCAACAGGGCTAAACTAGTTAAATCACTGAGTCAAGAAAGCCGACTCAGTCAGAATTCTAAGTTAAGTGAAACAAAACAGTTAAGCATTTGACTGAAAAGAAAAGAAACTCAAAGCTAAAAACAAACAAGTACATACACCATTCTGCTATACACAAATCTATAAGCTACAACTAGTTTCTAATTCCATTTCAATTGTAACATCATTAACTTCAGTTCTTGTCAAAAGCTTCATACATTCCAAAACCACCAACACATTTACAGTTTGCAGCTTCACTGGTGACTTCCACAAATTCATCACTAATCCGGCTCTTCCTTGCAATCCACCATTTTGACAAAGCCAACACACCACCTCCTCAACTGCAGCACTCTCCATATCAACATCTTCTTAGCTTCTTCACACTCTATCGAACCTTCCTTCATACCATCTTAGCATCAACTAACCAATTTTGTCACCATCTCCAAAATTCTGTAACTTCCTAAACTATTACCACCTGTCATTGCCACACCAACTAGTCTATAACAGCAGCACCCAACCTGCAACTCATTTCTATTTTAGTTCAACTGCACCAATGTCATCAAGTCCACACTCTCAGCTTTAGAGCACCACCAAGTCATCTTGTAGCCAACACACCTTCTCAAACCACCAACACGACAAATCCATACAACTGAAACTCTAAAAACTACTCAATTAAATCCATCTTCATTACCACCAGAACTTCAACTCACTCTTCACCTGCACAGGTTCATGCATCCCTTAACCCAATCATCTAACTCCAATATTGGCAACCCTGTCTCTTCAATCCTTAGTCTCTTGCAAACAAACACCAAACCCTTACAGATTGTGACCAACATCTTTTCACAACCTACCAACAGTAACCCATTCATCTTCATCTCTTATCGCAAATCTTTGATACAGGTGCTCAAACACCATTTACAAATCCAGCTGCATCATCTCAGCAGTAACACTATATGGATTACAGCTATTACAACCAACCAACCAGCATAAGTGTTCAATACTACAAGCTTCTCTTAGTAAAACAACCTACAATCATCAATCCCATTTAAACATCTTCAAACCCATCTTCAAATCTTCTAACCTTAATTTAGAGTGAAACCTAATTTCTAGTTTGGGGAATAACAGTATAAACCCTAATTCCCTGAAATCAAAATTAAACCTAATACATCCATTTAAACTTCAATTTAAGATAAACCCATCTCTAAAAGATCAAGCTATAAATAAAATTCACACAAAACAGAATTAATTAAAGAAAATCAAAATTAAACCTAATACATCCATTTAAACTTCAATTTAAGATAAACCCATCTCTAAAAGATCAAGCTATAAATAAAATTCACACAAAACAGAATTAATTAAAGAAAATCTGAATTGAATTCCTTTTTCCTCGATTCTGAAACATCAACCCTAATCAACACCACCTCTATCAATCATCAAGGTTCTCAACTGAATAATCATCCCCTCTTGATTTATTCATCTCAAACTAAAAACCTAACTTCACTTAACAGCAGCAACCCTATCATCATCTTACCGTGCTCAAACAAACACACCACTATCACCCTCGTGTCTAACCAACTAAGTTAACAAGTTTCCTAATAACTACTCACGATATTTAACTCAATCCTCTGAATTGAATTCGACAGAGAAGAAAACGAAGAAGAACAGAAAAACAAGAAGAAGGAGATGAGAACGAAGAGAGAAGGAAGAAAAGAGAAAATGAATTTCTATTCGACACGTTAGGGTGATAAGGCCAAAGATAAAATGATAAACGCACCCATCCAAGAGATAAGGGCAGCCAAGGCGGTCTCAAAATTACTATTTTGCCTTACATACTCATCCGATAATATCTTCTTCGTCCTTTATCCGAAAGACACATTCGAGTAATCCATTTCGCCTAACTTTTCGAGACCTATACAGTGATACTAGTTTCGTATCTAAATTGTTGTTAGACTAATTTCTATTAATTACGTTCGTTTCTAATTAATCGAGTCATTAAAGGCTTAGTCGTCTCTTGACTGGTCTAATAGCGTTGACGAGCTTGAGGCTCGTTACATTCTCCCCACCTTATATCATTTTCGTCCTCGAAAATCAATCCACCATATAGTTTTCAGAAAAACTCCCCACCTTATAGAGAAAAACTATCTCTCGACTAAGTGCAAGTACTACTCATACTTACAAACGCGCGAAAAAGCAACTCATTTTAAATGAGTTCGAAGCAATAAGAAATGAAACACACGCTTATGTGGTTTTCTACAACTAAAATCTATAATTTGTAGCTCTAAGTTTATTAGACTAATATGATTGTCCTTAAACTCACTATGGTGAATTTCATACTAACATATAAGTATGTCTAAGTTCTCCGCGCTAAAATTTATAGTCTAATATTTAATAATTTATTAATTTGATGCAGTTCCCTACTTGTTATCCATATAACTAATCTAAATTTGAGTTCACGTAAATCTATCATATCTGATATTTTAACTTACCGTTATACTATATATAAATTTTCTAAATAAATACTATAAATTTCTTATTAACAAAATTATTGAAATACTATTATCAGCAGTGTTACTATTTTATATATCTTTATTATAGTCCCGTTGGTACACTAAGTCTTAATTTTCTAAGTATGACTATAATTGATTTTACCTAATCATATCGAGTTTGTATACTATATAAAAATATATCTAATTAAATATTAGCGTTGGTAACTTAATATTATTTTAATTTGAGTCTGCATAAAAAATTATAAATGTCTTCTAATAGTCTTTAATGTAAAGTATCCTATTAATATACGAATTTATTTACTTTCAAGTCTAATTCTTTTTTATACTAAGCATTCAAATACTATTATTGTTTCTTCACGTATATTTGTTTCATTTCTAATGACTTATTAAATCAGATGTGTCCCCGAGCTAAAAATGATTCGGCTGTAAGATTATTAAGATATTTGGTCCGCACGTTTTTAAGTCTTGACGTGATATGTCTTATATTATCTATCCGGTTTCAAAACACATGAATGTATTTCTAATTTTTATTTAATTTACAAAATCTGACTGTGGATAATTACTAACAATTTCGTATAGCTACTCGATCCTAATTATTACTTTTATCGTTATACACTTACTAATACGATTTTTAATTAGATAAAGTTCAATACAATACAATAAGATAAGTGTCAATTTTATTTTTGTTATGATTATTAGTGATCATATTATCATTTATTATCATTAACACCAATGGCCGAACTATTATCTTAACTACCTTTACAATTTAACTTCATTTCTAATTTAATAGATTAATGGTTATAATTACGGGAAAAAAGGTACTCTATTAGTTTCTAAACAAAATTTGGATCTAACAGTTCACTAATAGAAGCAAGTCTTCCTAATATGAATGGTAATTCAAGCTTGTAGTTGGCATGTCCAGGTTAGCAAGACCCGACGATGGTTTCCTACGAACAAAGACAACACAAACACACCAGAATTTCAAACCTCACTATTGTCCAGTGCTAGATTATTTAAGTGTTAAATAATTAAGACTAACTAATCTTTATTTCTCTATTGAAATTTTTAACTATCAGGTAACTGATTTTACCCTACAATTTTTACTTCATAAATATATACACACAAAACAAGAAACAAGCAATCATCATGTTGAACAAATCAATCAATCAATTCAAAAATATTTTAGTTCTTGATTGTTTTTAGTGATTAAGATTTATCTCACAAACCCAACCCAATTCTAAACTAATCTCATTTACTAACTGGCACTGGCTATTCCTATTGTCGCCCATGTAAGATCTAATAGTGAGCTCTGATACCAAGTCTGTAGCGCCCCCTAAGCTAGCAGCTGACTAATCCAAGAGTTTAACTATAAAGTGAGGCACTAACGATCTAAAACATCTATTTAAACAGTAAGAAAGAAGTTCTAATCAAAGATTAACCCGAATCTAAACCCTCTCTGAAATAATTACAAGAACTCCTCTCATATGATACATATTCAATAGTGATTTGGTTTACAAATAGAATATAAACACAAAATAAACATAGCGGAATCTAACCAACTAGTGAAACCAACTCCTCGAAGCTTTCATCGCCACGTGCACCGCTTGAACTGAATCTGTCTCTGAAACTGAAAGTGGGAATTGAGTGAGCACATCATCCCGAAGGGTGCCCAATAGAAATAACAACTAACTTTCAAGTAATCACTAGAATGATTTGTAAACAATGCAGGTTTTGTTAAAAACCGATTAAACACGGAAATACAGTAAAGCATATTAAAATAATAGTAGTACTGAAAATATAAAGTTTTACTAACCAATAAACCGGCACACATTCACAACATAAATAATAGTTGAGCGACGTCTTCCTTCGGAGTAGCAAGTTATGATTGTTGCGGATTCTTCAATGATCATTAAAGCGCCCATGAGGTTTCCGTCCTCAAGTCATAAACGATATGTACCTTACCAGTACCTTATTTTACACGCACTCTACATATCAACTATTTAAAGAAAACAAATGGTAACAACATTATATCCGACCGAAGTCCTTACACAGTGGAGAGCCCACAATCCGCCCACGTGTAAATCCAACAATCTTATATAATATTCTCAACATCATTCTCTCTAAACACCAAAATATAATAAAATAACTTTGAAAGTAATTTAAAAGAAACAGTAAACATTCACGTATGAGCCATGCGTTGCCCCCGTAAAGAAATAGGGAAAGTATAATGGCCAAATTAAAACCAGGCCTATAGAATATTCAGCCCAACGAGGCCTATCTAGGTTTGCAATAAATAGATATAACATTTGGGAGCACATATCTCACACCAATCAAAAGGAAACCTTCTCCCTTTCATGCTAACAACAAATAAAGATTGTAACCACTTTCCAGTCAATGGAAAGAATCACGTTTTGGAAAAATAAGTAAATACTCCCGAAACACAGATATTAGTTGTTTTTAAAGATCCAATCCCATCCCAAAATGTAAAGAAAACTAGTTTGTAATACACACAAATAATACATGCGTACACATATCATATAGTAACAAAGATATGCATGGATTTCACAAAAGATAGATTTGTAAAACAATAATGAATACAAGAGAGTTCGTTATCGATTTCCACCTCTTTTGATGACAAGCCTCGCATACCTTGAGATCCATAATCCACTGATTCATTCTTTAGATCGATCGTTGTTAATAAAGATTAATTGTTAATCACACAAGCACTCTAAAGATTAGCCAAATGGCTCATACAAGGCTCATAACACAATCTCATACGATTCTCTAGTTATAAGCTAAGTGAGCTATCTAATGGTTCTAAGCCCATTTATGATTCTACACATTTTCATTATATATCTTTAGCATACAAAGGTTTACTAATTCACTTAGAATTGTTATATAGTCCATTAGATATGTCTTAGGAATATCTACAACTTTGTAGAAGGAACCAAAGGCTAATTCAGACCATAAGGGTCCAAAATACTAAAATAGGAAAATCAGGCCTAAGCCCAAGTCCACTAATCAGACCCGTTAATCTAAGGCTCAGTCCAACTAAGTCAAGTAACATTCAATAACAGTCAAAGGGTCAATTAACGGTAAACGTCAGTTAAAGTCTAGCCAGGTCGATGGTCCAAGAAGTCAAAATATGGTCAACAGTCAGATCAAGGTCAAGCCTAGGTCAACAGGGCTAAACTAGTTAAATCACTGAGTCAATAAAGCTCACTCAGTCAGAATTCTAAGTTAAGTGAAACAAAACAGTTAAGCATTTGACTGAAAAGAAAAGAAACTCAAAGCTAAAAACAAACAAGTACATACACCATTCTGCTATACACAAATCTATAAGCTACAACTAGTTTCTAATTCCATTTCAACTGTAACATCATTAACTTCAGTTCTTCTCAAAAGCTTCATACATTCCAAAACCACCAACACATTTACAGTTTGCAGCTTCACTGGTGACTTCCACAAATTCATCACTAATCCGGCTCTTCATTGCAATCCACCATTTTGACAAAGCCAACACACCACCTCCTCAACTGCAGCACTCTTCATATGAACATCTTCTTAGCTTCTTCACATTCGATCGAACCTTCCTTCATACCATCTTAGCATCAACTAACCAATTTTGTCACCATCTCCAAAATTCTGTAACTTCCTAAACTATTACCACCTGCCATTGCCACACCAACTAGTCTATAACAGCAGCACCCAACCTGCAACTCATTTCTATTTTAGTTCAACTGCACCAATGTCATCAAGTCCACACTCTCAGCTTTAGAGCACCACCAAGTCATCTTGTATCCAACACACCTTCTCAAACCACCAACACGGGAAATCCATACAACTGAAACTCTAAAAACTACTCAATTAAATCCATCTTCATTACCACCAGAACTTCAACTCACTCTTCACCTGCACAGGTTCATACGTCCCTTAACCCAATCATCTAACTCCAATATTGGCAACCCTGTATCTTCAATCCTTAGTCTCTTGCAAACAAACACCAAACCCTTACAGATTATGACCAACATCTTTTGACAACCTACCAACAGTAACCAATTCATCTTCATCTCTTATCGCAAATCTTTGATACAGGTGCTCAAACACCATTTACAAATCCACCTGCATCATCTCAGCAGTAACACTATATGGATTACAACTATTACAACCAACCAACCAGCATAAGTGTTCAATACTACAAGCTTCTCTCAGTAAAACAACCTACAATCATCAATCCCATTGGAACATCTTCAGAACCATCTTCAAATCTTCTAACCTTAATTTAGAGTGAAACCTAATTTCTAGTTTGGGGAATAACGGTATAAACCCTAATTCCCTGAAATCAAAATTAAACCTAATACATCCATTTAAACTTCAATTTAAGATAAACCCATCTCTAAAAGATCAAGCTATAAATCAAATTCACACAAAACAGAATTAATTAAAGAAACTCTGAATTGAATTCCTTTTTCCTCGATTCTGAAACATCAACCCTAATCAACACCACCTCTATCAATCATCAAGGTTCTCAACTTAATAATCATCTCCTCTTGATTTCTTCATCTCAAACTAAAAACCCAACTTTGCTTAACAGCAGCAACCCTATCATCATCTTCTCGTGCTCAAACAAACACATCACTATCACCTTCGTCTCTAACCAACTAAGTTAACAAGTTTCCTAATAACTACTCACGATATTTAACTCAATCCTCTGAATTGAATTCGACAGAGAAGAAAACGAAGAAGAACAGAAAAAGAAGAAGAAGGAGATGAGAACGAAGAGAGAAGGAAGAAAAGAGAAAATGAATTTCTCTTCGACACGTTAGGGTGATAAGGACAAAGATAAAATAATAAAGGAACCCATCCAAGAGATAAGGGCAGCCAGGGCGGTCTCAAAATTACTATTTTTCCCTACATACTCATCCGATAATATCTTCTTTGTCTGGTATCCGAAAGACACATTCGAGTAATCCATTTCGCCTAACTTTTCGAGACCTATACAATTATACTATTTTTGTATCTAAATCTTTGTTAGATTAATTTCTATTAATTACGTTCATCTCTAATTAATCGAGTCATTAACGGCTTAGTCGTCTCTTGAGTGGTCTAATAGCGTTGACGAGCTTGAGGCTCGTTACATAAGCTTTAACATGCTTCATGTATGTTGCAAGTTGTAACTTAGCGTAAGCTGTCAGAAATTTCCTTTCCCCGCTAGGGAGAACCCGGTGTTGTTAAACAATTTTTTTGGGATGGTTTTTACACATAAATAAGTTTTCTTTCTCAAAGTTGGATATTCAGTTTCGCCAACTTTTAACCGCAAAAACACATTCCATGAACGAATGAGTTAGAGATTCTTCACCACAGTCGCGATAATTGGATATATGATCAATGTACATAAGGATGCTTGAGATTTTAGCATTAGTGAGAAGAATTACATGAGCACACTTTCATATGTACATATGAATGGTTGTTGTAATATCCATTTTCCAAATTTTACTCCAATCGCTAGAAAGAAAATCAGCTATATCGTTTTATTATTATCTGTTTTTTTTCTTGTAAAGACAATGGAATTTTCATTTTCAGTTAGACCCCAAATAAATTTATCTTCATCTTGCAAGTTATAAGGAGTATCCTGATCGAAATAATCTCATCATGATTGAGCCAGTTTTTTTTCCTCCTCTGATATCCCAATCCCTGATAGAAGTGAAGATGTGCTTCACCAAGATTAAACCACTGCAATTGGCTAGTTTATAAAAATGAATATTATCATCTCTTATCCATTTATCATCCATATATTAACCTTATCCCGTTCCATATTTTCCATTTGAACAATTATTATTTCTCCAATAATTCTTTTAAAAAAATCCAGGAATCAATCATTTTTGCTATCGCACTCATCTTGAGGATGTCGTTATCCTTGTGTTGATGGTGGTTTTTAGTTCAGGGTTAAAATTTGAACCTTGCATTTAATATATCGTCACTCTGCAAAGAAACAGAGCCATATAAAAGTGATGAGTGATTCAACCTCTTCACTGGCGCATTTATTGAGCAATTCAATATTTTCATATGAAGTTTATCCAGAATGGTGCATGTAGCAACAATCCCAGAGATTCTGTAAATTTCGGCACCTTGCCTTGCCTTTATTATAAGTTTCTTTGAATGCTTTATGTGCTATGTTCCCCGGCCGAACCCTTAATATTGATATGGCATGACAATTTGTGTTCACTCGCAGCAGAGTAACACGAATTTCCAAGTATCAAGGCTAAGGTCCTTGCATAAAGTACTCAATCATAAAGCATACCGCTCTCTAGCAATAAACTTAAAGAACTCTGTGTCAACACATAGAATTCAATCAATTTTGTGATAATTCACAAGATTCGAATATTACCCTGACTAATTTGCAAAAATTAGGGTTTTGCGCCTTGCGCAATATATTAGACCCCGTTGGTCGAAATTAAGCTTAGGCAAACTAAGAAATTAACCCGCCATGGATTAGTAGGTGTAAAATCCTACCCAAAATCAGAACGGAGCCGCGGAATAGGAGTAGCAACAAAGGGAGGTGTGGCCATGCTTTAGGCACGCCCCATGTTGCCCAACCAGCCCTATTTGCCTTCGACCAATCAGGTCGCCTTAAACCCGCCACACGCTGGATGGTCCCATACTTGTCGACTTTATTTACCATCGACCAATCAGGTCGCTTTAAATCCGCCACACACATACCAGAAGTATAGCCACGCCCATACTTGTCGGTCATATTTCCCATCGACCAATCAGGTCGCTTTAAATCCTCCACACACATACCAGAAGTGTGGCCACGCCCATGCTTGGCCGGCCTCTCTTATATTAACCAATCAGGTTGCTCCAAACTTTCCACAGTGTTAAAAGAGGCAAACTACGCCAAATGGTCACAAATCCATTGGTTTTCCAAAAACCGCGCCAACATGCCAAACGTGCCATGTTGCGCCAATAGGCTGAACGGCATGCCAACATGCCACTCCGCCACGCCAAACGTGCACCATGCCAAAACATGCCAATGTGCTGTAAATAGCGCGCTACGTGCTAACCTACCTCCTGTTCGTGGCCAAAGCGAAAGCTTACCAACACATATTTCGAGAAAAAGATAGGCGAGTAAACTCGGCTCGAAATAGCAAATGTGTATGTATGAAAACTATCATACTTATACGACTTTTGTCTCAAGAGTGGGAGATAGACTTTTGAGTGATAGATAAGTTCAAGTCTCCACATACCTTTTAGTCGGATGAAATTCCACTGGTTCCTTGAGTAGTTCTTCGTCTTCGTAAGATGATCGCCATGGAGTCTGGAGCTCAACTACACTTAACTATCCTAGTCCGAGACTTAGATATAAGTAGACTAAAAATCAAGACACATAGTTTTGACAACTAAATTTGACAAACAAGCTTGAGATAGCAACGCTTGCAAGTTCGACCGAGCAATGCTCCAACAACCTCACAATAATCTTAATCGTATGGTAGCGAAACAAGATATTGTGGAATCACAAACGATGAGACGGAGATATTTGTGAATACTTTTTACCTTTTCTATCGGAGATTAATTCTACAGCAAATCTTAGAGAAGATAGTACTCAATACGATTGAAAACAACAAGATTAAAACACACAACTACAGAGAAAATAGTTGGGTCTGGCATCACAATACCAATGAAGTCTTCAAGTCGTTAACCTATATGGTTTTGGAAAAACATAAGGTTAAAGGATAATCGACTCTAGTCGCAACTAGTATCACACATGAGGTATGGGGATTACGTTTTCCAGTTGCTAGAGTTCTTCCTTATATATTTTCAAATCAGAGTTTACAATCAATGCTACCTTGGTAACAAAGCATTCAATATTCACCGTTAGCTAAAAACATGATTAGACTCAAGATAATATCTTTCAACCGTTAGATCGAACTTATCTTGTTACACGTGATAAGTGCATAATTCATATGATTTTAGTGTCCATTCCATACTTGCTTTAGATATTATTCTTGCATATTTTCGTATTATTACTTTGGTTTTTTCCTATTATTTGTCTCAATTAGGTGAATCATCCAAAAAGGAGCTACAAAGTGCTTAAAATATCTAAAAAGATAAGTATTCCAAGTATCCAAGTGCCCAAGTCCAAGAGAAGTGGAAGAAGTGCGACGAAAAGGAGCAAAACGCTCATAATCAAGACACAGGACAAAGACATATCTTAACTCATCCAAATTAAGGATTTCTCATCATCATCTTGAAGATAATTGAAATATAAAAATAATGCAAAAACAATGAGGTCATTCCGAGTTCGTATGAAGAAGTTGTGGCCAAAACCGTTTTCATTGAATACCGAAGACAGTAAAGTCCGTGAACTGGGTTTGCGAACCGAGTTCACAGACTTATTTCCAAAAATATCTACTGGAATTTGAAGTTTTCAGATTG
Source organism: Papaver somniferum (assembly GCF_003573695.1). Classification (NCBI taxonomy): domain Eukaryota; kingdom Viridiplantae; phylum Streptophyta; class Magnoliopsida; order Ranunculales; family Papaveraceae; genus Papaver; species Papaver somniferum. Next base: position 56,411,880 of record NC_039367.1, read on the forward strand.
GGTATGCGAACTTATCAAATGGGAAACATGTATTCATACCTTGGAAGGCCTAAGGGCACGTTTGGAGTCGTTAGGTCATATTTTCGGGTCGGGTTCTTAAACCTAACTAAATACTTGGAATCCAAGCAATGTAAACCTACAAAAAGGTATTAGGTTATGTAAAAGATATCATCTCATATCACGTATTCTAATTGGAGCTTTGGAGATAGCCGCAACTAGGGTTTAGACATGAAAACTCTTCTCTTTATTCTTGTTATGAACTCCATGAGCATGAGTACTTAATTTTCTTTTGGTTATGGATTAATTGGATTTCAGATAACATGATTCTTTGATTTAATATATTAGTTTTGTCTCATATTTATCGTTCATGATTCTCTGAAAATATAGTTGTATGATTGACGTATTACAACATGATTGATTGTTTGTTTTGTCAAGTTGCAAATTGGTAGAACTTGTAATCACATCTATTGCTAGTTTAGGGTTAATCATCGAGCGATAATCCTTGAACACAAGTAGCATAAATATGATTATAGCTTGTAGTGATGCATATTTGTAATCATATGTGAACCATGACCCTTGTTCGAATTGTTTGCGCAATGTATTTCAATTGCATCGATTATCCTAATTTCATGAATCTTAATGCTCCATGGGAATTGAACTTGATTAGCGCAAGGCGTCAGGTTATTCTTTTGGTAGAATTCATACTTGCATCGTTTTACATGTATGTGTGATGAAATCAGGAAATTGCGGGATATTCTTTCGACTATGTATCTTAGGGCTTTTGATAATGAGAGATTAAATATCAATTCTAGTTATTAAGACAAGAACATTTTTGTGAATGAAAACGAATCCTTAACCAATATCTTTATATCCTTGATTTGCTTGTTTTATTTTCTTGTTTTGATTTTATTTATTTTAGTTTACATAAATTAGAAAATTCCCCCTATTGTTCTATATAGGAAACCAATACATATTGACAACCTAAGTCCTCTCTGTGGGAATGATCCTTTCTTGCCCTTGCTATATTTTATATTTTGAGTAATGAGAAAGTAATTTATTTTTTACGCATACGATATCGATCAAATTTTGGCGCCGCTGCCGGGGAGGCAGCGGTTGTCATTTGTTTTTGATTTCTTATTTTTGTTTTTAGTTTTGTTTTTATTTTCTGGTTTTTAACCTTGGTTTGAGAATCTTATTTCAGGTATTTGTTTCTCATGGAAGGAGCGCACTACATGGATGGATACGGTTTTCAACAACCTTAACAATATGACAACTACCAATTCCAGGGGTATAATCAAAACCAATTCATTGGTTATGGCCAATACTCCATGGAACCTTGTGGTCCTCATATGTACCAACAACCTTATGGCAGGTATGTGTGTGAACAACCCCAGGGATGGGAGGATTCTTATGCTCGTGAACAACAAGTCTCTAACTTTTTGGACAAATTTTCCAACTTTGTACAACAAGAGTTTCAAAAAGCTAAAGAGACTACCGAAGAGCAACTCCAAGAACTTCGTGAAGGTATGACTATCTTTAGAAGAGGCATTGATCAATGTAAGGAAGATATGGATAATTCTAATGTGCATATGGTTTGTGATGAATATTTGACTGATGCTAATGTTGAAAAAGGCCAATCCTTGGGCACTTTCGTTGATAATTGTGTAGCTAACTCAACTCTTGATCTTAATAATGATAATTCACCTATTCAAAAGGATGAGTTCGAGATTATCAACACTAAATTCAGCGAAGACCAATCTTATGTTAACTATGAAAGTGACGGTGATTATGATACATTTCTTGAACCAACTCATGGTGACAACAAAGAGGAGTGTACAATGGAATCTTTTTGGGATGAAGATGAAGATGAAGAGGAATATGATGACACTTGTGTATATTACTCAAGCATTGATCTTAATAATGATCAAGAGCCTATTCAAAGGGTGGAGCTTGAGGACGATGCATTTTTGAGTGTTCTAAAAAAGTTTCTTATAGTGAAATTTGGACCCCCAGTGGAGTATGTGCCTTACAACAAGGAGGAATATGTTGAGAATGTGACCGTTAAGACCGATATTGTGGAAGACCTAATTGAGCTTGCATATGATTGTAATGATGATGTTAATGTCGAGACTTTGGTTAAGGAAGAAACGGACGAATAATGGTTGCAAAGTTTGATAGAGGACCATGATATACAAGAGGTAAGTAATTCACTTGAGTTTTTCAAGGATGAAGAGGATTCCGTAATACAAGAGATTGTGATAGGTTTGTCTAACCCTTACATGTTGATTCTTCTCCTTTACCTCTTATTGGTTTGAATGTATGTGCTTCGAGAATATTGTTGAATGACTTTGTTTCTCGATTTTCGCCTTTAGAGATACTTGATTCTCATACTATGCAAGCTTTGGAACAAGAAACCATGGAAGTTCCTGAAATCTATATTCTTTACCCACTTCCAAGTGTAGACAAGAATAAGTGTGGGGGAAACTTTTATCGGTTAATAACTTCATTTATGTTTTATATTAATAATATTTGTGTGAAGCTAGTGTTTGCGAACCAGATGCTATGGGTGGATCCCCAACTTTTCCGATTATTGGTGTATGGAGAATTCGTTTTGCAAGTCGGGCTTTGACAACGTTAAACCAAGCGCTTCATGGGAGGCAACCCGTCGATTTTGCATCTCTATCCCTTATGTTTTTATTTTCTTAGTTTTTCATATCTTTCATTATCATCTTAGATTTTACAAGTCCTATATCTATAATCAAAGTTTGACGAATTCTCGTCAGAAAATTCTGATTACACACTTGTTACGAAAATAGCTCTCGAGAATTCATATGGAGTCCGATTTGAGTGGTTGACCCCAATTTTTAAAGAGGACAGATATAACTTTATTTTACAAAAAGAAAATCTGAATTCGGAGTCTGTTAAGTTGGAGCGATAGGCCGGGAAATTTGAGTTTCGGTATTTTTCCAGAACTTTTTCAGATTGCATGTCAGTCAGTACGGAGGCCATAAAAGTCAGACCATTTATCAAAACTTTGTGCCCTTTTGTCACGTTATATAAAATACGTAGGTGAACAACTTTCATTTAGGATATTTTTCCTAGTTCTCTACGCATTGGTACAGTTTTTGAGTTTTTCAGGGTTGTTATGTCTGAAATCAGAATTTTTGGTTTTGAACATTGAGGATAATGTTGAGTTTAAGTGTGGGGGAGCATTTAGTATCTACTATTTTCATATACACATAATGATAATACTCTTTGATTTCTTGCATTCTTGAGACTTCATCTTTTGGAGTTAATTTTGAGCTAATTAGGATGGCACTATAAACCTTTTAAGGTTGAAACCGTTCTTACGGCTATGGATTAAGTTCCATTTATTTCAATCCTTAAATATATACGTTCATAATTGAATGCGAAACTAAGTTATGACAGTCGTTTGAAAGAGTCATCCTCGCAATTAATCATTACTGAATCACTTTCTTTTTATTTTTGCAATTATATGTTTCTCTAAAGTGATTTGGTGGGATCCTGATACTGCCATGGATGTTGTAGCAAGGTAATCATTGGTTGAGTTTATATAAAATCCCCATAAGAAAATTGTCTTACACTCGTAAAGAGTGAGCCTAGAAAAAAAATTATTTATAAATAAAGCTCCTCTTCATTTATCGACACTAATAAATGATAGGTCCGGAATCGCGGATAATCATAGTCGATGAAAACAAAAACCATATCATCATTATATAGCAAGTCAAAGAAACTATTGATGAGGTTCTTGAAACTTTGATAGCAGTATGTGTGAAACGTTGTCCCTGTCTCCGTCGCCTAAGCAAGCGTGGAGTGCAGGATCCAAGGCAACTATCACATACTTGTTGACAAGGAACATGCGCTTAGAGTATCTAATCATGTGGTCGAGTTAAATGGGTGCTTCTCTCAACTATTGCGTTATAAATATATATATCCTTTGACGACATTCATACAAGTATTGTGGGTAACATCTTTCACTTAAGTCAACATTTGCACACTTCACTTTTTCATTTTCATTTTCTTATCTATCCATGTGATTTCAGTATGCGAGTGTTGTGATAAACGTTGCAACAAGTACGATGACTATCTTAGTAGAGTTTTGCAATCAGGTTGAATGTCAGATGTAAGTGATTGCTTATGTGTGATGATTAGAATGTATGTGGGATGTTTGTAGCTAATGAACATATGCAAGCTAATTATTTGGCTTTTTGCTTTGTGTCTATCCTTAGCGGTTCTACCAAGGCGAGAAATTGGAGTATGTTTTGTGGCTATACCTCTTGTAAGCCCTCACGAGACTATAACTCGTCCACTAAGGACACCTAGGGGTTTAAAGGCCTGTTATTCTTGCTAAGAGTAACCGTATTCTCGACGAGATGGAGTTGTTGCATTTAAGATTAGTTTTATTCAGTTTGCTCGAGGACTAGAAAAATCTAAGTGTGGGGGAATTTGATAAGTGCATAATTCATATGATTTTAGTGTCCATTCCATACTTGCTTTAGCTATTATTCTTGCATATTTTCGTATTATTACTTTGGTTTTCTCTTATTTGTCTCAATTAGGTGAATCATCCAAAAAGGAGCTACAAAGTGCTGAAAAGATCTAAAAATAGAATTATTCCAAGTATCCAAGTGCCCAAGTCCAAGAGAAGTGGAAGAAGTGCGACGAAAAGGAGCAAAACGCTCATAATCAAGACACAGGCCAAAGACCGATCTTAACTCATTAAAATGAAGGTTTTATCATCATCATCTTGAAGAGAATTTAAATAAAAAAATAACGCAAAAAGAATGAGGTCATTCCGAGTTCGTATGAAGAAGTTGTGGCCAAAACAGTTTTCATTGAATACCGAAGACAGTGAAGTCCGCGAACTGGGTTTGCGAACCGAGTTCGCAGACTTATTTCCGAAAATATCTTCTGGGATTTGAAGTTTGTGGACTGGGTACGCGAACTTATCAAACGGGAAACATGTATTCACACCTTGGAAGGCCTAAGGGCACGTTTGGAGTCATTAGGTCATATTTTCGGGTCGAGTTCTTAAAACCTAACTAAATACTTGGAATCCAAGCAATGTAAACCTATAAAAATGTATTAGGTTATGTAAAAGATATCATCTCATACCACGTATTCTACTTGGAGTTTTGGAGATAGCCGCAACTAGGGTTTAGACATGGAAACTCTTCTCTTTATTCTTGTTATGAACTCCATGAGCATGAGTACTTAATTTTCTTTTGGTTATGGATTAATTGGATTTCACATAACATGATTCTTTGATTCAATATATTAGTTTTGTCTCATATTTATCGTTCATGATTCTCTGAAAATATAGTTGTATGATTGACGTATTACAACATGATCGATTGTTTGTTTTGTCAAGTTGCAAATTGGTAGAACTTGTAATCACATCTATTGCTAGTTTAGGGTTAATCATCGAGCGATAATCCTTGAACACAAGTAGCATAAATATGGTTATAGCTTGTAGTGATGCATCCTTGTAATCATATGTGAACCATGACCCTTGTTCGCATTGTTTGCGCAATGTATTTCAATTGCATAGATTAGCCTAATTTCATGAATCTTAATGCTCCATGGGAATTGAACTTGATTAGCGCAAGGCGTCAGGTTATTCTTTTGGTAGAATTCATACTTGCATCGTTTTACATGTATGTATGATGAAATCAGGAAATTGCTGGATATTCTTTCAACTAGGTATCTTAGGGCTTTTAATAATTAGAGATTAAATATCAATTCTAGTTATTAAGACAAGAACATGTTTGTGAATGAAAACGAATCCTTAACCAATATCTTTATATCCTTGATTTGCTTGTTTTATTTTCTTGTTTTGCTTTTATTTATTTTAGTTTACATAAATTAGAAAATTCCCCCTATTGTTCTATATAGGAAACCAATACATATTGACAACCTAAGTCCTCTCTATGAGAACGATCCTTTCTTGCCGTTGCTATATTTTATATTTTGAGTAGTGAGAAAGTAATTTATTTTTGACGCATACGATAGCAATCAACACACAAATGAAAAGTGATTTCATTTAGATATGAGTAACCGTACCTAAACGTGTGCACCTTGTTGGCTCAACAATAGTTAACCGAAGTTAGCCATATGAACACTTTCATATCAACCTTATTCATCTTAATCATAACTAGTTCAGATGACTCAAATGAAACTAATTTTAGAGTTGTTCAATTGTTTATATTCTCATAGAAGTATACAAGACAAAATTGAAGCAAAATCGATTTTGATTCATTCGAATCAATTCATAAACATTATACCCACGGTTTGCAAAAGATTGCATTCTTATTATATAAATGTATTAGTTCATGAACAAACCGATTTGAGAACATAACCTACTCAAGTCTGCAAACGGGTACACATACCTAAGTGGACTTCAGTATACCAAATGAAAATATGCATTTCCTTCTGACATAAAACCACAATTTAAACGGACAAATCATTTTATATACCCACATCATTCAATGTGGCATGTGTAGTGCAATGCACCATCATGTTATTAAATACACTACATTTGAGTAGTCTTCCATAATTTTTCAAAATATTAATCAGATTAAGGACTCCGACAAAGGAAATGAGGTTACTCAATTATTAATCCATACTTTTAATGGAAAAAACTAGGGTTTTCTAAGCGAAGCAGATAAACAACAATATAGTCTTGGGAGGGAGAAGCACATAACAATAGCTAAGTTAATAAGCGCAAGACAAGTATATTATAATTTTTTATTTCTTCTCCCTGGATTTTTCATTGACCGAGAATTGATCCGAATTTAACCAAATTTTTATCCGAACCAAATTTCTTCGCTACTCAATACATTCTTTCCCACCTAATAACATGATTCTTTTTTTTTTTTTTAAAACCCTCGTAAGAATTGTACGATTTCCTTGTTATTATCCTTTACAAAAATAACAGAGTCTCCTTATGGTAGTCTTCCTCTATAAAAACAAGCCATAAATTTCAATTTAAATAACCGATTCTTCCAAATTTGGATGGATTGATCTCTTATTTTCTATAAAAAAATAATATGTAATAGCATTGTGTTTTTCTTCAACCGTGAAAATCAAATCAGATGAACAAAAAACTGTGTTTTTCTATTTCCTCTAGATTGTTTTTAGTTAATACCCATCACAAAGTACTTTCCATATAAATGGAGGACCAAGTTCAATAATCTTTGTTCAGTTATGAGAAAAAATCTTGATATTTTGGTCTTTTCTAATTTGATGTTTTTTTTTGTATATTTTCCTCCATTAGTTGTAACATTAAACTTATAGTGGTATTTTCTGCAACAATTCCTCAACTACGATCGTAGCAATGTTACAACCTCCAGAAATAACAACGATTTTTGTGGTGGAAACATGAGCTATATTTATGGTGGTCAAACAACAACAAACAAACAATGAACAAAAGTATGTTTAATGTCTCACAACTCTTCTTTCTCGCTCCACTCTGAAATAGTGAAAAAAAATCAACCTCTTTCATTTATAAGTTGTGGATTGTTTTTAAGCAGATTAAGTGATCTGTTATGTCTTTTAGTAGAAAAATTTGGTTATGTCATTTATAGTGATGCTCTCTTATTAAGCAGATTAAAAAGATTTGTTATGTCTCTTATGGAGTGATGGTTTAATTTTAAGAGGATTAAGAGATTTGTTATGTCTTTATTTGATGAGAAAAAGGTGACTGAGCAGGGTGATTTTTGAATTAACATTAAAATTCTTGTCGGTCTTAATTTCAGGAGCTCCAAGGAGTTAAAAAAATGGTAGGATCCAAGTCGTCGTCTCTTAGTAAGGAAAATTGGGAGGATTGTTTGAATATAATATGAGTTGTTTCTGGCTATAGGACGACCTTAAAGGTATTCTCATATAATTTCTTAGCGAATTAAGGACTAGAGTAATAGTGATTAGTGGGTACTAGCTAGTGATAAGTTGGGAAAATCCAGTCAATTTATTATGTGTGTTGCTAGTTTTTTAAGGTATTGTCTACGCTTTGGCTTGAATGTTTTCCCGTAAGTACTAATGGTAATTGGTTTTATCCTCTATTTTTTGAGAATTCTTATTTTGCGAATTTATAAATTAATTTGAATAAGATCATCACTCTATGGGCCAGTCATAAAATCACATCTAAACCTCCGCTCCTCTGTCCCGATAAAATTCCAAAGGTAAGCTGACCTCGTCTTTTGATTTCATTCTTTCTAGTATCTCCCATCATAATCTCCTTGTCCTTTCATTCAAGTTTTCGGCTGCATTTTGCCGGTGTTTCAATCTGAAGTGCTATTTATTATACCAACAAACAAGAATTCACAGCAGGATTACAGGTAACAAAATCTTGAGGGTCCCTAATTGTTTCTTGCAGATAAGGTTGTATTTCCCTCAAGCTTTTGACTTCAAACCCTTTTATTTAAGATAGTTCGTTATTTTATCTTGTGTTATGCTTTACAAATTTCCGGCATCCTCTTCTTGGATACATGTTAGATCTTAGTTGCTGCTATGATTTTTCTTTTCTAAATCAGTACTCTTTCTTTTGATCCTAGCCCTTTCTTGCAAATTTGTTTTTGTTTAACAACTTCAAACTAGTGCAAGCATTGCTTTTCCTGTTATACTTTCTTTAGATTTACTTAAAATTAGAATAATCTTGAAAGTGCATAACTTATTTGTTGAACCTTAGTGACACAGACAAAGCATTGACATACCTAGGAGATAACAGTAATTTTGTCTCTCTTACTGACAATGAATTTTTTTTGCATGGAACACACAAGGGTGTGGCCAGAAAAAAAAAAACATTTAACACATTACTCAATGTAGAAAAACCTGACATTTTATTCTTATCTGAGACTAAATCTCAAAGGAGTTTAGTAAGAAAAAATTCTCAGTTTCTTCACAATTTTCATATTGTAGACCCAGAAGGTATAGCTGGGGGCTTATCCCTTGCTTGGGTTGATGGATTCCACTTTGAAATTGTTCAATGGAATCTCAATATGATAAATGTTATTGTTAAAAAAAACTTCCATTCAAAGGAATGGTTGCTCACTTGTTTTTATGGTTCTCCAAAGCATGACATGAAACTGGAGGTCATGGGAAATCTAGAAAACATAGCACAAAGAATCAATTTAAACTCTATGCTTTGGTTGGTCATAGGTGACCTAAACATTATCTTTAATAGTGAGGAAAAGGAAGGAGGCATTCCTTTTAACAAAACTAAAATGGATCCTATTTTAAATTTAAGCTAAAGAACAGGTTTGGAGGACCTGGGTTTCAAAGGAAACACCTTCACTTGGAGCAACAAAAGAGAAGGTCTGGGAAATATCAAGCAAAGGCTTGACAGGGCCATGGCAAATGCTCAATGGAATTTAGAATTCCAAGAAGCATCTCTTGAAAACTTGATGGCAGTTGGCTCAGATCATGGACCAATTTGTCTCTCTTTAAAACCTTCTTCTTCTTTATCTCTTCATCCTTTCAAGTTTTACGATACGTGGTTGAAAGAACCATCCTGTATCGAGGTAATCAAGAGTTCTTGGACTCTCAACTCTGGAAACACATCTTTAGACCTGAAAGCAAATATTTCCACCCTAACCAATAATCTTAGCACCTGGAAAAAATATGTTTATGGAAAACCAAACAAAAAAAATTAAATTACTTCTAAAAGTAATTGAGAATTTAAATGCAAAACCTTCGAACACCTGTACAACTTCTATCATAAACAAGAAACTACTAGAGCTAGAGGCTTTGTATGACACACAGGAGGAAATTTTCAAGCAATAGTCTAGAAACAACACAATCGCTTTAGGTGAAAGAAACACTACTTTCTTCCAAGTAACTACTCTGAAAAGAATGAAAAGAAATAACATAGATTGCACACAAGACAAGAATGATAATGTTGTCTCAGCTAGACCAGAAATCGAAGAAGTTCTAACTTCCTACTTCTCTGATCTGTTCACTGATAATTCTTCTAACACAGATGAACTAATTTTCTCACATATTAATCCTTGCATTTCCATAGAGGAAAACCTAGAACTAACTGATATACCAACCTCATAGGAAATATGGGAGGTAGTCAAAAAGCTTAAACCAAATAAATCACCGGGACCTAATGGTTTCCCGGTAAGTTTCTTTAAACATAACTGGGGGATAGTCGGCCCTCAGTTAATCTCTGTCATTCAGGATTTCTTTAAAAATAAACAGCTCCACCCAGAGCTAAACAAAACTTTATTGTTCCTAATTCCAAAGAAAAAGCATCCAAAATCTCCTGTTGATTTTAGTCCAATTGGCCTGTGTAATACTCCTTACAAAATCATAGCAAAGATTTTGGCTAATAGATTTAAAAAATCGCTAGAAAAAATAATCTCTCTCTTGCAATCTGCTTTTCTTTCTTCTAGGAAAATTTCGGATAACATCATCGTAGCTCATGATGTAGTTCACTCAATGAAAAAAGTATAAAGAAAACATGCAACATTGGGCTAAAAATTGACACGTCGAAAGCCTTCGACAGGGTCAATTGGAATTTCTTTATAAAAACCTTAACAACTTTTGGTTTTTCTGAATATTGGTGCCAGCTAATTTACCAATGTCTCTCTACTTCTTCCATTTTTGTCTTACTCAATGGCCATCCTTCTAAGGACTTCAAACCTTCTAGGGGAATTAGGCAGGGAAATCCATTATCTCCCTACCTCTTCATACTGTGCATGTAAGTTTTTTCTCGCTTGCTAAACCACTTACAAACCACAAAACAAGTTCAGGGGATAAAACTTACACCTAAATCACCTCCTATCTCTCACATGTTCTTTGCAGATGATCTGCTACTGTTCACTAAGGCAAACTTAGGAAGTTGTAAGAACTTGTTAGAAGCCATACATACTTTTAGCGCAACATCAGGTCAAGTCATAAATTTCGAAAAGTCAGGCCTTTTTTTCAGCAAAAAAGTGCATAATAAACACATAGGCATCATCTGCAGATTAATGAAGATAAAGAAAATTAACATAAAAGATACACATTTCGGAGTATCGTTGTTCATAGATAGATCAAAACTAAAAGCTTTTGATAACATTATTGAAAAAATGGAACAAAAAATAAAAAAACTGGCTTGGACAGATCTTGTCTCAACCAAGTAAAATTGTCTTGAACAAAGTTGTTCTGTCCAGCATGCCAATTTTTAGCATGGGCTGTTTTGTCCTTCCAAAAAGATAACTAAAAGAATAAATAACATCCAAAGGGACTTCTGGTGGGGAACTAATTCTAAGGATATTTATATAAAGTCTTTTAACTTTTTATGTAATCCAATAGACCATGGGGTCTAGGTTTTAAAGAAGCAAACAAAGTCAACCAAGCTATGATCAGTAGAATAGCTTGGAGACTAGTTAGTAACCCTGATGACCAGTGGGCTCAAATCCTCAAGGCCAAATACTTTAAGAAATCAGGAGCATTACACTCTAAGAAGAAATCTCAAGATTCTTGGATTTGGAAGTGCATCCTACAAGGAATAGCACACATTAAAAAGTATAGCATCTGGGATGTAGGTAATGGTTTGCTGATAAACATTTGGGAAGATAAATGGCTTCCATCTAGAGGAGAGACCTTGGCAGAGTCCTTTCCTTCCAGAAACACAACTATAACACTTGTGTCTGAGCTCATTGACTCAAACACAAAAAAAGTGGAACACTGATCTGTTACATTATTTATTTGACAACTCAACTGTGCAGGAGATTACAAAAAAATTAGACTATACACTACCAATGAGGGAAGCCTGAAAAAGGACAAACTAAGGTGGACATTAACTAAGAATGGAGAATTCTCAGTTAAAATTCTGTATGCAAAACTTTCTAATCCTTCTAACACAATCTCTAACAAAACTAAAAAGTTTTGGAAAAGATTATGGGCCATGGATACTTCTCAAAGGATCAAATTGTTTATATGGAAATGCTTACAAGATGCATTACCAACTAGACAAAAGATCAGGTCTATTGAAAACAAGTGTAATAGTGTTGTTGAATCTACTTATCATCTCTTTTTTGATTGTGATTATGCAAAGGCAGTTTGGAATCTTCAGCCAACGACCTCACAGGAAGTAACACCAACTCTAAACTCTCATAATAATATTTTTTGCATAAATATAATGAATGGATAACCGGGGATATGAATTCAATCTCTATGGCTCTTGCTGCAACCAAATGTTGGTTTATATGGAAAGAGAGGTGTCTTAGAATCTTTGAGGATAAGTCCAGAACTCCTGAACAACTTGCTTTGGACATAACATGTCACTATGATTACTGGCATCCAACACATTTGCACACCTTGGCTCAACCACAAGTCAGACACATCGAACCTATACCCTACTGGCAATTCCCAGAAGTGAACACTGTTAAGATAAACTGTGATGCCTCTTGGACTTCTGAAAATACTAATGCAGGGTTTGGTTTTGTGATTCGTAACTGGACAAGAAATTTCAAAGGAGCAGTATCAGGAATCTTCAGAACTTCCACTGCTGAAGAAGCAGAAGCTCTAACTCTGCTGCAAGCTACAAATTGGGCCATCACAAACAACTTACAACATCTGGTCATTGAGGGAGACAACCAAGCAATCATAAAGTACTTACAAGGACAAGATTCAGCAATCCAATGGAAAAGTCTGACAATATTGGAGGAAGTCAGGAAACAAACAGCAAGTTTAACACACTTTTTGGGTTTCAATTTCGTAGACAGAAAAGCTAACGGAGTAGCTAATCTTTTAGCAAAGAATAGGAGGAAGAACAATGACAACATTCTTGGCTAGAATAATCTCCCTTGTTTTTAATTTCTTCAATTGCTTTTGATACTGAAAAGCTTATGAATTATGTAATCCTAGTAACTCTGTTGTAAACTTTCCATAAGAAACTAATCTAAGAGATTCAGTCATCAGAAGAACAATTCACACTGAATTTGTTACAGATGAGACTGAATCAGAATTTGCTACAGATGAGACTGAATCAAATGATTAGCTTCTTTCTGCTTATCAATCTACTTATCTTCAAAAAAATAGAAAAAAACAACTCGTCTGTTTCATCACCATACAAATAAAGACACCATGGTACTTGGGGGATATTTCTGCGATCCATTATGATATGCATCATACAATCCACCACTTACACAAAGGTCAACCATACGACAGATGTACCACCAGACGGTAGGCACTTTATAGGTGTAATTATAACTTCTTTTTAGTTCAAATCAATATGATACGCTTTCGAACAAATGCAGATTATTGGGAAGGAAGGATACCTTAATTACTAGTTCGAAGAAAATTGCTCAATACAGATGAATTCCATAAAAGTGTATAAAAATAAAATAATGGCCGGTGGAATTGGAAAGTAGTACGGCTTTCAATAGAAACGGTTTCACGGTATGAATATCAACGAAAACGGTGGTAGACCCGTAAGAGCACCACCACTTGAATAGCGGAGAAAATCAAACGAGCACCTATCTTACAAACCAAACATCAAAATTCCGATGCCATATATTTATTTTTTGTAGTACTGTAAGCATTTCTTTATAAATTTAAATTTGTGAATCGAGTTTTCCATCATTTACATACAAGTATATACATATCATAACATAGACAGGTATATAACTGCATAGCGGCACCCTTTTGTTATCATGGAATCCAATTAATTTGTTCTACAAGATCAAACAAACGGACGCATATGGAGTCAAACTCCGACACTAAGGCTCTTCTTCTCTGCAAACTCTTATGGCCTTGGATCTTAGGTGTCTCGCCTAAGCAAAGCAAGGCTATTAACAACATTGAGTTTGCAGCCAGCTCTATTCACAAGAGATGATAATTTCTTCTGAAGTTCCTGGCAAAGTTCCTGGCAAAATTAGGATCCATCATAGCACTCAAATAAAGTGATAAAAGTGCAACTACCAACAAACAAACCTGTAATTAAGAGAAAAGGATATCAAGGGTTGAGAGTCGATTGCTGATCAAAGAGATGATAATTTCTTCTGCAGTTCCTGGCAAAATTAGGATCCATCATAGCACTCAAATAAAGTGACAAAAGTGCAACAATCAACAAACAAACCTGTAATTAAGAGAAAAGGATATCAAGGGTTGAGAGTCGATTGCTGATCAAATTGTCTGCTAGAAATTTATCTATCAGAAAACGATACCTAGGGTGAAGAGATAAAAATACTATCTATGCGTAACAAAAGCAAAAGCACTATATGAGTAACAGAAGCAAAAGCACTAAAATGTTCTTGGTTAGTACTCATCAGCCATCACCTGTCCACCAACAACAATTACATCTACACGGCAGAGAGGATAAACCGAAGACCATATACAAAAAAAGAAAGAAAAAGTACTGGGCTTAGCTTGTTTCACCTTTGGTCCTTTGCCAGAAAAGAAAAAGAAACAAGGAAGAAAAGCCTTATTAACACACCAATAAGAATGGCCCATGTCGAAACAGCTTGTTTTTTGTTGACAAATTTGATGTTAGCCATTAGTTAGAGCCACCAAACTTTTGTATATCAGTTATAAAAATAGAACCATTTTTTTTTAGGGAGGATGCTTTTTTTTTTGTGGGACCATGGTCTTATTAGGCCAACTTCCCTATATTTATAAGGGATGTTTTAAAGTTAGGTAAATACACATTTATCCTTTATTTTAATTTAAATTAAAACTAACTTAATAACTATATAAATCTAATCATATACATCTAATCTAAATGAATTTATTAACCAAAATCAAAATCAAAATCAAAAATGGGAGTGGAAATCGAAATTTTTTAGTTTTGAAAAAAAAAATTATTCTCTTCTTCTTCTCTCTTTCCTTGACGTTCCTCGTTCGATTGAAAAACTCATCAATCTTTTTAATTGGTTCTTTGATTGGGAAAATTGAGTAGAAATCATCAAAATATGGTTTAAATGGAAGTTAAAGTGGCATGTTCGGTTAGGAATAGTTTTAAAAAAACTAGTTTTGTAACCGAACATTCTGAAACCAAGAACACGAAGAACATTTCGGTTATCACGAATTTAATTTTTCGTAACCGAACTTAGCGCAAAAAATAGTTTTAACCGAACTCCTCATTGAATACCAATATATCGTGTTCGGTTGGTCCCCAAAAAATTCTAAAACTAATTAGTAACCGAACTCTACCCATAATACAAAAAAAAAATGTAACCGAACTGTTTTATTTTTCCCACTATGTTGAGTTATGATTTAACCGAACTTTGCCTACTCTGTTCGGTTGGTTCGCAAAAAATTCTAAAACTATATAGTAACCGAACTCTACCTATATTACAAAAAGAAAGAAAAAAATCCAATGTAACCGAACTGTGCTATTTTGCCTACTATGTTGAGTTTCAATTTAACCGAACTTGTCCCACAATGTTTGGTTTGTTCGCAAAAAATCTTAACAAACCGAACTCTTCACTAATTGCATACATGTGGAGTTCGGTTTGTTGTTGGGTTAAAGTTTGCGAACCAACCGAACATTACTCTGTAAATCCTATAAACAAAGTTCGGTAACATGTCTGTTAACCGAACGACTAAAAACCTCCATTAAAGAGCGGGTTTGGTAACCTGCGTGTTTGGAAAAAGTAACCGAACTACACTTTCAGATGAGTTCGGTAACCTGTTCTTCACATAAGGTAACCGAACAAGCCCAAATCTACTCTAAAAATTTACAGTTTTTTGAAAATTTGGAGCAATTCAACCAACATTATCTAAGTTTAAAGCATACCTGGATACCCAAATACTCTTCCTCCGGTTGTGGTTGGTAAAATCGATTGTTTTTCATGTTTTCCTTCTTCATCTTCTCTACCTTTACTCTCTCAATAATTCTACTTCTTTTAAAAAAAAACATCGATTTTTTAATCTCACTAATTATCTTTAACTTAATCATTTTACTAATCATGACAGTAACTATTATTAACACTAACTAATCATTACCCAAAATTAATCAGGAGGATAATTTAGGTATTGATATAAATATCTAGATAAGGGGTGACCTAAATTTACTTCTAATGTTTTACCCAAAATAAAATCATGGTCCCCACAAAAAAACCATGGTCCCCGAAAAACGGTTCTAAAAATAGCTAGCTTGTTAGTATTTTTGGCTTGGCTGTATTGAACTAAATGTCCATTAAAATCGGACTATATCGGAAGAGCATTGGAGACAAATGAAAAATCACAATGGTTTATAAGGAGAACTAAAGAAATTCACCAAATAAATCTTGAAAGGGTGTCTGATGTAATAGGCACGAATAGATAACATGTAGAATCGGTTTGTCCTAGAACAGTTTCTTACACCGATTTTCTTTACACTTATTATAAAGTTATCGTCGCTGGAAAAAAGTTGTTCTGGGACAAAAAATCCTACATATAATCGTATCGTAATAACTACTTCATCAAATCCTTAACAAGCATAAAAAGGTGATACATTTGTTCTTGTTAATTTAATACTGATTAAAATCGGACTAAATATGGACGAATATGAAGATACATGTCAAAACAGATATGATTTTCAAACGGTTCTATAATTTATTTATTTTTAAAACATAAATTGTTGCATAGGTTTAAACACGAAAATGCTAGTCTTTCTCCACACCCTTTCCCCATTAGGTGTCAAATGGATAGTGGTTTGATGCCACGCAAAAGGTCCCTGTTAACTCCAATTCAAGGGCTAAGATCACTGCCACCTAACGGGGAAGGGGGTGGAGTTGGGGGAAGTGTCGCTTCTTCCGTTTAAAGAAAACTGGCATTTTAGAAATGATTCAGATACTTTTAAAAATTAAAATGTTAAAAATATTCCAACAGAACTTTTTATTCACAATCAATGGCTGAATCTATTGTATGAGACGGCTCACGGCTCTGTACGACTGTACAGAGCATAATGGATGTGGGCTCTGTTTCTAATACTGAAAAATGGTTCTAGGTGATTATGGGCAGAACCCAAAGATGTGGCTCATATATTCTGGTTTTCAAGTGTGGCTGCTGCATCAGCGAATGACAATACTGTTGTCCACTGAATTGATCCTACAGGATTTAAAATGATGAAGATTAAAATCTGCAGGCGGAGAAAATAAAACCAATGAATAAACTTAGCATCTGTGAATCCGTAACTGCTAAGCATCATGTAACTCGGTATCCTATGCACATGAATCTTATAACTCCATTAAAGAAAAGAATATTTCAGTTTCAAAAGCTATCTTAAATTAATCCCAAAAGGCTTAAATGAGTGTGAAGATGAGAAAGGCTCAAATCTAGTTTGGATCTAAAGATCTCAATGAAAATCCATTAGCTGATCTATTATGGAGCATACTGCAGTAGAAGTCAATCCTGGTACATTAGAAATCAGTGTATATAGGCACAACTTGATCTAGCACAGTAAATCAAAAATCAAAGAAATGCAAATTTAAACATTTATTTCACAGGTTCAAAGTAGCCAATACAATATATTACTACCCATGTACTGTTAAAATCAATCCAACTCAGAAAATAAGTTTTTGAGAGAAAAGAAAATTATACCTTACACAAACATCCTCTCTATTCCATGAAATCAAACCTATACATGAACCTGACAGGTATAAATTGGAGATTCAAAATCAGTCCCATGTTGAATAACTTTCAGGTTCATGTAATGGTTTAATTCAATGTTTAGGATATGAATTCTTCACCCTTTGAGACACTTTAACTGGTTAAATATCCTCTATTACATGAAATCAAACCTATACATGAATCTGAAAGATAGAATGAAGATTTAAAATCTTTCTCATGTTCAATAACTTTCAGGTTCATGTAATGGTTTAATTCAATGTTTTGGATATAAATTCTTCACAGGATTATCTGAATTTAGGATATTGATGGATTTTTTAGAGGACATAAACCTCATGCCTTGGAGATACACTTGAACTTCTTCCTGAAAAATAATTTCTTCAAGTGTTCAAATGTGTCTCCAAGGTATGGTGATATATCCTCTCTCTCAAAACAATAATCTCATAGAGAACATCTGCTGTAAGATGCTTTAGGGTTTTTTATCTTTTTATTTTATACTGTATCCAAGTTCCAACCCTAGCAAACCCTACTAAACCAGGAAACCCAATATTAGCCTCTAGTAAAGCATCTATTTACAGCTGCAGTCAAACTTCCAACTAAAATTAAGGATCTGCATTGCGGAAGTTACACCAGACAAACGGAAATATGTACGAGATAAGATAAGGTCAATTGACTGACATAGTTAGTTTGACATAACTCATACCTCGCAAAGGGTGACATGCTTATTTTGGCATTTTCTACAGTGTCCCCTAAAAGTGAAGAGTGAAGACCTGGCAAAAATACCGCGCACAACCAGGGCAGTAATTATGCTTCCTAAGAAAATACATTGTTAAAACCAAGTTACTATATCAATCCTGAAATTCCTAAAATTTAATGTTCTATTTCAAGGAAACTAAATAGAGCCCTAAAAGGTAAAGCCACATTTGGAAGAGTGTCCAAATAGTGAAGAAAGAGTTCCAACCTGGGTTCTTTGGTAACTTGGCTTGGCTCATGTCATCTATTTGAAGAATCTTTATTGCTGCTTCTGTTGCAAACTGTATTATCTTCACTTTGCTCATTGCGGGTTCAATAATACCAGCTTCTAGATTGTTGCGTGTGGTTCCCGTTGTAAGATCCAGACCCATGCTTGAAAGAGGCTGCTTGTCTGCCATCGTTTGCGCAGTATGGTGGTCAGCTCTAAGTTTTGCAACCAACTCAGTGGCATCCTATGCAGCATTTACAGAAAGAACATTTAGTATGATCAGAAGAGCTTCAGCAAACACCGCTACTACCAACTGTTCCCAAGATCCTATAGTTGTTGCAAGGTACTCCAAATACACAGATAATGCAGACTCGACAGCACTTCCGCCAGCAACGACCGCATTGGACTCAAGGGTCCTCTTGACAATGCACAAAGCATCATGCAAGGCTCTTTCCATCTCGTCGAGCATGTAGTCATTTGCACCTCTGAGGAGTGACGATACAGCAAGATTGCTCTTAGTCTCTCTAATCATAATAACATCATCTCAGAAATGTGTTGTTCTCCAACTTCATCTGCAAATCCATGGACTGATGGATCAAATGTTTCTTCTCCTTCCATGTCAGCAAACATGAAGACCGCGGTGGCGCCAGTTGCTTTAGAAACATGACGCAAATCTTCTTTGTGAAACACCTTACTGCAATTGCCCAAGCTTCTATAAAGTCCTTAAGTGCCATCATTAATTCCTTTTGTAGTTAGAACAACTTTGGCTCCCGCTTTCAATAGTTTCTCAATGCGCTCCTTTGTCATGTCAGCTTCTCTCCGTTGAATTTTTTTCAGGTTCCCTTGGTCCATTGACCAGGACTTGGACACCAATATGCATCTTCATCTTCTGAAGATTAAAATCAAGGCATGCAATTCATGCAGGGGAAACTCTAGTTCGCATTCCCTGAGCAGAACGACAAGTATTGAGAGCATAACCCTTCAACAAATAGCTATTCTTTGCACCTTGACCATGAGCTTTTAGAACATTAATCCCCTTGATCGGGTATCTAATATTTCCCAAACATCGATTGTCTTCACTGCTTGAATTCCATCCACAACCAAATTCACAAAAGAAGTCACTAGCCCCAGCAATTAGTTTTTAAAGACATGCTTGTCTTAGCAGGTGTTCGTAATTGACTGTCTATCTATTACGATATGAGTTTAGATTTTAGTGTCGAGTGAAGGCTACTTACTAGGCAGGGAAGCAGGATCATGTTCAGACTAACCTTCATACACGGCTTCTCATTCTCAACCAGTCATCCGTAACAAAGGAACCATATGCAACAATAAGGAATTCATTCAGTAATACATGAAAGGAAGTCACTCCATAGCTTTTCTTGGCTAGAATGAACCTATAAACCCACCGATCTTAAGCACAGTTCCCAACATTGACGCCTAATTCCTTTTTATAACCCGAGAAGACTTTAAACATATGAATCATACAAGAATTGGCAGCATCAGTGTTTTAAGAGAGCCCACATTAGTGCTACCCCTTTCCCACACTGCCCAATGAGAGAACTTACCAATATATTCGGTGGCATCAAAACTTTTCGTCTTTGAGGTTTACCACCAGCAACATGTTACATGCCAACGCCTCCTGTTCTAAGCAATCTTAACCAAGCCATCAGGTAAACAAAGTGATCTGAACCTTGAAATTAGGCAACTTAACTTTGCTAATCCAACCAAGCATGCCATCCACATCATCATAAATAGCCTACAACTATCAAACTGCAAAGCAGTCCTCTCTCATATCCCACAAGCGAAATTGTTATCATTTTTGCCCCTCCGTTAACAGCATCCCTATGATACAGATACAACAGAGGCCCTAGAGGGCATGAAGTCTACAATATCAAATTCAATTCACAGTCAGAAACCCCACAGGTTGAGTTTGTTCATTTAGTTCTCATTTTTCCATTCAATTAAAACTTCGAAAAAAAAAACCAATCTAAATAAATACATTAACTGACAAAAATCCAATCAAAACCTAATTGAAAGAAACAGAGGTACCCAGAATTGGTGACCACAAAAGGGAGAAACAAGGCAAACCCTAACATGAGAATAGACATCAGATGTTAACTGAACAAGGAAATGCTTGTAAAGGAGAGGTTTTAACTTACTAATCACTTCATTCCTTCTTAAAGAGAACTTCGAAGTGTATGATTCTTAGGTTAATGTACACTCAATTAGTTTCCTGCAATCCGACCAAAAGAAGCACAGCTGGTTTCCCGCGCTTTTGAGAGACCAAGAGTGGTCTTACAGTAAATTGTGCCAGTGGGGCAATCGCCCTACATGGCATATAAGCTGTGTTCTCTCTATTTGTTTCTCTACCGCTAGGCCTTTTATCCAGGCACCAAGAGACGGACGGAGCCAGATAATCTGATTTTTTGTTTTCTGAAGCAAGATAATCTGATACAGGAAGCAAAAATTTATTAAGGTTGGAAAAACATGCATAAAAGAAAAATTGGTGTATACTGTTTCTAGTAATTTTTTTTCCTATGAAGATGTTAAATTTCATAAACCAATAAGATATAATACAATAAGTTAACAATTTCATTTCTACCGAAAACGTTAGATTATGATTTCTGTTATTATATTTTATCTTAGTGTGAGGAAGTTTTTCGAGAATTGTTTCAACTTTTACCATTGTGTTTTCAACTTCCCAGGAATAAATGTGCTTACATTTCTACTAATAAAATCAGCTACGACTTTTCAATCTATGACAATTGACACACTTGATAGAATATTAATTCTTAACCAAGAGGTAGCTTTTAACAACGATTCTGTTTTTGCATGAACTGATGTCATTGGTTTTTCCGAACCCACTGAGATATGCATAAACTCCTCTTGATCTACTGAATACAGAATATACCTGAAGCCCATTGATAAATTTTCTTTCTTGTAAGCAGTGTTTATAAATGTTATCTAATCGGAGTTTGTGGATGCCCAATTGGGTTTTGTAAAATTTCTCCTCTGAGATATAGCAAA
The DNA here is from genome assembly GCF_003573695.1 of Papaver somniferum. Taxonomy (NCBI): domain Eukaryota; kingdom Viridiplantae; phylum Streptophyta; class Magnoliopsida; order Ranunculales; family Papaveraceae; genus Papaver; species Papaver somniferum. The sequence continues at coordinate 56,433,430 of NC_039367.1, forward strand.
CCTGCATAGAAATTTTGGATGGCGATGATTGCAAAAACCTATTAATATGTTCTATCAGACTTGTCGGATATGGATATGATTTTTCAAACACCCCCGAAATAGCTCTAGCAAAAGGGCAGAACCCGAAGAGATGTTGTTCATTTTCTTGAACTTGGGAATTGTAGATCAAACAATCTCAAAAGATAGTGGAGATATATATGAGCCGCTAGTCTACTAGAAGTTGATAGAGTTTTCTGGATTAATTTCTAAATGAATAATCTAATCCTTGGAATTATTTTAATTTTCCATAATTTCTACCACGGAAAATTAATCATATTATCGTTCTCTTGGTCCTGATTTATATTATAAGAAAGTAATAAATATTCTTCAATGGAAATACTCCCGATCAATAATATCTTCATTTGATTTTATCTTTATCCCTGCTTACTGTCGCAAGAATTTTTTCTTTAATGTCCAGGGCAATGAATTCGTTTAATTTTCCGTGATCCAAATTATCTTCTAGTGTTATTAAATTTTGAACCAATTTTGGAATTTAGTATAATCTTTCAGGCGGTTTTGGGATTATGTCGGCATTAGAATCCATCTATGTTCCCATATTTTTAGTTGAAGCTCAATTTATAATTTTCCAAACGAAATTACATTTAATAAGGTTCAATCTTTTTTTAATACCAAATCCAAGAAGGCTAGAAGTTCTAGAGAATTATAGATGATTTGAGTATGAGAAATATTTGGTTTTTAGGAGTTGAACTCATAATTGATCTGGTTTAGATATGAGTCCACTGACAACTTTGGCGAGAAGAACTAAATTGAATTGATGTGGATTTTTAATTCCTATCCCCCTTGAGAAACGGGCTTGCAGATACCGTCCCAAGCTTTTATGAAGCCTCCTTGTCTTTTGACCCCATCTTTGTTCCACCAGAAATTCCTTTGAATTCGGTCTAAGGTTTCTTTGTGCAGTGCAAGAGATTGTATTTAATATGTCGGATAGGCTTGAAGAATAGATTTTATTAGCACCATCCTCCCCACTTGAGAGAGAAATTTAGATTTCTAACCTTGTAGGGTGGAGTAATATCTTTGTAGGAGAGGTTCAACGTTTTCCTTTCTACTCTTGTCAAAAAAGAGTGGGGATGCCCAAATATCTACCATTTTTAGTCATCAACATAACTTTTTGGATTTTTCTAATTATTTTTCCATGTCTTGGATGGATGTGGAGGTAAAAATAAATCCCAAATTTTTGCAGATTTACCATTTGACCCGTTCTGTCTCCGAAATTGGTTAAGATGTATAATAAATTTTTGGCTTCTCCCAAATCCGCCTTCGTGAATAGAAATTAGTCGTCTTCGAAAACGAGGTGAGAAATATTCTGAGCATTTTTATTGATTTTAAGCCCTGTGAGCATTTTAGTTACTTATTGAGTAGCTAAAACAATCTTTGATTAGGGGTGATTTCAACGCCCGGAATATGGATTTGTAATTGATATGCAATAACTGGTTTTCTCGCAATTATTTTTGTTATTGTTTGATTTCTACTATGCAAATATCTTTTATGAGTTATGTGTTAATTGTTTAAGTTCGAAATTGAATGATTAACTCATACTTCTATTGCTAGTTTAGAATTTCTTCGGCCCGTAATTGTCTAGAAACTATAAACATAGGTAGCAAAATAAGGGTATTGATGATGTGACTTTGCTAAGTACATATGTGTAGAAATTGACACTAGTAGGTAATTCAAGCTTTTGAATTTATCACTAGGAGCAACCTTATCTCATAAAACTTATAACACTTGCTTAAGTCACACCTAGAGAGTGTACTTCTAGGTAACTTGGTAAGTAGAACCCGGTAGTCGAGTGCTTCCGTGCCCGGTGAACTTAGGAGATAATGACGGAATAGTTGAGCGTACTAATTATTCTAGGGTTGTTAGTAACCAGATAATGTGAAGAACGTAGTTATATGTCAATTAGGTTTATGTTCCGTGGCTGAGAATGAATCCTCAAACAATTTCATCTCATATTTGAATACAACTTTGTGATTTTCAGAACTTTTGCATCATAATCATCCTTGCTAAGAGTATTTGCATAACAACATTTGCTTCATACCTCCATTGGGACTGAACTTGCTTTCATTATATTACTTGCTACTGTAAAGAGAAGTAGAAAATATTATTTGCGAGTTCGACACCTTATGATATTTTGTTTTTGCTTAACGAAATTCGGTGCAATTGATATATTTCCATTATGATTATATGGATTGATTATCGTGTTTCAATTGTTTCTGGTTAAGAAAAACTATGTCAATTCTGTGTTTGACTTATTGATACGGGTAGTAAGGTTTACCCATGAAGAATTGAAACCGAATAATAAAATGGTATTTTCAATGAAAATCCACTCCACCCAATCTAATACTTTGGAAAATCTAATTTAGGGGCTAGAAAACCTTTTTTGGATTTGGGATTTTCATCGAGTATATAATTTCATGTGTTATCTGCTATGATAATATTATTTGTGATTTGTCTACCTGGGAGGAAAGTTGATTGATAGAGGAGATTATCTTGTTGGGAATATGTTTATCTTGTTAGCTAATATCTTTTATATTATCTTGTAAATAGAAATGCTTAAGATGATGGGCCTAAAATCAGTCGGCGTTTGAGGATTTGCTATCTTAGAAATTAAGGAATGAAAGGGTGGTCCCCCATTGATTCATAATGGATATGATATTCTGAATTTCTTCTTTCAATGGGATTTCGCTAAGAAAATAGTTTCCTGATTATGAAACGCAATGTTCAATTATATTCGAGAGGCCCACAACATAATTGCTAATTTGAGAGGTGATCTGTGATTAATAAGGAGAGAACAAATGTAATACCCGCGTACTTTTTCTTAAAATATTAGGGTGCGAACCCAATCCATTTGGATTGGAAGACTACGATTGGCGCAATGTGAAGCGTGAAACCTAGTTGTGTTTTACTTGAGAAACTATATTTCTCCTTGTGTGAGCCTGCTCGTAGCGTGCACGGACGTTAATAGAGTTTTTAAACTCGAATTTGCGACAAATCGACACATGATAAGGGGTATGTGTCTTGTTTGTTTTGAAAGAAGGGCATTTTCATCATTTGAGCTTATACGATAAGGCTTACACCTAAATTCGATAAAATTCAGGTCTTTCTCTTTCTCCTACAGCAAAAAGAAAATAAAATTTTATCACAAAACTTGTTTGAAGATTGATTTACAATCTTTTGGTCCTTAATTCGATTTGGTTATTTTGAAAGCTCTTGGTACACAAAAGGTAGGGGGAATTCTTCTTTGAAATTGTTTTGATTTTGAAATTCATGATTTTGAATCTCTGATTTCATGTTTAGTGGAATTTGACGCTTCTTTATACTCTTATGAAACTCTGTATGATGGATTTGTGACGTCATAAACGAATTCATGATTGTTCTTATTGATTTTGATTCTAGGGTTCATGAAAAATTTAAGGCTTTCATCCAATTTGATGTTTAGAGTATTTGACTTACAAAAATTATCCATGGGTATTCTTAATTTATTGGAATTGATCTTTACTTTCTCTTGAAACTCAATTTAAAAGCAATTCAAGGATTTCTGAAACAGTTCTTTGCCCTGTTTTTGGGATAGATTCTTACTCAGTTCGTTTGATTATTATTTTTGGTTGTATTTTTTATATGAAAGAGTATCTTTTCATCTTTAAAACTAGCTAAGAATCAACGAATTCTGATAAGTAGTGAAGTCTGCGTGAATTTTTGATCATAGACTTCCAAAACTGTAATTTCTGAAGCCGATAAGTAATGAAGTCTGGGTAAATTTTTGATTATAGACTTCCAAAACTGTAATTTCTGAAGAACTTGGTCACTGTCATGTGTATTTGATACTTTTCAAATCATATTTATACTTTGATTTTTTTTCTGGTTATTATTCTTATTTCAAAGAGGAGTCTCTCAGATTTCTAACAAGACCAAGTTTGCTAAATTCCATTGTATAATGAATTTTGCACGAAATTTTGATTGCCGACTATCAAAACTGAAATTTCTGAAGAACTGCACATCTGTTATGTTTTTTTTGAGATGTTTAAACATATCTATGAACCTTATTACTTTTGGTCATCATTTTTATGTCAAATTGGGGTTTCTCAGCTTTCTAATGGTACCAAAACTTCTGAATTCCATTATGTAATGATTTTTGTACGAATTTTTGAATGTAGACTGTCAAAACTGCAATTTCTGAGAAACGCCATTTCTGTCCTGTTTTGCTGAAATACTTTGACACAGATATACAACTCACTGATTCTCCATATAATTTTTATCTGAAGTTTATGTTTTCTTCTTCAAAATGATCCAAAACACTCATTTTCGTTGAGTAACGAATTCTACAGAGTTCTTTGAAAACAGGTTGTCAAAACTGAAGTTTCAAAAAATTATGTTCCTATCTTACATTATGTTTCCTTTGTTCTTTGAGTTATTGACTTTATTCTTTTCACTAATGATTTTTGTATGAAAGTGGTTTAAAACGATCTTTTCGTGCAAACTCTGTGGTTTGAATGAACTTGTTGATTCTGAGTTTATGCCCAACTCTAAGATTTGATACTTAAATGTATTCATGATCTTGTTTAATGTGGGAAAAGTTAAGGGAAGTTGCTTCAATGGTTTATAAATTGATATTTGTTGATGATTTGTTCGATACTCGTATTTAACGATGTTTGCGAACTATTTGTGAACTGCGTTGAGCATCCTCTTGGTTACGAACCCTACTGATGAGTTTGTCGGGACCAAAAGGGGCAATCCACATTAATGGTGACTTGCGGAAGATCGTCTGGGACGATAGGTTAGTTTTCTGATAAACTACGACAATTTTTTATTCGGACCGTCACAGTAAATTATTGCGAACTCACTGGTTTAAGATGATTTCGATTGCGTATTGGCTTACAAGGCCTTTGATACTTCGATTTGGATATGCTCAACAACTTCACGCATTGTTTATGCTTTATTTTATTCGATATCTTATCGTTATTTGTATTTGGGCATTGTTTGAACTCTTGCTATCGTTTCGTTATCTTTCTACTGGGATGTGGCTAACCCTTTTGTTTTGTTTTGTTTTCCACAGAGGTTGAGGTCGGCTTGAGGTAGTAAGCTTGCTTAAGCTTAGTGCATTGAGCTTTGGGGGTCAATGTGAGTAGATCACTTTGTGTTCATGTATATTCATGTGTATCTGGGTTGGTTTATGAAAAAAGATATTGTACTTTCCTACTGTTTTAGTTTGTGAAAACTGATTCTATATTTACTTACAATCGTGATTTGTAAAAATGATGTTGTAAAGTGTTACTCGTCTTTAAATGGTTTAATGTCTGACAACTTGTTAATTTTCATTGTGTAGTTGCAAAAGTTTTTATTTTGTCACTTTTTGGTTAACTGGGTTATGTAAATGAAACTTCTTTTGTTATGTTTAATAATAACATGACTTTTACTCTTGTTTACAAATTGGTTTTCAATCCGTGCACATCAAATGGAAGCTCGGAGAATTTGGAACTTGTCAGTTGACCGAACTCCACGGCCGATTGGAAGGGAAAAATTTTCTGGGCCGTCACAACAAATTTGGACTCTATCAGATAGTCAAAGGCCAGATGGTTCCCTAAGAGAATTGATTGCATTGATTCTTTTTATATTTGATGATGATGCATGGAAATATTATGTATTCTGGTCGTATTCTTTAAAGAATTTATCCCTAGAGATCTGGTGTTAATAATCGTTTTTAATTTCGTACCATTTTCCTAACTCATCTTGAAGATTTTATATTTTTCTATATTGGTAGAAAAATTACCAGATCTGTGTATACTCATATTATTTAAGGCTTTTATGTTTTTGTGAATATTTACGAATACTTCTGAATATTTTTGAATAAATTAAGATCATTATTGGAATGGTGATCCGAGTGAAGTCTCCAAGAAGCAGCGATAACCGTTGACAGTGTCGTGTGTGTAAATCATGATATGATACATCTGAATAGTTTTTGTAATTTTCTCTTTTATGGGTTTGAGTTTAATAGGATAGGAGTGTGATTTGATCCAACTCTCGGTAAATGACTTACCATGAAAAAGACGCTCAAACAGCGACCATGTCATATAACTCGTATCTATGACTTGTCCTGACGATCGCGAAACTTCTATTTTCCACTAGTGTCGATAGCCTACAATTGCTTCTAATAGTGTATGCTCGACATTTGAGACTTTGCATGCCTATGTCGTTACCATTATTGTTGAAACCATACTCGAACATACTATAAGCATGTGCCCTAGAACAACATCACCTGACCGATTTAAGTGCATGAACATAAACCGATTCTGGTAGTTTTTTTTCCTTTTGAAATCTGTGCTCATACAATCGGTTTTTATTTACGTGGTTCGTATACCGATTTTGGAAATTATTTGTTCGTATTCCCATCCAAGAATCGATTTTTATATATGTGTCATATAAACCGATTGTGGAACCTTCAAAAATTAACACCCAAAACGATTAATTAACACTAATTAATCAGGGATAAAAGAGGTAGAAAGAGAATAGTTGGTTAAGGGGTTTGGGGAAATTATTTCCTAATGACCCTTTTTGACATTTGGTAACATGCCCCAAACTAGGAAGGTTTATTATAGAGGATTAAATGTAAATCATCCATTTGAGGTGTTGTCCAACCATAATAGGCGACAGTGACATGGTATAATTAAATATGAAGTGTAAAGGAAGTATAATAATTTTTAAATATAATTGTTCCAGAAATCGAGTTTTCCTTACTCCCGAATATTTGCACCAATCAAATTTTTCCAAGTATCATCACAAAAGGTTATACTTCACAAAAGGCATATTTCATCCGATAAAAAGCAATGGTTCCATCACCATTCAACATGAGAGCTTATATCGTCTAGACTGTTAAGTTTTTAGATATAAATAAAAAATATTTTAGTCCTAACTTGGTTTAATCTTTGTAAAAATTAACTTTATATAAGAATAATTTTATATGGTCCCAATGTTATTTCGAAATACAGGGTTTACTGCATCTGTTTTTATGAGACACAAAACACATTGTCGATTTACTAACTTAAACACGAGAAATTATTGTCCGTTCATAATAACAAATAATGATTATACGTTTTTCTCAAATGAAAACATATATTTCTTATACAATTCGTGGAAGTATATGCTTTGTCTTTCTCTTTAGAGTTCGTCATAATCCAAATCATTAAATTACTGATCAAGTAACGTGACTTCTTGTCTTTTTGAATAGTTAAAGTTCATTTTCCTTATTTATAAGAATCCTTAGTGTTATGAATTGGCTTATTGCCATATCAAATATCCTAAATGATTTCAAAAAAATACCACAAAACTTTCATGTTTTACGAGAAAATAAGTATCTACAAGAGAAATGATAAGGGGTAAAAAATTAATGGCTATCTGCTTTTACCAATCAACTCGGTCAAACGAACTGTATAGTCACTGTTTTTTTTAATTAAAAAAACATATAATTATTATCTATTTCGTTTCCTCTGTGAAATCGGATGACCATTATCCATCCAAAATACAAACAGGAGATAGCCGCTGCGCCTAATGACTTCTCAAGATGACGTGGTATAAAAGTTTGAAAAAGCTCGGAAAGCTCCATGAAACCAAGTCTAGAAAAACACATTTTGCAATATTTGAAACTAGGTCAAACAAATTTGAATCCTTAAGGCTAAGTTTTATGAGGGCTTCAAAGCCCTCGACATAACATAAAAACCATGCTGAATTCTCTTCCTTCAAAAACATTTGTGAATCAGAAGTCAAGTGAGGAACTATTCTTCTAATGAAAAAACAAAAACAAAAAAAAGTTTAACGAGGAATGGTTTCTCGCTTTTTACATCTATGAGAAACCACATTCCCTGCATCACTTTTAAGGTTGTTCGAACTTTTTTGTTGTACTATTCGTTTACATTTTACCACAAAACTATATTTTGCCATTGTTTTTTCACAATCGTGTTATACCGGAACTTAAAGGCTATTTTTTCTTTAAAAAAATATGGATTCGTTACATATTTTCTATATATGATGATTATCTCTTCTTTATCAACCACACACAAAACTTATCTATTTCTTAAGTCTCCTTGTTACTTTCAGTCATATCAATGGATCTAAATTCACAATTAAGGAAGGTAACGATCGAATATGTAGTGTTTACTCAGTTAAGGATGTTCGACGAGGCGAAAACGTATCAATCGGTTGCGAAATCACATTATTACCATTAAATTTAGGGTTTCATTTTTCTCTATAAATTTAGACCCAGCTTCAGTAATTCGTATGCTCATTTCCTCTCGTAAACTCATCCGAAATGGATCCTGATAATAATACCAAACGTGTTCAACTTACCTGTAAAGGTTCAGGATAAAAACATGATTGAGAAACTTTATGATTGGCTTACATCCTCTCATGATTTTTGTTATTTCTTTTCATATGGAGGTATTCAGTTCACCAAAGCGCAATGGGAGAGATTCTCATTACAGTTAAGCTTCTAAAGTATGCCTATCAAGGTCAAGGGAAGCGATTGATTCCATAATTTTTAGCTATCGACATGGGTAACTTTCAGAAGTTTTATCAGAATCATGTGAGTTTTTATATATATCAGCTTCTTATATAGACAATTATCGATTTATTTTCTTATTTTGATTCAATTTTCTCACTTAAGTTTCAATATTACAACACTTCTAACAACTATCAAGACAGTTTCACCCCAATCAGGAGAAATGTGGCAAGATCATTTACAATAGGTTCTTTACTCGAGTTGACCCTAATCTAGGAAGGCTGTGGGAAAACTGGAATTTGAATAAGGGTGACCCGGATTCTGCTGTAATTAGTGGAAGCCATTACCCACCTCCAGGTGTTACTCAATTTTGAGTACATCTCAGATAGCTGACGGTATTCATGAAGGTGAAGATGGTAGTGTGTTTCTTTAAGTTCTTTTTATCATCTTTTATTCTGAATAGATTTCAAAAACTATGTATATTGATAGCTTCCCTGCAATTTTTTTTTATCTATAGGTAGAACTAAAGATAGTACTGAACCTGGTCGTGTTATCGGAACGACTAAGTGGAAGTCAACACCCACCTCCAGGTCAAGTCGAGAATAACGATGATGTAGGAGGAAATATTTGAAAGATGCACGTGGCATCATCCTAATCTATGAGGTACCACAAGGCGAATATATAAGAAGTATGGGATCAGACCGATGTACCTTGGTGCAAAAAATGAAATATCTACCATACCTGATCAGAAAGGTAACACATATAAAGCATGAGTAGGATCAATGACTCAATTTGAATCGGGCGACAATGCATTAAATACTACTGACAGAGCAAGCGTGATGCCATAAGGGTCAAATCAAGATGGGCCATATGATAGGAGACCACCGGGACATTGACTCGGATTGGGAGAATCAATAATGGGCAGGCGAAAAGGCATCAAAACACCTATATCTCGGGTAGATATAAGACTAAACGACAGATATCAAAATGGTTCGGTTGTGCCCACCCGACAGGAATATCGAAGTTGATAGTCAAAAAAAAAATGTGTTTATATTTTTTGATAAACATGTGTTTACATTTATTTTATTTTTTTGACTATTAACGACCTATATTTTCCTATCAAGGCTAAGTAATCTTTTAAGAATTAGCATGCTTACTATGTCTGTATATGCTGAGTTTGCAGGAATACAACTCATCTATGAGTTATCTACGATATTTATGTTTGGTGAATTGAACATGTACGAAAAAAAAGAGCAACCTAATCGAAAATCTCAGATCCCGGTAAAATAATATTAAAGATTTTTGGAGGCACACTAGATGCAAATAAAACACAAAGACGCAAGGATAAAAAACCATTCGAGCCCAAGGTTAACAAAACACATAACAAAACAGTGGAACTTTTCTTTAAGAAAAACATAACGAAACAGTGGAACTTTTTATCTTTTCTTTGTTTATATATATATATATATATATATATATATATATATATATATATATATATATATATATATTGATATACATTTTAACGTAGAGACAACTTTTCATTCTTCTCATATCCAAATTGGATGTTATATTACCGACACTAATCCAATAAAAAAAATATAAACTAAATGTAGACCATGACTTCTTTTGTTGTTGTAGTTCTATTCCGCTTCTGCAATCAAAACATCAATTCCTTTGACACGTGACATGATACCTTTAATGTCTTTGGTATGCTACTTGTGTGTTTTCTCGGCCTCATTCACCAAACCTATCAAATCAGTTCGAATAACAACTAATTGTGCAACACATGCGTTGACATCTTCCCTATTTCCACCGGTTGTTGATCCAACATCATCATCAATAATGACAAGATGATGTCCATCCTTGGTCCATCTTCATCATTAGTACTCTTTCCCGACCCATCACCTGCATGAACCCATGAAAAACAGATTCAAAAGCTCAGGAATAAATTAAAAACAGTGAATATAATAGACACTTATTAATTAAATATATGAAGAAGAATAAGAAACATACCATAATCAATTGGTTTCTTTCCCGACCCATCACCTGCATGCACCCATGAAAACAAATTAAGAATCTGAGGAATAAATTAAAAATAGTGGATAATAAACACTTGTTGATTAAATATAGTAAGAATAATAAGAAACATACTACAATCAATTGGTTTTTCAGAACCAGTAAATGAAAGAGGGTAATTCGTACTCTTTCTCGACCCATCACCTGCATGCACCAATGAAAACAGATTCAGAAACCGATGAGTAAATTAAAAACAGTGAATATAATAGATACTTATTGATTAAATATAGGAAGAAGATTAAAAACATACCAGAATCATTCGGTTTCTCAGAACTAGTAAATGAAAAAGGGTCATTAGTACTCTTACCCGACCCATCACTTGCATGCACCCATGAAAACAAATTCAGAAACTGAGGAATAAATTAAAAACTGTGAATATAATAAACACTTATTGATTAAATATAGGAAGAAGAATAAGAAACATACCACGATCAATTGGTTTTTCAGAACCAGTAAGGAAATCGGGTCATTAATACTCTTTCTCGACCCATCACCTGCATGTACCTATGAAAACAAATTCAGAAACTAAGGAATAAATTAAAACAATGAATATAATATACACTTATTGATTAAATATAGGAAGAAGAATAAAAAACATACCAAATCAATTGGTTTCTTTCCCGACCCATCACCTGCATGCACCCATGAAAACATATTCAAAAACTTAGGAATAAATTAAAAATAATGGATAATAAATACTTGTTGAATATATATAATAAGAAATATAAGAAACATACCAGAATCAATTGGTTTCTCAGAACCAGTAAATGAAAGGGGTCATTAGTACTCTATTCCAAACCATCACCTGCATGCACCCATGAAAACAGATTATGAGGAATATATTAAAAAGAATGAATATAATTGACACTTATTGATTAAATATAGGAAGAAGAATAAGAAACATATCAGAATCATTTGGTTTCTTAAAACAAGTAAATGAAAGAGGGTCATTAGTACTCTTTCCCGACCCATCACCTACATGCACACATGAAAACAAATTCAGAAACTTAGGAATAAATTAAAAACAATAAATAATAAGCACTTATCGATTAAATATAGGAAGAAGAATACGAAACATACCAGAATCAATTGGTTTCTCAGAGCCAGTAAATGAAAGAGGGTTATTTATACTATCAGTTGTATTTCCAGCTCCGGTAACAGAAACCAGTTCAGTAATGTCATTAGCTTCAAAAGTATGACTTACCAATAAAAAAAATTGCAAGAAAGTTATCAATATAAGGAGATTTTGAAATCGATTCAGAACAAAAGATGATAAAAAAAAACACTTTAGAAACTCAATGCCATCTTCACCTTCATCCGTAGTTGTAGAAAATCTAACATCCTACATCTAACACTCAAATTGAGGTATATAAAAGATAAACAAACAAAAGTAGACATAAGAACACAAGATATACGTGGTTCAGCATGATTACCTACGTCCGCGGGGGTGAATGTTGAATCTTATTACTTTTACACAATGATACAACGGTGGTAATGCTTAGTAGAACACTCAAGGATAGCTACACTAAGTCTCTCCCCTTGCTCACTCACTTACAAAACCTGCCTTATCTCAACACTTCGATGGGTATTTGTACATAAAGGCTTACATACAATGATACTATAGTGTTAGACTATCATATTACCTGTCGGGTGGCCACAACCGAACCATTTCGATATCTGTGTTTTAGTCTTGTATCCACCAGAGATATAGATGTCCTGATGCCTCTTCGCCTGTCATTTTTGACTCTCCCGATCCGAATCAATGTCTCGTTGGTCTACGATCATTGGGCCATCTTGATTTCCTTCCGTCATCATGCGTGCTTTGTCAGCGATATTTAATATCTTGTCGCCCGATTCAAATTGAGCCGTTGATCCTATTCATGCTTTAGACGTGTTACCTTTCTGATTGGGTGTAGTAGATATTTCGGTTTCTGCACCCAGGTCCATCAGTTTGATCCCATACCTCCATTTTTTCTCCTTGTGGTACCTCATAACTTAGGATGATGCCACATGCATCTTCCAAATATTTCATCTTAACCGCTGCCACGTCGTCTCCCATGCCACCACGGCTCTCACTAACTCCGCTTTGTTACCTCTACCATCTATGTTGTTTATAACCTCGCCTGATATAAATAAAGCCTCGAGTCTTAACTTTGCATTCTTTAATTATTTTTTGTTTCTTACAATTAGAGCTCCAACATTCTCTGCAACTTCTTAACTTTCTTCTTTCTCAATTTTACTTCGTTTTTCTGTTGTTGCCGTCGCTGTCACCATCTTGTCGTCACTTTCATCATTATCATCCCCACATCCACTTCATCATCACTGGCTTCAATACATTCCTCGCCAATCTTCTTCACCATTATGTAATTATCATTAATGACATTAACTCCTTCCATGACTGAAAAGAGGCGTGTAAGTTATACGACCCTTCAGAAAAGCATAAGTATACCTATGCCAGCTTTTTGGCCAACTATAAGAGCGACACATTTTCTGGTGGTAACTTGGCCAATTTTACTACCGTACTACATAGCAAGCGCGTTATTAGTGGTTTTGAGAAGTTGATGTTGGATGAAGATCCAGAAGGAGGGAGCAACACGAATAACCATGCTCGCCACACTAGCGATCCTGTTTGGCATTGGGTTCCACTAGTTTTTCGCGACCCTATATTGGGTGGAAATCTTCCTCCCATACTTTTCGTGCTGAGTCCTATCAATTCTGGGTTGCGAACATTGATTCGCCCAAGGTATAGCTTTGTTCTAGCGCCCGATGCTTCTAGAGTTCCTCTTTTGCTTCGGTGTGTTCTCCTCTTCGACTAAGGGGGTCCCCCAGACTCAATTATCGGGACTTCCTTCATTGGGGAAGAAGATGGTGCTCCCTGAGCTGAAAATACATGTGGTTCTTTTGGATGATGACGATATGGACCAGTTTGCTTGCTCTGATGAAGAGGAAGTTGCAGGTGATAAAGGAACTGGAGGCAAAATGAAGAACGACCTCGGGACAACGTCCCTGTGGAGAATATTGAGAGGGATCCCAACAACTCTCGTGATAAGAATGTGATTAGGAGTTCAGTATTTTCTTTCTCGGTTCCTGCTTGCGATTCGCTTGGTGCCCTTGCGTCGAGTAGTTTCGGTCACTGTCTTCATCTAGATAGTTGGTTGTTGTCCCTCTTATGGTCCTGCCATGGAGGATACTCTTGATACCATTGTAAGTTGCATTTCCCCTGATACCCATTCGCTTGGATGTTTTTTCTGGCTAAATAACTTTGATGATTTTATCAGGAGGACAACCATCGCCGCTTCCGTGTTGTTGCTCGTGAGAAAGCTCGGCTGGAGATGACTCGTCTCCAGACCCAACTTATTGAAGAACAGACCCGATCTCAGGAACTTCAGAAGCTGATGGATGAATTGAGAGGTACTTTTTATTCCTTCTTGTTTTGATTGATGTTTTAGGTGTCAATATCCTGAGTCTTAGCATTTCCCTATAGTCGAGAATGCTAGTAAGAATGATTCCGTCGCCGAGTATCGTCATATGCCGGGAGAGTTGTCAAGGCAAGAGAGTTATGTTGTCAATTATCAGAAGAAGATGTTTAATAAGGATGACAAGATTGACCGTCAAGCTCAACAGATAGAGGAACTTCAACACGTACGAGTTTTCCCTGGTACGAAGGCTTGAACACCATTCTAGTGCGATGAGAGAGCTTCGAGAATATAAGAAGTCTCCCGACTGCATATGATTGCTGCTAATAGACTTTTCCTTATAGAAAATTTGGATAGTAGGCGTGCATCGCTAAGTCTGCAAAATTGTGACCTTCATTCTGACCGAAAACATCTTTCTCGATGGAAGGGTGTAGCCAAAGAAACCATTCGAGATTTGATAGCCCATCTCCAACATCACGACCAAATTAGCCATTTATCACACCCTGCAATCCGTCAGAAGGCTGTTTTTAGCCATACTTACAACTTTTGAGGCATACTCAATGATGACAAAATATAGTCATTAGGTCACTCTTGATTATTGTCCAGAAGTTGACTTGTCTTTAACTTTGACATTATTGAGTGTGCCTCAAAAATTTTGAGTATGCAGAAAAACAACATTTTGAGGAATTGCTTATCATCTTCACCATCTCCTAACACCTTTCTTACCAACTAAGGGATCACATAAAACGGTGTTAATTTAGTAGAACAACAATATCACGAATATCTAGTTCAAACGTGTATTTCAGCGCTATTAAGGGCTTTTCAGGAAGCCAAAGGTAATATCATCAATTTATCCGAATTTTAGTCTTTTCCAAGAACATAAAACATAGAAAGGATTGTTCACAGACATCTCCTCTTCAAAGTGGTGGTTATAAAAAAAATTCAAGCCTGACGCAATTCACTAGGTCAGCTGGCTGCCTGAGTCGAAAATTTGAACCCTTCATGAATTCGAATATAATCATCGATCACTAATCATATCTAGATGCAACATGAGTCCTTCAGGGACTACCCACGCTAAAACGCGTTAATATAGGAGAACACTTTAGTTTTACAAAATTCGGGATCAGCAGGAAACCCTTCAATCAAACATAAAGCGAGCTTTGCTCTTCATTTCAAATACCTGCATGTAACATTTAGGCTTCATAATTATACGGTGTGAGTCGGATCCAAACTTTCCACGTCTTCGCCAGCATCCTCTATTACAATTTCAATGTCTTTAAGTAACTCGTATTTTTTATCGCGCTTGAAATGTACATTGTTTTCATTAAAAAAAAATCAGCTTTAGTGTTATAACCTACACTAATGTGAATGTAGTACAGTTTAGTTAACTAACTTGGTTTATAGAATCCAAGGTGAGATGATTTTTCAAAGACGTTTAATAAATTCAGCCCCTTCAACCTTGATTGATTGCGTTAAATGTATCTTAAGTTCCACCTTCTGTATTGTTAGGTTTCTACCAGAAACTTCTTAGAAAATTCACAACACTTATTTCCAAAAAAAATTCTTATCCTTCTTTTTCCAGATCATAAAATGAAATAACAAGTTGAAAGTCTATTGGAAGATTGTATTTTTTTTTTCTCTTAACTTTTGCCATTTTTGCCTACAAAAGAGATGAAAAGAAAAACAATTTTCTATATATGGAAAATTTTCTCAATTTTTTCCCTAAAAATAGTCATTGGGATCCAATGGATAAAAAAAGTAGAGTCGTTAAGAATAATGGAGGTCATGATCAGGTGGGAGAGAGGTGTAACAAAAAAAAAAGTCAAACAAGTGTAAAATACGAAGACGGTTATATGCCTTGGCTAGAATGCGATCAATATTCGTTCCCTGTACTAGCCAAGCCTTGTTGATTCCTCGTAATCAAGCCAACACATTACCCATACAGGTTTGTGGTTATACCGTTATAATTTAGGGACTAGATTTTGTACCCGTGCTACGCACCAGGGGATCGGGGAACCTTTTTTCTTTCAGCCATATTTTTTATTTGGTGTAATGTGGCTTCGCCTCGTCCCTTCGCGATGCATTTTTGATTTGGTTTGGCTTGGCTTCGCCTTTCCCGTCGTGTAAATTTTTTATTTGCGCGGAACGACAATTCCAAACATTGAAAATATTTTATTTGGTGTGGCTCGGCTTTGCCTCACATTTGGTGTGGTTCGGCTTCGCCTCGCCCGTCGCTTTGCTATTTGCGTGGAACGACAATTCCAAACATTGAAAATATTTTATTTGGTGTGACTCGACTTCGCCTCGCCCTCGTTGCTTTGTTATTTGTGTGGACTCACAGGGATAATTAATCTGAATCAAGAGGTCAAATAAGTTTATGAAGATCACTCCATGGCACCACATTCCTTTTTTCTCTTATCCTAAAATCCTAAAAATATGAGCTTGATGGAACTAAAAAGATACTGGCGAATACAATAGAAGTAATATCTCTTAGAAACAGATTTCTAAAAAGCTTCTCCGAGATCCTGGTCCAGCTCAATATCTTTTGTTGGAGTCCCGCTATGTGAGCATCAACTGGAAGCATGCTAGCCTGCTCAAATAGCAATGCTATCTGTGGGAGTCGAACCCACAACAGTATGTGCTCTTCCATTTGAGCTAAGATAGCAAATATCGTTTCCAATGTTAGTGATGTTAGTGGGAAGAAAAGAAGCTTCTATAGGGCCGGTAATTGTTCAATCAAATCATCAGTATCAGGTTCTTTAGTTGTCTAACCCTAAAATAAAAAAGACAGATACAAACTTCATAACTATGCCGAACAGCAGTGGTGGACCTATAATTATTTAACGAACCAAATTGAGCTTAAATATGTCGAAAGGTGAAATCTTTAGCAGAACCTAGATTCCAAAGTTGGCTAATCTGAAATGTTTAATAGTAACCCTTTTATGCCGAACATCACTAATTATCTTGAGGTAAAGGATATTAGGGGTTTAGTCCAATGTAAACTATTGGGGACAGTAAACACTATGAAGATAGTAAAAGCTCACCAATGAGGATATCACCAAAGCTCTTCTGCTTGCTACCAAGTCTTGATCCAGGGAACCCAATGAGTCCATCAATACCAAACTCAAGTTTACACGCACAAATAACTAAGCATACATGACTCCATACGGGATAGGTGCCATACCAACGAACTTTACAAAATCTCACAACGGTCAGGTATCTTGAATCCAATCCATTATCCACTAGCACATATATATTTCCTATACAGAAAATGAAAAAAAATAAGAAATGAGAGTTTAATGTATACCGAGAATTTGTGTACAGAAATCATTGTGCAATGAACCTAATAATTCTTGGTAACTATGAATGATGAACACAAATTATATATTTTACCTTTCTTCCATCTCACTGCTTCGTGAGCTGTTATCATAATCAAGAACGAAATCTCACTTATCCTATTCCATTGTGGAAGAATCACCCACAATTTTTTCTGAGGAATTGGCTAGATGAAAAGAAATCCGTAGGCCTCAAACCGCTGATAACTACGATACTTTTGAATTCAAATAGATAGTTATTGTTATTCTCTGCAACGAATAAATTAAAACGGATAATAAGAATTTCAGAAACATTTAACGAATAAATCAATTAAAATGGCAGTCTCCTTTTTTGACGTCCATGGTAGTTGACAAAAGTAAGCCGGCAGTAAGAGGCAACAACAAAGACAAATTACCGAACAAAAGATATATGAGATATCATGAACATCTGTTACCTCAAAAAGAGCTTGATCCTCAAAGAGAATTCCCCAGCAACTCCTTCCACAACATTTTTAAAACCATATTGGCTTGCCCCGTTACCACCAGTGCCGTCACCCATGTTTACGTTTGATGTACCAATGCTCAAGCCGTCTCTATTAGGTAAGCTCATCACTTGTTGAGCCACTGACACTCTTCTAGCTGAGTTCCATAGTTTCCCCAGCAGACCTCGAACTTTTGCATTTAAAAATTTCCAAAAACCTTCATATGAGAACAATTAATAAAAGCAAAACAAAATCAAGATTATTGAACATTGTCACATGACAAAAATTTAGGAAAAAAAAACGCTAACTTCTTATAATTATTTTGATAACAAATCCCCAAGTTTTATTTTGATCTATATGAAGTAATAGCCTATGATAGTTACTCGGCAATCAACATCAATAGACATGATTTTTTAAGTAATCAAATGCCATAGTTACTCGGCAAAGCAACGCCACTTTGAGAACTGCAAGCATTTGTTTCCTCCAAGCAAATGAAACCATACTCGACCTTGAATCCAATATTTTCTCTGGTATTCTCCCATTTCTGGTGCAGTATGAACCCATTTCACTTAAATCTATTCCTTCACCAAACGATTACGAAAACCTAATCATCCGTGGATATCTTCTTTGTAGTATCCTCATGACATCTTCTTTGTAGCATCCTCATGACATCTTATTATGTTGTGCATGCAATAAATAAGAAGCATACAATATTTTGTATGCAGTAGACGATTCTTAACAGGAAATTTCAGAAAAAACAACTCCAGGTGAAATAAGATTGGTAGCATGAAGCATAAATTGTTATTTTCAGGGTTCAGGTTATATGTATGTAAAAGAGAAATCAGCTCTGTCTTGCAGCTTATTTAGCATGATGTTTGAGGTTATATGAAATAAACCAATAGAATTATCACCACTACCTTTTTTTTCCCAGTTAATAAAATTTTGCAGTGCATGATGTTTGAACTCATCTCCATGACTTCATACATAGAAAAGTAACAACTATGCATGCGTATATTCATATGTATAAGGAAAAACAGAAAGCGTATATTCAAGAAGCGGCAGTCAGTCATATAGTTACTAACACAAAGTAATCCTAGGGCTTAATACTGTGGTTTAACATAATTCTAAAAAGAAGAATATGATCAACAAACCACGATTGCATCAAAAAAAAAAAAAAAACACGATCAATAAATAATGAGAAGAAGCAAAACAAATCTAAGAATATAATTCTAGGGTTTCTGTTTATATACCTTTTTTTGGTATTCCTCCTCATCACCTTTCTTCATTCAATCTAAGCAAAACAAAAACTTCACTGAAAACACAAAAAAGTATATTAGCTACAAAACTGCAAAAGAGTTATGAAGGTAGAACAAAATTAATTAGCGTTTACAATCTTAAAAACCCATAATGGAAGCTTAATTGAATGAAGAAAAATAAGCATAAAAAGAAAGCCTACCTGCAACTATGACGCTCCTCAACAATAAGGTCAGCATAATCTTTGCATCCTCAAGATCATTAGTGCTTGTACCATTGTTGTTCCAAGCAAGATCAGATCCTGGTATAACATTGTACTTCGGGCTGGTTCTGCCCATCTAGCTTATAAGTATCTAAAGTTTCCAGAGGAGATCTTGTTTACATTCAGTCATCATATCAAACACTTAAGTTGATATGAATTAAATCAAAAGGAACATGCATACCAACTAAAAAAAATAAAATCAAAATACAAAACCTAAAATTATATACGTGAAGAGACAAATGTATTACTCCTCTATTCCTTTTTCGTCAATTTTAAAATTGTGTCCAATTTCTGTTTATAGTCATATTTTTTCAACGAACTCTCTAATATACCCTTGAATTTTTTTATATTCATAAATTCATTTTTAACGTGACCCAATCTAAAATATTAAAAAAATTAGTATAATTGAGGAAAAAAAAAATATATATCCTTCATTCCTATTAAGAAAATTTACATTTAACTCTAAAAATTAAATTCATTATAAAGTTTATATTTCATAAATTAGATATCTTTTAAATTTTCCTTTTATATTTGGTATCTATAATTCTCACAACAATTTTGTATAGTCTTTATTACTAGCATTTTTATTAAAATAAAATAGGTAAGTAACTAAGGATAGTCAAATAAAATAGTATGGTCTCCTTAATATTTTGAGAAAGTCAAAACGTACTGTCTTTGTGAAACGGACGGAGTAGTAGATATTATTAGCCTAAAAATAAAATATCAAACACACAGTTAAAATCAGCACAATTAAAAATAAAATCAAACATATGTATCGATAAAAAACGATTTGACCAGCAGAAAACAATTTCATTACCCCAAAATCAGCACCACACGGAAAACCCTGCTTTGTTTGCTGCCATCTTCTTTGCAATTAACGCCAAGAGCTCAAAATAGAAATTTACCACAAACCCAAGTCGATTGAATCACTTCTTAACTCCCTGAAGCACAATGAATCTCAGTTTGCACCAGAAATCCCCAAATCTATTGTTAGCAATCACCACTGCTTGCACTTATCCAGCGATGGCTTGAGTGATTTTCAATCTCCTAATGTATCAAGATTTAGAGAAGATAATCTCCTCCAAACCCCCTCACCAACAGCACCTCGGAATTGAATAAACCGAAGAATAAAAGAGAATATGAATATAGCGTTAGGTCTCCTAGCTTACACTGACGGCGTTACAAACGTCCCGTTAAATACCGGGTGTAAACCAAGTGTGACCTAATTTTTAATGTCCCGACCATTAGAGTCTCCCCAAGTGTCCTCACCAGATTTACTAGTGCCCAAAGTTTTTATCTAATTTAATTTGAGGGGGTGTCACATTCATCGTGAACGTGAGAGCTTATATGATTTAGTGTTTTAAAGGAGGGGAGATAACCACGGAATGAAGTCCCCTTAGTCTAACTTGACAATAGGATTTGGTCAAACCTTATTCTGGCGAGATCTATATGGCCCATCCCTTTCTGCAGAATTTCTTGTTTGGGACAATCCTATTTGGAACATAAATTCATTTACTTAACACATCATACATCACAATCAAAGGGCACTTCATTGTTCTTATTTTAATAAATGAAACTTCAACCCATCGGACTTCAGTCCAAATCCTTTGAAGGTAATGAAATAACTTTACATTTTAAAGGCATCATAGACGGTAAAATATTCGAAACGATGAAGTGAGTCAGTGTCGGTCAGTCATAAAATGACCAGGCCAAATCTAGAAAACAACCAAATGTATCTGCTGCAACAGCAACACTGCTGTATAATGGATTGATCCTACAGGAATTAAAATGAGAAGAATAAGACCTGCACCAAACAAGTATGACGCATATCTCCCAAATATCTTATGCACATAAAACTTGAAAACTTCATTTCAGAATAGTCACATAAGGCTTAAATGAGTTTGAAGATTAGAAAGACTAGGATCATCACAGATAAATCACAACCCAAATTACAGGATTTTCCTGGCGAGGAAGTGGCCCAAATTACAGACAAAATCATCACCCAAATCAGATTATGAATCTATAGTTTTGGTTCTTCTCCGGTTTTATCATCATTTGTTCAGTCTAGTTTGGATCTAAAAGATCTCAATGAAAACCCATTATCTGATTTATCAAATGTAATGACCAGATCAAACCAATCAATGTCCATGACCAGATAGTAGCACAGTGAATCAAAAATCAAAAAAATGCAAATTTAAACATTCATTTCAGAGGTTCAAATTCAAAGTAACCATTACAACAAGCTACTACCCATGAACTGTTAAAGCTAATCCAACTCAGAACATTAATATTAGAGAGAAAATAAAATTATACCTTACACTTCAAATTAAATATCCTCTATTACATAAAATCAAACCTATACTTGAACCTAACCGCTATACATGGAGATTTAAAAACCTGTTCCATGTTCAATAACTTTTAGGTTCATGTAATGGTCTGATGCAATGTTTTGGATATGAATTCTTCACCCTTTGAGACACTTGAACTGGTCATATACCCTCTATTACATGAAATCAAACATATACATGAACCTAGACAGGTAGAATAAAGATTTAAAATCTTTCAGTAACTTTCAGGTTCATGTAATGGTTTAATTCAATGTTTTGGATATGCATTCTTCACAAGTTTATCTGGATTTAGGATAGTGGTAGATTCTTAAGAGGACATAAACATCATGCCTTTAAGATACACTTGAACTTCTTCAAGAAAAATAATTCTTCAACTGTTCAAATGTGTCTCCAAGGTATGGAGTTCTACCCTCTTTCTCAAACACAAATCTCACAGAGAACATCTGCTGCAAAATGTTTAGGTTTCTTATCTTTTTATACTGTATCCAAGTTCCAACCCTAGCAAACCCTACTAAATTTAGATACCCTATATTAGCCTCTGTAGAGAATCTATTTACTTCTGCAGTCAAACCTCCAACTAAAATTAAGGATCTACATTGCTGAAGTTACTAAATATACCTATTCCGGTGCGCTGTTTGTGCAGCTTTTGACACCAGATTTATAGTTAGCTTCAAATGGAAATATGTATGAGATAAGGTCAATTGAAATGGTTATTTTGACATGCCGCATAACTGGCAAATGGTAACATGCTTGTTTTGGCGTTAACTACAGTATCCCCCTAACAGTGAAGACCTGGCAGCATAAAGTTCATATGCCAAAAGCATGGAGTTATTTGCTACTTTTACCACCATCTTCTGACGCAACAGTTAATTCTTATGTGTGCATACTCAATACATAGAAAGGATCCCTCAGGCTGTAAGAGTGTAGAGATAAGTGTTTGAACTACCTCATGTGAAGTGTAATAATGAGCGGCAATAGCAACACAACAGATAGAAAAGCTCGGCGACATTGAAACATGAGGCAACTACCTTTTAGATTTCTATATTAAGAGGTATAAATGGAGTGGGTTTAAGTTATAAAATTAATGCACACAACAGTGAAGTTCCAAATGAGCTACATTATGCAACTTGGTAATTACTTATGACAGGACACTAGAAATGATAATTCAATCATGGTTCAGAAAGAGTGGACACACCTGTGCTGTTGAATGGCAACTGGCATAACCTCAATACTTTTTTAAATCGAGGAAAATAAACAAGCAGGCATTGATTTGAGATCAAACTCCAACAGCCAAGCAAACCCCAATATTGCGCATTTATCAGCTGGATGGCAGGAAAACCAGATGTAATCATCTTAAACAACTTTTGATCATAATGCACCTGTAATAAAATCAAATGATGCTTCAGTTTTGGCCTGGAATACAGTCTTAAAACCAGTGAGCTGCTCCAGAACCATCACTAAATATTTAACAAGAACTGTAGGGGATGCTTTCTCTTTTTTGGTGAATGGGGCCTTTCCTTATCTTAAAATTCAGAAGAACCTTCGGTGAAGGCGCTGATGGATTCAACATTTACTTTCACATCAACCGAACCAGAAACTTTGCCGAGGATACCATTAGCTATAGCACTGCTATTTCTCAGCATTTACTTTCGCATCAACATAATGGTAAATTTCGTTAAGGCTAACATTCATTACAGCAGCGTGGATGATCTCAACACTTACTTTCACATATAAGGACTCGGAAACTTCGCCGAGGTTACTAGGCAGGAATCAGGATCAAGTTCAGACTAACCTTCATATACATCTTCCCATTCTGTAGCAGCCATTCAAACCAAAAGTAACCCTATGCAAATATGAGAAATTCACTCAGTGATACATGAAAGTAAGTCACTCCATAGTTTAATTGGTGCGAATGGACCTACAAACCCCTCGATCTTAAACACATATGCCCACCACTAACGCCTTGTTCCTTGTTGCAACCTGAAAAATTCATGAATCATGCTCGAACGGTTGTCAGCATCAGTGCTTCAAGAGAGGCTACATCTCACCTTTCCACTGTGTATGTTATAAGCATCTGTAATGCTATCCATTTTCTGCACCCCCCAATGAGAGAAATTACCAATATATTCAGTGACATCAAAATTTCTCGTCTTTGAGGTGACCACCAGGAACCTGTTACATGCCAACCCTTCCTGTTCCACGCAATCTTAAACTAGCCAGCAAGTGAAGGAAGTCATCTCAACCTTGAAATTAGGCAACTTAACTTTGTCAATCCAAGCAAGCATGCCATGACATCTACATCAACGTAAACAGTCTATAACTGTCCAACTGCAAAGCAGTCCTCACTCAATTCCAAGCACAAAATTCTTATCATTTTTGCCTCTTCGTCAACAACATCTACCTTAGATGGCATGTACTCTACAACATCAATCCACAATCAGAAACCCCCCAAGTTGAGTCTGTTCATTATGTTATCATTTTTCAATTCTGCAATATATACACAACATCCATTCAATAAAACCTTGAAACAAAAATCCAACCTAAACAAAAACATTAACTGACAAAATAATCAAAACCCATGTCACAAAAAAATCCCAAAACCTACTTGAAAGAAACAGAGGTATAAAAAGGGGAAAACAAGGCAAACCCTAAGATGAGAAAAGACGCCAGATTTTACTGAACAAGGAAATGCATATGAAAGAGTGAATTATAACTTACTTCGTACAGAAAACATCAAAGTGTGAAGTGACAATTGATTTCAGTTGGATTATGTACACTGAACTTTTCCCGCGATCCTACTAAAAGAACCAGAGATAGTTTCCCGCGCTTTTGAGAGAGCAAAGACTTACATTTATGGACAATGGCCTTACTAAATTGTGCCAGTGGGGCAATTGCCTTACTTGCCTTTAAGCTGTGTGGGTCTCCGTTCCTTAATGCCGCTTGGCACCAAGAGACGCATGCTATCAATTAAGGTTTAAGAGGAATACCATTCTTTTCTTTGACTCCTTGAACTCCAAAGCCATAAATAAGTGCAAGCTCCCAATGTGAAATCCCAAGAGCCAAAGCCAAGACTCTTGATGGTCTGACCATTAACCAAGACTAAATACACTCTCTCTCATTCTCAAAACCCTAACTTTCAACTACATAAGCCCTGAGCGCTAGCCCCTTCAACTTACAACACTGAATTTCTCTCCGCAATGGCTTCACTTTCTCGCAAAGTTCGTCCTAAACCCAAAAGGGCCAAAACATCTGCTGGGGATTCAGGTAATACTCTAACTGCTCCGAATTCTTCATTAGTAGTTGGAAATGATGATCTGTTGACACATATCCTAGTGCGTTTACCAGTTAAAAACCTAATTAGATCCAAACTGGTGTCGAAGAAATGGTTTTCTATCATCTCTGATCCAAAGTTAGTCCGTACTTATTCAGTTCATAATCGTGTTACAATCTCTGGGTTATACTTGAACCAATGGACTTATGCGGCTGAACCACCATTATATGCGTTTATCCCTCTTCATAAACCAGATGTCAGTGAACCTATCAAAAAGAGAAATGCCACTAAGCCTATCAGAAATGCAATTGACACTAGAGATGTCCCACCCAAAATCCTGAATTTTTTGAATAATCGTGGTGATGTGTGTGTAAAGATTGTACAGTCTTGCAATGGTCTACTCTGCTGCAGTTATTCTGAATTGCGTGAAAACGAGTCTGGTTGGATTGGTAATAGAGGAACCGAAACCAAGTCTTATTACATTTACAATCCAACCACAAAGAGTTATAAAGTCGTTCCTGAATCTCCCTTCAGGAAAGATGGTTGCCGTTCAGTTCGAAGTATGAATTTGGCTTTTGATCCACTAAAATCACCTGATTATGAAGTTATTTGTTTCTCGAAAAACGACGAAAAGAATGCACAGATTGAGATATACTCTTCCAAAACATCTTCATGGAAGCTTTGTGAAGCTGTCTTTGAGGGCCAAATTTCTGAATCTGAATTTACAAGTATCGTGACGGACAACACTGGTGTCTTCTGGAATGGTTCACTGCATTGGATTTCAGAAGGGGGTACTGCAGCTCATTTAGATATTGGTCGAGGATTAGTAAAGGAAATGCTGATGCTACCTGATTGTAATGATGATAGTGACAGCGATGACGATGAAGAAGAGGAAGGCAGTGACAATGATGAAGATGAGGATAGTGACACTGACGAGGATGAGGATACTAATAAATGGAAATGGGATAGTGCGTCAGTATTATATTTTGGAGAAAACGGAGGACATTTGTATCTTGTTCGAATTTTTTATCCTCATTGGAGAATTAGATTTGAAATCTTGGAGTTGAAGTCTGACTACACTGGATGGAATGTTAAGTATCGTGGCAGTTTTAGAAAAATGACTCGCCAGTACCCAGAGCTACTTCAACAGAAGAATTGGATTGAACATGATTTTTTCGGTGTGGATTTTTCGATATTGCTTGTTGAGGAAACAGAAGAATCCTTAAAGATGGTGATAAGGATAGTAGATCGAGTTGTATCTTATGATCTTACCAACAAAAGTTTCAAGGTAATTCATGAGTTGCCATTGGGTTATAGGCCGGAAATGTATTCGACTGCATGGTTTGAAGCTTATCCACTCATTGAGTCATTCGCTAGTGTTTGATTTTCTGCTAGATTTTTATCTTCTTCTAAATACTCTGAGTTTTCTTTGGTTTTTAAGGGTTCATGCAATTCAGGTCGTTCTCTTTCGGTGTCTGCAATATCTCGTCTTTGACAGTTGACATAGGTATTCACTGTCCACTTTAATATTGTTGTCACTGGTCTTTTGAAAGAAAGTTTTTCACCTTGTTAGTGCTCAAATTTCTGTCTTTATTTGTGAACATGTGGAATATGGTTGTGAATCTTGTGATTTTCAGCTTCTTTTGCAAGTATTCATCATAAGTTGGAAGTTAGAGTTACTGGGATTGGGGACTCTACTGCTCCAAGAAACTTTGGAAGAACAAGTTTGTAGAAAGCGGAATGTCGATAAGCTAAAACTGAGGACGTGCTTAACTTGTTAATTTTAGATGATGAATTTTTTTTGAGTTGCAGACTTATAACCCTATCTTGATGCCTGAATATATCCTCTCATTTACCTCTCTGGTGAGCTTTATTCGAAATGAATGATTCCATTCAAAACTTGGTCCACAGCATGACACCTGAAGAATTTGTGTGAAGTTGTTAACTGACCAGGCAGTTCAAATAAGAAGTGCACAGCTCCACTTTTGTGCAAGAGTCAGCTGTAAATTATTGGTTTGTTAAAAACTTGAAGATCTTAATTCACGATCATCGGTACCATAAAGTAAATCAACCAAATCCTTCTTCAAGATTGTAACTTCATCTTTCTTTGGTTCCTCTGCAACTGCTGTTGCAATTCCTTCACTGATAATCTCTTCTAAAGGTTTAGGATCAACAGATTCATTATCGTTAGTTGCTCGGATTTGAAACCCAAATCTTGATTTGTTTGAATTGAAGACAAAGATATTTTGGGATTGCTGATTAAGAAGCAATTTCTTTGATGAAATTCTGATTGAATTGATCTTTTGAGATGATCGAGGGTTGTGACTTGTGAGATTGGACATATGGGGTTGATGAGAAAGTGTATATGATAGGAACCAGCCACCACAAAGAAACCAAGGAGAATAGTCAAAGTTTTTGTTTTTTTGATCGGTAATCAATATGATGCTGGCGGGTTTCGTACTCAGATCATTAGTATCATCACCTAATGATTTTACCACTGTACTACAACTATAGTGACACCGGCAAGAATAGTCAAAGTTGATGCGACTTTATTACTGCCTTTTGAGTTTAAGAGTTTTGTTACTTGTTTTAGGTTACATGTTTTAACTGTCCTAATCATCTGTTAGTCAAAGCATAGTCAAAGTTGATGCGACTTTATTATTGCCTTTTGAGTTTAAGAATAGGTTACCATAGTGACACCGGCAAGAATAGTCAAAGTTGATGCGACTTTATTACTGCCTTTTAAGTTTAAGAGTTTTGTTACTTGTTTTAGGTTACATGTTTTAACTGTCCTAATCATCTGTTAGTTTTATCGGAGAGTAAAATGTAAACAGATAAATACCAGTTAGGGTATTGGTTTTAGGGTATATCAGAGCGGCTACTAAAAGTTTATGAAAGTAAAAGTTTACGAAAGTGAGAGTAAAAGTTTATGAAAGTACTCTTGTTTTGGTATATCTGTGCCACCTTGATAAGAGCCCTAGTAAGGTTCTTATCAGTTGGTATTTCAGAGCCGCTACTAAAACTTAATTGATGTCTAAGAAGAATGAAGCTATGGAGAAACATCTACAAAATCTCACTAGTCAAATATCTTCTATGGCTGAATCTAGCAGTTGACCGGTAAGAGTGTTAGACGCAAGAGAGTCGGCATCTCCACATGTGAATATTGGATCTAATGTTAGGAGACAAATTGATCTAATGGAACCGATCTTGAAGGTTGGATACATAAAGCTGAACTATATTTTGAATTTTATGAAACACCACTGCTATAACATGTTCAAATTGCAGGTTTCCATTTAGAGGGTAAGGCTTTATAATGGCATAAATGGATGAAATCAGTTGAACCAGTCTAATCTCGGGTAAGATTTTCAACTGCTTTGTTAAAACGATTTTGAAGAAATCGTTATGATTTTCCGGCTACATCACTTCCAAAGCTAAGCCAACCGAGTTCTCTAGCTGAATACCAAGATGAATTTGAAAGATTATCAAATATGATGACAGAGTTATCTGAGGATTTCTTGATTAGTTGCTATCTGAGGATTTCTTGATTAGTTGATATATTGGAAGTACAATCAATTAACCCATTAACCATGGTGACAACAATTGGAGTTGCTAGATTACAAAATGATAAGTTGGCTTTAACTAAAGGTTAATGGAATTATCAGAAAACTCATGTGGTTACAACTCAACCTTTAGCTATCAAAGCAACACCACAAGCTACCAATTAACCCCCTATTGAACGGTTAACACCTGAGGAAGCTGCTGCTAGACGTGCAAAAACTTATCACTGCAATGAACGCTTCGAGGGCATCGTTGCAAGAAACAAACATTGTTCTGGATTGAAAGAGAAGATGAGAACTTTGATGAGGCATAACAAGAGCTTAGTGATGATGCAAATGGCGAGGAAATAGCAGAAATATCACTTCATGCGTCAGCTGGGTCAGACACGCCTCAAACAATGTGTGTGCAAGGTGAGATTGAACGGTTACCCATTACCATATTAATCAATACAGGAACTGTGCATAATTTCATTGATCCGTCAATTTCTAGGTGTGTGAACCTCAAATTTGTTAAGGATACTCGATTTGATAGAAATAAACGTTTATTTTCGAACTCATTCCTTTTGAAACATTATTATTCTCCAACATTTTATTTTCAAACTTCATAAAACAAAAATTTAAGTGGAAATTAAATCATAATTTCCTGACAGACTTCACAAATATCCCTAATAGCAAATCGAAATTTCTAACAAAATCATAATTTATATGATTCCTCATTTGACATTCTCTCTAACTTTCGTTCTTTTTTCTTTCTTACAACTCAGAAGATCTTAATCATTCCCACCACCACCATCTCTGCCGCTTCCTCCACCACTATTATCTCGATCGTCTCCATCATAAACAACACCACCATCTTCGTCACTTCCGCCACCACTATCATAAAGTGATTAGAAATCTTTCGGTTTCAAAATAAATTCCAGAAAAACATTCGTGAGTTTCGAAAACCTAATTTCGTCGATTTCATATCGAATTTCTAACTTGTTTCATGATTAAAGCATAGGTCTATAACTATCTCGTCTCAATCTTTGTTTTGCAATAAAATTTCGAAGAAAAAAAACCAATTTTTCTAGGGTTGTTGTTTCCAGAATCTGAGAAAAGTTTGAATATGGAGTTTTTGATGAAACATCGATGAAGGAGATCAATAAATGGAGTTTCTAAGCTTGTACAGATGGATAAGAGTGAGTCAACATTTTGGGTGAAATATTGAGAATGTAATCGCAAGTGGGATTGAAGCTACAGATTACAGTGTGGTTGGGGAGGAAATTCAAAGGCATGGAGTTTCTGCTGAGTTGATGTGGAATTCGTTTTTTCATATAGTGATTAAAAGGATTGGAAATGGGTTTGATTTGCTGCAAGATAACGATGGAGACGCGGTAGTGATTGTTTGGCAGCGAATAAACATATGGTGTTGCGAATCTGTGTGTTGCAATGGTGTTTGTTACCGTGCTGTTATGGGATTTCTGGCTAAATGGCTGGATATGCACTGGTGTTGATAATTAATTACTCGAGTTAATGGTGTTGAAGTTTTTGTTGTTTATGAAGCTACAGGTGATGATCAATTGTTGTTGTTTATATGTTTTTATGGGATCAATTGTTGTTGTTGACCCAATTTTTATGGGATCTTGTCATGTTGTTGACCCAATTTTTTATGGGATCAACTACTGTTGTTGATCCTTTCAACTCCTATTGTTGGCAATATTTCCTTGGACAAGTATAATCATGCTTGTAGTTTAAATCAGGTAAATTTCTTCCAATGCTGAACTTGTGGTGCAATGGTAGCATGACTGACTCCATGTCAGATGAAGCGTGTTCGACTCACGCCAAGTTCACTCCATTTACATGGATCAACTTCTATTGTTGATCCCTTTTTTTTTGGATCAACTACCGTTGTTGATCCCCTAAATTGGATCAACTTCTATTGTTGGTTATATTTTTATTTGGATCAAATACTGTTGTTGATACAAAACCAGTGGTGGCGGCGACGGACTAGTGGTGGTGGAGGACTGGTGGTGGTGTAATGGTGGTGGTGGAATATTAGTGGTGGTGGCGGTTGGTAGGTGGTGGTTGTTGAATGGTGGTGGTGGAATGGTAGTTGAATGTTGGTGGTGGTGGTGCTAGTGGTGGTGGTGAAGTGATAGAGGAAGAAATTTGTTCCATTTTGAAATAAAGAAAAATATTATATTGGTGAGGGTATTAATGTAATCTAATTTTAAATGGATAAGGTTATTAAAAAGTTGATATATTTATTGTTGTATAAGGATATATTTAATGGGTTTCGAAAGTAAGGACATATAAATAATGTACCAAAAATTAAAATCGTGGAAATTTTGCGTCAATTTTACCATACCGTTCCCAATTACAGCTTATCTGAACGAGTGTTGGGTGATGGCCCGTCTCAGTGAACACATACTTATGATAAAAACCTATACATTCCGAGTATAAATTAAGATTTCTTTTTGTTTCCCATGTTGATTTAGACCATACACAGACAATTTATAAGAAATTAGGCGCTTCGTCATACTCATGCTTTGATGGTTCAGCATGAACAATGATTGGTCAACCAACAATGTTTGGAAATCTTTTCCGCTTGGCTACAATTTGAACTAAACTTTGGCTATAACGCGCAATATACTTTGATGCTTTTAGTTGCCATGGTCAATAGTGTACGAAGTAGATTATCTAAATAGTATTTTCACCCTATAACATAGTTTGATTAGGTATCAAACTTTCTTATCCCCTAAAAATAGTCACACAAACCAAGAATTTTAGAAGAAGTTCTAAGCATTTGGGCAGCGGGTGTGGGGCGAAGCCTCGTCACACCAAATCAACAATTCCGACCGGCCCCTATGCGTAGCATGGTTAACACAAAGCCTTACGAAGACCTCATCGACAAAAAGAGAATCCAAAATTCCCGACATCTTTGATATCGGTTCACCTTTTACTAGTGATCCTACTTGTATCATCTCAAGGAAAGATCAAGGTAAAAAGACAAATGATCTTTGGCAGAAATCCTTAAAGGAAAACATGAACGGAGGTTTTGATATTCGTCGTAAGCCTGACAAAGCTTACTCCAATACAACCTAGTTGTATTTTGATTGTGAACCCTTATTTTTTTGTGCTCGGTTTAAATAAGATGAGGAAACACGTGAAACAAGAACACAAGTTTATGTTTATATCAGATAAGTATGACTAGTAATGGATGACTGCGAATCCACATCGTCTATGTCCATGTTAACACCGATTTCCGGTTTTTAAGGTTTCTACAATTTTTGGTTTCAAAGAAGAAATCATTACTCTATGAAAAATATCTTCTTCCTTATTTTGAAATTTTCGGACAAAGATTCTATCATGAATTTTAGCAAAAAAAAAATACATATCCTTTTGAATATTTTTAGCAAAAAAAAATATACATATCTTTTTGAATATTTTTTGAGAAAACTCCATTACTATTTTCGGTCCGGAAATATCTAAAGACTTAAAAGCCTAAACAAATAAAGCTCCCTTGTTGAACGAACCCTCACTTCCTATTCGCCGAAATAAGGTTTTTCTGAGTTTTGTGAAACAAGTGTTTTGGTAAGGACACTTGGCGACGTATGATTGGTTTAAAAATTACAAAATCAAGAAAACGTAACTTACCGCGTTTGAAATTTTATGGAAGCCCAAATTTAATTCGGAAGTCGAGTACCAATATGACTCTTTTCTCCAAATTAATATATAAATGAAAAGAAAAAATATTTCACATATATTTCTGCGAAAATAAAAAAATAAAATATATAAAATCACATCTTATAAAAAATACATCGCCACGAGGCGGGGCTTCGCACACCAAGCTAAAAAAAAATGACCGATGCACTGGCACAAATCAACAGTGGCTTTGAGCATGCCCACTATAACAGTATAACCATCGAAAAACCTGTTGAATCCATTAAGGTTTTGACCATGCCTCCGGTAAAACTAACAAAGTCTCAATGCCGGACCAAATCAATAGTGGTGGAACAATATTCTTTATCACATCATTTTCTCTCACCTATTTAGTTTTTCTCTCCAATTTAAAATTAATGGCGTAACTTCTAAAATATAGGTCAAATTTTAATAAAATTTATAGTTTTGGAAAGAGCTCAAAAATCTCTATAAAACAAGATCCATTGTTAATATGAAATTCGAAAAAAAATAAATAATAATTTTAAACCAGGCCGAGGGTACTATGCGCTGACCAAATCAACAGTGGTGGAACAAAACTTTTGCGCGGTCAAAAGAAAAACTCCTCTATTGTTAATGCAAAGACTCTCATCTAAAAGAGAACGTTACCTACGACTACATCAAATCTATTCTAGGTTTCTAACTTATCAACAAAGAACAAGATTAGCAAATTGAAACTTAGAAGTACAACTAAATTTTCAACCCAGATCTCGACAAGTGGACAAATCTGAAGATTCTCAACAATACACTCTTAACTTCATTCAGTCATGTGTATCCATTATAATCATGTTAAATCAAAAATGAATTTTCACATCCTCTAGGGGGGAAAGAAAGCTAGGATTCACGATAAACATCCATAGGAATATATGTTTATATCAAAGTTACAGTGTCATAATGCTGGTAAGTACTAAAGAATGCTGGTAAGTACTAAACATTGGAAGTACTACATAAATCTGGTAAACTGATCATAAACCAAAATAAGCTACTACGTTTTAGTTCTTTTTATGAAGCAAGCTAGTACATTTAGAGACGATATAGTAACTAATTTAAAAAGGATAATAATAATAACCTGAACTGTTCACAAACACATATGCCGTATAGCCGCCGTCTGTGTTGAAAGTTAATTTGTCAAAACCATCCTCGTCAACTCTTGTCACTCCCTTTGGTACGAAGGTCTGCATAGAAAGGAAGTCCTCCCCTTGACAATGCAGCTGATAATCCATATTAGGGTAACAAAGCTTGTCAGCACCAACATCGGGGATGTGCGGGGCTTCTTTCATCTTAGCTTTAAATAAATTTCCATACACGGGGACTACAAGATCAAGTTTTTTGGAATGCAAGTGGTAAACTTGAAGTTTTTCCCCAGCAAACCAGTAGAGTAAAATCTGATCAGAGAAACTGAAGATACAAGTACGAGGGATAGTAGTGCTGCCAAAGCAAAAACAGCAGGATCCAGTGTCCTAATACCAATATAGCTCATGCCATGAGAAGTCATACGAACATCGAGACTCTCCTGCTTAACCCACACTTGCTTGACATTATCCTTTAATATGTACATATGAACTTTACAACAACTAGTACTATCGTGATGATCCCGACAACGACGATGACAATAATCATCACTCCCATTACCAAAGCCTTTTTCTAGACTTGCAATACAAGGATATCCTTTGAACTCCAGAAGATGAGGATAATCAACAAGCAACTGCTTCTGCTGCTCATCCGCAGGACTTTTAGTTGGGAGCCGGATGAACTGAAACTTTTCATCATGGAGATTGAACAGTAGTAACATCTCTATCTCCATCTCATTGTTATTGTCATTAACATTATTATGTTCGTCTCCTCCTTCTCTAGCCATAGTTGCCACTATCTTCCAAACTAAACATCCACTACTACTATTACAAAAGATTGCGGATTTGTCACTACTCGTTGCTGCTTTAAGTCGGATAATAGGATGACCATGGTATGATACTGGCATGCTTGTAGTGACTTCTCTCCAAAATTTAGTTCCCAATGTATATACAACAAAGTTAAGCTGCTTCGGAAAAGTACGAAGAATACTTACCAACTTGTATTCGCTTGCTAAGGAATCAAATCCAAATCCGTTACAGATGATTTGGTCAAGGGAGATACGTTCCCCACAGATGGTATTTGGACAGTAGATATGGAGACGATCACCATTAGTTGGTTGCAAAATCTGGTAAGAAGGTCTTTTCTTATCTAGAAATAAAACACAGGGGAAACCATTACAGTAACCAACCAGTTCACATTTTGAGCCATGAACAAGACCAGCCGGTAACTTCTGAAATTTTAAAACATTGGCATGGTTGAAAATTCCAGTATCTATTCTAAAAAGCTGACTCTGAAGTTTACCCTTACCAGTATCATCAGCCCCTACCCTAACATTAAGAAGATTAAAGATAAGATTGGGTTGTTTTTGCGATTGAAGAAAGTGAGCATAAGTTAAGTGCTTGTCAATATGAATGGAGTGATACCAGAGTTTAGAGACGGCACCACAACGCAGAAGTGTCCAAGGTGGAACCTTGGTTAATATTTCCTCCATAATGAAATCATGTTCAAAGTACTTCTTTTTTCTATATGGTCTTTTAAGCCTTCACTATTTTTGGTGTTGCTGTGATGGTGGACTTGGTAGTTCTACTTATATCACCACAAGAAACTAGGGTTTTTTTGCTCATTGTCATAACTTAAGAAAGTTTATGTACTCCTACTGCTAATGATAATTGGTACTGGTATTGGTACTGGTATATATAGTATAAACTGATAAGCAATCTAGAAGATCCAAGGAAGCGCGTAAAGATCTGAAATAGAAGCTCAAAAGGGCTAGGAAACTACTAGTAAATTCTGATTCTACAAATTTCTAAGAATTGAGATGATGATTTACAAAATCGGACTAAGAAACGAAGAGCAGATTCCAAATCTAGCTCTCTGAGCAATAAAGTGAGAGAGATTACCTGGGTTGTGAAGTAAAGAAGAAATTCCAGCTTTTTTGCCCCCAATTCTATGACTTATGTGTATTCCTTTGGTTATCAAAGAACCCTATATTTAGATTAAAATTAGCGATATTTTGTTTTTGGTACTCAGGTTTTGTCCAACTTTAGAATTTGATCTAACATTTGTCCAGCGTTGAGTTTGGTACTTGGAGTTGACGTTGACCTGCATTGACCGTATGAAATCTAACTTAAATTATTTTAAATTACTTTTGATTAACTTTATCATTTAATATATTTATGATTTGACAATTTTACCCTTCTATTTTGATAAATGTTGAGATACCATATTCACTCTTTATTTCCCTTTTCGTCTACTACAGAGAAGAAGAAACTTCCTGAACTTGCAGCCGTTGGAATTGATGGTGATTCAAATCTATAGTAGTTCATGTTTACAAGAGTATGGGAGATGGTGAAGATGAATTGAAGAATTGGTAGATAAATCACAGATGTGTATATATCCGCATACCCTTTCTTGAGTTTAGCTCTCATAACTACCAGATTTGAAGATGGGTTTATATCAGAGATGAGTTTAATTGATAAAAAAATTAATTAGTTCTACTGGTTGTTTATTAATTGAAGAATTGGTGCAACAGATTATTCTAGAGTTTGAAGAAGTTAGGTCTGAAAAATTGAGGGATTGTGGATTCTGCCGAGTGTTGCTGGTGGTGTTTGAAATTGACAAAATTGGAGAAGAATATGATGATGCTGTTGGATCAAATCAGAAGATGGAGGATAAAATTACCTGACAAATCAATATCAGAGAAGTAGAAATTACCTGAGGCAAGTGAAATCAACACTTCACTCGGGATAATTGGGATTTTATGGGTCATATCATCTCGGTATGTATATGATTTTAGATCTTGTTCAATTTTATTTGGTTTAAGTTCTCAAGAGAAAAGTCATGTTCGATTTTCAGTACTCAGTGACAATGTCTATTTGTCAATTGTTTATGGACGTGCAACATCTATTTAGTTGTTTCTTAGTTGCGTACGTACATACTGTTGACATATAGAAGAATGAAAATTTGAGTTATAGGATAATGGATTGGTCAAAATTGATTGATTTTATGTTTGGCAGTGTTCTAGAAAAAGAACATATGAATTATTCGTGGAGTATGCTGATAGTTTATAAGTTGATTGAGAATCCTTGAACAATAGTGAATGATGGGTTGTGATTGCATCAGTTTGATTAGTTTTTAATGTTCTTAATTCATACTTTTAAATGATTTTATTGGTTCATCAATTGTAGTACAGAGTCTTGGAGGCGAGTGTGGTTGCAGAGTTGTGAAGGGAAAGACGACGACGTAGAAAAATTATTAGGTCAAGGAAAATGTTGAATCATGACCGTAGGATTAATGGATATATACCTTAGTCATTGGATGCTTGGACCATATTAGGGATATAATTGTAAACTGATATAATTTATTTTTTAAAATTAATTAAAATCTAATCTTAAACGGTCAACATAGGTCAACGTCAATTCTAAGTACCAAACCCAAAGCTGGACAAATGTTAGACCAAACTCTAAAACTGGACAAAACCTGAATACCAAAAACAAAATAACCCTTAAAATTAACTGGGTTCCTTATAGAAGTCTCTCTAGCTAGGGAATTTTGAGAAAGTGCCCCTCTAATAGTATGCCCCTTTAATACTATGCCCCTGATATTTGAAATTTTTCCAAAGTGTCCCAAAGTTTAGTTGTTTTTTTTTTGTTTTGAAGCAAGAAATGCATTGATTAGATTTCAGTGTTCACAAATTTAGCATCTTCCTGAACTTGACATAGAATTTGCTCAGGGATGGATAATATAATTATAACCGAACACTGCTAAGACAAGAAACTCTAGCTAGTTTTGCCAATGTATCTGTTATTTTATTTTTTTTTCCTTAGGCACAAAACTACAATGCCAGGAACTATTATTAGCAAAAATATTTCTAATGTCCAAAAGCATGTTTCTAATTCTCCAGTCTATATTGAGTTTTTCTTTGTTCATTGCGTCTACAACTAGTTGTGGATCCGGCTCAAAGTCTACCTTCTCCAGATTCATTTCTTTAGCCCATTTCATTGCTTCCCATATACCTTTGCATTCCACTTGCTCTGGACTCAAAACTGCTTCTAGGTAGATACATTTGGACCCCCTGTGAGTACCTGCAAAATCATGAACTATAAGACCAGTGCCTCCAGTTTTTAGATCATAATGAAAAGAACCATCAGGATTAATTTTATATGTATATAGAGATGGTGGAGACCAGTGCAGATTAAATCTACACTGTTTTATGACTTGAGGGATCAAACTAGGAGGTTTTTCTGAAGAAGAGAAATCTCTAACTTGCATCTATGAATAAATGCATCAACTGCAACCTTCCAACCCTTGAAAACAGTGTCACATCTGGTAGTCCAAATGCACCAGGCAACTATTGCTATCTTGCAGATTTCCTCTGGTGGAACCTGATGAGTTGTCAGCTTATCAAACCAACTGCAGAACCATTCAATAATACTGACATCTGGCTGGATATGAATTCCAAGAACAACAAACCAGACTGCTTTAGAAGTATTGCAGTGCAGAATACCATGAGAAGATGTCTCCATTGTTTGAGCACATAAAGGACATGTATAGTCTCCATTTTGAATAACATAAACCAGCTTGTCTCTGGTTTGGAGAATATCTTTAACGCACTTCCATAGAAATTGAGCAATTCTTGGCATCAAAGGGAGTTTCCACAACATTTTATAGATTCCTTGCATTCTGTGACTAACTGATTGACCAATATTTTTCTCTTCAAACATATTTCTGTATGCAGATTTCATAGAAAACAATCCATTTCTTTCAAGGGTCCAAACCAACCTGTCTTCATGCTGTGGATGAATAAAAATACTGAGAATAAGCCTTGCTACTGGGGTTTCAAAAAGAGAGTAGATAAGATCATAATTTCATCCTCCTGAGTCTGAGAATAGTTGATGAACATAGTATAATTTTGATAATTAGTGGCACCTGATTTAGGTGAAGGTGGTACTGACAAATCTGGAATCCATCGGTAACTCCATATTTGAATTTTGTGACTATCTCCTATGCTCCAGCAACTATATTTCTAGATAAATTGTAGTTCTGAGCTCATACTTATCCAAGACCAACTTGAGTTTGGATTATCTTTTATATCAAACATCTTTCCATCTGAAAAATATTTGGCTTTAAGAGAAAATGCACAAAACGAAGTGGTATCAGTGCATAGTCTCCAAGCAGATTTTGCAAGAAGCGCTCTCTCGAAGAGTTTAAGGTCTCTGAATCCCAGACCACCTTCTTCTTTAGGTTTACTAAGATGTTTCCATGAAATTGCAATCTCGACTTTATTAGTCTTCTTCTTTCTCCAAAATTTCTGTTGTGATGAGTTTAGACTGCTTATAGTGGAATCTGGTAACTTGAAAGTTATCATATGGTGAACTGGAAGTGAATTTGTATCATTCCTAACCATGATACATCTACCATCTTCAGAGATATTATAGAAGTCCATATTGAGAGTCTTGTGTCCATTTTTTTCTATGAGATTAGAAAATGGGATCTTCTTGTTTCTACCAATGAAGAAAGGTAAACCCAAGTAATTTTCATCTGTAATATTCAACTTCCTGACTTGAAAAATACCACTGATTTGTTGACCACATGAAGGACTTGTTTTCTTGCTGAAAGTGTTAGAGCACTGCTCGGTCAAACTCGCATGCGTTGCTATCTCAAGCATGTTTGTCAATGTTAGTGATCAAAACTATAAGTCTTGATTTCTAGTCTCTCATAGCTAAGTCTCGGACTAGGATAGTAAGTGTAGTTGAGCTCAAGGACTTCATGGCGATTCATCATACAAGTAGAAGGACTACTCAAGGAACCGGTGGAACTTCTCGACAAAAAGGTATTTGGAGACTTGAACTTATCTGTCACTAAAAAGTCTATCTATTATATCTCCTACTCTTTGAGACAAAAGTCGTATGCTATACATATAGACTAGATTATACACATTTGGTATTTCGAGCCGAGTATACTTCGCCTATCTATATCTCGAAATATGTGTTGGTAAGCTTTTCGCGACCAAGTTTATCTTTACCTAGTGATGAAAGTCATGAATGTTTCAATCACTTTGAAAATTTCTTTGACAAGAAATGGTGTATCAACTGTATAACGTCCTCTAAGAATGTTTCAATTATTGGAATGAGAGTTTAGATTACATAACCAATGTATTCCTTGAACCGAAGTTCTCGAACTTTGTTGATCAAGAGAACCGGAAGTATGGCAAGTGCCAAGTCCGCGAACTCAGTCTGCGAACTGCCGAAGTTCTCAAACCCGAGAATTTCTGCCGGAGTTGACAAACTACTTGCGTGAGCCAAGTCCGCTAACCCGGTCCACGAACCGGCGAAGTTCTCAAACCCGAGAATTTCTGCTGGAGTTTGTAAACTCTGTCCGGTGTCTTAAGTCCGCGAACCTAGTCTGCGAACTTGAGAAGGTTATATATCTAAAGATGATCTCTGAACTTAATCTTAAAAGACTAAGGAATGCTTTTGCAAACCGTGACTATTAAAGTTCATGAACCAATTATTGTGAATCAAATCATCTTTGCTTCAATTGTGTCTTGTGTAGTTACATAAGATTTCCTTGCAATTTAACAACTCTCTTAACTAGTTCATTTGAGTCATTTGAACTAGTTATGGTGAAGAAGAACATGGTTGGTATGAAATGCTCTTATGGTTAACCTTTTTGGTAAACTATTGTTGAACCAACAATGTACATGTTTGGGTGCGGTTAACAAACCTAGAAGCGTACAATCATTTGTGTATGACAAGCTAAGTTTTCGATCTAACGGTTGAGAAATATTAACCTAAATCTAAATCAGGTTTTCATCTAACGGTGGATATTGATTGCTTTGTAACTAAGGCAAAACCCTGATTTGAAAGACTATATAAGGGGACATCTAGCAACTCTGCAAAACTAATCCCCACACCTTACGTGTGCTACTAGTTTGCGTGCTAGAGTCGGTTCTCCTTTAACCTTTGGTTTTCTTCTTCTAAAACCAGGTTAACGACTTGAAGACTTCATTGGGATTGTGAAGCCAGACCGATACTACTTTTATCGTAGTTGTGTGATCTGATCTTGCATCTTCTATCGTAATAGTACAATCATATTGATTGGCTATAGATTGTTTGATTTCTCCGATAGGCAAGATATAAAAGTAAGCACAAACATCTTCGTCTCATTGTTTGTGATTCCATGACATTTTGTTTCGCTATCGTTCGATTAAGATTGTTGTGAGGTGATTGATTAATCTAGGCTGTTCTTCGAGAATATAAGACCGGATTATCAATTGGTTCCTGTTCACCTTGATTATTATCAAAAGACGGAACAAAAACTTTAGGGTTTTTCTGTGGGAGACAGATTGATCCTTTGATAGACTTTTCTGTGTGAGACAGATTTGTTTATTGTTAAAGCCTGCGATTCTGGGTCGTAGCAACTCTTATTTGTGGGTGAGATCAGCTAAGGGAATCAAGTGCGCAGTATCCTGCTGGGATCAGAGGTGTAGGGAGTACAACTGTACCTTGGATCAGTGGGAGACTGATTGGGGTTCAACTATACTCCAGTCTGAAGTTAGCTTAAAGTAGGCTAGTGTCTGTAGCGGCTTAATACAGTGTGTATTCAATCTGGACTAGGTCCCGGGGTTTTCTGCATTTGCGGTTTCCTCGTTAACAAAATTTCTGGTGTCTATGTTATTTCAGTTTCCACATTATATTGTTTATCTATATAATTGAAATAATACAGGTTGTGCGTGTAGATCATTAATTGGTATAATCCAACCTTTGGTTGTTTGATTGTCGTTGATTGATCCTTGGACATTGGTCTTTGGTACCGTCCAAGTTATTCCTTGTGTTTAATTAGGACTCGTTGATTTCTATTAGCTTGAGTAAATCAAAACAAGAAAGAGATATTAACTCCTTGAGATACTTTTACCTAGATTGAGTTTGACTGTCTAGTTGATTCTCTAGAAAGTATTTCGGAGTTAGTCCATACAGATTGCTAAGCGAAATATTGGGTGGTGTTGTTAGACCCCCGCTTTTTCAGAAAGTAAACAGTTGATTTGTGAAAATTAATTAGTTGACCAGAGCAAAGACTGAAGTCCTCAATAACTTGTAGTAACTTGTTAGCTTGAGAAAGATTAGCCTTACAAAACATTAGGAAATCATCAACAAACAATAAATTATTTATTTTGGGAGCAGATCTTGAGATTTTCATACTTGTAAGTTGTTTGGTGTTTTCAAAATGGTACAATTGTCTTGAAAAGGCTTCCATAGCAATGATAAATAAATAAGGAGAAAGTGGATCTCCTTGTTTAATTCTTCTTGTTGGCTTGAAGGTGACCATTAATCATAATCTCAATAGACGTTGTACCAATGCATTGTTGTATAAGATGGCAGAATTTTGCATAGAAACCAAACTGTTTTAGAACCTCAATAAGAAAGTCCCACTCTAGCCTTTCAAAAGCCTTAGACATGTCCATTTTGAGAGCTAAATGGCAAGTTCTACCTCCTTTCTTTTTCATGGCTTTCACAAGTTCTTGAACAAGATAAATATTCTCTAAAATAAGTCTTCAGGAACATATGCAGACTGCATTGGAGATATGATATCAACCATGTGTTTCTTGAGTCTAAGAGCAATTATTTTGGATATTAACTTGTAGATAGTGCTGCAAAGAGCTATAGGCCTGAAGTCTTCTGGTTTATGAGCTCCACTGAATTTAGGAATTAGTGAAATCCTAGTATTATTGATCTTATTGAGCATATAACCTGAGATAAAGAAAGCCTTAACCATTTTGCAAACATCTTCACTCATTATTTGCCATTGAGTTTGATAAAATCCTGGTGGGAATCCATCAGGTCCTGGGCTTGACCAAGTTGCATTGTTAT
This sequence comes from Papaver somniferum, assembly GCF_003573695.1. Classification (NCBI taxonomy): domain Eukaryota; kingdom Viridiplantae; phylum Streptophyta; class Magnoliopsida; order Ranunculales; family Papaveraceae; genus Papaver; species Papaver somniferum. Next base: position 56,475,598 of record NC_039367.1, read on the forward strand.
GAGAGCTTCATAAATTTCAACATCATCTGGAATCTTTATAAGTGCCTCATTATTTTGCTCAGTAATACATGATGGTATATGCTGGAGAAAATTGAATGGATAAGCTGGATGGAAGTAGAGCTAATTTGCTTGAAGTGTGTGACCAAAACAGTTTCTATAGAGTTCTATCTTGACACCAAGTTCCATCAGAAGCCTGTAAAGAATCAATTCTGTTTCTAGATCTTCTTTGGTTTATTCTTATATGAAAATATTTGGAGTTCCTTTCCGTATCATTATAAAAATGGTCTCTGGATTTTTGCATATTTGAACTAGCTTGGATCTCACTGAGGCTATCAATTTCAATCTCAAGTTTCTTGAATTCTTCAGTGTTACTACCCTAAAAATTTGTAGCTTGAAGTTGAGCCAAATCTTCTTGGAGATAAGTGATACTTTCTTGAATGTGACCAAAAGTTGCTTTGCTCCATTTAGAGAGAATATATCTTGTATTAGAAAGCTTATCAGTTGAGAGGAAAGATGCAGAACCTGTAAGATTAGTTTTCCAAGCAGAAAAGATTTCATTTTTACAAGTATCATTCTTCAACCAGTGTTCAAAAAATTTCCAGCATTTACCTGAGGTACTAGACTTGTTATACAAAGATAACAAAATATGGGCATGATCTGAGCCTTTTATAGGAAGGTGAAGAAGTTTAGCATCTGGATAATTAAGGATCCATTCACTGTTAACTAGGGATCTATCTAGTCTAGATTTTATTTTACCTGTACCATGAGTATTGCTACTCCATGTAAACATGTTTCCACTATAGCCCATATCATGTAAATCAGAGTCTCTTATAATTTCTAGGATGTCAGGAGCAGTGGGTTCCGTATTTGTATTCCTTTCATTAAGATTCATAGTAATTTTTAGATCACCTAGAAGAACCCCAGGGATTTTAACAGAAGTGCTAAGATCATGAATATATTTCCACTGACTAGGTTGATCATTCTTATAAGGAGTTCCATAGACACAAGAGAGAAACCATTCTCCTCTACTGGGATCATTTTTAACAAGCGCATGAAACATATTACATAGGAGTTTAAAATTTCAAGATAAAAACCATCTTTCCAAAGCAAGATAATACCACCAGCATGGCCAACAGACGGGACATAACATTTGTTAGCCATCTGGATAAAACTGGTAATGTTTAAGATTCTATCATCATTAATTTTTGTTTCAGACAAAAATATAATGTCAGGGGAATGAGTTTTAATTATGGAAGCTAAATACTCCTTTGTGTCTTTGCCCGGTATACCATGGCAATTCCAGCTAAGTATTTTCATATTTGGTTGAGAACTAAAAAGGGTTAACTTGATACACAAGTTAATGCTAGAGTGGCGAACGGAAAAAAGTAATGCAATGTGTAGATCAAACAAAGCCTTACTAATGACACAGTAATAAATGCTGAAAGGAAACTTAGAAGAAAATAAAATAGAGGAGAGTATACCAGATTATTAGAGGCCTCATTCATCTCATGGGAATTCTCCCTCTCTCCTTCATTTCCTTCCTTAACAAGATCATGTTCCATATCATCATTTCCATTAGTGGATGGCGGAGTACCAGTATTACTTTCCATGAATTCACCCTCACTTTCCTTTTCATTATGATCTCTTCTGGTTCTTTTATTATTCCTTGTTTCATTCTCTTGTTGTTGTTCTTCAATATGTGCTTCTTCTTCTATTTTCTTCCTACTAGCTTCACAAATTCTCTCTAGCAAAATGTCAATGTCTTCACAAATCTCTACTTCATAAGCAGCAGCAAGCTCATGTAGATAGTTAATATATTGTTCATCAGTGAACCTTCCAATCATCAAACCGTCTGTTGTGTTAAGACATTCTTCTTAATTATGATCCACAGTATAGCATTTAGGGCAAAGATTGTGAGGTTTTTTCCCCAATGGGATCTAATCCAAGTAAAACCACCACCAACAGTATTCCACCAACCTCCCCTATGAAGAGGTTTAGTTAAATGAATTTTTATTCTTGCATTGATAGTATTACCAAAAGTTGGTTTGCAGTCTTCAGGTTTTGTTGAGATATTCTCTCCTAAATCTTCAATAGCTTCACTCACCACTTCGACAGAATGATGTTTTGGTAAGAGATTTTTGAATTGGACATCCCAGTCTTGATATTTGAACATCCAATATTTTGCAGGAAAAGCAGCATCATATTTTAGCAAGTTTAGATGACTTTTTGAACATTCCATGGACCACTTTTTAGGATAGTATTCATAGCTTCTTCAGTATGGAACTTAAACAGAAATATGTTTATGTCAAAAGCACGAACATCCTTGACCCTAGATCTATTCCAAAGAAGAATAAATTATTTTCACACAATCTCTGTCTTGACAAGATCTCCGGCGAAAACTTTTCCTATTAAGGTAGTTCCCCATTTATCTAGAGCTTTCGTAATAGCTGCCTTAGCACTAACTGCTCTTCTCATTTGTCTAGCACAAATATCTTTGATCTGGGTATTGTGCATCTTTCCAGTAATGGATGAGATCTGAGAATTTGATGAAGAGGCCATTGAGTCGAATGAGTTTGAATAAGATTTTGGTTGCAGTTGTTTTGTTCTATAAGAAGATGAAGAGGAGATTATATAACTAAAATTAGTTATAAGCGAATTATCTTTTACTTTTAAACAGGTAAAGAAGATTATCTGGTCATGACTAGGGCATTGATAAAAGATTATCTTTCCAAAAATAAACTATTTTGTTAGGTTGATGGAGTAACCAGTCCACAGAGTAATTATCGGCGTTTGATTTGGTGACCAACAGTTACGTGGATGTAAAGAGGGAAAGTTTGAACTTTTGAATTCTGAGAGAATCAGATCTAAAGAAAGATACTGTATCTTAGAGTAACTCGGAAGATCTACTAGTTGATACCTGTACTGATCCATGGTGTTTTCATTGAAATCATACACATGATAGAGAAAGTAATACTGGTACATACTTTAATAATCCATCATGAACAAGATGTGCTGCAATACTGCTTCATATTGAGTTGAGGATACTTGGAACGGTGATCTCCATACTAAAATAAGAAGGAGAGTGTTTGAGATTATAGTCCCAAACTGGATGATTCCCAAGATTTGATGAATGATATAGGCCCTGAAATTAGAAAATCATAGTTGAGTTAAAAGACATAGAAGATGGAAAATAAAGAAAGAAGAGAAGGAGATACCGTGGAAAGAAACCAAGATGTAAACTAATAGGATAAACAAAAACAGTAGCGAATAAAGACAATCATGATTTACCAGAGTAAAAAACTATGCATAGAGAATCAAGAGAGACAAAGATCAAATTCTAATGTAGAAATTTTCCTCACTGAGTTGACTCAGTGATCGCCCGATTCGCAGAGCTCCCAAACCTTGGTTATCTTCTTGTTTTTCCGTTTGAAATTCCCCCCAAATTTTAGTTTTACGTCCGAGGCCTACATAATTAGTCAAACATAGTTTAATCACCCAAAGTGAGACGAAAAATTACATAAATACATGGATGTACCCCTAAACCGAGAGGGGAAGATTCTCATTCATTTCAGTTCTTTTTAGCCGCTATTAAATAACCTCCTCCTCCATGCTTCCTCCTCCTTCACCACAGAGTCGATAAAGATGTTAGAGAAGAATCATTGATGGATAAATGGAAATAGATAATATAGTGGAAGCTTCATTTTGCATTAGGTATGTTATGCAGTAATAAATAGTTTGATCAGAGAAAACTCAAAGAGTAGAGTTTCATTGCATGAATCAGGATTACAACTGGCATTAAATAGTCAATTAGAATAACGAAAAAGCAAGAAAAAAAGTTAGTCAAATAGAGATGACAGAAACAAAAAAAGTGCATATAAATCACATAAAAGTGTGAAATACAGTTATTACCCTCCCACAAACTAATGAGAGGAGAGCACTCTCACTTTGTCCTTAAGAAATGAAAATTTAGGTGAAGATAATCCTTTAGTGAAAATATCAGCAACCTACTGAAGAGCGGAGATGTAAACTATCTGCAATCGCTTGATTGAAACAGTTCCCCAAAAAAGTGAAAATCCAATGCAAGATGCTTCATTCTGCTGTGAAATACAGGGTTTGAAACTAAGGCAATTAAACTCTTATTGTCACAAGCAATTGTGAGAGATACATGAAGAAATATGAAAGTCTTTGGGTAAGTCATAAATCCAAATCATTTCAGCAGCTGTTGAACCCAACGATCTTTACTCAGCTTCTGGAAGTAGTAGCTTGTTTCTTAGAAGATCGATAAATGGGATTAACACTAAATAAAACACAAAAACCACTTGTACTTTTCCTGTCATCAAAATTTTCTGCCAATCTGCATATGTACAACCATGTATACCAGTTAAACCTTTTGTAAAGTATAACCATGGCCAATAGTGCCCTTAATATACCTTAAGAACCTCTTGGTAGCCATCAGATGAACAAAAGTAGGACTGAGGATGTTGACAAATCTGGTTCAATGCAAAGCATATCTCAGGCCTGATCCATGTCAGATATTGCAGAGAACCCATTAAAGACATATACTCACTAGGATATGTCAGTAAGTCAGCATTTGAAGAACTCAGCTTAAAATTCTCAGGACAAGAGAGTTGCAAGGCTTCACACCAACCAAATTAGACTTATAAAGCATGCCAGGAGCATATATAGTTTGACAGACAAAAAGACATTTAAAATTTCTCCTAACACTACAAAAAAACCTTAAATAGCCGGCCAAAATCATCCAACTATAAGAAAAAGTGGTCATATAAGCTTAAGGCAACATTGGTGAAAAAACGGGGGCTAACAACACCACCCAGTATTTCGCTTAGCAATCTGTATGGACTAACTCCAAAATACTTTGCTAGAGAATCAACTAGACGGTCAGACTCAACCTAGATAAAAATATCTCAAGGAGTTAATATCTCTATCTTTTTTTTGATATTACTCAAGCTAATAGAAATCAGCGAGTCCTAATCAAACACAAGGAATACTTGGACGGTACCAAAGACCAATGTCCAAGGATCAATCAATATCAATCAACAACCAAAGGTCGGATTTCCAATTGATGATCACAAACGCACAACGTGTATTATTTCAATTATATAAAATATAATGCGAAAAAGAAATAACACAGACACCAGAAATTTTGTTAACGAGGAAACCGCAAATGCAGAAAAACCCCGGGACCTAGTCCAGATTGAATACACACTGTATTAAGCCGCTACAGACACTAGCCTACTCCAAGCTAACTTCGGACTGAACTATAGTTGAACCCCAATCAGTCTCCCACCGATCCAAGGTACACTTGTACTCCTACGCCACTGATCCCAGCAGGATACTACGCACTTGATTCCCTTAGCTGATCTCACCCACAACCAAGAGTTGCTGCAACCCAAAATCACAAACTTGATAATAAACAGAAAAGTCTATCAAAGGATAAATCTGTCTCCAACAGATAAACCCTAGATTTTGTTCCGTCTTAAGATATAAAATCAAGGTGAACAGGAACCAATTGATAATCCGGTCTTATATTCCCGAAGAACAGCCTAGATTAATCAATCACCTCTTTACAATCCTTCCTGACTACACAGGCGGTTTGTCGAGGAATCAAAAACAGTGAGACGAAGATGTTTGTGACTTCTGTATCTTGCCTATCGGAGAACTCTCACGAACTCAAGCCAATCAAAGATTGTACTCGTATGATAGAAGATGCAAGATCAGATCACACAACTAAGATAAAAGTAGTATCGGTCTGGCTTCACAATCCCAATGAAGTCTTTAAGTCGTTAACCTGGTTTTAGAGAAGAAAACCAAATGTTAAAGGAGAATAGACTCTAGCGAGCGCACTAGTATCACACAGACGTGTGGGTATTAGTTTTGCACAATGCTAGATGTCTCCTTTATATAGCCTTCAAATCAGGGTTTTGCCTTAGTTACAAAGCAATCCTTATTCAGCGTTAGATGAAAACCTGATTTAGATTCAAGATAATATTTCTCAACCGTTAGATTGAAAACTTAGCTTGTCACAAACACTTGGGTAGACGTTTACTGGGTTTGTGAAAACCATTCCCAAACGTGTACGTTTGTTCAACATAGTAACCCAAAAGGTTAACCATATGAGCATTTCATATTAACCTTGTTCTTCTTCACCATAACTAGTTCAATTGACTCAGATGAACTAGTTAAAGAGTTGTTCAATTGCTATGAGATCTTATGTAACTACACAAGACACAATTGAAACAAAGATGATTCGATTCGATTGAATCGGCTCATGAACATTATAGCCACGGTTTGCATAAAGCATTCCTTAGTAATTTAATGTTTCATGTTCAGATCACATCTTTATATCATAACCTCTTATGTTCACAAACAAGTTCGCGGACTTAAGTTCATTGGTTGAGTTTTCCAAACTCAGCAGAAATTCTCGGAAATAGAACTTCCGCCAGTTCGCGGACTGGGTTCGCGGACTTAGCAAACAAACGAGTTTTGGAAAATCCAGCAGAAATTCTCGGTCGAGAACTTCCGACAGTTCACGGACTGAGTCTGCGGGCTGGTTTCGTGGACTTGGCAAGCCAATTCCACAATCCTCCCGATTTCTCTTGATCAACAAAGTTCGAAAACTTCGGTTCAAGGAATACATGGTTATGTAATCTAAACTCTCATTTCAATCATTGATACATTCTCAGAGGACGCTATGTAGCCATTATTCACAGACCGATTCACGTTAGAGCAATTCTCAAAGTGATTGAAACTTTTCATGAATTTTGTCACTAGGTGAAGATAAACTTGATCAAAGCAAAACACTTTACCAACACACGATTTCGAGATAAAAGATAAGCAATGAATGCTCAGCTCGAAATGTCAAATGTGTATGATCTAGTCTATATAGCATACGACTTTTGTCTCATAAGAAGTAGGAGATAGAATAGATAGACTTTTGAGTGATAGATAAGTTAAAGTATCCACATACCTTTTTGTTGATGAAGTTCCACGGTTCCTTGTATAGATCTTCTTCGTTGTATGATGAATCGCCATGAAGTCCTTGAGCTCAACTACACTTTTCTATCCTAGTCCGAGACTTAGCTATGTAGGCTAGAAATCAAGACTCATAGTTTTGATCATTAACATTGACAAACATGCTTGAGATAGCAACGCATGCGAGATCGACCGAGCTATGCTCTAACAATCTCCCCCTTTGTCAATTTTAGTGACAAAACTATTAATACATATGGAATACAAAAAGATAAACTTTAGTGGCTCCTATTCCATAGTCTAATCTTCAACGTTCCCTGAAATCTTCGTCCTTCCAAGTACTCCAATGATCCAAAAGGTTGTGAGTTTAGCATCACCGTTGTTGAAGATCCGTAGCTATAACAATGAGAGAAATCGAGATTCTCGATCATTATTATACAGTGTCATAGTATTATTATGTAATATCAAAGTCCAATTGTATCACGACTTTAACAATAATACTACGGTGATATGTATCACTCCCCCTTAGTTAATACTCCATCTCGATCATGGAAATCACTCCCCCTTACACAATGATCCGAAAACCATATGTATTTGTAGTGTGAACTACATTATTTCTCCCCCTTTTTGTCAATAAAATTGGTAAAGGTACAAGAACGGGATCATGATGAAATTCCACAAGAGACATTTCATAGACTAAAAGAAAAATACATACCAACTTAATTTAGATGCAATCATAAAGCCGACTAAATGCATTCATCAAGGAGTTTTAAGATACAAGATAACCCCTATAAGATTCCACAGCCGCACACCCCGCAAGATATTACCATTAAGCACAAGTTCAAAAGAACTTTCCCCCATTTGATGTCATTCCCGAAAGAACAACAAGAGCGACCTTAATTTCGAAGGAAAAGAAGTATTTTTAAATTGGACACCAAAAACCATAGGAATGATTTTCCATATCCAAAGATCAACCAAATTAATCTCAAGTAAACCCATGATTAATTCGATTGAAAACACAACTAAATCAAACCACAAAAGTGATTAATTTAATTGAAAGTGCTCAACATAAGTAAACTTACGGAGCTACGACTAAGGTAATCATACGGAGATGACTAACTTAATCGTTCACATACTCAACATAAGGAAAACCTTACGGAATATACGACTACATTAACCAATAGAACATGATTAGTATAGCCGTTCGTATACTCAACACAAGAATTTGTGGAATATATGAAAACTCAACTAGATTAATTACAAGAGAACCTATAATTAATATAATTGGAATATAAACAACCAAACTAATCACCGAAGTAATCAATTTAATTATTTTGGGCTCAACATAAGAGAACTTATGGAACCCCGACTAAGTTCATCATAGAGTATGACAACCTTAATCGTACATGTACTCGACATAATAAAGAAAACTTATGGAGTATAAACTAAATAACCAAACTGGTTGATTAATTTAGTTCCTAATGCTCGACATATAGCATTTTTTGAAACAACCAAAAAGCCAATAAGAAAAATCTACTTAGTTGTATCGTGCTCAACATAAGACACACAATGGAGCCTTCACGGTAAAACATAGCAAGATGGATCAATGAAGATCAATACCGTGGATAACATACAAGGATCTATTCTATTTTCCATCATAACGATATAATAGACTTTATCCTTATCAAACAAAAGATATCATCCTATTTTCCATCAAATACATGATTGCATAGGCATAACTTTTTTAATTGTCAAAAGTCCATTCATCCTTTTATCAATATGAATACTAATTCATGAACGACTTTACTTTTGACGCAATATGGGACCTTCAATTTCACGGACGTAAACCAATACATATCTCATAAACAATTGCAATATCACAAAATCATAAAGATTAATACTGCAATAACAATCTTTGCCCTTAGAAGGTAAAATCAATCTTTTTCGCATGGATTTATACCAAGAGTGGTTACCAAAAGCGTATAAAAAGTTTTCCTTAACAAATAAGAACATACAAAGTCATTGAAGACTATGCACCATAGTTCACATGAGATGATTGTGAACACTCAAGAATATATAGCAATGTGAACTACTACCCATTCTCGAACTTCCTTCTTTGTGATTCACCAAGAACATCATTCTTGTAACAGCCACAAAATAAATTAGAATAGGATTTCTCCAAGAATCCCAGTGCCCAAGTCCAAGAGAATAGAACAAGTGCAACGAAACGGAGCAAACACTAAAAACACAAGAGACAGAACAAACCAATATTAACTCATCCAAATTCAATAATTCTCATCTCCATTTTGAAGGTAATTCAATAAGGAAGAGAATGCAAAAAGAATGAGGTAAATCCGAGTTCGGACGAAGAAGTTACGGCCAAAACAAGTTTACCGAATATCGACGTCAAGTATGCATACGGGTTTTCGAACTTAAACCCCTGGATTTTGATTTTGAATGCTGTTATGCATACTTGATATGTCTACCATGAAGTCCAAACATCCCGAACTATTATTTTCAAACCTACACATATAAGAACCTTAAACACAGATCAAGTTAGGCAGAAATGAACGATAAGCAAGGTACATGGATCATTATAATTACTCTAAGCAAATAAAAATACAAATATTGCTCAATTTTATAGACATACCTTTTTAGAAGAATCCAATCGAATTCTACAGCGTTACCAAACATTCAAAATCATCATACCCAACTTAATATGCATGCCCCAGTTCTTGTGCTTCCCTCGCCGTATACATAACAAGGCATTTCTTAGTGAGGATGCACCTTTCAACACAATCAAGTTGTGTTGAGGTGAACAATGACTTGCTCACCATGGCACCAAGAAAGAGTTTCTTTCCAACAACTCTTAAATATTGTAGTGTTGAGAAACACCCAAGGAACTGTTTTTATAAGTCTAACAAAGAACTTCAAGAGAACCAAAAAAGATTTGTGTTTATGATTTCTTGTTTTCCAACTTATAAAAAACATCTTCTGCAGATAGTTTTTAGTACTGCGAAGGGAAACTCTTTTGATAAAAAGAGACGTCCTAGATTCTTCATAAAAGAAGACAATACTACTATCTTGATAGGAAGTATCAGGAATTGAGCAATGAATCAATTCATGCTTTGAGGTGTTACACTCAGATGACTGAGATTTAAACTCCTCTTGTAATTCGTTTAGTTTATCACAACTAATTGGATTACGTAGAGGAGGAGCATTGCTCTCACTTATTAGTAAATAAATATCAACCTCAACATGAATATTATTCATCATAACTTGATTTAGCCTGTAAAGAGATTCTTGCTCTTTTTGGAGGTATAACTCAACATCAAGAGATAAGCTCCCAAGCTTATTTTCAAGCCCTGAAAACACTTCAAGGGATTTTAAACCTGATGGAGGCTTAGATAGAATTTCTTCTACAGATTTTATTAAATCAGTCATGGAACAGAATTCTGAAATCCCTGGATCTGGTGGTGCATTTATTGAGATAGCAATTCTGTCCATAGCGTCAGATCGCTATAAACACAGACTTTGTGATTAAACTCATCAAATGTTTCTTCATCTGCCATACGAAGGTTCTCCCAATCGGAATTAAGGTTTTGAAGCCTAGCTTCCTTTTCATTGGAGTTTCCTTCAAATACGGTTTCTAAGATATCCCAAACATCTTTAGACCTAGTGCAATTAGACACATGGTGTTGAAGACTTGGGGCAATGGCATGTATGATAGCATTTAACCCTTCAGAATTATGCTTTGCAGCAAGAATCTCGGCAGCATTATATTCACCAATATTCTTGGGAACAGTTTCGTCTCCAGCTGCAATAACGGGCGCATCATAATCATTCACCACATATACCCATGATTGAAAATCACGCGATTGAAGAAAAGCTCGCGTAGCAATTTTCCACCATAAGTAATTGAAGACTGGTGGTACGTTAATAGAGATAACACCTCTGTCCATAGAGTCAGATCGCTACAAACATAGACTGATGAGGTATTAAACGTGTTTGCCAGCTCTGATACCAATTGAAAAAACGGGGGTCTAACAACACCACCCAATATTTTGCTTAGCAGTCTGTATGGACTAACTCCGAAATACTTTGATAGAGAATCAACTAGACAATCAGAATCAATCTAGATAAAAGTATCTCAAGGAGTTAATATCTCTCTCTTGTTTTTGATATTACTCAAACTAATAGAAATCAGCGAGTCCTAATCAAACACAAGGAATACTTGGACGGTACCAAAGACCAATGTCCAAGGATCAATCAATATCAATCAACAACCAAAGGTCGGATTTCCAATTGATGATCATAAACGCACAACGTGTATTATTTCAATTATATAAAATATAATGCGAAAAAGAAATAACACAGACACCAGAAATTTTGTTAACGAGGAAACCGCAAATGCAGAAAAACCCCGGGACCTAGTCCAGATTGAATACACACTGTATTAAGCCGCTACAGACACTAGCCTACTCCAAGCTAACTTCGGACTGAACTATAATTGAACCCCAATCAGTCTCCCACCGATCCAAGGTACAGTTGTACTCCTACGCCTCTGATCCCAGCAGGATACTACACACTTAATTCCCTTAGCTGATCTCACCCACAACCAAGAGTTGTTGCAACCAAAAATCACAAACTTGATAATAAACAGAAAAGTCTATCAAAAGATAAATATGTCTCCCACAGATAAACCCTAGGTTTTGTTCCGTCTTAAGATATAAAATCAAGGTGAACAGGAACCAATTGATAATCCGGTCTTATATTCCCGAAGAACAACCTAGATTAATCAATCACCTCTCTACAATCCTTCCTGACTACACAGGCGGTTTGTCGAGGAATAACAAACATTGAGACGGAGATGTTTGTGACTTCTTTATCCTGCCTATCGGAGAACTCTCACGATCTCAAGCCAATCAAAGATTGTACTCGTATGATAGAAGATGCAAGATCAGATCACACAACCACGATAAAAGTAGTATCGTTCCGGCTTCACAATCCCAATGAAGTCTTTAAGTCGTTAACCTGGTTTTAGAGAAGAAAACCAAAGGTTAAAGGAGAATCGACTCTAGAGAGCGCACTAGTATCACACAGACGTGTGGGGATTATATTTGCACAATGCTAGATGTATCCTTTATATAGCCTTCAAATCAGGGTTTTTCTTTAGTTACAAAGCAATCCTTATTCACCGTTAGATGAAAACCTGATTTAGATTCAAGCTAATATTTCTCAACCGTTAGATCGAAAACTTAGCTTGTCACACACACTTGGGTAGACGTTTACTGGGTTTGTGAAAACCATGCCCAAACGTGTACGTGTATGTTGGTTCAACATAGTAACCCAAAAGGTTAACCATATGAGCATTTCATATTAACCTTGTTCTTCTTCACCATAACTAGTTCAATTGACCCAAATGAACTAGTTAAAGAGTTGTTCAATTGCTATGAGATCTTATGTAACTACACAAGACACAATTGAAACAAAGATGATTCGATTCGATTGAATCGTCTCATGAACATTATAGACACGGTTTGCATAAAGCATTCCTTAGTAATTTAATGTTTCATGTTCAGAGCACATCTTTAGATCATAACCTCTTAAGTTCACAAACAAGTTCGCGGACTTAAGTTAATCGGTTGAGTTTTCCAAACTCAACAGAAATTCTCGGAAAGAGAACTTCCGCCAGTTCACGGACTGAGTTCGCGGACTTAGTACACAAACGAGTTTTGGAAAATCCAGCAGAAATTCTCGGTCGAGAACTTCCGACAGTTCGCGGACTGAGTCTGGGGATTGGGTTCGCGGACTTGGCAAGCCAATTCCACAATCCTCCCAATTTCTCTTGATCAACAAAGTTAGAAAACTTCGGTTCAAGGAATACATGGTTATGTAATCTAAACTCTCATTTCAACCATTGAGACATTCTCAGAGGACGTTATGTAGCCGTTATTCACGGACCGATTCACGTCAGAGCAATTCTCAAAGTGATTGAAACTTTTCATGACTTTCGTCACTAGGTGAAGATAAACTTGATCAAAGCGAAACGCTTTACCAACACATGATTTCGAGATAAAAGATAAGTAAAGAATGCTCAGCTCGAAATGTCAAATGTGTATGATCTAGTCTATATAACATACGACTTTTTTCTCATAAGAAGTAGGAGATAAAATAGATAGACTTTTGAGTGAAAGATAAGTTCAAGTCTCCACATACCTTTTTGTTGATGAAGTTCCACGATTCCTTGTATAGATCTTCATTGTTGTATGATGAATCTCCATGAAGTCCTTGAGCTCAACTACACTTTTCTATCCTAGTCCGAGACTTAGCTATGTAGGCTAGAAATTAAGACTCATAGTTTTGATCACTAACATTGACAAACATGCTTGAGATAGCAACGTATGCGAGGTCGACCGAGCTATGCTCTAAAAATTGGTCTCCAACATACACGAAATTTAGTCACGAAGAATTTCTGCACACTATTTTTTCAAAACCAGAAAAACATTTGTGCTAGAGCACTGCTCGGTCGAACTCGCAAGCGTTGCTATCTCAAGCTTGTTTGTCAAGTTAGTTGCCAAAACTATAAGTCTTGATTTCTAATATACTTATAGCTAAGTCTCGGACTAGGATAGAATGTGTAGTTGAGCTCTAGACTCCATGGTGTTCATCATGCAAATACGAAGAACTACTCAAGGAACTGGTGGATCTTCATCGAAAAAAAGGTATGTGTAGACTTGGACTTATCTATCACTCAAAAGTCTATATACTCTATCTCCTATCTTGAGACAAAAGTCGTATTCCTATATAGACTTCGATTATACACATATGTTATTTCAAGTCGAGTATATCTCGCTTATGTATTTCTCGATTATACACATTTGTTATTTCGTGGCCAAGTTCATCTTTACAAGTGACGAAAGTCATGTTGATTATTTCAATATCTTGAAAATTGCTTTGATGAAAAATAGTGTGTGCATAACCTCTATTTAACATCCTCTAAGAATGTTTCAATGATTGAAATGAGAGTTTAGAATATATAACCTTGAATGGATATAAACATTGTATGTGAAATCATACTTATGTAAGTCCAAAATCCTTGAACTAAAGTATGCGTACTTTACTGGTTCAGGATGTCCGGAAGCTAAGTCTGTGTACCCGTACGCGTACTGCCGGAAGTTCACTTCCCGTGAATTTCTGCTGGAGTTTGTGAACTGAAAACAAACTCAATCCGGGTACTTAAGTATGCGTACCAGTATGCACACTTGAATGGGTTATTTTATAAAAACGGTTTATTCGTGAACTAAGACATATATAAACTAAGGAATGCATATTTGCAAACCGTGGCTATAATGTTCATGGATCGATTCGAGTGAATAAAAATCGTTTTTGCTTCGATCGTGTCTTATATAATTCTATGAGATCTAAGCAATTGAACAATTCTCTAACTAGTTCTTTTGAGTCATTTCAACTAGTTAAGGTGAAGATGAATAAGGTTGATATGAAAGTGCTCATATGGATAACCATTGGTTAACTACTGTTGAACCAACTAGGTGCACACGTTTAGGTACGGTAACACAAACCTAAATAAACGTGCATTTCATTTGTGTATAACAAGCTAAGTTCGTTCTAACAGTTGAAAGATATTAGCTTGAATCTAATCAGGTTTTCATTAAACGCTGAATATTGAATGCTTTGTTACCAAGGTAACTTAGATTGCAAACCATGATTTGGAGACTATATAAAGGAGAACTCTAGCAACTAGGAAACCTAATCCCTACACCTCCCGTGTGATACTAGTTATGTAAGCTAGAGTCGATTCTCCTTTAACCTTAGGTTTCTACTGAGACCCTGTAAGTTAATGACTTAACGACTTCATTGGGATTGTGAAGCCAGACCCAACTATTTTCTTTGTAGTTGCGTGATCTGATCTTGTTGTTTCTATCGTGAATGAATAAAACCGTAATATTGGCTTGAGATTAATTTCTCCGATATGTAAGATAGAAAAGTAGTCACAAACATCTTCGTCTCATCATTTGTGATTCCGCAATATCTTGTTTCGCTAGTCGATTAAGATTATTGTGAGGTGATTGATATCTCTAGGTTTTCTTCAGGAATATAAGTCCGGTATATCAATTGGGTCATGTTCACCCTGATTTATCAAAAGACAGAACAAAACTCGTAGGTATTTCTATGGGAGACATATTTATCTATTCTTGTAGACTTTTCTGTGTGATACATATTTGTTTATTAAAGTCTTCGACTTTGGGTCGTAACAACTCTTAGTTGTGGGTGAGATCAGCTAAGGGAATCAAGTGTGTAGTATCCTGCTGGGATCAGAGACGTAAGGAGCACAATTATACCTTGGATCAGTGTGAGATTGATTGGGATTCAACTAAAGTCCAGACCGAAGTTAGTTTGTAGTAGGCTAGTGTCTGTAGCGGCTTAATACAGTGTATGTTCAATCTGGACTAGGTCCCGGGGTTTTTCTGCATTTGCGCTTTCCTCGTTAAGAAAACTTCTAGTGTCTGTGTTATTTCTTTTCCGCATTATATTTTGTTATATAACTAGAAATAACCCGTGTCGTAACGGCACGACATATGATGGAATAATTTTTGGTTAAAATGATCTTATAATTACCACGCACTATGAGTTTTAATTCGACCCATGAAAACTTGTAGACATGAAAATCATAATCCAAATAATTATAAATTTGGTTATACTTAAATAATAGTTGAATAATACCTCACAAAATTCTTTAGACTTAAAATAGTAAATTTTGATAAGAATTTTGTTTTATTTTCCCCTTAAATAAAGAATTTATTTCCGATCCTCAAAGATTGATAATCTGTGATACTGATTTGTGTTGCATTCAGACTATTATGCTGAATCTTCATATGATAAGCAGCAAATGTATTTACATCCTCCCAGAAATTCTTCGTCGATCGCTGGGACTATCGTCCTGTGTTCGTTATCTATATGCTCTGGTGATTCCATTCCGGTATGATCCCAAGTCATTTCCATTGCATGGTTTCGCCGCAGCCTCAAATCCATTCTCCAATTCTCTTCCTGAATTATCAATAGTTACGCATAAAGATGATGCATGATGCATGATGCATGGATTTTCCTTCGACTTCCTCCTCAAAGGAAAATTGATATTCTCTCTTCAACGTCGTCGTCTCAATTCCTCACGATATTCTTCAACAACCTGGATAAGTTGCGTTATCCCCTTGTCAACTTTAGACTTATACCTCCCCAACGGGTGCCCCGGTATAAATTATGGAATGAGAACCATCTGTTTCATTTCATCTTGGTTCACGGATTCCAAGTGTTTGTGTGCCTCAATGTTCATTGCATACTCTAGGTCATATATGTGTCATCGACGCGGTTTCTTATTTGATTTTTCCTAACTTCCTTCTCTCATCCTGGACATTTGGTTTGTCTTATTTTTTGAACTACCACTGCAATCCGTTAGCTTTTTCTTAGCCGAGACACATCAAATAGTAACGGTCAGTGTATATATATTATGTAAAATTCACGACAATTGTTTATTAACGATGTTACATATTGTTGATTTTTCAAAGTATTACTGGAAAAATTAAAATTAAAGTATCTTGAAACTTACACGACTCAGTATGCCCAAAAAATGGTTTCTCCAGCCCACCTTTTTGATTTTCTCTTCTTTTTGTTTGTGTTGTCGATTAGGAAAAAAAAACGATCAAGGTTTTCTTTCTCTTCTTTTTGTTTGAGTTATTTTTTTATTTTATTTTTTTGTGTTGCATTTTTTGATTAAAGTATTCATGGCATTAAGAACTGATGAAGAGACAGTCATGATATTGATCAAAAATGGTCAACTATTCCCCAAGAATGGTAAATTTGTTATGGGCGAAAACAAGGTTCATTTTTCGATTGGTGAAATGTCTCAGTCGAAATTACATTTGTTATAAATGCTAGAAAAATATTTTAAAGTTCTTTTTTCGTTTGGTTTTACACATTATAACTTTAATGTTATTTCGATCTTGTAGGTTGATGAAGGTTGGCTTATTTGATTGCGAAAAAAGAAATCAGGCCTACAACGTAAGCGTAAATTTTTGGTGAGTCATTTTTTGATACATATTTGTTTCCGATTGTTCCCTTTAGACAATGAGTATAATGAAAATTACTCTTTGTGTTTTATTTTTTCGATTATTCCCTTTATGAAGTGAGTATAACGAAAATTATTCTTTTTATTTTTTCGTCTTTTCTATAATGAAAATTTGATTTTTTTTTTTAAATATGGTTCAAAGTTTTTTTATTTTATTTTTCTATGGTTGTGACATTTAATTTTTCACTTTACTTTTTTTAATGGCAAATTTATTTTCTCAATTAAAGATGAACTAATTAAGAAGGTTATCAATATCTCCATAATGGAAGGAGGTTACAAACACCACGACCGCTAGATATCTTTTGCTGGGATGAGACTGGGATGGTCGGATCTAAGTAGTTAATATCGTGTATCGGTATCGTATCGTTCGGGTACGATACACCTATACAAAAGATAATATCGGTTTTTATCAGTGATACATCATCAAGAATAAAACTTCAAATATTTATAAATATTTCAATCAAAAAAATTTGATGCCATATGATACATTTTAAAAGTTTCAAAATACAAATTCAATCCCATTCCACTATATATTCCCAATAATTGCCCCCTTAATTTTCACCATCGAATCAAGAAGAACTCGTATTTACTACTTTTATTTTAGATGATCATGTCGTTGATACTAACCTGAATTTATGATACTGAAGATAGAAGTGTCAAAAATAATGAGAATTTATAAATCTTCAGAAGAAATAGAAAGAGCAATAAAGAACCATAGTTGTTTCAAGGATAAGAAAATCATTAAGAAAAATTAAATTGTTGGAAATTTCTTTACTGAATTGGATTGAGTTTTCAAGAGTACGGAAGAAAAACATAATTGGGAGGAAGGGTTCTATAACTTGTTCACAAAATTTTCAGATTTAAATAATTTATTATATCAAATTACCCTTGCCGATATTATCAGCATATCGGTGAACCCGATATATCGGTTTGTACCGGACGATATGAGCATTTTTATCGTTCATTCCTTGTATAGCCGATATTTTAGATATCGTAAAGGTTTTTTACGATACACGATAAAAATCGATAATATCGGTCGGTACAACCGATATTGACTACCTTGGGTCGGATTACCTGTTTGTCTCTCAAAATGTTATCCGACCGTCCAATATCAAAAACCCATTCTATTTTGTATTATAGAATGAAATATCACAGGTTGTGCGTTGAATCGATCAATTGGTAAATCCAACTTTTGGTTGTTGATTGAAATTGATTGATCCTTGAACATTGGTTTTTGGTATCGTTCAAGTTAATTTCTCTTGTATTCAATTAGGCTCGCAGATTTCTATTTGCTTGAGTAAGTATTGAATCGAGAAATTGAGATATAACTCTTTGATATAATTTTTATTAAGATTGAGTCTCACTGTCTAGTTGATTATCTTAAAAGTATATTGGAGTTAGTCCATACAGATTGCTAAGCGAAATATTAGGTGAGGTTGTTAGACCCCCTCTTTTTCAATTTGGTCGCCCAAGTTCTTTCCCATAGCAACATATCAAGTGCAGAAATATGTAAAACGGAATATATGTTAACCCACATTATTTTGGGAACTACAATAATAAGATAAACGCGATGTACATCAACCCAGATTTTACGGCCACCACAAAAATACCATGGTCGTGATGTATGTTGACCCACACTTTTTTGGCCACCACAAAAATACTCTGGACACGATGTATATGAATCTACATTTGGTTTTCCAACCATACAAGTACTATGGACTTGATGTACATAGACCCAAAAAAATTTGGCCATCACAAAAATACCGTTGACGCGATGTATGTCAAACCACATTTGTTTGGCCACCTCAAGAATACCATGGACGTGATATATGTCAAACCACACTTCATTGCCCACTACCAAAGTACCTTGGACACGATGACTATAAAACCACATCTATTTTTGCAACCCCAAAGATATCTAAGTCATAATATATATTAGCCAATATGTGTAAGTCAACAACACATGAGGAATAGTAGGTAAGGATCTGATCAACACCAACATCGCAAGCAGAAAACCAAATCAGTTGTTACGTATTTGAGCCACTAGGCCTTGCCAACTACAATCAATACATTTCTAGTCATCCACTCAAGTACTGTAGAAAGGAAAACCTACTTCCATATAAATGGAAACAAGTAGCACATGAACTGTATCAAGGACAACCTACTTTCACATGAAAGCCAACATGTGGCACATGGATCCGCTAATTACGGAATTCGAAGACAATATAACATACCATAATTAATTTTGGTTTCAACATGAGTACATCCGTTCTGATTTAGAGTTAAGGTCTTCAAATATATAAATAAAATGCGTGAATTAAGGTCTTCAAATCAAATATTGAATGTTCTGTTAGAGCATAGCTCGGTTGAAATCACCGAGTGTTGGTATGTCAAGTTTGGTTGTCATATTTTAATATCAAAACTCATCTAAAGTCGCTTGATTAAATACTAGAGTCAACTTCATTTAGGTTAGACTAGAAAGTCTAGGAATGTTGAGAGATACAAGTATTACTCCGAATACCTGAAGAATGTGAAGAAGTAGCGAACTACAACGACGACATCATCCTTCCTCGTGAGGTTAGTAATGTTGACTTGAAATGTTTCATTCCTAACATATTCAAGTCGTGCTATATTGAAAACATAATTGTGAAGCTATATATATTGTACATATTGTCTATAATACTCTAGTGATGTGACATGATCATAAGAGTATGATCATAGTATTAAGGAATTAGACTACGAAGTATAACGCTTATCTTTTGAACTTCCTAGATATGACATCGACATAATCTTGTATAAAGTGTTATGATTATGTGAATGGGTTATGGTGAAGATTTCATCCTAAGAAATAATGTTTTATATTTGTTTAAAGGAAGTACATTCATGAACTTGTTTGGTGAATCGAAAGGGAAATCAATAGGCTTATTGGTCCGGCTATTCATTGCAAATCTTTGGATGACCAATATGTGTGAGTTAGTAGAACCGATCTTAACTCAGGTTATGTATCTTGGTATAATTGTTCACAATGCCTAGACCTATGATTTGGTATGACAGGTCTTGTAATTGGTGTGACTGATCCTAGTAATTAGTGTGAAAGATCATTAGTGTTGTGTGACCGATTTTTGTAATTGTTGTACTCGATCGTGGTAACTGTTGTGACCGATCACAAGTAGATACCATGTGTAGATGGAACCGATCCTTCTAACTGGTGTAACCGGTCCTAGTGACTGGTATGACCGATCACAAGTAGGTACCATATTTAAGTATAACCGATCCTAGTGATTGGTATAACCAATCCGAACCCATGTATGTGACTTGGTAAGGCCGATCACAACTAACTATTGTGATTTGGTATGACCAATCACATAGTAGTCTTGGAATACAGGCAAACCAATTCTAAACTTGTTTGGAAGTGTGGTATAACCGATTCCAAGAAAGCAAATCCATGTAAATATGAAATAAGGATTTGCAGTGAATAGATGTCACCATACTTTGAACATGAGAAATAACTCTTATCATTTATTGTTCAAAGATATTCCTTGGCACTCAAGGTGATCCTGTGCCGAAATAAATTAAGAATCTTTTAATTAAAGTTTTTGGTTTTAAATGCTTTAATTACCAGCAATTAATGCATAGCTCTAGAAAATACAAATTAGTAATGTGCATTTACTAATTGGATATTTTCTATTGAGAGATTTCATAAATATTGGACAAGCATCTATTGGAATTAGGAAAACCGAATTTTGACATTTTGAGAATATTTTCGGTTTTGGAAATTCCTTGGTGTCCAAACATCGTTGGTCTACAAATACATGTTTACATTTCTAGCAAACTATCTTAAGAGCCAAGCAAACTTCATTTCTTGTTGTTTCTGGTGGAGCCGTCTATTCAGAGAGGAAAGTATCCTAATTAGGTGAAATATCTTATGACCGCTCGTTTAAAGAATATTGTGAGATCAAGAAACTCTATGAGTACCGTTGGTGGGAAACTAGATAATTGCAGTGTTATTAGTTTTCGATTTGATTTGACTGACTAACGATTATTGAAACTTTGATTGCACCTAGTTTGTTTATACTTGAGAATCTTCGCTTCTGATATAAGATTCACTCAGACTAGATCAAAATATCGACGGGATCTTTACAACTGTTGTTAGATCTAAAGACATCTTGTGATAATCCATGGTTAACAGACTCTGTTAGAGCATAGCTCGGTTGAACCCACCAAGCGTTGGTATGTCAAGTTTGGTTGTCATATTTTAGTGAATCAAAACTCATTTAAAGAGTCGCTTGATTATGTACTAGAGTCAACTTTGTATAGGTTATGAGAAGACTTGGAGAAGTGAAGAAGTAAGAAGCTACAACGACAACATCATCCTTCCACTTGAGGTTAGTGATATTTGACTTGAACTGTTTTATTCCCTAACGTATCTTTCAAGTCGTGCATATTGAAAACAAAACTGCGAAGCATGAAACACTCTAGATAGACATAGTACTAAGGAATACAATACGAGGTTTATTGCTTAACCATTAAACTTTGTAGATAAGACATCGACATAATCGTTTGAATGCTATTGTGATTATGTATGGGTATGAGGTGAGGATTTCATCCCAGGAAACAATGTTTTACATGTGTTTTAAGGAAGTAAATTCATGAACTTGTTTTGTGAAAAGGAAATCGCCAGGCATTATTGGTATTGTTATTCATTGCATATCTTATGAACTACCAATATGTGTGATTAGTATAACCGCTCATGACTTGTTTGTGTTCTTGGTAAAACTATTCACAAAGGCCTGACTTTTGTATTGGTATGACTTTTATTAGTGAAACCGATCTTAAGTAATCACCTGAGATGGTACGATCGATTTTGTGATTTTTTGTATGACCAACTCTGGGTAAAGGGGAACGATCCTAGTAAGAGGTGCAACACATCACAAAGGGGAATCGATCCTTGTATGAGGTGCAACAAGATTTGTAGCAGAAAGGGGGACCGATCCTATGGACATGTGCAACACGTTTTTAGGCGAAGGGGAACCGATCCTATGGACATGTGCAACACATACAAGTTAGATACCATATATATGTAGGGAACCGATCCTAGTACCTAGTCAACCTAATTTTGGAAAGCTAGTGTGACTATGCACAGTACTCACATGGAGGTAGAACCGAAACTTGTTTTGGTAGAACCGTTAAACTTGTTCTGGGTAGTATTTTCGGAAAAAAAAAATCAAAAATTTTCAGTTGTATGGTGTTTTGAAGATCGATTTTCCTTAATTAATCTCACATCTAACAAGATTAATTAACACCTAATGCGATCAATTAATGCTAATTAATCGGGGGAAAACATGTATCAAGTGAATAGTCGGATAGGGGGTTATGTGAAAGATGTGAAATTTATTGTTTCTAATGACCTTTTTTTGTCATCTAATAACCGGCCCCAGATAAGTGACTAGGCCCCAAACTAACCATGAATTTTATCTGCAAAAGAAATGAAAGAAATCATCATCCAAACTGCATTGAATGAAACCTATTTGATTAAGGAGCGATACACAATTGTTTCTGCCATTTTTTTCTTGTTTGTTTTCATGTAGCGTGCATTGTCAACTGACCTGAAGACGCTTAGGACTTGTAACTTAAAATCTATCGTTAGTACTCAATGAAGTGGTAGCCAATGGCCCAGCA
This sequence comes from Papaver somniferum, assembly GCF_003573695.1. Classification (NCBI taxonomy): domain Eukaryota; kingdom Viridiplantae; phylum Streptophyta; class Magnoliopsida; order Ranunculales; family Papaveraceae; genus Papaver; species Papaver somniferum. Next base: position 56,498,411 of record NC_039367.1, read on the forward strand.
AATACAATTTAATTCTGGACATTTAAATTCTCAGATTCTATTATCTGGGAAATCACCTCCACCTTCACTAATGGCAACGTTGCTCGCCCCAGCAACAGCAACAACCCCGTGAACGATGTGTACCAAAAATGAAAAATCAAGCTTATTCCAAACCAACATACCATATCCTGGGATTTCTAAGATATTCAATTTAATGTATTTACTTACAAGAGAATCCATTTTCCTTTGAGAAGAGTCAAGTCTTGAGTTGGTTGATTTTTCGCTTCAACTTGAGTAATGAGTTCAAGAATTTCAGCACTAGTTTCAGAGTTCATCATAATCTTGTCCCACTTATCTTCCCCGATAGTGTGGAAAAATTGTCTTTGCAACCTTGACAATTCTATGGTAGAAAGTAGAAACGCACACTGAGGTAGAGATAAAAAGAATTAAGTGATTGGTGTTCTAAGAACTTCCTTAACAAAATGCATCCATTTCAAATTGAATCTAACCTGATCCGGTGACTGAAGTGATTGGTGTTCTACTAAGTTTATAATAACATGACATGAGGTGCTCGTATGAAGCTGCTTATGGTAGCCGAAAAAATTGACAAATAATGTGAAATAATTGTCTTCACAAGAGCTGTTCTAGTGGATATCACCAATTACAGAAAAAGGAAATAATGTACAGTCTTGGCATAAAAATTCACCCAAGTTCAATTGTTTGATCTATATTTGCAGAGGATCTCCTAGTGGACCTGCAGCCTCATTACCATTTCCGGATCAGTTAGCTTGTTCACCAGCAATACAAACTTCACTTCCGAAAAATTATGTTCTTATAGCTTCATGTGTCACATCATAAAACCCTGATGGAGGCTTCTTCTCCATGAAGACCTCGGCATTATAGTCGGTGACCTTCGCTTTCCACGCTGTTGCTTAGTTTCGGTCCCAGCAGCCAATAATTCTCTCTTTTTCTGCAAACAAGCAAGTCTACTGGCTTCTTCAAGGATTTTCTCTCTTTTTCTGCAAACAAGCAAGTCTACTGGCTTCTTCAAGGATTTTCTCTCTCGCTCTTCTTTTCGCTTTTTCCCCACTTGTGTTGGCTAACCTGGCACGCGCTGCTGACAGCATTTCCTTCGCGTCATCATCCCAATCAACAGGATCAGGACGAGCAGGCCGCGTTTCAGGATTAGGGTCAATCTCTCCTGGACGCAACTTCCTCGGATCATAATTATCAGGTCCATCACTCTTACTATCCACACCACATGCAGCATCAAGAAGCTTCTCGTAGCGATCAATACACTGAGAAGAAGTTCTCCCAATAGTTGAAGCAATTGTTTTCCATTGTGATGGCATGACCTTTGAAAGATGAAGAAGCCTTTCATCTTCTTCTCGTCCATTCAACAATCTGAACAAAAACCAATCCAAACACAAACTCAAATTCAGGTACCCAATAAGAACCTCTTTCACAAACCAAGAAGATTTAATAAACAAAACTACAGAAATCACCGAATTAGGTCATAATTTTGTCTACTTAACCCTAATCATTAAACCCTAAAACCATAACCATAAAGGGGCAATCAAACATTGTCCAATTGTATCAATACAGGGTTTTGACTTCCGATAGATTATACTAGAAATATTATATCAAACTGGGTTCTTGGAATTTTCTTTCAATAACAAAAAGGGGGAAAAGAACACGAACCTTTTTAATGGAAGGATCAAGCCATTGGCACCACCTAGCTTTGCAGTGAATGGCAGATTTGCGTGGAAGTAATGTAGAGATTCGAGACCACTGGTTACTGTCATATTTTGTAACTCCGGATTTGAGAAATTCATCTTCCGCGTTTGTCCAAATACCACCCTTCATCACAGTTCTCATCTTTCTGTTTCTTTTCGCAACTCTGTCGAACAGCAACCTCTCTGCTTATTTGTGTCCTTTCTATTTATGATCCGCTTCAGCGGCCAACCATCAACTGTGCCCGCTTGGTTGATGCTGGGCCTGTCAGCTATGCATTATTGCTTTGGCCGCTCGCTTGGTTGATGTTCAGCTTGTCAGCTATGCTTTGGCCGCTGACGTTTAGCCACTCTCTAACGGCTGCCCAATGGTTCTATTTAGGTCTCATATTGTCACACCCGCAAATGCACCTTGCAAATTTCTGGCACGGATACCCACGAATGCTTCAATCTTATAAGTTTGCACCAATACAAACAACATCATCCACACAGTTCTGCAACAAAAGTCTTTAGCATTCTTTTACTTTTCCTTTCTTCCCGAATGCTTACCGTGAAGCATTCAAACATTGCCATACATTCAATAACACAAACAACCAACCAAGAATACTTAGAACATGACACAATTAACCCATTTTATTGCATCAAAGAAAAGATATACAAACTTGCCCGCTTAGGAACTTACACGGACTTGTTCCTCTTGAACCAAGCATTAACCTTACAAAAACTCTCTCAATTTGAGTCTCACAATCTCCTATGTAAGCCTGTTGATTTTCTCATGCCTTTGCACTATTTACACAACAACTTTAATGGCCAACACTTGTGCACAACAGTTGCACACACATGAGACAACCATCTGGCCCATAGGGCAGTTCCATAACCGCCAACAACTGTGCCAACTGGCCAGTTTGTTTTCTAACTCGAGCCAGCCTTCCATAGTTGTTCCAAAGCAGTTATGGACACTCTCACACGCTTATAAATTTCCTTTATAACCATCCTTTCTTGTCTCACACTTTTGACACACTTGTAAAGTCAATATCCAACTCATAATCGTCATTTGAGCCATAACGTGCAACCTTTACGCATTTTTGAACTTGGCCTTGAATAAATACTCGGCCAGCATGGCCCTAAGAACCGATTTAACCCATGTATGAGATTTTGATTGTTCAATCACGTAGTAGTCTTGGAATACATGCAAACCAATTCTAAACTTTTTTGGAAGTGTGGTATAACTGATTCCATGAATGCAAATCTGTGTAAATATGAAATAAGGATTCGCAGTGAAAAGATGTCAATATACTTTGAACATGAGCAGTGACTCTTATCATTTATTGTTCAAAGATATTCCTTAGTACTCAAGGTGATCCTGTGCCGAAATAAATTAGGAATCTTTTAATTAAGGTTTTTGGTTTTATATGCTTTAATTACCAGCAATTAATGCATATCTCTATAGAATAAAAATTAGTAATGTGCATTCACTAATTGGAGATTTTCTATTGAGAGATTTCGAAAATATTGGACAAGCATTTATTGGAATTAGGAAAACCGAATTTTTCCATTCATTGCATATCTTGAGAATATCTTCAGTTATGGAAATTCCTTGGTGTCCAAACATCCTTGGTCTATAAATACCTAAGTTTGCATTTCTAGCAAACTATCCTAAGAGTCAGGCAAACTTCATTTCTTGTTGTTTCTGGTGGAGCCGTCTATTCAGAGAGGAAAGTATCCTAATTAGGTGAAATCTCTTACAACCGCTCGTTTAAAGACTTTTGTGGGATCAAGAAGCTCTACGAGGACCATTGGTGGGAAACTAGATAATTGCAGTGTTATTAGTTTTCGATTGATTTGATTGACTAACGGTTGTTGAAACTTTGATTGCACCTAGTTTGTTTATGCTTGAGAATCGTCTCTTCTGATATAAGATTCACTCAAAGTAAATCAGAGTATCGACGGGATCTTTAGAATTGTTGTTAGATCTAAAGACATCTTGTGATAATGCATTGTTAACAGACTACGTTATGTGCGTGATTGATCATTAGAGATTCAAGTGGTGTTGTGCAGGTTATTGGAGATTAAAGAAGATCTGAAGACGAAGAAGATTTCTTATTAGTTTTCGGATCTTGTGAATTTGTGTGCACAAACCTTGATCGGCTGGGATCCAACTAGAATCATTTATTCGATTGATTAGTTGCGTGAGATCTGCAATATCTATATTTCTCGTTGAGATTTGTATTGATTGAGTGTGAATCTATATACATGAAGTGTGAACCGAATCATTGTATTGTCTCGACTCAGTCCATAGACGATCACATTTGGTAGAGGACTTATAGGTTGAAAATAAAGATTGTGGTGTATTTGGGTACCTTGTCTTTTCAATTGGTATCAGAGCAGGCAAACACAAAAAGATCTAACAATCTGTATTTGGTGTGATCCAACCTATAAGATTTGATTCTATGACTGATTCAATTAACGTACTATCAAGATTAGATGACTCAAAGTTGTTTGAAATGAATACAACAATGAAATTGTTGAGTCTCTTCGTTCCTAAGAAATTCGGACTTTCGACGAATATCGTCTGTATCTTAGTCTCACAGAAGATGCTTCAAGCAAAATTAACAGAAAAGTGTCAGAATTTGTTGAACTAGAGAAATGGATTTCTAATTTAAAAGATATATGAACAAAAGGAAGATGAATCTTTATCCAAAACACTCAAAATTTTGGATAATAGCAGCAAGGTTCAAGATGAGGTTGATAAGTTTCTCAAAGAGCTAGATCACTCAACAGAGACTAATAATTCTAAAGGAACTCAACTCATTCATGAGTACTTGATGAATTATACCTCTGAACAGATGGATATTTGTGAAGAAAATGATCTTCATAAGTCTTTTGAAGAATTTCTTCAAGAAGATTGTAAAGGGTCAGATATCATTCGAGAATCTACCAAAATCTTCTTTGATTTGCCCAAAGCAGAAAAAGAAATATCTATATCAATTTCTGAAGAAAAGTGTTCGTCTCATCATGAACCCTATGACATGCGAAAAACGATTCATTAATTGGTTGCCCATAATCAAGAATCGGTGCCCATGGATCAGTCTCTTTTATCCGGATTGACATCCGAATACATGGTGATTTAGACGATAAAACTAAAGAGAGATGGGTTATTCTCTTCTTATTCCTCTCTCGGTTTCGAAGAAAACGAAACAGTGGACTAAGGTTCGAAATTTCTTCACTTCGAATTTTTGGATGTGTATTTCAAGGAAAGAAATTGTTATCTACTTACTCTAGGATTCAAGAGGAACAAAGGGTTACCCTCAATTCTTTCCAAAAAAATTCAATCAGGGAGATTCAACACTCAACCGACCATATCGATTGTAAGTGGCTTCTCACTCTTCTTGTTGTTTCAATGGAAAATAGAGGTGGAAATTCTAGAAATTTTGTTAGTGGTGAAAGCTCAACTAGGAACATGATGCTCTATTCTACTATTGATGTCAATAATGAAAACATGCCTAGTCTCACTTATGATATTGCATCTCGGTTCAAAATTACTTTGTGGATGATGAATGTCTCATCAAATTCGGTCCAATCAAAGAACCCATTATGGAAATAATCTTTATGGAAGTATCGGATAAGAAATACACGAAATTTGTGAATGAAAGAGAATAGGGTATTATTCATGAATCCTCATTCAAGGCTACTCCGGACCATTTCAAACTATTTTATGCGAATATGCATGAGATGAACTTTGAAGGATGCACCTTCCGTACCATGATCGCTACAAAGTATTTTGAAGTTAACAAGTAAGTCATCTCATAATTACCTTGCGCAGATCCGAGATATCGTGTTGAAAACAACACCATTTCTTACTTAATTGGTGGAGTATGGTCAGGTAATACACTTCTCAAGGTGTTTGGAAAACTAGTTTCTGCAAATCTTTGTCCTAGCAATATGCATAAGTCAAGGTGGATAAGAGATGTTGTTGAACTTGTATATTATCTTGTCAGAGAAATCAAAGAGTTTGATTTCTGTGGTCTAATAATTAGATATATGATTACAATTCGAAGAAGTGGAAGGATAACTCCTGGATTTGCTTGTCTGGTTACAAGAATTTGTATCTCTTTTGGTATTGTATGGCCAAGAAAAATTTCAAAACAAACTAGGGGAAGGAATTCTCAATAACATAAGAGGACAAGTATACAATTCTCCAGCTCCCATAAGAGTTGAAGGTGACTCCCAAACACTCAAGAGAAGGCTACAGGGAAAGAACAGTTGTATCATTGACTTAATTGATCATGCTACTTGTTAGAGCACTGCTCGGTCGAACTCGCAAGCGGTGCTATCTCAAGCTTGTTTGTCAAGTTTAGTTGCCAAAACTATAAGTCTTGATTTCCAGTATACTTATAGCTAATTCTCGGATTAGGATAGAAAATGTAGTTGATCTTTAGACTCCACGACGTTCATCGATTGAAGACGAAGAACTACTAAAGGGAGCTTGTGGAACTTCATCAACAAAAGGTATGTGGATACTTGAACTCATCTATCACTCAAAAGTCTATTTCTACTCTATATCCTGTTTGAGACAAAAGCCGTATAGATATATAAATTTTATACACATTTGATATTTCGAACTGAGTTTAACTCGCTTACATATTTCTCGAAATATGTGTTGGTAAGCTTTCGCTTTAACTAAGTTCATCTTATATTCTTGACCAAAGTCAAAAGAAGATCATGTGAAATCGCCTAGTAACATCTTATATGATTTGTGTGAGACAGTCATTTGGTGTAGACTCGGAATGTTTCGTATTGATCATTTGATCACTTGAAAATCGCTTTGAAGCTAATAGTTTGTGTGAGACAGCTATTGTCGTCTTCTAAGAATGTTTCAATGATTGAAATGGGATTTTAGAACAATTAACCATAGTTGGATATAGCACAACATGCCTACTTGTATGCTAACTGTTGCAAGTTATTCCAAGTTCGGGAACCATAGTATGTATACTCGTATGCGTACTGGTTGGTTAGTTGAATTTCGAGAACTTAGTATACATACCCGTTTGCGTACCGGCGTAAGTTCAAGTTAGGGAATTCAACTGAGTTTGGTGGTGTACGAAAGTATGCGTACCCATTTGCATACTGGCAAACCCAAACCAAGTCCGGCTACTTAGGTATGCATACCTGTTTGCATACTTGAGTGGGTTATGTTCTAAAATCGGTGTGTTCATGAACTAATACATTTGAATGCAATATTTTGCAAACCGTGGCTACATTGTTCATGAATTGATTCGAGTGAATCAAAACCGATTTTGATTCAATTTTGTCTTGTATACTTCTATGAGAATATAAACAATTAAACAACTCTATAACTAGTTTCATTTGAGTCATTTGAACTAGTTGTGTTAAGGTGAACAAGGTTGATATGAAAGTGTTCATATGGCTAACTTCGGTTAACTATTGTTGATCCAACAAGGTGTACAAGTTTAGGTACGGTTACCCATATCTAAATGAAGTCACTTTTCATTTGTGTGTAACAAGCTAAGTTCGATCTAACGGTTGAAAGATATTAGCTTGAGTCTAATCAAGTTTTCATCTAACAGTGAATATTGAATGCTTTGTTACCAAGGTAACATTGATTGCAAACCCTGATTTGAAGACTATATAAGGGAGAACACTAGCAATTGGGAAACCTAATCCCCACACTTCATGTATGATACTAGTTGCAACTAGAGTCGATTATCCTTTAACCTAGGTTTTTCTAAAACCATTATAGGATAATGACTTAAAGACTTCATTGGGATTGTGAAGCCATACCCAACTATTTTCTCTGTAGTTGTGTGTTCTGATCTTGCTTTATTCTATCGTATTGAGTACTATCTTCTCTAATATTTTCTCGAGATTTAATCTCCGATAGGCAAGATAAAAAGTAGTCACAAACATCTTCGTCTCATCGTTTGTGATTCCACAATATCTTGTTTTGCTACCATATGATTAAGATTATTATGAGGTGATTGATATTACTAGGTTTTTCTTCGGGAATATAAGTCCGATGTATCAATTGGTTCCGGTTCACCTTTATTTATCAAAAGACGAAACAAAATTCATAGGTATTTCTGTGGGAGACAGATTTATCTATTCAATATACTTTTCTGTGTGAGACAGATTTGTTTATCAAGGACTTTGGGTCTTAACAACTCTTAGTTGTGGGTGAGATCAGCTAATGGAATCAAGTGTGTAGAGTCCTGCTGGGATTCAGAGGCGTAAGGAACGCGATTGTACCTTAATTAGTGCGAGATTGGTTAGGGCTCAACTACATTCCAGTCCGAAGTTAACTTGTAGTAGGATAGTGTCTGTAGCGGCTTAATACAGTGTGGTGTTCAAATCTGGACTAGGTCCCGTGGTTTTTCTGCATTTGCGGTTTCCTCGTTAACAAAATTTCTGGTGTCTGTGTTATTTCTTTTCATCATTATATATCTAGTTCAATCAATTAGATAATCCAACCTTTGGTTGTTTATATTAATTGATTGACACTTGAACATTGGTCTTTGGTACCGTTCAAGTTGTTTCTCATAATAATCAGGCTCACGGATTCCATCTTTTTGATTTGTTGTGAACATTGAGAAACAAAGATACAACTCTTGGATATATTTCTATTGATTGAGTCTGACTGTCTAGCTGATTCTCTTGGAATTATATTGGAGTTTTGCCCATACAGATTGCCTAAACGAAATATTAGGTGTGGTTGTTAGACCCCCTGCTTTTTCAATTGGTATCAAAGCAGGAAAACACGTTTGAGACCTCATAAGTCTGTGTTTGTAGCAATCCGACTCTATGGACAGTAGTGCTATCTCTGACAACGCATCACCAGTTCAGGAACATTCTGACTTGGTTCAAAGCCTTGTTTCTCCTGAGAAATCTCTCACGTCTTCTCCATTGTCTGAAACTGTGTATAACTTGGAAAAATTCCTAGATGAACAGTTGGATGATCTTTCAGATGAGGGACAAGATGTTGATGAGGAAATCTCACAATATATCAAGCTTTTCGACCATCTCATAAAGAAAAAGAAGTCAACATCTTGTTTGTCTGAGTTTCCGACTCCTCTCTGTCTAGAAAACAGAAAAATGAGAAAACTCTTTAAGGGATACGATTTTGGTTATAATCTTATACAATCTGTTCTTAAAGATCGTGAATAAAATGTGCGCTCAAAAAAGCGATAATCTTCGTCGAAATCTCTTTGTGTTGAAAGAAAGACTTGCAGAAACTGAAGCAAGATATGACTCTCAACAAAAATGTTTCAATGACACAGAAAAGGAGTTTCTCGCTAGAGAAAAACAATTAAAGGCTGATCTAACTGCTGCTCTTGATAAGGTCAAATCACTGGAAGAGAATCTGAAAAGATACAATGCTAGCTCTACAAAATTATCCACTATGCTGGGAGCATGTAAAGAAAAACGTGATACACGTGGTCTGGGCTATAAAGGAATTGATGCTCCAAGTACTAGTAAGATCAATTTTATCTATGCTAATGACAATTTCCTAAGTGAAAATTTCACTGATATCAAAAGTGAAAAACTACCTTCAATAGCAGATGTTTCTAAAAACAAAGATTGTCAACCTTCAAAAACATCTCATACGAGAACAGTCAAAAACATTCCCTTCAACTGTTATTATTGCGGAAACAAAGGTCACCTTGAAAGGAGATGTCGTTTTTGATTACAGAATGAAAAAGTTCATAACATTCTTGTCTGTATGTCTAAAGAAGTAATCAAACTTGCTTCTCATTATGCTGGTGTTAAAAGTCAGGTCCGCAATCAAGAAAAGTGTTGTGATGGGCCAATTCTTGGTTGTAAACATAACACAAATTCCGTTTACAATCATAAAGGGAAGAATGTTATATGGACGACTCACTTTTTAGATAGCTCTGTGAAGAGAAAAAATCATCTAAGAAAGAAAAAAACTTCTAAATCCTCGTCTCTCACTGAAGGAAGTCATGAATCTAAAGTACATGTTTCCGAATACATTCACATCAGTAATCGTATCTCAGAACTCAAGACCAGTATCAATAGACTCAAGCGCAGTATTAAAAAGGCGAAAAAAGCTACTGCTTCAGGTAATACTTGTTCTTCTCTTGTTAATTCTCTTTAGAAATCTTGTGACTTTTATGATGTCAGTCAATAAAGAAAAAGGGAAAATGTCAATTCTATTGATGAGTTGTATGCTTGTCAAACCACAACTTGACTACCTCCTTATGTGTGTCCTCTTTGAAGCCATGAGAGGATGCACATATTTCACAAGAAGCTAGTTTCTTCTTGTCAAGTGGTCTGTGGTGTTTTGTTCTTGTTTTGTCTCTGTTTTGGTCTAATAATTTCTTGATCATATCACTGTTGAGCCTGCTCCAGTTAATTATTACACTATGTAATATAAGTGATCAATAACTCTTGATAAAATTTCTTTATGTTGCTTACTTCGGGAAACTTCATTTTGTTCTTTCCTAATGACAGTTGATTTGTTGCCTATCAACAATTATCTTATGTTCTTTTCTTTCGAGCTAAGATTTACTATCATATGTTTAGAAATTTTCTTTGATTTTTATTAAAAACATCTTCTAAAATTAGGCTCCATTGATTTCTTGGTGTTGAACTCGTTTCATAACCACGAGCGTACGTGCATCCGACCCATTACCGAACGTAAACAAGTAACCCTACGGTTTGCCTATGAAATTCTCATATGTATATATATATATATATATATATATATATCACTAGCGCTTAACCCGTGCCGAAACGGCATGGGTATAATTTTTATTTGGATATTAAATTTAATACCTTTTAGTTATCGAGTTTACTCTCCTTACCATTACAAAAGTGAAGGAAAAACCAATAGATATTTTTACTCTTCAGTCCACAAATCTTTGATCATGTACTCATATATGATTCCTTTCCAGTATGTTTGATATTTTGACATTCTCTTAAATAATGTCACTTCTTGCCCGAGCTGTATCCTATCAGAATTATTTTTCACATACTCTTTCACAAAAAAACCAATGATATTTGATATATGTTTTATAGTTTGCAAAGACAAAAATATATTATCGATCATCAAAAATGGTATTGCCCTTCTGAATCTACTTTATTTTAGTAACCGCTCCAAAACTGAAACATCGAACTATGTAGGTTAAACAAAATTACATCACTCAAACTCATTCGTCCCACAAATAATTGTGTACATATTAACAGTATCCAGATCCTTGTTGATTTTGTCCCCTTTAAAAATGGTCCAAAAAGATTAAACTCAGAATGAACTCTACAATACATATATATTGTATCATATTTTCTTACTATTTGAATACGGTCCGCGAGTTATAACCCCAGAGGTGTCACCATCCTTCCACAAAAAACCCATCAAAACAAAAGTAACACAAAAACCCCATCAAAACAAAAGTAACACAAAAACCCCAAACTTAAATGTTGGTTTCATCAAATTTTATGATGAAACCAAAATAAAATTTGATGAAACCAACATTTAAATTTGGGGTTTTTGTATCAATTTTTAAAAATTTGGGGTTTTTGTATCAATTTTGTTTACGATGGAGTTTTAATGGATCCCAACATTTGAGTGGGGTTTTTGTACCACAAGTTTGGTCACCTTGGGTTTTTATGACAAGTTTTGATTTGAATAACACAAATAAATACTAATTCATTTATCTAAGCCACTACATTATAAAACGTTGAGCCATTTCAGATGGAAACCCGTTCGACTCAGAAAAGATTTATCTCATATTCTTCAAAACTCTCAGACAATTTACGACATTGATCTTCTAAATGTGAGGTTATTCGCTGCATAAAAATATAGCTAGTAGTCAAATGATTAACCACTTGACCTAATGATAATAGACTCTGTTATCCATCATTATTGAGTAAAAAAAAGTGTTCATCTATTTATTAAGAAATACGTGATATGATGCGAAATTATTTACTGGCCACCAATGCTCACCAATACTTACGACTACAAAAACACCATCCACCATTTTTGTTGTTACTGAAAGAGGTTTCATCACCATTTCCAACCACACCACAACGTTTTTGCCTTTGCACCACCACGACCACCATTGTGGTCCACTTAATAAATGTTAGCCAATTTAAATATTAATTAAAATTATATTTAATATTATTATTTAATTATCATTTTTGGTGCAACATCTATTATGGCAAAATTAATAGAATATTTATTATGAAAAACAAAGGAAAAATTATTAATATGGTGATTAAATTTTAGCCATTAGACAAATTTTTAATCCAAATTACAACCATCAGTTATAAGAAACAATTACAACCTTAGATTTATCTATTGCAAGAATAAAAGTGACAATTGTCCATAATAAGTAAAAAAGATTATGTCAATTTTAACCCTTTTCATTTTTGTGTTGGCTCTATATAGACTGACAGTTGTTTTCCATGTTTTTTAATTATTGTGTTTTCTTACGGAGAATTGCTAGGTTGACTGAAATATATGTCTCGAAGAAACCACCGAGTGAAACATGTAGCGGGACCAACTGAAAACCTTTACTATCCCAATGGTAGATCTATTACCCTACCATCGTTCGATTTTTCTGGGATTTTTTTTCGAGACAAATTGCGGTCAACTTGTACAATTTTTGTTTTGTTTTATAACCAATTTATTTTCACATTAACAAAATCAACCACAACTTCCGTAATAATGTTATTGTGTCCTAACGACATACAATAAACATTTTCCCACTACCACAGAACCTGCACTACCACCACCAGAACCACCCACTACCTTCCACAACCATCACTACCGTCACCGGCTCCATGCATCACCAATTTCAAACACCACCCCGGTCATCCCTAATTTTTATTGATATGATTATTAATAAATTTATTATTTATTTAAGAAAAATATATTTAGAACAATGTAATGGGTTGAAAAGAATATTAAAAGTTATTATGATTCTTTATTAATAAATTTATTATTTATTTAATGAAAGTATATTTATTAACATAATTATAAGATATTTATAATAAGAGATTAATAAAGTATTTATTATAAGAAATTAATGATACAATAATGATGTGAACAACCGTAACCATGGATTTAGCTTTCCCGAGAATGAATTCCGCTCTTTATCTTGTCGGTGTTGTCCAAACTATACTTTATAAGCTTGATGAACCCTTCCTCTGATATATATACTTGTTACGTAACGTGAAAGATTTCTCCTAAGTGATTATGGTGTGCACAATGGATGGATGCAAAAAGGAAGACAATGTTGAAGGAAGCAAAGTTATTGAGTTTCACGAAATTCCTCTCTCCATAACCTGCTTTTATGCAGTTGATCATGAAAAAGATCTACCGGTTCAAATGTCATCTCAATTGGTTGGAAATCTTCTTAGAGATTTTGAGGTTGTTCGTGGTCAACTTGAAATTGCAACAAAGAATCTTGCTTTTCTGAAATCTGAACTGAAGAAGGCAACTGATGAACTTGCTTGTGTTCGATCGATGGTTGCTGATTATGTCTAATGCTTTGGTTCTGTTTAAGAGTTGTTTTGATTTTTTATAGGAAACTTCTTATGAGAATTTATTCTTGTGTTTTAAGAAGGATAACTAGGGTTTGGAATAGCAATTATTATGAGTACACATAGCTATTGCCAACGATTTTCATCTTGCAATGTTTTTAGATTTATTTGTTTAAATTCTAAAGTTTATTTGGAAGATGATTTTGCAGTATTAATCTTTTTGGGTTTTTTACATTGCAAAAATAATTTTGTGGGATATGTGTGTTTACGTCCGTGAACTATGATTGTCCCATATATAACAAAGATTAAGTATATGATATCATTATGCAAATATTGATGAAAATAAAATGAATCTTTGTATATTCTGCAGTATTGATCTTTCCCTGATCCACTTCTATGTGAAAGTACTGTGTGGCTCCGTAAGTTCTCTTATGTTGAGCATTTCTGATTAAATTAATCATGGGTTCTCTTGTGGTTAATTTAATTGAGTTTTCTGGATACAAATTCATGTTTCATGTAATTTGTTAATGTCCAAAGAAGCCTTTATTTTCTTGTAAAAGTAAGGTCGCGCTTGTTGTTCTCTCGAGAATGACATTTTATGGGGGAGAGTTCTTAATTGAACTTGTGCTTAACTGCCAAATCTTTGTGGGGAGTGAGGTTGTGGAATATTGTAGGGGTTATCTTGTATCTTAACAAACTCCTTGTTGAATACACTAAGTTTCGACTATGTGAAATCATCGAAACCAAGTTGATATGTTCTATTTTAGTCATGGAGTATCCTTATGAGAATTTCATTATGATCCCGCTAGTTTTCGTACCTTTACCAATTTATTGACAAAAAGGGGAGGATTATTGTGTAGTTCACACTACAAATACATATGGTTTACGGATCATTATGTAAGGGGAAGTGGTTTTCATTGTGAGATGAAGTATTGCCTAAGGAGGAGTGATACATATCACCATAGTATTGTTGTCACAGTTTTTATGCAATTTTACTTTGATGTTGTGTAATAATACTATGATATTGTATAACAATACGAAAACATCATGTTTTTATATATTGTTATAACTACGGATCTTCAACAATTATGATGCTGAGTTGAACACGTTCAGAATCACTGGAGTACTTGGAAGTGACGAAGACTTCGAGTAATGTTGAAGAACCAAGGAAATCAAACATTTGGATGAGAAGCTACAAAGTTTATTTATTTTATAATCCATGTGTATTGATAGTTTTGTCACTAAAATTGAAAAAGGGGGAGATTTTTAGAGCACCGCTCGGTCGAACTCGCAAGTATTGCTATCTCAAGCTTGTTTGTCAAGTTTAGTTGCAAAAACTATAAGTCTTGATTTCTAGTCTACTTATAGCTAAGTCTCAGATTAGGATAAAAAGTGTAGTTGAGCTTTAGAATCCACGACGTTTATCGATTGAAGACGAATAACTACTAAGGGGATCTTGTGGAACTTCATCAACAAAAGGTATGTGAGACTTGAACTCATCTATCACGCAAAAGTCTATTTCTACTCTATCTCCTATTTGAGACAAAAGTCGTATAGCTATATAGACTTCGGTTATACACTTTTGATATTTCGAGCTGAGTTTAACTCGCTTACATATTTCTCGAAATATGTATTGCCAAGTTCATCTTATATTCTTGACGAAACTCAAAAGATGATCATGTGAAAATCGCCTGGTAACATCTTATATGATTTGTGTGAGACAGTCATTTGGTGTAGACTCGGAATGCTTCATATCGATCACTTTAAAATTATTTTGAGTCATTTGAACTAGTTGTGTTAGGATGAACAAGGTTGATATGAAAGTGTTCATATGGATAACTTCGGTTAATTATTTTTGATCCAACAAGGTGTACACATTTAGGTACGGTTACCCATATCTAAATGAAGTCACTTTTCATTTGTGTGTAACGAGCTAAGTTCGATCTAACGGTTGAAAGATATTAGCTTGAGTCTAATCAGGTTTTCATCTAATGGTGAATATTGAATGTTTTTTTACCAAAGTAACATTGATTACAAACCCTTATTTGAAGACTATATAAGGGAGAACTCTAGCAACTGGGAAACCTAATGCCTACACCTCATGTGTGATACTAGTTGCGACTAGAGTCGATTCTTCTTTAACCTAGGATTTTCTAAAACCATTATAGGTTAAAGACTTAAAGACTTCATTGGGATTGTGAAGCCATACCCAACTATTTTCTCTGTAGGTGCATGTTCTGATCTTGCTTTATTCTATCGTATTGAGTACTATATTCTCTAAGATTTGCTCGAGATTTAATCTCCGATATGCAAGATAAAAAGTAGTCACAAACATATTCATCTCATCGTTTGTGATTCCACAATATCTTGTTTCGCTACCATACAATTAAGATTATTATGAGGTGATTGATATTACTAGGCTGTTCTTGGGGAATATAAGGCTGGTATATCAATTGGTTCCTATTCACCTTGACTTATCAAAAGACGAAACAAAACTCATAGGTATTTCTATGGAAGACAGATTTATCTATTCAATAAAATATTCTGTGTGAGACAGATTTGTTTATCAAGTCATCGACTTTGGTTCGTAGCAACTCTTAGTTGTGGGTGAGATCAGCTAATGGAATCAAGTGCATAAAGTCCTTCTGGGATTCAGAGGCGTAAGGAACGCGACTGTACCTTAATCAATGTGAGATTGGTTAGGGCTCAACTATATTCCAGTCCAAAGTTAATTTGTAGTAGGCTAGTGTCTGTAGAGGCTTAATACAATCTGGACTAGGTCCGGGGTTTTTCTGCATTGCGGTTTCCTCGTTAACAAAATTTCTGGTGTCTGTGTTATTTCTTTTCCTCATTATATTTTCTATATAATTAGATAATCCAACCTTTGGTTGTTGATATAGATTGATTGACACTTGAACATTGGTCTTTGGTATAGTTCAAGTTGTTTCTCATAATAACAGGCTTATGGATTCTATCTGTTTGATTTGCTGATTACATTGAGAAACAGAGATACAACTCTTGGATATATTTCCATTGATTGAGTCCGAATGTCTAGTTGATTCTCTTGGAATTATATTGGAGTTTTGTCCATACAGATTTCCTAAACGAAATATTGGGTGTGGTTGTTAGACCCCCAATTTGTCACTACTGACAAATATCCAGGCCTCACTGGTGAACTGTATGCCATCTCCAACAAGTATCAAGACACTACATTAGAGGAAGATACTGATTTAGACATCTATGATTAGTATTTATACCCCTAATGTGTAATATTTTGTGTATTATAGTTCTGCCTTGTGAACATCGTCTGGTATTTTTGTTGTACTTGTTAAAAACTAGTTGTAGACACTTCGTTTATAAGAGTGCTTAACTTATGAGATGTTTGTTATTAACCTTAATATTCGATCTTATAAATGTAACCCTTATGATTTGTATGGCTTTTTGATTTAGCGGGATTAAGTTCTAACCCATGTTGGTAGGCCTTATCAAAGGATCATAAGGTGTTCCGATTGAAACTCATATGTGAAAAGTAACAATATGTTGAATCAATTTGTGTTTACATGAGTTGTGTTCAGGATAACATATGTGTTTCGGGTTTTCAACTTTTTATATCGGCACACATTGGTTAAAATCGATTCAACCTTTCTCTGGTAAATGTTGCTTTTGTTGTTGTTTTTTTGTTCCTGCGAGAGGATGGCTACACACTGAGGCAGAGTTATTTGAACTTGCGCTTAATGATATATCTTTCTGGGGAGAGTGGCTGCGGAATTTGAGGTAATGAATTGTTAGTTAATCGTTTTAATGTTTAAGAAAAGCCTATTTATATTGCATATATTTTTCTTTTGCTTAACAAAATTTTGGTATGATTGATATGTTCCATTATATTGTGTATGGATGTGTGTGTTTGATTCAATTGTTTCCGGTTAAGAAAAATTATGTCAATTTATTTGGCTTATTGTTTGGTATCTTCTTTATTGTTGGGTATCAAGTGTTTTTTCTTAACGAAATTCGGTGCAATTGCGATGTTATAATGTGTATGTTTGTTTCAATTGCTTCCAATTAAGAAAATAATTGTGCAAGTCAAGTTATTTTGGTTTGTATGTAATTTTTATGGCTTAACAAAATACAAGATCATTTGTTTAGTCCAATTGATTCCGGATAAGAGAAACTAAGTTAATTATGATCTTAGTTAGACTTATCAAATTGTAGGATTCAGTTATTCAAGTCTAATTGAATGCCTTGACAAGAAAAACTAGATAACTAACCTAGTGTTTGTCTTGTCTAAAGGTAAAGGTCTAAGTTATTGTCTGAATAATTAGAGGCTGATGAGAGAAATAAAGTTAATTATGTTCTTTATTTTGTTCCTATCAAAATAAGCGACTGTGCATATGCAATCGGTCTAACAAGGGAATTGAGTTTCTTAGTAGATTTGTTAGACTATTAGGGAAATTGCTTCGGGCAATTTTTTCCTTTATAACATATTGAAACCAAATTACTTTGTAGTTTTGGTTTTAATATTGGTTATCTAAAGTGGTATGTGAAACCTCTGTGCTTAACTCTTATTGGTTGTTTACAAGTATTTCAGATTTGTAAGATCCTTTCGGTTTGTCCTTTATGTGCTCGAACCTTTGTCATTTTGTGACAAAAATGGGGAGAAATGTATGGAGTAAACAGGTAATTTTTAATCACTAGGAAAGGACAATTGTGCTTGAACGTTATATCTAACGAATAGTAAAGCATTGACTAAGGGGGGAAAACATATCATATTGTTGTGTAGTATAATTCTTACTACAAAAGGGGAATAACAAAGATGTCCGTATTGAATATTTACCTAGCTTACCTTTAGTGGGAGTAAAAGTTGTTCTTATTCAAATGTCAACAACAACATTTATTGATTGAATATATGCAGGTTATTGTATTGTTGAAACTTGTAATTAAGCGTATGTGAAATGAATTATTTTGTAATTTGTTTATCCATATGTAATAAGAGTTTTGTCACTAAAATTGACAAATGGGGAGATTGTTAGAGCATAGCTCGGTTGAAATCACCAAGCGTTGGTATGTCAAGTTTGGTTGTCATATTTTAGTATCAAAACTCATTTACAGTCGCTTGATTAAATACTAGAGTCAACTTCGTTTAGGTTAGACTAGAAAGTGTAGGAATGTTGAGACATACAAGTATTACTCTGAAGACCTGAAGAATGTGAAGAAGTAAGGAACTACAACGACGACATCATCCTTCCACTTGAAATTAGTAATATTGACTTGAACTGTTTCATTCCTAACGTATCTTTCAAGTCGTGCTATATTGAAAACATAACTGCAAAGTTGTATATACTATACATATTGTATGGTACTCTATTGATGTGACATGATCATAGTATTCAGGAATTAGACTACGAAGTATAACGCTTATCTTTTGGACTTTGTAGATATGACATCGACATAATCTTGTATATATTGTTGGGATTATGAGAATGGGTTATGGTGAAGATTTCATCCTAGGAAACAATGTTTTACATTTGTTTAAAGGAAGTACATTCATGAAATTGTTTCGTGAATCGAAAGGGAAATCAATAGGCTTATTGGTTCGGCTATTCATTGCAAATATATGGATGTACAATATATGTGAGATGGTAGAACCGATCTTAACTTAGGTTACGTATCTTAGTATAACTAATCACAATGCCTGACTTATGATTTGGTATAACTGGTTTTGATAATTGGTGTAACCAATTCTAAGTAAACATCATGTGATGGTATGATCGATCCTTGTAATTGGTGTGACCGATCATGAGTGTTGTGTGACCGATCCTTGTAATCAGAGTAACCGGTCCTGGTAAATTTTGTGACCGATCATGAGTAATACCATGTGTAGATGGAACCGATCCTTGTAACTGGTGTAACCGATCCTAGTAACCGGTGTGACCGATCACAAATATTTTCATATTTAGGTATAACCGATCCTAGTGATTAGTAGAACCGGTTGAACCCGTGTATGTGATTTTCTATGATCAATCACATAGTAGTCTTGGAATACATGCAAACCAATTCTAAACTTGTTTGGAAGTGTGGTATAACCGATTCCAGGAATGAAAATCCATGTAAATATGAAATAAGGATTTGCGGTGAAAAGATATTAACATACTATGAACATGAGCCGTAAATCTTATCATTTATTGTTCAAAGATATTCCTTAGTACTCAAGGTGATCCTGTGCCGAAATAAATTAAGAATCTTTTAATTAAGGTTTTTGATTTTATATGCTTTAATTACCAGCAATTAAATGCGTATCTCTAGAGGATAAAAATTAGTAATTTGCATTTACTAATTGAAGGTTTTCTATTGAGAGATTTCGGAAATATTGCACAAGAATTTATTGGAATAAGGAAAACCGAATTTTTCCATTCATTGCATATCTTGAGAATATCTTCGGTTTTGAAAATTCCTTAGTGTCCGAACATCCTTGGTCTATAAATACCTAAGTTTGCATTTCTAGCAAACTATCATAAGAGCCATGCAAACTTCATTTCTTGTTGTTTCTGGTGGAGCCGTGTATTCGGAGAGGAAAGTATCCTAATTATGTGGAATCTCTTACGACCGCTCGTTTAAAGACTTATGTGGGATCAAGAAGCTCTACGAGTACCATTGGTGGGAAACTAGATAATTGCGGTATTATTAGTTTTAAATTAATTTGATTTACTAACAGTTGTTGAAACTTTGATTGCACCTAGTTTATTTATGCTTGAGAATGTTCTCTTCTGATATAAGATTTACTCAAACTAGATCAGAGTATCGACGGGATCTTCAGAACTGTTGTTAGATCTAAAGACATCTTGTGATAATCCATTATTGACAGACTAAGATTCGTGCATGATTAATCACAAGAGATTCAAGTGGTGTTGTGCAGGTTATTGGAGATTAATTTATTTTTTTTTGAAGGCGGAGAAGATTTCTTATTAGTTTTCGTATCTTTTGAATTTTTGTGCACAAACTTTGATCGGATGGGATCCAACTATAATCAGATTTATTCGATTGATTAGTTGTGTGAGACTAGCATTCTCTATATTTCTCTTTGAGATTTATATTGATTGAGTGTGAATCTATACTTGACTATTTCGGTAGTTAAAGTTAGATTGATCTAACCAGACAAAGGAGCTTATTAGATTAAACGGAAGAGCTTTGTCTAAAAAACTCATCATAATCTTGTAGCAAGATTGATTAGAGTGGTTACCAAACAGATTTTTCCTTTTCTGTTTGGAATACGATCCAAAGGACTAGGTATTCACGTACGTGACTCTAGAAGTCGAAGACGCATGGATACTAAGGGAACTAAGTAGCTAGGGGTAGTCTGCTTGGTCTCAACTATACGAAGTTGGTATTATATTTTGTATAACGACTTAATTCTGAGAGTATTCAAAACTGGACTAGGTCCCCGGGTTTTATCTACATTTGTAATTTTCTCGTTAACAAAATATTGTCGTGTCTTTTACTTTAATTTCCGCATTATAATTGTTTATTATAATAAAGTAAAATACACATATACGTTAACTCCGCATTACTTGATAGTGATCCTATAGAGTTTGGTTATTACCGAGCCTATTATCAAGAAACACACTTTTTTGTATTATTGTTTCGATCTTGTATCCATAGTCAATCACACAAGTTATCTTGTTGTTATATTATCTTGATCTCGTATCCATAGACAATCACACGAAGTGTGAACCGAATCGTTGTATTGTCTCGACTCAGTCCATAGACGAACACATTCGGTAAAGGACTTATAGGTTGAAAATAAAAGATTGTGGTGTATTTGGGTACCCTCGTCTTTTCAAGATGAACCGTACCCAAACGTGTATAGATTGTTGGCTCAATAATAGTTAACCGAAGTTAGCCATATTAACACTTATAACTTAGCCATATTCATCTAACACTTCTAGATTAAATATGATGATCAATCAATCATGATAGATAATCAAATGAATCTAAATGTGTTTCAAGAGAGTTGTTCAAATGTTCATCATCTCATAGAAATATATATATATGAAACATTTGAAACAAAATCGTTTGGTTTGTAATTGTACAAAGTACGTATACAAGAACCAATTCATGAACATAATGCCACGGTTTTTAAAACTAGTTAACATACCTTATTACATTGAAGTTCCAGGGATTTTATTTCGCAAACTGAGTTCGCAAACGAACCTCAGTTCATGAGTATGAAAATCCATACTTGCTGATTTTAGAACCTGACTACCGTGTTCACAAACTGAGTACGGGAACAACAGTTCCGGAATTTGGCTTTGTCCATCCGTTCGCAAACAGGGTACGCGAACAACAGTTCCGTACTTGGCCTTGTATATCTGTTCGCAAATAGGGTACGTGAACAACAATTCCGGACCTTTTCACAAGTAAACCAGTTCGCATACAATAGTTCCGGACCTGAACTAGACTTACACAGTTAGCATACAAAGTATACTACCTGTATTATATCCAGACATGGTAGTCGTTCTAAAGCTCTCATTTAATTATTGAAATATCCTTGGAAGACAACAATGGTAATCTTACACATACCACTAGCTTCAAGTAATTTTCAAGTGATTAATCGATCAATACGAAACTTCCCAAGTTGACATCAAATGATTGTCTCACACAAATCATATAATATGTTCAAGGTAATTTTCAAATGATCATCTTTGACTTAATATTTCCAACAAATAAATTTTCCAACTAAACTCCTCAAGTATACGATGAACTTAGCTAAAGCTAAAAGCTTCCAACACGTATTTCGAGAAATAGATAATCTCGGCTCGAAATATCAAATGTATACAATGCAAATATAGCTATACGACTTAGTCTCTTTAGAAGATAGAATAGAATATACTTCTGAGTGATAGACAACTTTTAGTCTCCACATACTTTTTGTTGATGAAGTTCCTCCAAGCTCTTCAGTAGATCTTCTTCTTCAATTGGTAAACGTCGTGAAATATAAATCTCAACTACACACTTCTATCCTAATCTGAGACATAGCTATAAGTAGACTAGAAATCAAGTATATAGTTTTGATCAACTAAACTTGAAAAATAAACTTGAGATAGAAAATCTTGCGAGTTCAACCGAGCAGTGTTCTAACTCCATGAATACACGCTTTAATTGAGAAATAATGCATCACATATTTCCTTTTCCCATCTCAAAAGTAGCAAAGCAGAGAAATTTGATCGACTGTAAATAATAAACCTACCTTCCCATAAAACTAAATAATTAATTCTCTCACTCAAATCCGATAGGAGAACTGGATTAAAATTCTTAGTTCCCCACTTTTGAGCAAACCTAAATCAGAAATAAATTTGGGAAAAAGAGATAGAATGTAGAGAAAAAATAACTTGAATCCAAGAACATAATTCCCCTCAACTTTCTATCCTTAATGATATGGTATCATCCTCGAAATGATTGATATTTGTGTTAAGTTATCGATTGTTATTGGTATCATCCTCAAGATTTGTTTAGGGAGAAGATAAATCAATGGTTGTTTATGTAAGTGCTTAAAAGTGACGTGTTCATGCAACGGTCTTAATGTATATACATCATTATTGTCTCATTAATTTCTCATAATAAATATTTTATTAATCCCTCATAATAAATGTCTTATTAATTATCTTAATAAATATATATTCACATTAAATTATTATTATTATTATTAGATAAAGAGTATTACATTAACTAGTTGGAACCTAACAAGCTAAGCTCCAACAACGTACTACTACATTAATTGAACAGGTTGCCGTGCTAGCCTACCAGCGAGCCTTATGGGTAACCTAGCTAAGGGAGCCGAAGCGGATGGGGGGCTGAGATTGTGTCACAAGGGGGGCAAGCTAACTCTAACTTTCATGTCAATTCCTGCAATATTACGTAATTGGAGGCTCGAACCTGGGACCTCTTGCAGTACATGAAACTTTGGGAAACAGGGATGACCAGATGAGCTAGGTGCCCGTTTTTTTTTCACGTTAAATAGATAATAATTTTGTTAATAATTACATCAATAGATATTGGGTATGGTCAAGGTAATGTTTGTAAGTGGTGGTGCATGGAGCCGGTGGTGGTAGTGATGCTGGTAGAAAAGGTAGTGGTAATGAATGGTGAAAACGTGGGGGTACCAAAATACACCACTATTGTTTTCTTAGGCAATCTGTATGGATAAACTCAATACAATTCTGAGAGTTAAACTCAATCAAGGAATAATGTTTAGAGTTATCTCTCTCTCTTGTGATTAGAACGTTTACAAAATCAAATCCGTATACCTAATCACAAAGAGATAACTTGGACGGTACCAAAAACCAATGTCTAAGAATCAATCAATTTGTATCCAACAAACTAGGTCGGATGTGTATACTATGATCGATCAACGCACAACCTATGATATTTTAATCATAAAGATAAACAATATAATGCGCAAAAAGCAATAACACAGATACCAAAAATTTTGTTAACGAGGAAACAACAAATGCAGAAAAACCCCGAGATCTAGTTCGGATTGAATACCAAATTGTATTAAGCCGATACAGACACTAGCCTACTACCAATTAACTTCCGAATGGAATGTAGTTGAGCTCTAAAAAGTGTCCCACCGATTAAGGTTCAATCGCGCTCCTTACGTCTCTTGAAATCCCAGCAGGACTCCGCATAATTGATTCCCTTAGCTGACATCACACCAACTAAGAGTTGCTTCAACTCAATTGAAGACTTTAAACCAAACCTGCCTCCCACAGATTAAGCCTATATAATTGATTTCCTTTTAAAATAAAATAGTTTGATCAAAGGTGAGTAAATTGATAGAAATAGACAAAGTCTAGCTAACCTCAAAATCCGGACTTATGGAACCCAAAGTGCAGACTAGATTATTATTCACCTCATAAATATAAAATCCGTGGAATCAACAAAGTTTTAGACGAAGATAACTTTGATGATTTCTATATATCTTGATCAAGTGAGTAGCTCAACAACTAATCAAGATACATGATACACGATTTATCAAGGAAAGAAAACTGGACCTGGATTCAGGAATCCTTGTGAAGACTTTGTAGTCGTTAAGCCTTAAAATGGTTAGGAAGAGGACGACTCTAGATACAACTAGTACACACCAAAAAGTAGTTTCGGAATTCAAAAATCTCAGTTGCTTGAAGTTCCCCTTTTATAGACATTCAAATCATAGGTTTCTTTAGGTTTAAGCTAAGATAGCTTTGGAACCAAGCAAACAATATCCACCGTTAGATGAATATTTGAATCTGATCCACATAAATAAGAGATACACTCTGGTTAGGTAAAACCGTAACCGAATCGTGTACAAAGACTATGTTCAACATGGGTAGCCGAAACTAGCCGGTTTTAACTTAAAAGCTTAACCTTCATTTTCATAAACACATAAGACATTAACTCTGAGTCACAAACATGTGATCAAATAAGTCTAGTGTATTTAGAGAATTAACCAAATGCTAATTATCTTGTAGAAGTAATTTAAACGCAGTTGAAAATATAATCGACGTGATTTGTAGATGCACAAAGTATAGATACGTAGTTGTTCGTGAGTCCGTTCAATCACATTACACGTACCGGTTTGTAAACATTTAACCAAACCGAGTTCCAAAGTTAACAAAAAATTTTAAGTTTGCATACTGGTTTGGAAACCTTAGGACTGTCGCCGGTTCCGGAGTTCACAAAACTAAATCGGTTTGTGTACCAGTTTGGAAACGTTGTCGAGTTTAGGAGCACATAACTGTTTCAGTTTGCGTACCGGTTTGGAAACAAACCTGGTTCTGTAAACACAGTTCAAATATGGTTTGCATACAAGTATGCATACTGATCCGGTTCACGAGTTAAACATATTTTCATATGATATACATAACAATATAGGTACCACTAATCTATAAGTCGATATATAGCTACTCCGCTACGTGTACAAGTACATGTAATACGGGTTCTTACTTATAACAGTTTTCCCAATAAAACTGGTACCACTTTCTTCTATCCGAATCTATAGTTGTTTTATATTTCTCTCTAAATTGATTTGAAACATTCCTGAATAACATCAATGACACATATCACTGTTCCAATCTATTTTCGAATGATAAACTTGAATCATGATTTTGAATCTGAACAATAAATTGTCCTTAACCGAAATTCATCAAGTATGAACAAATGTTCATTAAGCTTAGTCATTATATTTCGAAAAATTCGTTAACTAGATAATTAGTTCTCAACTCGAAATTCTTGTCTATGCATAATAGTTTAATTACTTATGCGACATCGTCTCAAATGATAAAAAGTGAATATAACTTGACATATAGGTGGTTCAGTCTTCATTTACCTATTGTTAATGACTACCGTGATCCACTATTTCTCAACTACATTTATATCCTAGTCCAAGACTTAACTAATTGTAGACTAGATATCAAGATATAGTTTTGACAACTAAATTTGACAACAATCTTGAGATAGCAACACTTGTGAGTTCGATCGAGCAATTCTCTAACAAATGGTTACAGTGGTGGTACTGCAGTTGGTCAATGTAGTAGCCTGCAATGTATATTCAGCGTCGTTATAACATTATATTATGGAAGTTGTGCTTGATTTTCTAGTGTTAAAATAAGCTCTGTTACAATACAAAAGAAAAAACAATAAAAAAGTATGGAGAACAATTGTCACTTCACATATAGTCAGTGACGGAGCCAAAGTTCTTCCATGGTGGGATCAAACCAAATAGCAACCATATTTTCCCCCGTAAAAGCCTAAAACTCCTAAGATATCTAACAAAATTACACTAAAATATACCAGAATTTGAAAACAAGTGGGGGCAGGTGCACCCTTTTTTATCCATATTGCTCCATCACTGCATATAATAACAACAAATGAATGACACCGATCGAAATTGACGTAATTTTTTTTACTTATTTTCGAGGCCGTGCCATTATGGCATTGGTCAAGTTCTAGTGTTGTCATAAACAATAATTCACAATATCTAGTTTCCGCGCGATTCATTCTAAGATTGAACACTCTATTTATTTTCAATGTAAAATCCAATTATTTGATCACTACATAACTACAAATAGTTTATCAAATATACCTCATTTTGCTTTGAAAGATCAATTGGTCATAAACCATTGTCCATTCTTTCCACATCAACAAAGTAATCAGCGAAACCATTGCTCTACACATCGATTGATCTCCAATATTTACTCGCAATCCATTGGAAAACAAAATGTTGCTCAGTAAGTGAAATTATCACCTGTCACAGTCATTTAAATGTGAGCATTTGTAACCCAAAATAAGTAAGGTATGCTCTTATATAATTACTTCAAAATCAATTAAAAAGTATGACTCCAAGTTGCTCTTTAGTGTCAGACAAAGATTCATTTTTATAACTTTACATTTATATCCTAGTCCGAGACAAATGATAAAAAGTGAATATAACTTGACATATAGGTGGTTCAGTCTTCATTTACCTATTGTTAATGACTACCGTGATCCACTATTTCTCAACTACATTTATACCCTAGTCCGAGACTTAACTAATTGTAGACTAGATATCAAGATATAGTTTTGACAACTAAATTTGACAACAATCTTGAGATAGCAACACTTGTGAGTTCGATCGAGCAATTCTCTAACAAATGGTTACAGTGGTGGTACTGCAGTTGGTCAATGTAGTAGCATGCAATGTATATTCAGCGTCGTTATAACATTATATTATGGAAGTTGTGCTTGATTTTCTAGTGTTAAAATAAGCTCTGTTATAATACAAAAGAAAAAACAATAAAAAAGTATGGAGAACAATTGTCACTTCACATATAGTCAGTGACGGAGCCAAAGTTCTTCCATGGTGGGATCAAACCAAATAGCAACCATATTTTCCCCCGTAAAAGCCTAAAACTCCTAAGATATCTAACAAAATTACACTAAAATATACCAGAATTTGAAAACAAGTGGGGGCAGGTGCACCCATTTGTATCCATATTGTTCCATCACTGCATATAATAACAACAAATGAATGACACCGGTCGAAATTGACGTAATTTTTTTTACTTATTTTCGAGGCCGTGCCATTATGGCATTGGTCAAGTTCTAGTGTTGTCATAAACAATAATTCACAATATCTAGTTTCCGCGCGATTCATTCTAAGATTGAACACTCTATTTATTTTCAATGTAAAATCCAATTATTTGATCACTACATAACTACAAATAGTTTATCAAATATACCTCATTTTGCTTTGAAAGATCAATTGGTCATAAACCATTGTCCATTCTTTCCACATCAACAAAGTAATCAGCGAAACCATTGCTCTACACATCGATTGATCTCCAGTATTTACTCGCAATCCATTGGAAACAAAATGTTGCTCAGTAAGTGAAATTATCACCTGTCACATTCATTTAAATGTTAGCATTTGTAACCCAAAATAAGTAAGGTATGCTCTTATATAATTACTTCAAAATCAATTAAAAAGTATGACTCCAAGTTGCTCTTTAGTGTCAGACAAAGATTTATGTTTATAACTTTCTATTAAGCATATTATCAAACATATGTGGTGCGCTAACAGTGATCTTATTTTACATTACCGAAACAAGAAGATGAAGCACTACAATCAAAAAATGATTTTTAATGTTGTAGATGGTGGATTTTCGACAAGGTCTAAAATCGTAAACTCATAATTATACGAAGATCTGATCCAGCAATCAGACGAGAGTATTGAGACATGGGCCTCTCATCGAATTCTCAACGGAGAGTACTTTCTCTCAGAGTACATGTAGATATTTAGTCTCACGACTGGACAACGACATATCTGATGAATACTGAACACTTTCAGTGATTATTTCTATATAGTATCACGAGATGGACGGCTCCTAGACAGCTTGCTCTGCTAGTATAGAGCGATAACATCTTCAGGAACAAACAACGAGTTTACCCTGACTATATAAAGGACATGACTTACCGACAAGCTCATATCGGGATAATTAATGCTCCTAGACAGCTTGCTCTGCTAGTATAGAGCCGCAAAGTTAATTATTCCTAATTAAGATTAATTCTGTCGTGACATTCACTACTGAATTCCCAGAATAATCTATTATTGCTCCTATTCCATGGTCAAATCCACGACTGGTCCCATGGAATGGCAATAACAATTGCTCCTATTCCATGGTCGAATCCACGACTGGTCCCATGGAATGGCGATAAACAATTGTTCCGATTCTATGATCGAATCCACGGCTTGATCTCATAGAATAACAATAACTATATTATCTCATTACTCCGATTTCATGATTGAATCCACAACTGGTCTCATAAATGGTAATAGATAAATCTTAATTACTCCGATTTTATGGTCGAATCTACGATCCCATGGAATGGTAATGCTCACTTTATTATTCTGAATTCGTAGTCGAATCCTCAGCTGATTTTATGAATTAATAATAAACATCTTATTACTCAGTTTTGTGAATTATTCTCCACCGAATTCCACAATTAGTAATAAATAATCAAAAACCGGGCGTCTGAGCTACCTCTAAGTAAGCCCCGATTCAAATGGTGAAGGTGTATTCAATGACGATACAATAACAGTCACCGCACGAATGAGTATTTCAAAATACAACGAAACGATGAACCTATGCAAAATAGGGAAGAAAATAATAAATAATTAAAAGTATTGACCAGGGTGCTGGGAGCACGGACACACAACCGACCGACCGTGTCGTGGTTAATCCCACGCCAGTTTTATATTTTTAATGCATTTTTATTATTTTCCATGATTTGATGAAAATTCTCTCATTTTATCAAATCTCCTTCGTCTCGAGGAAACTCCTCGGTTTCATGGTATTTTCATAAATTCGTAAAAAATAATATGAAATTAAGGAAAGAAGTGTGGGGCGTGACCTTTGGCCAACCGGCCATGCCTTGGTCCCAGCCGGCCCCACACCTCACGGTTCCTCATTATTTTTTTATTATTATTATTATTATTATTATTATTATTTCTCTAATTTCATGAAAAAACTCATTGATTTCATGGTATTTTGCACAAATCATCAAATAATAAATAAAATTATGAAAACTTGTGGGACTGGGCCACTAACTTGCCGACCATGCCCTAGCCGGTCCCATACGCCCCTTGTTTTATTATTTTATTTTATTTTTCCTTGAATTCATCAAATTCCTTGATTTCATGGTATTTCTCTCAAATTAGGAAAAATTCCCTCAAATCATGAAAAATACTTAAAAAATATAAAAAATTATGAAAACTCGTGGGACCGGGCCCCTAGCCGGCCGGCCACGCCCCCACGGTCCCACACGCCCGTGTTTTTATTATTTTAATATTTTTTGCTTCCTTGAACTCATGAAAACTCCTTCAATTCATGGAAACTCCCTAAATTCATCAAATTTCTTAAAAATCATGAATTCTTCATAAAATCATCAAAAATATTATAAAATTAAGGAAAATGGCACCACAGGACCGTGGTCACGACCGACCGACCATGCCTTGGCCTCCGAGGTCCCACGCCTCCTTATTCCTTATTTTATATTTATTTTCCATCATCTCATGGTGTTTTCCTTAGTTTCGTCGAAACCCTAATTTTGGCATATTTTCTCGAATGGATGCTCAATTGCACGCCAGAAAATATCAAAATTCTCCGGACTGAGACGCGGACACCTTGGGGACGAGAGCGCTATATTGACTGACCAAGATTGGATATTTGGCTTACAGAAGCCGGTCCCATCAAGTTTCACAGTTTTGACCTAATTTGCACAATTGCACGTATTAGGTCCAAGACTCTTCCAAACACTTTAGATTTTCATGAAGTGATCATCAGGCGGTCACGTGACTACCCAGGGACGGTTTCATGACCCCATGGTCGGTCCCTCACTCCGTCATAATTAATTAGGTTTTCTCACCTAAGGCTCAGACGAGCATTTTCGAATAAATGATTAAACCAGCATTTAATCATTCTTTCACCAACAAATCGTCAACTCTTCAGAAGTTGTTTGTATTTTCTCACGTGAGCATATGGACACTACATGGTTGATCCATGGTCCCATGTAGTCGCTCCCTCCTTCATCCCATGGTTAAACTTCTGACGAACCGTGAATTGATCATCAATTGATCAAATTAGGGTTTCTGAATCCAAGGATCATCATTCCAGATTCCAACCTTAATAATTTTACGACGAACTCATGGTCATTAATTTTATTAATTATGCTCGGTTCAACGACCAGTATTCTAATTAATATTTTTGGTACGCTGCCAATAATCCATCAGATGAGCAACACATGCTCAGACGATCAAATATTCAACAATTCATCACATGAGCAACACTTGCTCAGATGATAAATATTTGCTCAAACCGAGGAATATTGGTTCAACAATCAATATTCAACGATCCATCGAATGAGAAATAGTTGCTCACTTCATCGTAAGAACTATACCTCTGTCTCATGACATGTTTAATTCATGAGTTTCAGAACATCATGTTCAACTCAGCAACTACATGGACTCATCGTCTCATCAAACCACGAAGAATCCACTCTTCGGTTGGTCTCCTAAAGAAACCAGAGGAAATCATCTTGATTTCATGAAAGTTCAGACTGACGTGGCTGCAACACAGAAAGAATTGTATGCTTATCTCAAAACTCTCACAGACAAGTTTGCGTCTGAACGAACTCAGCCTCAGCGCGAAAAAGGAGAAGCTAAAGAAACATTTTCAATTGCTGATCCTGAAATCTCTCCAATCCATGTTGTACAAGATGAAGAGTTCTGCAAAGCTGCAGATGACTCTCCAGCAAAGGAACTTGCAGGCTTCATCGCTCGTGAGGACCTGGAATGCTTCATGGAGGATCGAGGAAAAGACAAAGCATCATTTGTTCATCGTTATCAACCTTCATACCCTGTTGCTACGCAAATAATTTCTTTCCCGAAGGGCTACACTTCCCCAACGTTCGCACTATATAACGGAACATGGAGCGCTCGAGAAGACGTCTCTCGATCCCTGGAGGCACTAGGAGAGCATGAAAATGAAATGATCCCAATCTACAAAGCCTTTCTCTGCAACTCCAGACTCTCTCAGAACTTCATGAAGCATCCAAACGATCAACGACTACTACACCTGCTTTGATGAGCAAAGTCTACAAGGTCGAGGAACCTCAGAGCAGACGATGCCTGATCAACAAACAATACAATGTCCAACCTTCCATGAACGTTATTGCTCAAGCAAAAGGAAAGCTCCTGCTCAAACATGAGACATCCAACACCTCATCCTACAAAAGCATCAAGAAAGGATAACCAATCTTACACAAACCTCGATCCGGCATTAACGAACGGGGAGATGATCGGACATACTCAAACTTATCATGAAGAAGTGATCGTGTTACTAGAAGTCTGGGTTCAATATGGTGCAATCAAATCGCTGCTCATCATAGAGAGCCAACTGAAGAAAAATGAAGAAACCCAGGTACTGTCACCTTCATAGATTCATCAAATCATCCAACAAGTAACTGCAATATTTTGAAGCTAATTTTCAAAGAGAAGGTTGATCCACAATAGCTTCAACGAGGGACTTTAGGAGTACACAAGAGTCTTATCCCAATCAGAAGCTTTACACTCTCTCTGAACAACCTATCAAAGAGGCAGTTCAATCCTAGTCGAACGTGAATTGCTCTATCTGTCGAAGAAACGAAGGAGAGACATGTTCACAGCACTGAACACATCATGTCAAGAAGTTCATTTCGAAAATACTTCTTGAGCCTCCATCCACGGACCAAGAGGTGTACGACTGGGGACTGCTTACCACAGTCAATATCAGAAGAAACGAATTGGGAAGAACGTTGATCGATGCTGACACCTCCATCAACAACATTCCACTGAAAACCATCGGATCCACATGCATCACTCGACAAGAAGATACTCATGCTCCATCTCAATCAGAGACCTTGAAGGAGCGCTCAGAAATACTTATGGCTACATCGTTCTCAAAGTGAACATAAGTTCAACCTGGACAGAAACCAAGTTTCACATAATCAGGAAGATCCAGGATATGACACGTCCTCAGAAGAGCGTGGATCCACGCTGAAAATATGGGTACTTATAAATCGCCTTTGGTTACATATCTCTCCAACAAAGAAAGTTCTGATCCAGAAGATTTGACGGACATTCCATCACCAGAGCACTTGGAGGAATTTCGAACTTTGAAGAGATTGAAGCAAGAACCTGCAAAAGATGCATAGACATTCATCAAGAAGTTCCACACTCAGGCAAGTCTCATTCCTCACATGCTATGTAGCATGGGGACTTAATTTTGCTAGCAACTCTGCGAGACGTTATGAATGACAACTTCACCGCATTAGTATTCTACCAAGTGGTTGAATCTGACATTTCTCTGAATTGATCACTGAGACGTTCATTGTTGAGATGATGTCCAAACATGGAAAAGAACACTTTGGGAGTTTCTACATAGCCTTGCAGGAGCGTCCATGTGTGCCACAAAATTAGAAAGCTCTGACTTCTGCACAAGTGTTGAATCCCACTGCTGCAATGAAAGGAATGTTGAATCAACAGAAGAAAGTCGGGGCCCATACGATCAAACCTAAGGCATGCTCAAGGGGTATGACGCTTCAACGCTCAATCATCTAAGAAGCCTTCAAAATTGTACTCCCAATCAAATAGTACACCTTCGATAATGGCGCCTCTGGCTTCAACACAAATATCTCGATACTGATTCAACACCAGCACGGCACTACATTCGATAAGTCTTCATTATCTCATTATAAGACTTCTGAAGCAGATGCAACATCATTCACACATGAATCTTACCAACTCCTTCAACATACACTGGGCAACCTGAGGTGATTCCGTGAAACTTCATCGACGAGACTTCTCTACATCACAAAACCCTACATGACTGAGGAACTTGTTCCCTTCACCGATCTAGAACGAAGATTTCTGCTGCTATCTTCTATAACAACGTGGATTCACTTACAAAGCCGCTTCACGATACAGTCATGCTTTCAAGAGCACTCAGGTTGAACTCCCAGTATACCGGATTCTCAACTCACTAACTAGTTCGTGAACGTAAAAGGCTCACTGGATGAAGGAACAAAAATTATATCTATAATCATAGTTCTAGCCTTTTTGGTCTTTAGAGCAACTTCAACCATGGTATCAACATCAACAATAATCTCTAGAGGAACACCATCCATGATCTTAGCATCGACAAGGATATCTGGGGCATAATATTTCATGGTCTCAGCACCAACAACGGTCTCAGGAGCAACATCCTCATGACAAGGCTCCATCAACTAACCATTCTCTGAAGTATTGCTCGAGGAAACGGACTTCTCGAAGCACTAATGATTCATATCAAGCCGTGTAGACATGAAATATGCTCACATGAAATTCTTTCTGAAGATTGCACGATGAGAGGGCACAACACCACAGTCTTCTACAAGATGTTCTCATCACCTCTACAAATGAGATACAACATACTTCAGCAAATGGGTTTACAAAAACGTACCAACGAGTGAGGAATGAGACGATACTTCCTCAACAAAAGATGTTCGTCTATGTCTCTTATACAACCTACCAAAAGGGCGCATCAATCGGACGTACGAGCTGAAAGATATGGCCTTTACCGTCAGGTCTACGAAATCTGAAAAATTTGGACGGGATTAAAAATTACAAATGTACACGCTTCGTTGGATGACCTCTACAACTCCAAATTGAGTGATTCTTGTCTCATGGGATAACTCAGTCGCTTATCTTTAAAAGTTGGGGTCAAACATCAAATTCCGACGTCGTATGAGATTCCTACATCTTCCAGAGCGTACAATATGCAAGCAGCAATTCTTAGACGGTATTCATGACTTCCACAGTCGATCGGTGTCTACCAGGTCTTTCCACTAAGTACTTCATAAAGGTACCTCCAACTTCGACCATATAGGTCTTTACATCAATTTTTCTACCTGGGTCCTCTATCCAAGTCTTGCCAGAAGAAGAGAAAACGAAGAGGAGAGATCTAACCAAAATACTGGGGACTGACGATCCACTGATCATGACGACCAGTTTCACAGTCCAAGACTCGTGGCACCAGACTCTCATGTGCTAATTATTCATCATAAAAGTAATGCTACCATCGGGATATGAAACCGTGGTCATTACATCATCCCCTCTCAAGAGCAACCTCAGCTATGGTCCCATGACCAGGGTTTCAGAAGCGATGTTTCTACGACTGACAGAAGAAAGATGGCGCTGCAAGCACCATGATCATGTATCAATCAAGAGGTCCTGATATCAAACGAATCAACGACATTAAAATCCTTCACCAACCGTTCAATACACAAGCGAATGGTCTAAGAACACAACATGAGTGTTTTACAGCAAGCTCGGCTGAGATGATTTTACACTGTCCTGTACAAACCTACGAGCTGGGAGAAATTGGTGAAGAATCGAGGGATGGGTCATATACCATTCTCTTCGTATGAAGGTCCTCTACAACATATCCAAAATTCAAAACAATTGGAGAAACGAGCAAAGAGTTGTGGCCAAAACATTGGACCACATGCCAGCTGAAAATTTTCTAAAGGTCTCCTGGAAGTTTACTGTTTCGTCGATTTCACATCCTAAACATGCTCGAAACTCAAAAGGCTTCTTTGCGAAAGTTTGGAAATTTCCTGGGTATGAGGATACATGGGTCGACCGCGAAAATCCGACATCGGACGAAGATTCTACAACAATTTCAACGAAGACCTAACTTCTGAATTTTCTGATGACGAAATTCTTCATTCATCCAATCAGGAGCTATACCATCAACACAAAGCCAAACTTCATCTTCAGCCGATAGTCTCACTTGCTGAAGTCGATGGTGCTTCTGCTAATGAGGGACGACTCTCGGATGATCGAGAGACATACAATATGTCAGCTTCCAGTGTCTCTGAAAGGTTGATTTTCCTCAATATGAGCATACGCAGAAGTCTTCATCTTTGACTTGATATTTTTGGAGCGCTCCACGGAAGATCCCGAAGAGTGGTTGTAACCAGAAGTCACCACTATCTGAGGCGCAAGGCATGGAGTCATGGATATACCAATAACAAACACGCAACAAAAATGGTAATCCTCAACTCTTACTTATTTACGGTTTCAAGAACCTAGTGATAATAACGTAAAAACCTCGAAAAACTTGTTCGCTTCTTCAAACTTGCAAAAACGAGCAAAATTCATTATTTAAAGTCAACACCTGACTTTGCGTGAAACTATGAATAATTCACATAACCTTTCATGTGAACATTCGCTGATTTTCTACATGTGTGCATACACTATAAAATTGCAAAATTCATACATACATTATTTCATCACGTATACAATTGCTTACTTTCAGCAATTGCTCAAAAATCATGACTTGATTTTCATAAAGCCGTGAACAACCCATGTAAATTTTTACTATGTGAACACTCACTGATCTTCAAAAATTGTACAGACGTCCATTCTACAATTGTGAAAACTCACATATAGACATTATTTCACCATGTATAATTGTCTACTTTCAACAGTTGTTCAAAATCAAAACATTGATTTTACAAAATATATATATTCAACGTGAAACTCACGTAAATTTGAAAAATATATCTATATATTTTTGCTCCCTCGCACGAGCATCTGTCTTTGAAGCGAGAGTATATTTTCAAAGATTTCCGAAAGCTCGAAGATAAAAATTTTCATGAAGGCTCATAAACAAAATTTTATTACTAACAGACGCACGTCTATCAAAAAAAAAACTTTTCTCTCGTACGAGCATCCACCTTTGAAACGAGAGTTTATTCCACTTTGTGAAATCTCACATATTTAAAATATAAAATTCCGCTTTTCTTGAAAGCTCATAGACGAATTTCATATCATTAGACTCAGGTCTATTCTGTTTGTTCCTTAAACTAACGAACGAACGAGCGTCTATTCATAAAACAAGGATTTGTTTTCATGGGCCCATCCCGTGAATCCTAAAACGACCAAGGTCTTGTCATCCAAACCAGCGGTTCAACACCAATTTATGCTCATCAAACGAAACTCCAATCATGACATTGAAGCCTTCATCAAGTCGTGGTTTTCTCATGCTCTCTAAATCCGGTAACGTCTCAACTTAAGACTAAGTTCAATTACTGGTATTATTATTTATGGCCGGAAAATCATCATTTAATGCTGACTGAGGAACACAACTTTCCTCAGTAAGCAGGGGACTTAATGTAGATGGTGGATTTTCGACAAGGGCTAAAATCGTAAACTCATAATTATATGAAGCTCTGATCCAACAATCAGAAGTGATTATTGAGACACGGGTCTCTCATCGAATTCTCAACGGAGAGTACTTTCTCTCAGAGTACATGTAGATATGTAGTCTCACGACTGGACAACGGCATATCTGATGAATACTGAACACTTTCAGTGATTATTTCTATATAGTATCACGAGATGGACGGCTCCTAGACAGCTTGCTCTGCTAGTATAAAGCGATAACGTCTTCAGGAACAAACAACGAGTTTACCCTGACTATATAAAGGATATGACTTACCGACAAGCTCATATCGGGATAATTAATGCTCCTAGACAGCTTGCTCTGCTAGTATAGAGCCACAAAGTTAATTATTCCTAATTAAGATTAATTTTGTCGTGACATTCACTATTGAATTCCTAGAATAATCTATTATTGCTCCTATTCCATGGTCGAATCCACGACTGGTCCCATGGAATGGCAATAACAATTGCTCCTATTCCATGGTCGAATCCACGACTGGTCCCATGGAATGGCAATAAACAATTGTTCCGATTCTATGATTGAATCCACGGCTTGATCTCATAGAATAACATAACTATATTATCTCATTACTCCGATTTCATGATCGAATCCACAACTGGTCTCATAAATGGTAATAGATAAATCTTAATTACTATGATTCTATGGTCGAATCTACGATCCCATGGAATGGTAATGCTCACTTTATTATTCTGAATTCGTAGTCGAATCCTCAGCTGATCTTATGAATTAATAATAAACATCTTATTACTCAGTTTTGTGAATTATTCTCCGCCGAATTCCACAATTAGTAATAAATAATCAACAACCGGGCGTCTGAGCTACCTCTAAGTAAGCCCTGATTCAAATGGTGAAGGTGTATTCAATGATGATACACTAACAGTCACCGCACGAACGAGTATTTCAAAATACAACGAAACGATGAACCTATGCAAAATAGGGAAGAAAATAATAAATAATTAAAAATATTGACCAGGGTGCTGGGAGCACGGACACACGACCGACCGACCGTGTCATGCTCAATCCCACGCCAGTTTTATATTTATAATGCATTTTTATTATTTTCCATGATTTGATGAAAATTCTCTCATTTTATCAAATCTCCTTCGTCTCGAGGAAACTCCTCGGTTTCATGGTATTTTCATAAATTCGTAAAAAATAATATGAAATTAAGGAAAGAAGTGTGGGGCGTGACCTTTGGCCAACCGGCCATGCCTTGGTCCCAGCAGGCCCCACACCTCACGATTCCTCATTATTTTATTATTATTATTATTATTATTATTATTATTATTTCTCTAATTTCATGAAAAAACTCCTTGATTTCATGGTATTTTGCACAAATCATCAAATAATAAATAAAATTATGAAAACTTGTGGGACCGGGCCACTAACCGGTCGGCCATGCCCTAGCCGGTCCCACACGCCCCTTGTTTTATTATTTTATTTTATTTTTCCTTGAATTCATCAAATTCCTTGATTTCATGGTATTTTTCTCAAATTAGGAAAAATTCCCTCAAATCATGAAAAATACTTAAAAAATATAAAAAATCATGAAAACTCGTGGGACCAGGCCCCTAGCCGGCCGGCCACGCCCCTACGGTCCCACACGCCCGTGTTTTTATTATTTTAATATTTTTTGCTTCCTTGAACTCATGAAAACTCCTTCAATTCATGGAAACTCCCTAAATTCATCAAATTTCTTAAAAATCATGAATTCTTCATAAAATCATCAAAAATATTATAAAATTAAGGAAAATGGCACCACGGGACCGAGCACGCTATCTTGACCGACCAAGATTGGCTCTTTAGCTTACAGAAGCCGGTCCCATCAAGTTTCACAGTTTTGACCTAATTTGCACAATTGCACGTATTAGGTCCAAGACTCTTCCAAACACTTTATATTTTCATGAAGTGATCATCAGGCGGTCACGTGACTACCCAGGGCCGGTTTCATGACCTTATTGTCGGTCCCTCACTCCGTCATAATTAATTAGGTTTTCTCACCTAAGGCTCAGACGAGCATTTTCGAATAAATGATTAAACCAGCATTTAATCATTCTTTCACCAACAAATCGTCAACTCTTCAGGAGTTCTTTGTATTTGCTCACGTGAGCATATGGATACTACATGGTTGATCCACGGTCCCATGTAATCGCTCCCTCCTTCATCCCATGGTTAAACTTCTGACGAACCATGAATTGATCATCAATTGATCAAATTAGGGTTTCTGAATCCAAGGATCATCATTCCAGATTCCAACCTTAATAATTTTACGACGACCTCATGGTCATTAATTTTATTAATTATGCTCGGTTCAACGACCAATATTCTAATTAATATTTTTGGTACGCTGCCAATAATCCATCAGATGAGCAACACATGCTCAGACGATCAAATATTCAACAATTCATCACATGAGCAACACTTGATCAGATGATAAATATTTGCTTAAACCAAGGAATATTGGTTCAACAATCAATATTCAATGATCCATCGAATGAGCAATAGTTGCTCACTTCATCGTAATACCTATACCTCTGTTTCATGACATGTTCAATTCATGAGTTTCAGAACATCATGTTCAACTCAGCAACTACATGGACTCATCGTCCCATCAAACCACGAAGTCATCAATTGACTAACATACCACGAGACGTCAATCGTGTCACTTTGGGGGGATATATCTTAGGGTTTTGGTCTGGCAGTCTACGACACGTGTGATCAAACACACGATGGAATGTGAGCAAGTCGTGCAATCAGTTGAAGGAATTCACGAGGTAGTCGGTGGAAAATCGACCAAGTCTCCACACGTTGAGCAACTGGTTTCAAACACGATCTCCACTTCCCCACTCCTTGATTCCATCAACTGTCACACTTCATGGGGTCATGGTGTCTAAAATTTCAGCAATATAAATAAGTCTCTGAATCATGATTGAGGGATCAACATCAAAAATATCATCAATCTCACGTCTCATCGACAACACGAGATCATCAACTCATCAA
The DNA here is from genome assembly GCF_003573695.1 of Papaver somniferum. NCBI lineage: Eukaryota > Viridiplantae > Streptophyta > Magnoliopsida > Ranunculales > Papaveraceae > Papaver > Papaver somniferum. The sequence goes on from NC_039367.1 coordinate 56,537,985, forward strand.
TTGAGCAACTACTCTCAATTGAGCAATTTCAATTATTCAAAGCTTATCATATTCAGAATTCACACACCCACAATCTTTGATTACCATTGATTCCACACATTTCCCAGCTTCCCTCCTACAGATCAAACCATCCTCTCTTGTGACCGAATTTACTATGGGACGGTCATTGTCTTGATTTAGGCCGGAGTACTACAGATTGATCTCTCGAATCTAAAGCACCCATTTGCAGCGGTGCACCTGTGTGAGGTTTAACATTTCGCTCGGTTCGAGGAGTCTCCTCCGTACGGTCGTCTCCTCATCATTAAAAACCAGCAAATCGTTTTTCCCCATCTACAAATGTAATTTCTTGCATCTCTAATCTCTATGCTCAAGTATCGCGACTCATCTTTTGGATATACATACACAACGATTTTAGAAATCACAACATCTCTCAAACCAAAAAATCCAAATAGAAAATTTCAAAATGGTTAAAAGAGAAGTTCCCAATCTGTAAGTTTCAGATTACACAAATTCAAAATAGATATACAAAGATTGGGAAAACAAAATCTATTAGGGCTAAAATTTCTATCTGCCAGAAATTTTCAGCAATGTTATGCAGTTTTGTAAAATACCTTAAAAATACTTTTAGGGCTCCAAAAATTATGAAATTTTACCTAGATGATACTTATAATGTCTTATATATATGATATCAATTTCAAGACCAAATTCATTTTATATTAAGAGATCCACCGAAAATTCTATAACGTGTTACAAGTGCGGTCTATTATGATCAGGCATCAAAGTTCAATTTTAGTTACCAAGTAACCTAAAATTCTAAGCATCATGTTAAGTCGCTAATAAAAATTGTACCATCAATAATTTAATATATATAAATAAAACAATGATACTTATCGTGTTTCAAAAATCATTTTTCTTTGAGATTTCTAGACCCATACAAAATTTTCCCTCTCTTCTGCTATGCATAACCGTTTTTTCTAAAAAAAAAATACTAAATTTTATTTCCTGGTTTTCCTCCATTATATTCCTCTTTAATCCAGATTTACTCGGTTTTGGTCCGAGATTTCAGATCCAGTGAGGAAATCTAGCAAAATAATAATTAGTTTGTATTTATTTTTAAATAAAAGTATTGCATCTAAGCAATATTAGGTTTAGGTTTTGTTTTTTCTTGTTTAATTTCAATGGCTATTATATGCAGTATGTTCTTTTGTTACGCTTATACAGCGGTTTATCATAAGCCTCGGGGATTTTTAATGGGATTTGGTAATATAATCAACATATGGAATTGTTACGACATATTTTTTATTCAAAACTTGTCTCAAGAATCTTATCCATCCAAATCAGTGGAAGGAAGAATAGAGAAGATGTGTCATGTTGGAAGAAATCTTTTTTGGTGTTTCATGAAGAATATTCAGGGTTTTTTGGTAAAACAAACGGGATACCAGACTGATTTTGATATAACTTATTCTCTGGAGGTTGAGACTAAGGTATGTGCTTTGGAATTTCAATTGAAGAAAAATCTTAATCTTATTGATGTGATAATTCAGAGGGATACAATCAGTGGTCAACAAGTCGGTATGGGGAATGATCAAGACATTCTTTGGAGCATCATTTCTCTGACTTGTATGATTAAAACCTCTGTTAGTCTCTTCCATGTTATTTTTTTTTATGTAATCTCAAAAAATGTAAATTACATTATACAATTGTTCTGTTGCTACCAAATGTATAATGATGTAACAAGACGGTGTGTCTATCTACCACCTCTTCGATGTAATCCTTCAAACCTCAAGTTGAATGAGGTAGTCTAATAAATTATTCTTAGAAGATCTTTGAACCCCTCATGGCTTCAAAAAAAAATATTTTTCTTTTGATCACTAAGGCAGAATAAATCGTCTTAAAATTGTCGGAACAATTGCTGACAATAGCCTGCAAAACAATCATAAAACCAAAAAAAAAAATGTTATGGCTGAGTCACGACCAGGTTGCTCTCTTAAGACGTTTTGCGGCTCTGTCCAAGATTGTGCAAGCAGTTCTTCCATATCGCGTCGCCCAAGATAAAACAACCGAGTAAAATTCTTTTCATAATCACTCTGCACTTGAGAGTATGAGATACTTGTACACTTATATTCTTGCTCAGAGTCAAATTTGTAGAAAACAAATGATTTTTTTTGAAGCATTAGAAAATAAATGATAATCGTACACCAGTTTTCTTTCTCTCAAAAAATCATATTTATCTTTTAAAACATTAAAGAAAAACTCTCTTCATATCATCCAAGAGTTTCAATTGACTTTATGAAAAGATTTATATGGTTTAATAAAAACCATTTACTCTTGTAACATGAAATGGTCGAAGAATTCATAACAAATAATAAATTGATTTCATGAAGATCATTAAGACTATTAAAAATTATTTTAATAAAAATAATAAATGGAAATACATTACATTTCGTTTTAAAACATATAATTCCAAAAATATGTGGTACCCACATAGTCATGAAAGTATTTCTTTAGACCCAAGTTTGTCATCTCATCATGGATATTTGGAACTCATCCACTATTTCTGGTTTAATACTTGCACAAATTAAATCATCCACATAAATTGAAGACAATAGGAAAATCATGATCATCTTTTTTCTTGATATATAGAGATGGTTCACTAGAGCATGTTGAAAAACTATTCCCTAGAAAACTGATGCGTGTCGTAGCAACAAATTAATCAAGATATTTCCCACTAATTAACTAGTAATATAGCGGTAGTAAGAGACTGTTCTCACAGAGAGCTGTGTAATTGATAGGTTATTTAGTTCAGCAAAATAAGATAAAACACAAAGGGGGATTGTTTTAAATTGAAATAAAAAGAATAACAAATAAAAAAAAGACATGATCAAGGAATCCTTCACCGATACCAAGCGATAACTGGATTAGTATACTTATCTATCTTCGTTAGAACCATTCATCACCAACCGTAGAATAGCAGCTAGCTCAGTGCTATCCCCAAAACTCCTTTTACCACGGATATAGAAGCTCTCCAATATCATATTCTATTCAACCGAACCACCAAGTAGTAGCTCACTCAAGGTGTAATCCAATCGAACGCTTTAGGCTTTGCGAATTAGGTCGATCCCATTAGTTAAACTCTTATCTCAAGGTCCACTTGCTGGTGTTATCTTCACTCGCAATTTCTCCACAGAATCTCTCTGCAAGGTCTCGCGATTTCTACTTGTGTATGAATTATTCTACGATTACTTATCTCCTAACTCAATACTAGCAATAGAACAATCAATAGACTAATCTAGTATGCATCCCAAATCAATCTAAGAATCACTCATAAACATTAGATGTAGTGAAAACAAACGATAAGATGATTAAAACTCATAAATAACATGTATAATAATAAAGCTTCACGCTAGAAAATTGAATTCATCCTCAATCAATAAAGTTTATCCTCTCATGTTTACACCGTTTCCCGGTTCCCCCTAAAGGGGTAAACCCTAAAATATTAATGAAGAACAAAAGTGTATTATGAGATGTGTGATATCAGATTAGGTCAAGAAGTGTCTCTTATATAGATATCCAAGAGTATAGGTGCCCGTGCGCTGAATCCCGGTCAAAATAATATGGCAACTTGCGAAGAACGCACCAAAAAGACTTCATACAAATATGGCCATGTGAGGTCTTCAGCCAATGGGCTGTGCAGATGTACAGAAGCCCGGTCCATTTCCTTATCCTTACCTGTCTTTGGCCTGTCAGTTACAGGAAACTGACAGTACATCCTATTATATTTCCACGGCTAAACTTCTTCTCTTTTCCCTGAGTTTGCTTACGGGTGATAAAACCTCACCGTAGCTTCGCCTGAGTTACACTACGGTCTTAAAGTTCCAACAGTAACCTTCCATGTTGTTATGTACGGCGGAGTTTTCCATTCCGTAAGCTTTCATGATTTCTTAAACTCGTTAATTGAACTCCTCTACAGACTCGGCAAACCACAAACCATAGCAACATCACTCCATCATCTTCTTTTGTCGCTGGCAGAAATAATACGCGTTCTCCACCATCACTTTACTTTCTTGGAATATAAACACATATATGCCACTTTTTTACCCTGACTTACAACTCTAGGCCACTTTTTTTTTCGCATCGCAAAACTATGCCTCCATCCATGTTTCCATCCAAATCCGTTAGTTTTGTCAATTTCTCGGTCAATTTCTCCTCATATGAGATGAGATAATGACACTCAAATTACCCATATACCCTTTATACACGTGTCGTCATTTTGGTGCTTGATATGATAGTAGTATTAATCCCGTGAATAATCAACGGCTTGGATTAGATGGAATACATAGCAGACACGTGTGGTATCAATTGATGACGTGGCCACGTATGGAATGACTTGTGCCAATGACACTTATGGGATTTTATTTGCGCTGTGAATTCTGATACATTCATCTCGAATCATTTGATCTCGATGAATTTTGACGGCTGAGACAAGAGTACTTCTTAATTAACGACAAGGTTGTGAGATCTCACTAGTTCATCTCAAATCATTAGATCTCGAAGATTTTTAACGGCTACGATTATTTTCACTTCGTAGTTAACGATAGGGTTGTGATATCTGAGACGTTCATCAAAAATCATTTCATCTCGATGATTTTTGACGGCTGAGAGTCTGCAGTTGCAATCGACCAGGAGGGAAAAAGAGACAGAAGATACATAATCTCTCCAGTGTCTCCATTTTTATCTTTTTTCCTTCTTCTCTCTGTTTTCCTCGTTCGATTTTCCTTCCTATCTATGTTCAGTTCTTTGTGCTAGAAGATGGGTATACCTAATAGATCAAAGGAACGAAGTAGTCTAATAGATTCAAAGGCTAAAGTGAAGATGGGTAAAACTAAGAAATCAAAAAAACGGCGAAGTAAACCACAAATTGAGAGGTAACTGACAAACCCTAACCCTAGATTTTGTTTCATTAGCAGATTATTGTTTATGTTGTGATTTTGAGATAGTTTTGGGATTCAATTTCTAGGGTTTATACAGAAAACATCAACTTCTATGGTTTTTCTAGGGTTTGTCTTTGATTTCTAGAGTTTCTGTTTGTTTCCATAGATTGATTTCATTTGATTCTAGGGTTTCTGTTATATTTCAATGGTTTTTTGAATCTTTTGATGATCACTGATTTAGGGTTTTAAATTTTAATTTATTATGTATTGTTGGGGTTATTTGATGTTGAAGATAATCATGGGATATGATATGAAATCAATGAAATACAACTTGGGTTATTGTATGCATGTTCAAAATCAAGCTGATTCTGGTATTGGTTCTTATTTGGATAAGATTTAGGGTCATCTTGATGTGATAGTAATAGAATGGGGTATGAACTATTAGGGGTATATAATTTTAATGGGGTATGTTGGTTCATGTTTAAGTTTATATACCTGGGTTTCTTACTCATATACAATGTTCCCTGTTTCAGTAAAATTAGGGTTTGTGTAATTTTCTTAGTTTAGTTTTTTGACAATGAAGTAATTCGAAGCTGTTATTGGTGATGTTATTTGTGATGCCCTAATTTAGTTCAATTGAGCTCTGTGCATTTGGAATTATTGATTTGTAATGCTTTGGAAATGAATTAGAAATTTCAGTTTCTTGTTATTTTTTGGTGAAATTGATTTGATTTGCTTGTTTTATTTCTTCAATTTGAGCTTATTGTTCCTGTTCTTTGTGATGCCCTAATTTCATATTATAAAATACATTGGATTAGGACCATTTCCTTTCACCATAAAGAGATAATAATGCTTCTTCTTAGGGGTTTTCATTCATTGTTTAAAGCTTTTACTTGAAGTTAAGAATTTTTTAAACATGATTATACTTATTGAATTAATCAATGCTCTTTCAAGTCCCTGTTATTGTTTCTTTATTTCTATATATTATCTTTTCTCATTTTTTAATCCCGAATGCCAACTTGTAAGGTGTGACAACTCCCTGAATATGATTTATTTGTTTTTCTAATATGATTTGTTTGTTTATTGTATGAATGATGTTGAAGATGACAGGATACCTTTCAGAAGTTTTAAAGTAAATGTGATGGGTACTTGCCAGAGTTTTGAGTTCAGGGACTGTGCTAGAGAAGATATGGGTCTGGAAAGGTAAAAGAAATGATCAGGCCAAAGTTGAGATTGAAGGGTGATGAAATGATAGACATATTGTGCCTCAGAGGATGCTTGTACTCCAATGTCATTGTTTAGAGAAGAAGAGTTCAAGTCTTGTTGGGATAATGCAGAAATTGATGAAAATGGTTGGAGTAAGATATATATGCAAGTGCTAGAGAGTAGTAGTAAGGATGGTGATGATTCTGGTCTTACCTGTGCTTCAGTTCCTCCACACAAGTAAATGAGTCCATTGAAGAGTAATACACCAAAGAAACCAGTCTCCAGGGGAAATACACCTCAAAGTTCAACAGAAAATGAACCAGTCTCCAAAGGTAATACACCTCAAAGTTCAAGAAGAAGTCCAAGACTAGCAGCACTGTTGAGAAGCAAATTGCAAGAAAAGGTAAAAAGAAGTTGTTTCTTGATATATCAGATGATGAAGAAGAATTATGTGAACAAACTGAAGCAACAGAGACAATTATGGGTAATGACAAGGAAGGTCCAGAAGTATATGTTCCTCAATTCTGTGAAGAAAGTCAACCAACACAGGCAAGTGTGGCTGATAACATGCCTGATACAGAAGTAGTTCTTCCTCAAATGTCAGAACAAACTCAAGGTATAACACAAGCTAGTGTTTTTGAATAAGAAGTATTTAATCATGATTTCTGGGTTGAAGCTGCAACACAAGCAAGTATTGTTGAAGACATTCACAGGTTCAGTGAAGAATATAAGAAGAGTGATGGATTTGTTGTTCAGCTTCCAAACATAGAAGAAGAGGAGTTCCATCCTGATGAGGATATGAACAATGTGCCTGGATATAAACAAGAGTTTAAAGATGACATGGATTACAAGAAATTTCTGAAGAAGGTTGATAATGGGTATTTATATGATAATGGAAGTGATAGTGAGAGTGAAGGTGGTAGTGATGCTGATAGTGTTGGTGGGGATCCATAATTTGGTGAAGTTGAGGTGGAAAATGACAAGGAAGGTAGTAATGATGTTTAATACCTTTTTTTTATTATTATAGATATGTTTTTGGTGAACATAAGTACTAATTTTTTTCTTTTGTTTAATTGCAGAGGACCACATAGGGGACTTATTGGATTCAGATTTTGACAAGGAAGGTAATGTTTACATTTTGTTTATTATTGTTTTGTTGTTTAATCATAGATATTTATGTTTACATATTGTTTTTTAAGTTTTTTTAATCCTTATTATTTTATTTCTTTATCAGAACAAGTTGAACCATCTGTTGGGCCTGAGTGTAGTGGGTCTAAGTTCAATGGACCTGAGTGTAGTGGGTCTGCTCATGATAACTCAGAGTTTGAGAAGCAATATGCAGAACACCTGAAAGAAGAAGCTGATGAGAAAATGTTCCCATAGGAAGAAGAAGAATTGGATCCAAACTCACTCATAGTTGGCAGTAAGTGAAAATGCGGGGGTCTAACAACCACACCCAACAATTCGTTTGGAAATCTGAGAGGACTCACTCCAATACACTTTCTAGAGAATCAACTAGACAGTCAAACTCAATCTAGAATAAAGTATATCAAAGAGTTTAATATCTCTAAATCTTAATTCAATCCGCAATCAACAAATAGAAATCTGCGAGCCCGATTGAATCTAAGAGGAGTAACTTGAACGGTACCAAAGACCAATGTTCAAGTCTCAATCAATGTAAATCAACAACCCAAGGTTGGATATTCTAATTGATTGATCTTAACGCACAACCTGTGATATTTCAATTATATAACAAAATATAATGCGGAAAATAAATAACACAGACACCAGAATTTTGTTAACGAGGAAACCGCAAATGCAGAAAAATCCCGGGACCTAGTCCAGATTGAACACCACACTGTATTAAGCCGCTACAGACACTAGCCTACTACCAATTAACTTCGGACTGGACTGTAGTTGGACCCTAATCAATATCACACTGATTCAAGGTACAGTTGCGCTTCTTACGTCTCTGATCCCAGCAGGATACTACACACTTGATTCCCTTAGCTGATCTCACCCACAACCAAGAGTTGCTACGACCCGAAGTCGAAGACTTGATAAACAAATCCGTCTCACACAGAAAAGCCTATAGGATTGAATAAATCTGTCTCCCACAGAAATACCCAAGAGTTTTTGTTCCTTCTTTTGATAAATCAAGGTGAACAAGAACCAATTGATAAACCGGACTTGTATTCCCGAAGAACAACCTAGTATTATCAATCACCTCACAATAAACTTAATCGACTAGTGAAACAAGTTATTGTGGAATCACAAACGATGAGACAAAGGTGTTTGTGATCACTTTTCTATCTTGCCTATCGGAGATATAAATCTCAAGCCAATTTTACAATTGCACTCAATCACGATAGAAACAGCAAGATTGGATCACTCAACTACAAAGAGAATAGTTGGGTCTGGCTTCACAATCCCAATGAAGTCTTCAAGTCTTTAACCTATAGGGTCTCGAGAAAAAACCTAAGGTTAAAGGAGAATCGACTCTAGTTATGCAACTAATAACACACAGGAGGTGTGAGGATTAGGTTTCCCAGTTGCTAGAATTCTCCTTTATATAGTTCTCAAATCAGGGTTTGCAATCCAAGTTACCTTGGTAACAAAGCATTCAATAATCACCGTTAGATGAAAAAGCTGATTCAACCAAGCTAATATCTTTCAACCGTTAGATTGAACTTAGCTTGTTACACACAAATGAAATGTACCCTCATTTAGGTTTATTTAACCGTACCTAAATGTGTACACCATGTTGGTTCACAAATACTTAACCGAGGTTATCCATATGATTACTCTCATATCAACCTTATTCATCTTAACCATAACTAGTTCAAATGACTCAAATGAAACTAGTTAAAGAGTTGTTCAATTGCTATATTCTCATGGATTTATACGAGAACACAATTGAAGCAAAATCGGTTTGATTCACTCGAATCGATACAGGAACATTATAGCCACGGTTTCCAAAGATTGCATTCCTTATTGATAAATGTTTTAGGTTCATGTACAACCGATTTTAGAAAGCAACCACTTAAGTATGCGTACGGGTATGCGTACTTAAGTAACCTGATTTGAGTTTGTTTTTAGTTTTCAAACTCAGCAAAAATTCACGGAAGTGAACTTTCCACCAGTATGTGTACGGGTACGCGTACTTTAGGTAACCAGATGAGTTTGGTTTTGGTTTTCAAACTCAGCAAAAATTCACGGACTTGAACTTCCGCCAGTATGCGTGCGGGTACGCATACTTACCCAGTCTCCTACAACCTTTTTGTATACACACAAGTATGCATACTTTAGGCTCCCGGTTTTGGACTTATACACAAATGTGCGAACACACTATGCTTATATCCAAAGATGGTAACAAGATTCTAAACTTTTTGTTTCAATCATTGAAACATTCTTCTATAATGACAATAGCCGTTTTCACACACTATTAGCATCAAAGCAATTTTCAAGATATTGAAATAATCATTGTAGAAACATTCCAACTCTAACACCAAATGATTGTATCACACAAACCATGTAAGATGTTACTCGGAAATTTTCTCATGATATAAGATGAACTTGGTCGAAGAGAAAGCTTACCAACACGTATTTCGATAAATATGCAAGCGAGATATACTCAGCTCGAAATCTCAAATGTATATAGATAAAACTATATCGTAACACGACTTATGTCTCAATATAGGAGATAAAGTAGAAATAGACTTTCCAAATGATAGATGAGTTTAAATCTCCACATACCTTTTGTCGATGAAGTTCCACAAGCTCTCCTTAGTAGTTATTCGTCTTCAAGTGATAAGCGCCGTGAAGTCTAAGCTCAACTACACAAACTATGTCCTAGTCCGAGATATCTATAAATAGGCTAGAAATCAAGACTTATAGTTTTGTTCACTAACATTGACAAACATGCTTGAGATAGCAACGCATGCGAGTTCGACCGAGCAGTGCTCTAACAATCTCCCCCTTTGTCAATTTTAATGAAAAAACTATCAATACATATGGATTACAAAATAAATAAAAATTGTAGCTTCTCATCCAAATGCTTGATCTCCTTGGCATCTCCAACGCAACTCGAAATCTTCGTCACTTCCAAGTACTCCATGATCCTAAAGGTTGTAAGTTCAGCATCATAGTTGTTGAAGATCCGTAGCGATAACAATGAGAAAACAAATGCTGTCAATCATTGTTATACAGTGTCATAGTATTATTACACATCATCAAAGTTCAATTGTATCACAACTTTGACAACAATTCTATGGTGATATGTATCACTCCCCCTTAGTCAATACTTCATCTCGACATGAAAACCACTCCCCCTTACATAGTGATCCGTAAACCATATGTATTTTTAGTATCACACTACACATTAGTTCTCCCCCTTTTTGTCAATATAAATTGGCAAAGGTACGAAAACTAGTGGGATCCTCATGAAATTTTCATAGAGATACTTCATGACCAAAAGAGAATACCATATCAACTTATTTAGATGACATCATAAATCCGAAGCTAAATTTATTCATCAAGGAGTTTATAAAGATACAAGATAACCCCTATAATATTCCACAGCCGCACTCTCCACAAAGATTTGGCAATTAAGCACAAGTTCAAAAAGAACTCTCCCCCATAAAATGTCATTCCCGAAAGAACAACAAAGGCGACGTTACTTTTACAAGAAAAGAAGGATTTCTTTGGACATAACCAAATCACATGAAAACATGAATTTGAGTCCAAAGTATTCAATTGAATTATCCACAAAATAATTCATGATTAATCCAATCGAAATTCACAACTAAATTAACCACAAGAAAACCTATGATTAATTCAATCGGAATTACACAACTAGATTAACCATAAAAAGTAATCAATTCAATTGGTCATGCTCGTCATAAGAGAACTTACGGAGCAACAACTAAACTGCCCACAAGAGAATGATCAATTCAATTGGTCATGCTCAAACATAAGAAAACTTATGGAGCATCACAGTATATGCACAAAAATGTGGATCGGAGATCGACCAATACTGCGGAATAGACAACGATTCATTCTATTTTCCATCACTATTTGCACAATGACATATAATAGACTTAATTCTTGTAAACAAAAGTGTTATCCTTTCTTCCATCAAAACAATGACATAAATGGATTTAACTTTTGTAATGTCAAAAGTTCATTCTATCTTCTATCAATACTTTCATACCGACATAATAGAGATAACTTTTGACCAAGTATGGGACAGTCACAGGTTCACGTACGTAAACAACCTGTCCCATAACAATTTACAATATATAAAATCATAAAGATTAAAATTGCAAAAATCATCTTCCAAATAACTTAGAATTGAAATAAATAAATTTAAAAACATTGAAGATGAAAACCGTTGGACATAGCTATGTGTACTCACAATAATGGCTATTCCAAACCCTAGTTATTCTTCTAAAAACATAAAAAGAAGATATGCTAGACATTATAAATCAAAACAAACTCAGAAACAAAGAGTAATCACAAGCCATAATCAGAGTTCATGTATGGAAGCTTCACTGGTACCAAGACCTTCAAACTTGTGACTTACTGTATCAACTGCATCTTCGGAGAAGATATCCTCATTGAGAAGATCCTTAACTTGTGACTTCATGAGAACAAGGTCAGAATCAACCTTTTTCAACTCAGTTTGTAATAAGTTAAGATCCTTTACAGAGTTCTCGAGATTCAGTTGAGTCTTCCCAAGATCAGGGAGAAAACCATGAACTACTTCAGCAGAGACCATCTCAGCATTTTCTCGATCTTGATGAGAAAACGCATAATAACATAAGGCACAAGATTCGAGTTCGTCAGACTTAACAAGGGTTATCTTCTTCTTCAAAACAAACTCCAAATAAATCGAATCATCAATTTAATTGGCTGGTAACTCCCAAGAACTTGGAGTAGATCCCATCCTTAAAAGAGCACAACAAAAGTATGCGCACTCTTATAAAAGGTTTGGTACTTATAGGTTACACAAGAACCAAAGTTTAGGGTTTCCAAGTTTGGTCCGTGCATGTGTGAAAAGAATACATGCACGTAAATAGACTTACCCTTATACCAATCGGTTGCGAAGAAGATATAGCACAAATTTTCTTAATGAGTAAGAACTCAACTCTAAAATAAATTTGTTCTCAAGAGAGAAAAATTTAAAGAACAACAGTTTGACACCCCTTTTTGGAAGAAGCAACCAAAAAAAAAAAAAACTCATGCAACAAAAAGTGTTTGTAATTGAAAAAAATAGCTAAGAACGATAAGAAGATAGTTGGAGATTCAGAAACACATTTTGTCATCAAGTATACCTGAAAAATATCTCACTCTGTCAGGATTTTTAAAGAGAGTGAGAATTCAACCTTGTGATTAATTAACACAACTATGAGCCTTGAGATCATTAAATGAACGTTGCTTATGGTTAAGCCTCTTTTTCCTGATCTTTGGAGGAAAACCATTATGATGTGAAAAGTTATCATAAAACTTACTATCATCAAAGTATGACGCATAGTGTTGATTCTTACCTGAAGAATTTATAGAGGGACTTGTCAGCATGTTGATGATATCTTTATATCCTTCAATTATCCTTTTTAGGTTGGCTTCCATTTTTCCATTGCTTCCTTCTTCTGGTACCTTTTTCACATCATGAACAACGTAATCTCCCTTCTTAATCGAAGAATATCCATGAGTTCTTCTTCGTCGATATGCCTTAGGAAGACTGTTATGTGTTTGAACATTTGAGGAACACATTGAACTGACTTTCCTGGTGGAGTACACAGGGTGAGTACTAAAAACAATAGGTTTAGACATACGAATGTCAGTTACACCTTTGAGAATTAAATCTAAGGTGTGTTGAAGATGAATAATAGAATTGTCATTCAACCTAGAATTCCTCTTTTGTTTACACGACACTTTTGAATCACAAAAGAGACACACTTTCTGATCACCTGAATGATTAGCCAGAACAATCTTAACACCATTGTCGGGAGAATTCTTCCTTCTGTATGATGTGGGATTCCCTTGATTAGAAGAAGATACATGCACATTTTTTTTAAACAGAAAGGATTTTCGGTTTTGCTTCTGAACCAGTAATTTTTTCAGTTAAATCAGAAGCAGTTGGTATGGCGAACTATTTTGAACACTCTTGAAATGAGAGTTTACTTAAGAGATGTTCAATTTTCAAAGCATTCTTTTTGAGATTTTCCTCTTGAAGAATCTTTAAACGAGAGTCATGCTCACATATCATACCAACAAGGACATTGACTTTGTGTTTCAACCGGTTGATATTATCAGCCTGGATTCTAACGTGTTTTAGAATCACTTCACTCTCTTTGGCTGCATTCCTTTTAACTTCTGAGTCAGACTCGTCAGTAAGGTTGTCAGGGAAACATTTGTCAACGTATGTCTATTTCATTGGAACACTAGGTTCATCTATATTCGAGATTGACAGATCTTTCTCTTTAATAGACTTTATAAAAATAGAACTTTTATTTCTTGCGATGCGTTTATCAGAGACAATATCGTCCATCCTCAGATCGCTACTAACACATACTTATAAGGTCTTTAATGTGTTTTGATGCTCTGATACCAATTGAAAATGCGGTGGTCTAACAACCATACCCAACAATTTGTTTGGCAATCTGAGAGGACTTACTCCAATACACTTTCTAGAGAATCAACTAGACAGTCAGACTCAATCTAGAATAAAGTATATCAAAGAGTTTAATATCTCTAACTCTTAATTCAATCAGTAATCAGCAAATAGAAATCCGCGAGCCCGATTGAATCTAAGAGGAGTAACTTGAATGGTACCAAAGACCAATGTTCAAGTGTCAATCAATGTAAATCAACAACCCAAGGTTGGATATTCTAATTGATTGATCTTAACACACAACCTGTAATATTTCAATTATATAACAAAATATAATGCGGAAAACAAATAACACAGACACCTGAATTTTGTTAACGAGGAAACCACAAATGCAGAAAAACCTCGGGACCTAGTCCAGATTGAACACCATACTGTATTAAGCCACTACAGACACTAGCCTACTACCATGTATAATAATAAAGCTTCACGCTAGAAAATTGAATTCATCCTCAATCAATAAAGTTTATCCTCTCATGTTTACACCGTTTCCCGGTTCCCCCTAAAGGGGTAAACCCTAAAATATTAATGAAGAACAAAAGTGTATTATGAGATGTGTGATATCAGATTAGGTCAAGAAGTGTCTCTTATATAGATATCCAAGAGTATAGGTGCCCGTGCGCTGAATCCCGGTCAAAATAATATGGCAACTTGCGAAGAACGCACCAAAAAGACTTCATACAAATATGGCCATGTGAGGTCTTCAGCCAATGGGCTGTGCAGATGTACAGAAGCCCGGTCCATTTCCTTATCCTTACCTGTCTTTGGCCTGTCAGTTACAGGAAACTGACAGTACATCCTATTATATTTCCACGGCTAAACTTCTTCTCTTTTCCCTGAGTTTGCTTACGGGTGATAAAACCTCACCGTAGCTTCGCCTGAGTTACACTACGGTCTTAAAGTTCCAACAGTAACCTTCCATGTTGTTATGTACGGCGGAGTTTTCCATTCCGTAAGCTTTCATGATTTCTTAAACTCGTTAATTGAACTCCTCTACAGACTCGGCAAACCACAAACCATAGCAACATCACTCCATCATCTTCTTTTGTCGCTGGCAGAAATAATACGCGTTCTCCACCATCACTTTACTTTCTTGGAATATAAACACATATATGCCACTTTTTTACCCTGACTTACAACTCTAGGCCACTTTTTTTTTCGCATCGCAAAACTATGCCTCCATCCATGTTTCCATCCAAATCCGTTAGTTTTGTCAATTTCTCGGTCAATTTCTCCTCATATGAGATGAGATAATGACACTCAAATTACCCATATACCCTTTATACACGTGTCGTCATTTTGGTGCTTGATATGATAGTAGTATTAATCCCGTGAATAATCAACGGCTTGGATTAGATGGAATACATAGCAGACACGTGTGGTATCAATTGATGACGTGGCCACGTATGGAATGACTTGTGCCAATGACACTTATGGGATTTTATTTGCGCTGTGAATTCTGATACATTCATCTCGAATCATTTGATCTCGATGAATTTTGACGGCTGAGACAAGAGTACTTCTTAATTAACGACAAGGTTGTGAGATCTCACTAGTTCATCTCAAATCATTAGATCTCGAAGATTTTTAACGGCTACGATTATTTTCACTTCGTAGTTAACGATAGGGTTGTGATATCTGAGACGTTCATCAAAAATCATTTCATCTCGATGATTTTTGACGGCTGAGAGTCTGCAGTTGCAATCGACCAGGAGGGAAAAAGAGACAGAAGATACATAATCTCTCCAGTGTCTCCATTTTTATCTTTTTTCCTTCTTCTCTCTGTTTTCCTCGTTCGATTTTCCTTCCTATCTATGTTCAGTTCTTTGTGCTAGAAGATGGGTATACCTAATAGATCAAAGGAACGAAGTAGTCTAATAGATTCAAAGGCTAAAGTGAAGATGGGTAAAACTAAGAAATCAAAAAAACGGCGAAGTAAACCACAAATTGAGAGGTAACTGACAAACCCTAACCCTAGATTTTGTTTCATTAGCAGATTATTGTTTATGTTGTGATTTTGAGATAGTTTTGGGATTCAATTTCTAGGGTTTATACAGAAAACATCAACTTCTATGGTTTTTCTAGGGTTTGTCTTTGATTTCTAGAGTTTCTGTTTGTTTCCATAGATTGATTTCATTTGATTCTAGGGTTTCTGTTATATTTCAATGGTTTTTTGAATCTTTTGATGATCACTGATTTAGGGTTTTAAATTTTAATTTATTATGTATTGTTGGGGTTATTTGATGTTGAAGATAATCATGGGATATGATATGAAATCAATGAAATACAACTTGGGTTATTGTATGCATGTTCAAAATCAAGCTGATTCTGGTATTGGTTCTTATTTGGATAAGATTTAGGGTCATCTTGATGTGATAGTAATAGAATGGGGTATGAACTATTAGGGGTATATAATTTTAATGGGGTATGTTGGTTCATGTTTAAGTTTATATACCTGGGTTTCTTACTCATATACAATGTTCCCTGTTTCAGTAAAATTAGGGTTTGTGTAATTTTCTTAGTTTAGTTTTTTGACAATGAAGTAATTCGAAGCTGTTATTGGTGATGTTATTTGTGATGCCCTAATTTAGTTCAATTGAGCTCTGTGCATTTGGAATTATTGATTTGTAATGCTTTGGAAATGAATTAGAAATTTCAGTTTCTTGTTATTTTTTGGTGAAATTGATTTGATTTGCTTGTTTTATTTCTTCAATTTGAGCTTATTGTTCCTGTTCTTTGTGATGCCCTAATTTCATATTATAAAATACATTGGATTAGGACCATTTCCTTTCACCATAAAGAGATAATAATGCTTCTTCTTAGGGGTTTTCATTCATTGTTTAAAGCTTTTACTTGAAGTTAAGAATTTTTTAAACATGATTATACTTATTGAATTAATCAATGCTCTTTCAAGTCCCTGTTATTGTTTCTTTATTTCTATATATTATCTTTTCTCATTTTTTAATCCCGAATGCCAACTTGTGAGGTGTGACAACTCCCTGAATATGATTTATTTGTTTTTCTAATATGATTTGTTTGTTTATTGTATGAATGATGTTGAAGATGACAGGATACCTTTCAGAAGTTTTAAAGTAAATGTGATGGGTACTTGCCAGAGTTTTGAGTTCAGGGACTGTGCTAGAGAAGATATGGGTCTGGAAAGGTAAAAGAAATGATCAGGCCAAAGTTGAGATTGAAGGGTGATGAAATGATAGACATATTGTGCCTCAGAGGATGCTTGTACTCCAATGTCATTGTTTAGAGAAGAAGAGTTCAAGTCTTGTTGGGATAATGCAGAAATTGATGAAAATGGTTGGAGTAAGATATATATGCAAGTGCTAGAGAGTAGTAGTAAGGATGGTGATGATTCTGGTCTTACCTGTGCTTCAGTTCCTCCACACAAGTAAATGAGTCCATTGAAGAGTAATACACCAAAGAAACCAGTCTCCAGGGGAAATACACCTCAAAGTTCAACAGAAAATGAACCAGTCTCCAAAGGTAATACACCTCAAAGTTCAAGAAGAAGTCCAAGACTAGCAGCACTGTTGAGAAGCAAATTGCAAGAAAAGGTAAAAAGAAGTTGTTTCTTGATATATCAGATGATGAAGAAGAATTATGTGAACAAACTGAAGCAACAGAGACAATTATGGGTAATGACAAGGAAGTTCCAGAAGTATATGTTCCTCAATTCTGTGAAGAAAGTCAACCAACACAGGCAAGTGTGGCTGATAACATGCCTGATACAGAAGTAGTTCTTCCTCAAATGTCAGAACAAACTCAAGGTATAACACAAGCTAGTGTTTTTGAATAAGAAGTATTTAATCATGATTTCTGGGTTGAAGCTGCAACACAAGCAAGTATTGTTGAAGACATTCACAGGTTCAGTGAAGAATATAAGAAGAGTGATGGATTTGTTGTTCAGCTTCCAAACATAGAAGAAGAGGAGTTCCATCCTGATGAGGATATGAACAATGTGCCTGGATATAAACAAGAGTTTAAAGATGACATGGATTACAAGAAATTTCTGAAGAAGGTTGATAATGGGTATTTATATGATAATGGAAGTGATAGTGAGAGTGAAGGTGGTAGTGATGCTGATAGTGTTGGTGGGGATCCATAATTTGGTGAAGTTGAGGTGGAAAATGACAAGGAAGGTAGTAATGATGTTTAATACCTTTTTTTTATTATTATAGATATGTTTTTGGTGAACATAAGTACTAATTTTTTTCTTTTGTTTAATTGCAGAGGACCACATAGGGGACTTATTGGATTCAGATTTTGACAAGGAAGGTAATGTTTACATTTTGTTTATTATTGTTTTGTTGTTTAATCATAGATATTTATGTTTACATATTGTTTTTTAAGTTTTTTTAATCCTTATTATTTTATTTCTTTATCAGAACAAGTTGAACCATCTGTTGGGCCTGAGTGTAGTGGGTCTAAGTTCAATGGACCTGAGTGTAGTGGGTCTGCTCATGATAACTCAGAGTTTGAGAAGCAATATGCAGAACACCTGAAAGAAGAAGCTGATGAGAAAATGTTCCCATAGGAAGAAGAAGAATTGGATCCAAACTCACTCATAGTTGGCAGTAAGTGAAAATGCGGGGGTCTAACAACCACACCCAACAATTCGTTTGGAAATCTGAGAGGACTCACTCCAATACACTTTCTAGAGAATCAACTAGACAGTCAAACTCAATCTAGAATAAAGTATATCAAAGAGTTTAATATCTCTAAATCTTAATTCAATCCGCAATCAACAAATAGAAATCTGCGAGCCCGATTGAATCTAAGAGGAGTAACTTGAACGGTACCAAAGACCAATGTTCAAGTCTCAATCAATGTAAATCAACAACCCAAGGTTGGATATTCTAATTGATTGATCTTAACGCACAACCTGTGATATTTCAATTATATAACAAAATATAATGCGGAAAATAAATAACACAGACACCAGAATTTTGTTAACGAGGAAACCGCAAATGCAGAAAAATCCCGGGACCTAGTCCAGATTGAACACCACACTGTATTAAGCCGCTACAGACACTAGCCTACTACCAATTAACTTCGGACTGGACTGTAGTTGGACCCTAATCAATATCACACTGATTCAAGGTACAGTTGCGCTTCTTACGTCTCTGATCCCAGCAGGATACTACACACTTGATTCCCTTAGCTGATCTCACCCACAACCAAGAGTTGCTACGACCCGAAGTCGAAGACTTGATAAACAAATCCGTCTCACACAGAAAAGCCTATAGGATTGAATAAATCTGTCTCCCACAGAAATACCCAAGAGTTTTTGTTCCTTCTTTTGATAAATCAAGGTGAACAAGAACCAATTGATAAACCGGACTTGTATTCCCGAAGAACAACCTAGTATTATCAATCACCTCACAATAAACTTAATCGACTAGTGAAACAAGTTATTGTGGAATCACAAACGATGAGACAAAGGTGTTTGTGATCACTTTTCTATCTTGCCTATCGGAGATATAAATCTCAAGCCAATTTTACAATTGCACTCAATCACGATAGAAACAGCAAGATTGGATCACTCAACTACAAAGAGAATAGTTGGGTCTGGCTTCACAATCCCAATGAAGTCTTCAAGTCTTTAACCTATAGGGTCTCGAGAAAAAACCTAAGGTTAAAGGAGAATCGACTCTAGTTATGCAACTAATAACACACAGGAGGTGTGAGGATTAGGTTTCCCAGTTGCTAGAATTCTCCTTTATATAGTTCTCAAATCAGGGTTTGCAATCCAAGTTACCTTGGTAACAAAGCATTCAATAATCACCGTTAGATGAAAAAGCTGATTCAACCAAGCTAATATCTTTCAACCGTTAGATTGAACTTAGCTTGTTACACACAAATGAAATGTACCCTCATTTAGGTTTATTTAACCGTACCTAAATGTGTACACCGTGTTGGTTCACAAATACTTAACCGAGGTTATCCATATGATTACTCTCATATCAACCTTATTCATCTTAACCATAACTAGTTCAAATGACTCAAATGAAACTAGTTAAAGAGTTGTTCAATTGCTATATTCTCATGGATTTATACGAGAACACAATTGAAGCAAAATCGGTTTGATTCACTCGAATCGATACAGGAACATTATAGCCACGGTTTCCAAAGATTGCATTCCTTATTGATAAATGTTTTAGGTTCATGTACAACCGATTTTAGAAAGCAACCACTTAAGTATGCGTACGGGTATGCGTACTTAAGTAACCTGATTTGAGTTTGTTTTTAGTTTTCAAACTCAGCAAAAATTCACGGAAGTGAACTTTCCACCAGTATGCGTACGGGTACGCGTACTTTAGGTAACCAGATGAGTTTGGTTTTGGTTTTCAAACTCAGCAAAAATTCACGGACTTGAACTTCCGCCAGTATGCGTGCGGGTACGCATACTTACCCAGTCTCCTACAACCTTTTTGTATACACACAAGTATGCATACTTTAGGCTCCCGGTTTTGGACTTATACACAAATGTGCGAACACACTATGCTTATATCCAAAGATGGTAACAAGATTCTAAACTTTTTGTTTCAATCATTGAAACATTCTTCTATAATGACAATAGCCGTTTTCACACACTATTAGCATCAAAGCAATTTTCAAGATATTGAAATAATCATTGTAGAAACATTCCAACTCTAACACCAAATTATTGTATCACACAAACCATGTAAGATGTTACTCGGAAATTTTCTCATGATATAAGATGAACTTGGTCGAAGAGAAAGCTTACCAACACGTATTTCGATAAATATGCAAGCGAGATATACTCAGCTCGAAATCTCAAATGTATATAGATAAAACTATATCGTAACACGACTTATGTCTCAATATAGGAGATAAAGTAGAAATAGACTTTCCAAATGATAGATGAGTTTAAATCTCCACATACCTTTTGTCGATGAAGTTCCACAAGCTCTCCTTAGTAGTTATTCGTCTTCAAGTGATAAGCGCCGTGAAGTCTAAGCTCAACTACACAAACTATGTCCTAGTCCGAGATATCTATAAATAGGCTAGAAATCAAGACTTATAGTTTTGTTCACTAACATTGACAAACATGCTTGAGATAGCAACGCATGCGAGTTCGACCGAGCAGTGCTCTAACAATCTCCCCCTTTGTCAATTTTAATGAAAAAACTATCAATACATATGGATTACAAAATAAATAAAAATTGTAGCTTCTCATCCAAATGCTTGATCTCCTTGGCATCTCCAACGCAACTCGAAATCTTCGTCACTTCCAAGTACTCCATGATCCTAAAGGTTGTAAGTTCAGCATCATAGTTGTTGAAGATCCGTAGCGATAACAATGAGAAAACAAATGCTGTCAATCATTGTTATACAGTGTCATAGTATTATTACACATCATCAAAGTTCAATTGTATCACAACTTTGACAACAATTCTATGGTGATATGTATCACTCCCCCTTAGTCAATACTTCATCTCGACATGAAAACCACTCCCCCTTACATAGTGATCCGTAAACCATATGTATTTTTAGTATCACACTACACATTAGTTCTCCCCCTTTTTGTCAATATAAATTGGCAAAGGTACGAAAACTAGTGGGATCCTCATGAAATTTTCATAGAGATACTTCATGACCAAAAGAGAATACCATATCAACTTATTTAGATGACATCATAAATCCGAAGCTAAATTTATTCATCAAGGAGTTTATAAAGATACAAGATAACCCCTATAATATTCCACAGCCGCACTCTCCACAAAGATTTGGCAATTAAGCACAAGTTCAAAAAGAACTCTCCCCCATAAAATGTCATTCCCGAAAGAACAACAAAGGCGACGTTACTTTTACAAGAAAAGAAGGATTTCTTTGGACATAACCAAATCACATGAAAACATGAATTTGAGTCCAAAGTATTCAATTGAATTATCCACAAAATAATTCATGATTAATCCAATCGAAATTCACAACTAAATTAACCACAAGAAAACCTATGATTAATTCAATCGGAATTACACAACTAGATTAACCATAAAAAGTAATCAATTCAATTGGTCATGCTCGTCATAAGAGAACTTACGGAGCAACAACTAAACTGCCCACAAGAGAATGATCAATTCAATTGGTCATGCTCAAACATAAGAAAACTTATGGAGCATCACAGTATATGCACAAAAATGTGGATCGGAGATCGACCAATACTGCGGAATAGACAACGATTCATTCTATTTTCCATCACTATTTGCACAATGACATATAATAGACTTAATTCTTGTAAACAAAAGTGTTATCCTTTCTTCCATCAAAACAATGACATAAATGGATTTAACTTTTGTAATGTCAAAAGTTCATTCTATCTTCTATCAATACTTTCATACCGACATAATAGAGATAACTTTTGACCAAGTATGGGACAGTCACAGGTTCACGTACGTAAACAACCTGTCCCATAACAATTTACAATATATAAAATCATAAAGATTAAAATTGCAAAAATCATCTTCCAAATAACTTAGAATTGAAATAAATAAATTTAAAAACATTGAAGATGAAAACCGTTGGACATAGCTATGTGTACTCACAATAATGGCTATTCCAAACCCTAGTTATTCTTCTAAAAACATAAAAAGAAGATATGCTAGACATTATAAATCAAAACAAACTCAGAAACAAAGAGTAATCACAAGCCATAATCAGAGTTC